>NC_080682.1:38951935-39618324 GCF_030445035.2 Dasypus novemcinctus
GCTACAAGCAGCAGATGCCGCAACCAGAAGCCACCACAACCAGGAGGTCCTGAGTTTGGTTCCCAGTACCTCTTAAAGAAGATGAAGAGATAACAAGCAGACAGATGAGGGACCATCTCAGGGCAGGGGAGGGAAATAAAAATAAAATAGGTAGAGAATCTCTTCTGGATATTGCTTCCAAATCCACAAATCAGACAGATTCCATGTACTCCATTTTGGGTTTTTACCTTGTGCTTAGAATACAGCTATCCCTACCAACAAGAGGCCTTTGAGTTTGAATGCTCTCTGTATCTAGACAGCAGTACCCAGGAAACACAGGCTGTTAAGGAAAAGTCCCACAGTCCATTTTTCTAACTGCCAGTCTAAATTACTTCTCTTTTTCAGGGCCTATCTTTTTCTAAGATGTTGACTAGTAGACAAGACCAATTATGAAGAAAAAGAAATATCACCAACCTTAATACATCATGTAATAAAATAATTTTCCAAAGTCAGTAAATTTCCTAAACTCATGTTTACTAATGATATGATAATATTTGCATCATAAGGCCTAGATCAAATTTTAAAAATTTCTAATTTCTCCCCTAATATAATTCATACATAGGAATGGATGACCCATCACTATCCCTTTGGATGACTCTCATGAAATAATTTATATTGCTAAACACACACACACACATATTTCCTAAAATAAAATGTAAACTTTCAGATTGAAAGTATGAATTTGATACTTGGGAAACTTTTGCAACACATTTGTGTAAATAAACATCCATTCAACAGCATTTTCCAAAATAAAGAGAACAATCTATTCTAAAGGAGTTTCCATGTACCTAAAATTATTATTTAATTTACTTTAATTTAATATAATTTTTATTGTATTGTATTGGTTTTTTTTTCTCTCAGCCTCTCGGGGTTTCTCTTTCTGTGCCTGTACGGGATCCTGGAGTCCTCTCTCATATGGTAGGGTAAAATGGCAGCTCTCTCTCTCTCTCTCTCTCTGTTTTCAGTCAGACTCTAGTGAGACATTTAGGATTCACCCTGTACCCTGCAAGCTAAGCAAAGGCCTTAAACAAAAGGATCTAATCATGCTGATCTAATAAAAAAAAAATCCCTTAACTGAAAGGCCCTACATAAAATAGACTTTCATGTACAGGAATGGGTTAGCTTAAGAATTTAATTACCTGGGGTCCACAAAAGACCCAAGTGTGTATACCCTGTGAGATATTAATTATGATTAACAAGCAACTATCAGCAAGGACTGTCATTTGATTAAACCAATCAAATGGTCCATTAATATGGAAAACTTCAGTCAAAGCTGTCACAGTTAGGTTACTCTTATCTGGCAGTATCAAAGTGTATTTTCCAGGAAAGAAAATTTATCATAAACTTTAGGTTGATTGAGATCTGGGCCCAAATCTTTATCCCTCCCTGTATGTACGTTCTTTACCATGTAATTTTTCAGTTCTACAATATACGTCCTTAAATCTTGACTGCTGGTTCAGTTAGGTTGTTCCCAAACAAGCACTTAAAATAGTTTTGTTGTTTTATGGTCCTTTGTATACCTCAGCTCTTGACTTTGGAAGACCATACTTTGGCTCAGAGATTCAAGAGGATCATAGATAAACAATGCATAGCTTTCCAAACAATCTGAAGATCTAAAGCCTAGAGGTAAGTTTACCAGCCAAGACCAGACAAGAATAGGTGATCCAGAAATTCCAGCTAATATTAGTTGATGTGTCAAGTACACAAATTGTAAAACTGAATATATACATAACCTATGATCAGCAATCCTACTGCTAGGTATAAATCAAGAGGACTTTTGCACATAAGGAAAAGAGTGATCTGGGAACATTATTTATTATCACTCCAAACTCGAAAGAGCAAAAATGTGATATCTTTCAAGTGTTCCTGCATCATGGGGCATTTCTCCAGCCCCAGCCTCCTACAACAAATGCAGTCAGCAGCGCATGGCTGGTTTGGTGACTTGGAGCTGTATACCCGAGGAAAACATGTTCTGATTTCTAACCCATTCCTGTGGGTGTTGTTTCGAGTATAGCAGGGAGTCCTTTAAAATGACAGCTTCCCACCAAAAGAAGAGTGATATGTCTGGCCAAAGAAAGACTCAGACAAGTCCAGATTGGTGAGCAAAAGAGTACTTAATAGGGGTCTTACATGGGCCCTTGCCCTCAATGGTCTGGAGGGTAGTCGGCTCTCTTGGACAGACCGGGCCTGGCTGTAGCCTAAATCCTCTAAATCCTCATTCATAATGGTTGGTGGAGAGTGTGGCACTTCCAAGGCCTGAGCTTCATTAGTCACAAAGAAAGAAAAGTCTTTCAGATGGGATGTGGCTCAAGCAGTTGAGGGCCTGCTTCCCACGTGGGAAGTCCTGGATTAGGTTCTTGGTGCCTCCTAAAAAAAAAAAACAATAACAAATCTGGGGAGCTGATATGGCTCAGTAGTGAGCGCTGACTTCCCATAAACCAGGTCCTGTGTTCAAACTCCAGGCTCTGGTACATTAAAAAAAAAAAAAAAAAAAAAAAAGAAAGAAAGAAGAGAGATGTCTTTTATACCATTTGTCTACATTCAAATGGAGAGGGCAGATGAGGGGAAAGCATGCTAAAAAGCGCAGTGTTCAGGATGAATAATCAAGGAAAAGACATTCATAATGTTTCCAAATGGGCAGAAGTCACTCTTTCAAAGTAGCTACGTAAAACGAACGTTTAAAATGTTATTTGGTAGGGCTGAAGTTACAGCTTTACAATAATTATGTAAGGGATTTATTGATATAAAGGTGGTCTAGCAGTTCACAGATCAGATTATTTGTAGAGTTTCCTGAAGAAAAGTCGAAGCATGCCATTCTTACTTATCAGTCATGAGATAACAGTTATTTCTCTAAGCTGGTGTGACCAGATAGAGAAAGAACTGGAACGGTTGTGGGTAAATACAAAGCCATATGTGCTACAGGCATTGTAAATAGGACCTTTTGATGAGGCCCACCCCAATTAGAATGGGACTTAATCCTATCACTGGAGGCTTTATAGATATGCTTTCAGTGGAGAAAGCACAGAGAACAGTAGTCAGAACCTAGAAGTCAGTAGAACCTGAAGGAGAAAAGAGAATCCAGGACAGGCTGCCATGTGTACCGCCACATGACACAAAAACCAAGGGACAAGGATCACTGGCAGCCAGCACCAGAATACCACAAAGAACATTGCTTAATGACTCCTTGATTTTGAATTTCTCCTAGCCTTAAAACCATGAACAATAAATTCCCAATGTTTTAGACACCCTAATTCATGGTATTTGTTTTAGCAGTGAGGAAACCAAAACAATTGTTACAGGTTAAATCAGGCAACAGCTTCCTTTGACGTCTCCCCATGATCAATTTCGAAGCAGACTATGTTTAATGAGACACCTACCCAAGAAAAACTTTTCCTAGCCCCCTAAAGAGCAGATTCCCAGCAAGTTTCTTTAGTGCAGCAGTACAGAGGCTTCTCTACCATTCACTGCACCACAGCTATGCCTCTCAGTCAACTGGCTTTCAGCCCTGGGGGGAGGGGCCTCTTTTGCAGGGCTCTATCTCAGCCCCAGGAGGAGTGGCTGCTCCTTACATTTGCTGTTCCTGTATTGGTTAGAGTCTTCATTAGGTCTTATGAGCCAACCCCTTGTTACTCCATGCCCTAGTGTATTTATAATTCTGTATATTAAAATTTCTGTTCCACTTTTTGTGTAGGGATAGAAAGCAGATCTGAATTTCCCTAAGGCTAGGAGTAGAGAGAGGGATGTACTGAAAAGGGCTCTGAAGAAACTTTTGGGAAAAATGAAAATGTTCTGTATCTTGACTGTGGAAGTGAATTTATGGATTGATAAATTTGTCAAAGCTCATCAAATTGCACACTTTAAATTGGTTCAGTTTAGTATGTAATATAACTCAGAGTTGATGTAAAAAGGCAAGCAATAGACTGGAAAAATATTCTCAAGACACGTATCAAATACTTTTATCTAGAATATCAAAATAAGACTAACAATCTAAAAATGAGAAATAATCCAGTTAAAAATCCCAAAAGATTTTAACAGATGGAAAATATACCAATGGTCAATAATCACATGAAAAAATGTTCATAATAATTTATCAGCAGTGAAATTCAAATTCAAATCCTAATGAGATACAATACCCACTTGACAGGAATGGCTAAAATTTTTCTAATTGAACACAGCTGCTAAGAGGGTAAATCCATTACACAGGCTATATAATTGTCGCAACTTATCAAAGTAAACATTTAAAATCTGCATAAATTGTACATTATTTATCTCAATTTTAAAAATACGTAATGAGATTAATCTTCTTGGATGTGACTGGGAGATTGAGAGCATTAAAGAGAAAGGGGATGTGGGCCTCTAAGGCTCTCTCTTACATGTAAAAGGCTATCTGGGATACTGGTACCTAAGTCCCAGGGCAGAAAACTCCTCTTTATCCCAGTGTTTGAAGAGGGTAAAGGGATACATAGCTTTAGACCAAGATAGATGATGGTAATGACGATGATGAAAGAGAGAGAGCATAGGTAGATAGGTGAGAGATGACAGAGTGATATAATTAAAGACTGAGATATAGAAAAATATAAAGGTATAAGATATTTATTTTAAAATCATATATGCACATTTACATTGATATATAAATCATATTGTATTTATATTTTACATTTTGGGAAAATGTGTGCTATTTAAATTTCAATTACAAACCTTTGATAGCGTTTAATTCTCAAAGCATTTCTGAATGTATTAAATAAAAATATCCAAAAAATTACAAATGAAGTAAATGTAGATTCATGGCAATCTTTACACTAGGCAGAAATAAGTGATTAAGACTGAACTTGTCAATTAAAGAAAAGCACACGTGGGTTGCATTCTATGCTGTTTACAGCTGTTGTCAATTACAGTTTCTCTGGCGTATTAATAGCTGCTACAGTTGAATGGACCTGTAAGTCTAACTCCCAGTAAGGACTGCAAAATCATAGAGTGCAAGAAAAGAAAACCAACTAGAAATGGCTAAAATTCCACTTATGTCTACTTGAGAACACACAGTCTTTTCCATATGTTTCTTTGGGATGCCACGTTGTAAAGTATTAAAATATAGCAAATTATCAGACTGACTCTCCAAAGGAAACAAACATTGTTAAAGTCTCTCTGCAAGGGCTTGAATTTAGTTTATTGACTAATGCACTCCATTTTTCTGGGTACAATGGGAGCCAACTGGCCCAGAGAATGAGAGTGTTCGTTTGCTATTAGAAATTTACAAGGGCTTAAGCTGTTTTGTTTTTATTCTTGCTGGGCTGGGAGCATTTACTGTTGTTGCTCAATATATTGCAAATCAAGGTAGATCAAAAATCAAAAAGAGAATGAAATGGTGTTATAGAACTGAAAATAGGTTACTGATTGGGTACAAATTCATCAAGCCTTTAATTCTTAATGAGGTTTTTACTGTATTTCCCAATACAGCTTTCTTTGGAAAAGTGACTGGGAGAAATGACATCATGGGAAAAGTGACCTGCTAATTTCAACTGTGCTCAGCCGGTTAGCCATATAACTCTTCCCCAATCCCAACTTGCTTATTTAAATAGTTTCAGTTATGAATCATTAATCTTACATACAGAATACCCAATCCAATGCTCAATTTCTTCGGGAGCTTCCTGCATTTTGTCATAATTTCCAATGGTACTAAAAATATTACAAATGAATAAGTCAAATTCGAATATTTTGATGATATCAGAAGTATACAAATGAAGCCCAGATTTTTAAAACCCCAGTCCAGTATTCTTTCTGGCCACACAGGCATTTTTTTAAAGTTTATGCTAGTTTGACATAATGATGAAGAAATATTGATTTTATTTTCCCCCAATATTGTCAAATTGACAGAAAATTATTTGATTTCTTTTCTCAGCTAAATATCATGTCAATTGGGAAACATTTAAAACTGTAGTTCATGAGTACAAAATCCTATTCCAAAATAGTAGTTGAGAGCATAAATATTTCTCTTACAGGTGTTAGAAATCCAATTGCCACTAGGAGGCAGGGTGATACTATAAATTAAATGAAGATCCTATTGCGTAAAGTAACAAATTTAAAGCAAGTTCATTGTTGTATTTTGGTGGTCATTTATTTCATCCCTCTCTCTTTCAAATATAAGGTCACAGATGTTCAAAGATGGTAAATTACTATATTCATGCAGCAACTCACTTTTAAGTTTTTATTTTTGCTTTCCTATCTTGGACTAATATGTGTGTGTTTAGTCACTTCCACAATAATCAATTTTAATAAGAATATACAGAATTGATGATGAAACAACAACAACAAAAACAAAACACTGACACTGATGTGAGTCCACAATTGTTCCGTTTAATATATTTTAAATTTAAATATCTCTGTAGCAGTTTGAAAGGAGAATTGCATGCTGTCAACAGATAAACTTGAGTGATTACTATGTTCTAGGCATTGCAATTGTTGTAGGAGGGACATAGTGAATTAAACAAAAATCCATTCCCTCTAAAATTCATCATGTAGTGGGAGAAAAACAAACATCCATGTGATTTCAAACAGTGTAATATGTTCAACAATAATGATGCATAAAGAGCTAATGAGGGAAGCCGACTTGGCCCAGAGGTTAGGGCATCAGTCTACCACATTGGAGATCTACAGTTCAACCCCAGGCCTCCTTGACCCATGTGGTGCTGGCCCAAGCGCAGTGCTGATGTACACAAGAACTGCTGTGCCATGCAGGGGTGTCCCCCATGTAGGGGAGCTCCACGCATAAGGAGTGTGCCCTGTAAGGAGAGCTGCCCAGTGCGAAAGAAAGTGCAGCCTGCCCAGGAATGGCGCCGCACACACGGAGAAATGACACAACAAGATGACACAACAAAAAGAAGCACAGATTCCTGTGCCGCTGACAACAACAGAAGCAGATAAAGAAGAACACGTAGCCAATAGACACAGAGAACAGACAACCGGGGTGTGTGTGTGTGTGTGTGTGTGTGTAAATAAATAAATAAATCTTTAAAAAAAAAAAGGGCTAATGAGATCACTTAGAACTGATAAGACACAGAGGCTGAGCTAGGATGAGGAAGGAATTAGGAATATTTTCCTGCCCTGCAGTCAATGAAATGAATATAGTCCTTAGGGCAAGAGAAACTGGTAAAGTGAAGAAGCAAGGCTGAAGAAGTCAAAAGGAGAATCAAGCTCAAGGTGCTAGTTAAAGGATCATGGTGTTTTAGTAAGCTTAGTCAACATGGTTGAACATGTTACAGTGGAAAAAATGATACAGTGAAAATAAAGAGACCTAAATGGAAATGGTGACAGTTTGAAGCTTTTTGTGGTTTCCAGAGAAGATCATGGTCTTAAAGTCAATCCATTCTTCTGGGTGTGGGATCCTTTAACAGGATTACTTCAGGGAGGTGTGACCACAGTGGGTCCTGGTCCTTTTGCCAGAAGAGAAGCAGATGCTTCCATGTGCCTTTGCCTTCGGTGACACAGCATTTCTGATGATGCCTTGATTTGGACACTTTCACAGCCTCACAACAGAATGCTTTTAACCTAATAAATTCCATAAATTTCCATTGTAAATCTCAAACCATTTTTAGTATACTGCTCTCAGCAACTCTTAGCAAACTAAAACAGGAGTCAAACCTCAAAAGCTCGTGTATGTATGCCATGCTAAGGAGTTTATCAAGAAAGACTGTGGAATCAATGAGGGATGCATGTAATAATAAAATACATATTTTGTGTTAGAAAATGCGTTCTGGCTGCAGTCTGAGGAAAAAGCTGAAAGAGGAAGGAATGCTAGCGGGGGGCCAGATTTGGAGGCTACTACTGCAATAATGTAAGAAAATACTGTTTTCCCAATTTGACTTCCATAAGTACTCAGTATATGTGGTAGCTTAAAGCATTTGTATTGTCTTACCTCCTGTTCCCCACCTCTAGACTCAGTGAACTTGTTTGTTTGGTTTTTTTTAAAGATTTATTTTATTTATTTTATTTCTCTCCCCTTCCCCCTCCCCCCGTCCCCCCAGTTGTCTGTTCTTTGTGTCTATTTGTTGCGTCTTCTTTGTCCGCTTCTGTTATTGTCAGAGGATGGGAATCTTTTAGTTGTGTCATCTTGTTGTGTCAGCTCTCCATGTGTGTGGTGCCATTCCTGGGCAGGCTGAACTTTCTTTCGCGCTGGGCAGCTCTCCTTATGGGGCGCACTCCTTGCACGTGGGGCTCCCCTACGCAGGAACACCCCTGTGTGGCACGGCACTCCTTGTGCTCATCAGCACTGCACGTGGGCCAGCTTCACATGGGTCAAGGAGGCCCAGAGTTTAAACCGCAGACCTCCCATGTGGTAGACAGATGCCCTAACCACTGGGCCAAGTCCGCTTCCCGTGAACTTGTTTTTGTCATCCAACCTCAGCTCTACCATTACAATCTCATGGGAGCCTTCCAAGGGTATGGAAAATAGTCCCATTCTCCTATCACACAATGTACAAAATGAAACTCTCACGTAATTTTCATTTTATATCTATTTTGACAATGTTCTTAATATGCTTATCTTCCTCACTATATGAAACTCTCCATGAGTGCCTGGTCCATTGATTTCAGAGTCACTGTTTTATTTCTAGTCAGGTGTGTATCATTACTCTCTTAGTCCCCTAGGGCTGTCATGACAAAACACTATAAACATTTGGTAGTGTAAAACAAAAGAAATTTATTGTCTCACAGTCCTGGAGGATAGATGCCTAGAATCAAACTATAAGTGAGTTCTTACTTCCTCTTTAACCTGTTGGGAAGAATAGAATCTGTTTCATTCTTCTCTCTTGGCTTCTGGAAGTGACTTGCTGGGAATTTGACATTCTCAGTTACAATATGACATTTTTCTCTCTATCTGTCTGTGTCCAATTTCCTCTTTGTAAGAAGACACAAGTAATATTGGATTAAGGTCCGCCCTAAGCAAGTCTGGCCTCATCTTAACTAATAGTGTCTTCAAAGATACTATTTCTAAATAGGGTCACAATCTTGGGATCAGTGGTTAGGATTTGAATGTATCTTTTGGAGAAAACAAGTCAATGCATAACAATCACATAATAAGAACTACATATCAAATGAATGGGAGACGTGTGTGAGTTACCGCTGCCCCCTAGTCTCACCAACATTTGCTGTTGTCAGCTTCTCAAATGTTAACCATTCTGGTGGATATATAGCAGTAACCAATTAAGATTTTACTTTTTTTCCCCTAAATTTTTAGTGAGATTAACCATCTTTCAATATGTTAATTAGCCATTTGGACAGCTTCCTTGGTGAAATGCCTATTGTGGTCTTTTGCCCCTCCCCTCCCCCTTTTTTCCCTGTCAAGTGATTTGTCATTTTTTATCTGTTTAAGAAGATCCCTTTTTGATTAAATTTGTTACAATCTCATGGCTTTAGATGCTGGTAGGAAAGAACTCTTTCAGTATAGACCCAGATAATCTCTACAATTTCCCCTTATTCTTAATATTTGCAAATATTTCATTGAACTTGCAAAATAATATTCTTTGTTTGTATATACTTGCATATCTATCTAAACATGTGTATATTATGAGCTGACATTCTAATATTTTAAAAATATTTCTGCAGCACAAGTTAAAATTTAAAAATATATGAGAAAACAAAAACATAATATATTTTAAAAAGAGAGAAGACTATATTCTTGAAAGTTTGTGAATTTGAGCTAGTGTTTTTACTTTACAACATTTTAAACAATATAATTTTAAGTGAAAATCAGAATGCATATGTGCTATGAGGATATTCAACTTAAAAAACATAAATGCTCATTTCTAGGTTATGGGGTTTAGTCTAATTTTAATTTATAAGTTTGGAATTTTTATGTATGATAAGTATATATTGTATTTATGGGAAGAAGAATACATTATGATTCAATAACAATTAAGATAAAATAGAAAAATGGAGGGATTTGTTCAATGGAGTTTGAAGAAAATGCTGTCCAAGAAGATAAGGTTACTGAGAATGCAGGTATAAAATAAAAAGAAATAATAATGTTAAAGACTTGGTAATATCTTCTACCACAGGAATATGGTAGGTAAGGTGATTCTTTGGAAAAATAGTAATGGGAAAATTAACAGCCATTAACATTGAAAAGGGAAGGTAAATTGTTTTAGTTGCTAATGGGCTGCCAAGTAATATACCAGAAATTCTTCGGCTTTTATAATGGGGATTTATACAGTTCCAAGGGTTAGAAAAATGTCCAGATCAAGGCATCAGGGGGAGAAGTTTTCACCTGAAGATCAGCTGCCAGTGATCCTGGACTCCTGTCATGTGGCCAGGCACATGGTGGCATCTGCCAGGCTCTGCCTTCTCATCTAGGCCCTTACTTTCAGCTTCAGGCTGCTCCACCTGTGGCTTTCTCTCTCATCTTCTATGAGTTCCTCCTCTCTGTTCCTCTGTGCTTCACAGATTCCACCCTCCAGCCTCAGGACCCTCTCTCTCAGCCTCTGTGGATTTCTCTCTGCATCTGCAGCCTTTGTTCTCTATATATTCATCTCCTTTATAGAACATGCCACTAAAAGCTTTAAGACTCACCCTGGGCTACACCTCACTGAAGTTATATAATCAAAGGGTCCCACATGCAGTAAGTTCACACCCATGGGAAGAGACAAATTCAAGAACATAACATTCTGGGGTCCACAAAAGACACAAACTACCATAGTCATAGATTGTGTTCACTCTTTAAAGTTTTGATTAGACTGGGAGATGCATGCTGAAGTAGCCAGCATCCTTCTCAAATGATTAACTGAGGCAACACTAGAGTTTGCCGCTTATCTACAACTCAGAGTTGATTACTCTTTCTAATGTTTTTATTTCCTCTACTGTAGGCATTATGTCCTTTCTTTCCAGGCCAACACAGTTTTGCATAATTATTCTGCTCACAAAATGAAAACTTGTCTTATCTTAGTTTCCAGATACACAAGGGGAAAAAATAAATGATTTGAGTGATATTAATATTAGGCCTTTGAACAAAGTTTTTAAAAAAAAAGTTCTGTTTCACCTTGGTCAAATTACCCTAATGGGAATTTACAGAATCACAGAGGTACTGGAATAAAATTTCTGCCAAGTTAAATATCTCTTAGTTAAACTTGTTTGGAAATCAAACAGGAACCATGTATTATCTTTGTATTCATTTTCCCAAGAAGCTGAGATAGAATGTGAAGATTGATAAAAATTATATGCCAACATGAATATTGGAGATAAATTTCTTCTTTTCATGAAAATTGAACTCAAATTGGAAAAAAGCCCTTGAATTTTCTATACTAAAAACTGAAACCTTTCTTTAGAGAGTAGGTAAGTGCCACTTTCATGATTCTGCTGAATTGTTTACATATTGAGATTTAGTAATACATATCTATTGAATTTATCAATTGATTTGAATTTTATGGAAACTATGGCTTATTGCATATATCTTATATTTAAATAGAGAAGCTGAGAATTGGACATTAGACACCTATTAAATTTTATTTAAATAGCCTTCAACTAAGTACTGCCCATGATAAAAAAGAAATATAATTTTGGCGTTTATTATTGAAGTAGTAACAATGATTTTCTAACATTTTTTGGAAAACTCTGGCCATAATTTAGTAATAGAAATGCAATCAATTGTTGAAACTGTTGCTCCTTCTACTTGGTAATATAGAGCATCTCTTATGGCTTTACATTTTTATAGAATCCATACATACTAATTTCCATTTACGGTGTCATCTGCATAAGTTAATTCAAAGGAGGACGACAATTTCTTTTTCATGATTTTTGAAAAGTTGAGAGGAAATAAATAAAAGCAGAAGCTGAGTGATTTGTATTCCAGAAAAGAAAATATTGAAACTCAGAGACCTAAGATTCAACACAAATAAGAAGAGCATAAAGTTTTGTTTTATTCTGTTTCATGTATGTCCAGTTCAGAAAGAATATTCAGCACTGACCCTAGCACACACCAAGTTAAGATACCCTGGGAGAGATAAGCTAAAGTATTTAACAAGTGCACTAAAATAAATAAATAATATAAAGCCAAGTAGTCAATTCTAAGTGTCAAAAGACCTTAGGAGGTTTGAGTATTCATTACTTGGTGGGTTGCAGTAATCAGTGAAATCTATCAAGAAAATGTAGGAGTTGAATAGACTCGGATGAATTAAACAAGACCTGAATGTCTGGCTCCACTCTAGCAGAGAGCCGTAAGAAATCTTATGGCTAAATGAAGAATTAATGCGTATTGATTAAACTAAAGTGATAACTGGAGATTTCTGACTATGTAGATTACATAAAAGGAGCAGTGTTTAGGGAATTTAAGATAGCAAAGCATGGTGGGTCCAATGAAAGGGACAGAGCCTGGAGGCTCTGTGATATTCATAGTTACAGTGATTATGTGATTGGACATTTTTAGTATCCAGGATGTTAAAGGAGATAAAAGAGACTATGACCTGAGACAGTAATTGTGAATTTATTCTGAAGTGCTTGGAAGACAGGCAACGCCTCACTGTTGCATTCTTAGAACTTATCTAAAAATCACTTACAGGGTCAGGTCTAGAAGGGGCCCTCAAAGTGCATCTAATTTAACTACCTCAATCTACTTATGGTTAAATCGAAGTAAAAAAGTGAGGAATTAAAATCATCTCCTTAGGAAATGGTATAGCCAGATAAAAGAGATAATGTTTCACTTTATTTTTCAAATAGTCCAGTGTTTTAAACGGTAGGGGTTGATAAGGCACATTGTAACTATTTTGTAAATGGGAAGATATTAAAGGATTCTTGTAGAAATATTAGGGCAATACTCTGCTGGCTTTTTATAGATATACTCGAAAATAAAGGAAATAATATTTTAAGTATTTCAGGAGCATAGAATACACTTTTTAAATGGTGCACCATATGGAGTTTGTATCAGATTAAAAGTAAATTAATATCCTCCTTTTATAAATTGGAGCCCAACTCCCTTATAAGCTGGAGTTGGTGTATTTATGTGATTATAATATTTTTTACCAAAAATTTATCAAAAATAGCCTATGTTAAAATATACATGTGCTTATTTTCCTGATAATTCCTGATTATTGCCTTTATTTTCTACTTTCATTATGCAAAGACAACCTTACATGGAAGGATTTAAATCTTCCTTTTCAAATATTACTTGGTTTACTAAATGATAAAGAATCTCAGAGATTCAGTGGGTTTTATCAGGCAGACTCATAGACTATTGGTGAGGGAAAAAGAATTGAGAAATCTTAAGGAATCAAACTCATGAAATAAGTTAAAGGTGAAGAAAAGAAACATTGGAATTAAAACGTAATTTTTTTCACTAACACGTAGGAATATAATTTTAGAATATGTTATAATAGAGCATTTTTTAAAAATTTCTGGGAATAATTTTAAAAGTCTACAATGCAAATGTTAATTGAAATAATTAATTTACTACTGTGGATATTCCTCCTTCACTACCCAAGAGAAAGGATGCCAAAAGGACATTGTGTGGAAATTGATGCTAACTATCAAACTCTGGATCAATTCATGTTTCTTATCTCCAAAGATCCTACTTTATGTTAAAGGCTCTCTGTGCGCAAATTAGAATGATTTTAACTCCACTAAAAGGAAAAATGAAAGAGAAGGACATGCAGTTTTGAAAAGAAATTTCAAATATCTTAATTCTGAAATTATAAATAATTAATATACAATATCTTATATACTGAGGTTCATGTTTTATGTACATGAAGTTGAGAAATTACAGTATGGTTTGAAGGGATAGATTAAAACTTGTTTACAAATAGTTCTTTCTTAGCTTATCAATGATTTTTGCAATTCTACCAGTAGAGAGCTATTTATCTGTTAAGTTTTAACATTTCTTACCAGGGAAACATTAAAAGAGGTGGTATTATATAACTCTGTAATAGCGACAAAAACAAAGGGGTAAAAATAATGGGAATGAAGAAGAGAAAAGCTAGTCTAAGTTGTTAAGACTGGCAATACAGGGAGTAAAATAAACATACATTTTTAAGATGATTGGTTAGGAAGACTTGAACAATTTATTTACGTGAATCAAAAAGAAGACAATTTATTCATGTAGGTATGAGATTGGATCTGTTTCTGACAATTCAAGCTAAACTAACTGATGCTAATCTTAAATGCCAATTGTCTCCTGAAAGTCAAATGCATGGTGGTGGTGTTGTTTTTAATTAGAGTTCACAGAAAAATCGTGCAGAAAGTAGTATTCCCATATCCTTCACACATGCAGTTTCCTTATTATTAACACTTTGCACTTGTGTGGTACTTTGTAAATATTTATTTTTCTTATGTTTGAGATGATGTGTTGAAGAAATATAATCCATCATTTGTAAAAGAAATATAATCTTTCATTTGTAAAATTAGAAGGATAGACCATCTTTACCATCCCAGTCAATTTAAAATATCTTCATAAATTTATAGTCTAAGTTCTCCCACTGGAATTCAATATTCTAGGAATTTGTTCTAGGTACTGGCAGAACAATGAATTGTTTACCCAAGATGATTTTACCTATTTTACAGAAGTGAGGAATTTGTGGTGATGATTAAGGTCAGGTACTTGGAATATATTTTTTCACCAGAATTGGAAAACCAACTTGAATGATGAAAGAATTAGCAAGGAGAAATTGGCAGAGCCAAACTCTCATGTCTAGCTGCTGTTATGACTTGGTTAACATTCAGAGAATAAGTAAAACAATTCTAAAAGTTGAGAATGACCAGAAATCTGCAAAGAATTTTACATTTTTTACCTTATTTAATCTCCACAACAATGCTATGGATAAATTGTATTACTCTCAAAAAACATGTAGCCTTCTTTCTGATGAGCTTATTTCTGGGCTTAGCATGAGGCATCAAGTTCATATACACCATATATTATGTTACTGTCAGTGAAATATGCCCAGATTCAATCTTATCAATGTTCAATAACATTAGAACCAAGCCTAGAGGAAAATTACTTTGATTTTTAAAAGTAAGGAAACAAAACACAAGAAAAACGTAACTGAGTATAGCATGTATAAAATGTTTACAAATTCCAAACATATTTGGTCGTTTTTCTGTTTATAACTCTTATACTTAGGATATAAGGCAGAAAGTTTCTCACATATATTTTTTTTCATTTTTTCCCTTCTTTATTTTCTTTTAAATGTTACATTAAAAAAAATATATAAGATGTTCCCATATAGCCCTCACCCCCCCTACCCCACTCCTCCCACATCAATAACCTCTTCCATCATTGTGGCACATTCACTGCACTTGGTGAATACATTTTGGAGTGCTGCTGTACCACATGGACAGTGGTCTACATTGTAGTGTACACTCTCCCCCAGTCCACCCAGTGGGCCATGGCAGGGCATACAATGTCCAGCATCAGTCCCTACATTACCACCCAGGACAGCTCCAAGTCCTGAAAATGCCCCCACATCATATCTCTTCTTCCCTCTCCCTACCTTCAACAGCTACCATGGCCACTTTCTCCACATCAACACTACAATTTCTTCCATTACTAATCACAATAGTTCCCTAGCAGAACACTAATAAGTCCACTCTAATCCATGCTCTATTCTTCCATCCTGTGGACTCTGGGATGGTTATGTCCAGTTCCCCTCTACATCAAGAGGGGGCTTAGATTCCACATGAATGATGGATATAATTCTCCTGCTTGCAGTTGTAGGCACTCTTGACTCCCTGATGTGGTGGTTAACCTTCTTCACCTCCCTGTTAGCTAGCCAGGGTAAGTCCAATAAACCAGAGGGTAGGAGTTGCAAGTCTGCTGAGGTTCAGGGTCTGGTTGTCACATGGACAGTCCAGAGATTCAGATCTCCTGAGTATACACCAACCCCAATGCCAACCACAGGTCTGGTAAGAGTAACAGAAGAGCCATGTGTAGAAAGGTCAAATCTGAGTCCAACTCTATCACACTCAGGAACACAAACTCCAAAGTAGGGCCAACTGATATGGCCCTGAATTCCAGAGTCATCTGCCATGCCCATCGAACCTGTGGGCTTCTGTAGTCCTCAGGAGAACCAGTACCTGGGTTTCTATCTACTTTGGCTGTCTCTGGTACCCTGCTGAGGTGTATGTAAGCATTAGCCCTCTGATGATGACCCTACTCTTTTTTGAAGACTCATAGCCATATAAACTCATTTGTCCTTTCCATTTTCCCCTTTTATCTAAAGTCAAGAAGCAGTTTTTAAAACCTGTTATTACATGTAGGCTGAGATATTCTCCTGGTCTGAATTGATCATTTTATTCAATGTCTTTTTCTAGTTACATCATCAGCTGGTGCTTGGTAGTAATTCCTTGGTGCCAGGGAGGCTCATCCCCGGGAATCATGTCCCATGCTGGGGGAAAGGTAATGCGTTTACATGCTGAGTTTGGCTTAGAGAGTCTAATATATAATATTGCCAACATAACACATATCAAATATTGGTATATGATTTTTTTTTCTATTTTCACTCTGCTTCATTTATGTTGGAATGTACTAAGTAACAGTGACACCAGCAAAGTGAGATATGATTTTTTTTCTTTAAAAGGGAAATTTTGCAATTCTAGTTGGGCATAATACCCAGCTGGTATTTGATAAAGCATGCTGAGATAACAGTTACATAAATACAATGTATTTAGTATACAATGCTAGTTTTCCTCTCAGTAACCTAACATTTTTTCCAATAGTTCAATTTTCAAGAAAGGGACATAAAGCTTTGCAGGAAAGTCTTCCTGAATAAAAGAGGAAAATTATGTTTTCTTTGACTCATGAACCATTTTTCTATTATAACCTTCACCACGCAAGGAATGCTATGCATGACCACATTAAAATATATCTCATAAGAATTCATTATTCATCTAATTTCAGGTGGCTACAAACTGCTCTGCATCATGGAAAATAATGTCACAGAATTTATTCTTTTAGGACTTTCTCAGGAAAAGGAAGTAGAAGTTCTCTGTTTTTTGCTATTCTTACTTTGTTATATTGCAATTTTGACAGGAAATCTGCTCATCATGGTTTCCATCACATGCAGTCAACTTATTAAACAGCCTATGTATTTCTTCCTGAGTTACCTCTCATTCTCAGACCTTTGCTACACCTCCACTGTGACCCCCAAGCTCATCATGGACTTCCTGGCAGAAAAAAAGGTCATTTCCTATAATGGCTGCATGTCACAGCTCTTTACCATGCACTTCTTTGGAGGTATTGAGATTTTAATCCTCACAGGGATGGCCTATGACCGCTATGTGGCCATCTGCAAGCCTCTGCACTACACCACTATCATGAGCAGGTGGAGGTGTAACATCATGATTGCTGCTTCCTGCGCTGGGGGATTCCTGCATTCCTTTAGCCAGTTTCTTCTTGCCATCGTCTTACCCTACTGTGGCCCCAATGAGATAGATCACTTCTTCTGTGATGTGTATCCTTTGCTGAAACTGGCCTGTGCTGACACAAGCAGAATTGGTCTCTTGGTCATTGCTAGTTCAGGCCTATTGAGCCTGGTGATTTTTGTCATCTTGTTGATATCTTATGCTGTGATCTTATACACGATCAGGTCCTATTCTGTGGAGAATCGCCGCAAAGCTCTTTCCACATGCAGTTCCCATATCACTGTGGTGGTCCTTTTCTTTGCTCCTTTACTCTTCGTTTATATTCGACCAGCTACTACTTTACCAGAAGACAAAGTTTTTGCTCTTTTTTATACTATCATTGCCCCCATGCTCAACCCTTTAATATACACACTAAGAAATATGGAGATGAAGAATGCAATAAAGCAACTATGGTTCTGTATCTTGGGAAAGAAAGGAAATAGAATGAAAGTTATTCTTGATTCTTACCATTGAAGTTGTTGAATGTCTCTTCTACCCTAAGAGCTATAAAATGCATAAATCTTATTTCTTATATCTGGCAACATGTATATGAGCAACACCCAGATATGAGCAAAAGTTTACTATTCCCAAGATTTATCCAGGCTTTTTCTTGGCTGTACTTTGTTTTATGACTTTCTTTTTTCTATCTCTTCTGCCTTATTGATACTTCAAATAATTTAGATATTTAGTAGCAGACTATCTGGAGCATTGTGAAACCCAAATCAACATTGAAAGCCTCTAGAGTCTATGCTTATGTAAGATTGTATTTCATGAAGAAAATTCCAACCACCAAATAATACTTTAAAAAGTAATTCCAATATTTTAACTGTATCACTGAGAGAATATCTTAAAGTATCTAATTCATGGCCATTAACAATATTATATAAAAATTTTCACCTTCTACTCTGATAATTTTGTAATCAATAACATTCTGGAGTTTCCCACATGTCCAATACAATACCCTCTCCCAAGTTCCAGATAGAAATAGTGTTTTTTTCTTTTAACTCACTTTTCAGCTTAGATCTTTCCTGAAAGAAAACAACTTTATCAAATTCTGGTACCATATAGTGTATTTGTTAAGGGTAAATGCTCTCAAATCAGAATCACTTGATTCAAAACCAGACTTGGTCACTTATTTTGTCCTGAGGCAACTCTATGTCTAACATGTCATCTACTACAGATGGTGATAATAATGGCACACCAATTACAAATTAGTGAGAGCTGCTTGTAAGGGGCTACCACCTTGCTTTTCACATAGAAACAACTGAATAAGTATGAGTCGTTTGATTATTCTATTGTTATGCATTGAAAAATGTCTAGTTTTATAATGACTAACCTCTGGAGCAGTGGGGGATAAAGATGGAAAAAAAGGTAAGGAATATTAATGTCATGTTTCTGTATCAGGTGGAAGTAATTTGTTCTTGCAATTGTCAAATAAAGAATACCACTTAAATTCAATGCATCAATGTGAACATTTTCCCCCTTAGAACTATAATAATTAAAAGCAGTTCCTCCCCCTCAAATGGTAATCATAAGTCATCCTAGAGGAAATTTTCTCAAATCAGGAAGGGCTGGAAGCAAAATATGGCCACTGCATAATTGGTTCAGATCAAGGAGGTCTTCAGAAATTCCAGCAACCTGAAATTGCTAACATAAGAATTTGTTTTCAGTTTGGTATGTAAGACACACTGAGTAAATTTAGGTTATTGCTGAGAGGTCCTAAGATGGGTGGGTAATATAAACCTCATTTTAAACTGCCTAACAAATAAAACGGGAAGCATTATATTCTAAAGGTTCTTGAAAAATACCTTAACACAATTTTTAGTTATTTTTTATCTAATTCCTCAGAGTTTTATAAAAATTTCCTGCAAGTGCAGCTTGAGCAGTACATTAGAGAACAGCACACAGGAAAAATGTGGAAGATGATCTTCTGCTTTACCATAAGTAGGGGCTCTGGTAAGACCAAAAAACCCTGAACTTCACCCCTATTTCACTAACTCTAGCCTCCAAACCAGCCAGATATGCTATTGAAAAGCAAAACATCAAAAATTAATACAGGGAAGCGGACTTGGCCCAGTGGTTAGGGCATCCGTCTACCACATGGGAGGTCCACGGTTCAAACCCCGGGCCTCCTTGACCCGTGTGGAGCTGGCCCACGCGCAGTGCTGATGCGCACAAGGAGTGCCGTGCCACACAGGGGTGTCCCCGTGTAGGGGAGCCCCATGCACAAGGAGTGCGATCTGTAAGGAGAGCTGACCAGCGTGAAAGAAAGTTTAGCCTGCCCAGGAATAACATCGCACACATGGAGAGCTAACAAAACAAGATGATGCAACAAAAAGAAACACAGACTCCAGTGCCGCTGACAACAACAGAAGTGGACAAAGAAGAACACACAGCAAATAGACACAGAGAACAGACAATGGGGAAGGGGGAAGGGGAGAGAAATTTAAAAAAATAAATAAAGAGCATTTGTCAAAAAATTTTAAAAAATTAATACAGCTGTTTCTTTTCTTTTCTTTTTTTTAAGATTTATTTATTTATTTCTATCCCCTTCCCCTCCACCCCTACCCTCACCCTCACCCCCACCCTCACCCTGGTTGTCTGTTCTCTGTATCTATTTGCTGCATCTTCTTCTTTGTCCGCTTCTGTTGTTGTCAGTGGCACGGGAATCTGTGTTTCTTTTTGTGCATCATCTTGTGTCAGCTCTCCATGTGGGAGGTGCCATTCTTAGGCAGGCTGCACTTTCTTTCACGCTGGGTGGCTCTCCTTACAGGGTGCACTCCTTGTGCATGGGGCTCCCCTACATGGGGGACACCCCTGCATGGCACGGCATTCCTTGCGCGCATCAGCACTGTGCACGGGCCAGCTCCACACAGGACAAGGAGGCCTGGGGTTTGAACCGTGGACCTCCCATGTGGTAGATGGATGCCCTAATCACTGGGCCAAGTCTGCTTCCCAGCTGTTTCTTTTATTTCTACTCTTGTAATAAAAATTTTGAACAGGAATTATTAAAACATCGGGGGCAGAAGATATTAGAAAGAGCAATTATTAATAAGAGAATTCCAACTTAAACTCCTTCATTTATGTACCAGATTTCTTCCTTCACACCTCTTCAAGGACATCACTTCATTTCTTCTCCACTCTTCCTCTGCATAAGAAAATTTTTCTCTTTTAGATCATTGACATCAGCATAAAACTGTTGGGAAAGTTTTATGATGGGAATCTTTGAATCTTCCCATTTCCTGACAAGTGCTTCCTTCCACATTATCCTCACTGCATTGTCTTTGACTAAGATATTTAGTAATTCTGTAGATATGAAAGTTAATCTGAAGAAAATGACAGTAATGACAATAATGCCTGTTTAAAGACTGCAAAGTAGAACACAATAGATTGTCACACTGTGAAAATTGACCAAATTTATCAGTTTTGTATCCTCCTGTAAATTCATTTCAGCATTTCTTACCAAACCATGAATATGTGATATTTGATGGGTGTTTTTCAAACTGATTTAACTTTCCTCATTACATGATTTCAATCAATATCTTGTTATGTGTTCATTTTATATTTGTGTGAGAATAATGATTACATTCTTTTAAAATGCATCCTTTTAACAAAATTAATTTGTATTTATCTTTTCTAAATCAGAACAAAAATATTTTTTGTCCATATTTTCCTTTTCAATTTCTTCTTCCAATTTCTGTTTTTTTTTCCTTCCTATGGTCACTATATCTAATTTCTCTTCTTCCAGTTTTGTTGAACCTATTCAAATGAGGTTTTCACCTCTACCACTTCAATGAAGCTAGTCTTATCAAGGTCACTGATTACTTTTATATTGGCAGTTCTGGGATTTGATAGAGTTCATCACTCTTTTTCCTTTAGATATTTTGACTTGGCTTGAGATCAACATGCTTTCCTGATTTTCCTCCTTTTTTTTCATATACTTTTTATTTTTATTTTCTAAAGGTACTTAGATTACATAAATGTTACATAAAAAATACAGGAGATTCCCATATGCCCTGCCCCTAACCCCCACATTTTCCCAAATTAACAACATTCTTCCTTAGTGTGGTATATTTGTTACAATTGGTGAACACATTACACATTTTGAAGCATTGCCTCTTAGCATGGATTATAGTTTACATTGTAGTATACACTCTTCTGCACATTTTTGTAACTTATTACAAGGTATATAATGGCCTGTATCTGTCATTGCGATGTCATTCAGGACTATTCCCAAGTCCCGAAATTGCCTCCAAATTACACCTATTTTTCCCTTTCCCTCTTAGAACTTTCAGTGGCCACACCAATGATAAAAGTTCTTCCATTGCTAAAATCACAATAAGTCTATAGTAGAACACCAGTAAGTCTACCCTAGTCCATCATTTATTCCCCAATGCTGAGGAATCTGGGATGATGATGTCCACTCTGCCTCTAATTGAGAGGGGGCCTAGATCCCATGGGGCAGATGGATGGGACTATCTTGTTTCCAGTTGCAGATGCTCTCTGTTCCTTGAGATGATCATTGCTCATCATCATCTTGTTAGTTGTCCTGGGTGAGTTCAATGAACTGGAGAGTAGGTGTTGTAACACTGTTGATATTCAGGGCCCAATAGGTACATAGACAGTCAAAACATTTAAATCTCTTGGACACACATCTATCAAGTATAGTACTAACTTAGGTTCAAATAAAAGGGATAGATGAGCCATGTGTAGGGAAACCACAACCAAGTCCAACTCTGTCATGTGTAAGTTGATTTTCCCAGCCTTTGATGGTCTCACTGAACTCTCTGTATTACAGTTCCACAAGGCTCTGTCCTTGGACATGTGTTTCTTTCAGTTTTGGTGATTTTATATACTACAGATTTAAATACTTACTATGTGCAGGTGACTCCAAAATTTATATCTCCCAACTCAGACCTCTACCTTGAATTCTCAATCAATTATTGTAATAGCCTCCAATCTGTCCTATATTTCTGCACAAGTGTTTTACTCTGTTCCTAGAATAATGGTTGGAATATAATAGATAATCAACAATTATTTGTTGAATAAATAAATGTTAAAAAATATTGAGAAAAATCCCCAGTGATAGAGAAAAAAGAGAGCCATATTGATGAAATTTTATAAAGTCCATGTATTACCTTACATATATTCAGAAATATTACTAGATTTCAAATTCTCTTTGAAATTATTTATCCATTTCAAATCAATACTTTATTGAACTGATACCTGAGAGAACAAGTTCCCCCTCAGGATTGTTATTTTGCATACTATTTTAGATGTTTCCAATGGCTTACCCAATATCTCTTTATTTTTCTTATTCTCAGAACCTGAGATTGCTTGTGCTGGCAGTTTCCAGTCTCCTTTGTAACTAAGTTAGATTTAATATTGTTGTATTACTGTTACCTACATGAGAGTCTGTTAGGGAATTCTGGAAAAGTTTTACTTCCTGATAAACTCTTCTGCTCTTTTTCTAAAATCTTTTTTTATTCCAGTCTCCTTTGTAACTAGGTTAGCGATTTAATAATGTTGTATTAATGTTACGTGAATGGGAGTCTGTTGGGGAATTCTGGAAAAGTTTTACTTCCTGATACACTATTTTGTTCTTTTTTAAAAAATCGTTTTGTCTTCCTTCTATCCTGAATCATAGACATAAGCAGCCATTTTGCAGTCATAAGGACAAACACTTCATGAAAATCATGGTAGAACAAGGATCTAGAAGGAGCCTTGTTCTGCCTTTATTAGTCTTAGAATCTGCTTATTTTTTCTAGACTTATTTTTACACTAAAGATAAAGAACACTCATTTGCATAAGTTCCTAAATTGTTTTCCAATAAAGGCTATCCCAACTAATAAAAACACACTTATTGCCTTTGCTTGGGCATTTTTCCTTCTACATAAACTTTAGGATTATTTTATTAGAAACAAAAAAGAAAATTTGGAATTTTAATGGCAATTGCATTAAATTCACATATTAATTCATGAAATTGTGGTTTTTATGATATTAACTCCTCATTCACAACTTTATGAGGTTCTATTTGTCCATACCCATTTTACAGTTTTAAATAAGTTCATATGATTTTATCCCTTTGGACCCAAAGTTTCTTTTATTAAAATTTATTTGTAATTGACTTTGGTTTTGTAATTCAATTCTTTGTCTCCTTTTCCAGTTTTTTCCTTCCTAGGTTAGATATAATCTATTTATTTCATGTATTTATATCTTAGATTTAGCTACCTTGCCAATTGTCTATTAATTACAGACATTTTAGTCATAGTTTTTAAGATTTTATAGGCTTACTCTCTATCCTCTTGTACAAATGAATAAAGTCTCATAGAATTTTAGTGTCTTCATTTAGTAAATGGGAGCAAAGTTGTCTTCTAACTTTCAATTCAGTATATGTTCCCCCAAATCATAGTCACCTCTGGTTGATTTGACAAAGGATACATCTTAAATGAACTGTTTCCAAACTAAACATATAATATTATTATATAATTCATTATTTATTTGTGAAACAAATATAAACATCTCTAAAATTTCACCAGAAAAACCCCAGCTTTAAGGAAAAAGACTGCGTACTACATTGGAATCAAGGAAGGAGCTTATAAAACATGGTCGTGGGGAATTAGGACATGAAGCCAGACATTTTCTTTGAAGGAAAAATGGGATAACATACTTCTTGTTCCCTGTACAATTTGCACATAATAGATAATTTAGGACAGCTGTTGGGGGGATAATATTTCAGGTTTCATCCTGCCCTGAATCCTTTCTCATTCCTAACAGGAAAGTCTCGTAATAACAGCACCCAGCTTGGTCTCCGTCTGATAAAATTATCTCATCTCAAAATTAGTAGCTTTGTCCCTCTGCAATTCACTGCATATATGATGACAGATCAAAGCCTCTAAAATCTGGTTCCTTTTGTTACATCCATGCTCAAAGAACAGCACTTGCTTCTACACCTATAGTAAGCTTCCCTTAACCATTAGAAGTCTAAAACTCCTTTAACACTCTCTAAAATACTTCCAGATTTCTCATCATTTACACTTAATTGGAATAGTCAAGAAATTTATTTTTTTTAATTACTTCTCCAGGCACTTCTTCAGAGAGTGAGCAATAGCACCTTGTATTCTTCTTGTCATTCATAATTTAGTCTAACAGTCAGTACATAGACTAGATTTAAACAAAAGTCCAGGAAAGACACAAAGCCTTATAATCTGGGGCAAGATAGTAAATTTAACTGATACTCTGTTTCTACTCTTTCAATATATGCACTTCTAATATCAAGGTCCCACAGTTATGCATGTTAATTTATGAGACACACACATAGTATGCAATAGGCTTTATCTTTTCTTTCTTTTTGCCTTTCCTTACATTGTTATGTATGCGATACACATCCAATATATATCTACCAAAACAATAAATAAAACTACACTGAAGATTTAAAACTAATACAAAAGTGAAAGTTACTATAATTCATATATAATTGATTGTCATTATTTGAGACTGAAAAGAGAAATAATGGTAATAATAGTGAATATTTATTTGATGTTAACCACTTCTTAGATATGATTCTCGCATTTTGCATGTATTGACTCATATAATACTAACAAGCGCCCAATTTTTTTCTTAGTAGTCCTATTTCAGAAATGAGGGAACAGATATTTTTTGCAATAGGGGTAAATTCTGATTATACACTAAGGTTATTTTAAGATATATTTTAATTATTTTCCTGCAATTCTATATTACTGTATTAATAATATAGTTTTCACATGCAAATGATTCTTGGAATTATCCAAGGAACATATTCCCATTTATGTTGCAATCCATGTTTTCTCACCTAAGAAATTTCTCTCAACACTAGCTTCGAGTTTTCTCCTTTCTCTAGTACCAATTCTCAGAAACAGTTGTATTTTCTTTCTTTTTTACTGTTCACATTTTTCTCTCCTTTATCCATTAAATTTCTTCTATATTGGTTTCCAAGATCCTCTAATATTAAGGTGTTCTAAACTTATGACATTCCATGCTCTTAATTTCCCCTGTGTACATATCATTCATAGAGTAGCAAAATAGGAAAAGAGTAATGAATTTCTACTGTAGTACATCCTTGTATTTTGTGCCTCCAAATCTTTTATTTATGTTTTTCTCTTGTGCCTAAATGCATGTCATTCATTTGACTCATCTATCATTTTACTTTTCTCTAATCAACCCTAATATGTTACACTAATAGTAACGATACTATTTTTCTTCATGAATTTTCTAAAATTAAAATAGTCTGCCCATTTTAACATCTTCTGAAGTATATAGATCTAATCATGCATTGCATTTTACTTAAATAATGGGAAGTTATTGTTTAAAACATTTGCAAAAGATAGAAGGAAATAGGAAATATGCACATCTCAAAGAAATTAAGTCAGCATATTTATAGTCAAATACAACTTATATTACATATGAAAGCTAAGTTTTTCTATTTGAAAGTAGTATTTGTTTCTTATGGGTTTGTTGGATTTTTACTAATTAAGAGATGAGGTCATTAAATAATTTCCCTTAATTCTGAATTAAAGATGGTGTTCAGTGTTTGAATGCAGTCAGAATAAATGTTTAACTTTACTGATAAAGAATAATGAATTTTATCATTCATTAAGGCTATGTGCTATGTGGGTCTTGGTTGTAGGACTTCCCTAATGATTTTTGAAATTCAAATGAAATAAAATCATCATTGTTAAAAAATGTTTTCTTTTTTTGGTCTATCCAAATGTTGTATATCTAATGCTCTACTTAATTTCCATGTGGCATTTAAAATGGTTTATTTGGCAGATTATAACCCTTGGCTGCTTCAGAAAACAGATATCTTAACCTGGGTTTCCTAAGAAATGGAAACTGAGCCAAAGTTTATCAGTTATAACTCAATGGTGAAATAAAATGAAAATAAGTTGGTGAAGAAGAGATAATTTAGTTGTGTGCATTTTTAAACTGGCCTCCGTATGGTGTCAAGGACAAATGTTCCCTCCATCTTGCTTGATTGTCTTCTGAGCAAACTGAATAAATTTCTGTATCTCGTACAATCCCTTTGGAAGGAAAAGATAGACAACTTTTCCACATTTCTTTATATCAGAGTGGTCTCTTTAGGCCTTAACTCCCTCACATCTGGATTGTGCATGCAGGGCACTAGGCATGAGTATCTCACATATGTTAACAAAGATACAGTGAAAGCAAATGATGAGTTCTTGGGATTTGCATTGACTGTGGAGCCTGGATGGAAAGGGTGAAGCATACAAGCATAAAGATTGAGATGGTGCCTGATTTCTAATGATGGCACCAAAGCTGACATAAAGGAAAGGGTTGCTATATTTGGCCTATTGCAAGTAAGGAATGACATGAAAGCCAGAGCTCTTCTCTTGGAGTTCTGATATTCAGAAGCCAAAATGCAGATTACGTTAAAATCAGACCTAGAATTTGGTTATAAGGGAAGCAGGGCTTTAGTTTTTACAGACTCTGATGTTAATAACTTAGCCCTAGAAAATAGGATGCAGAAATCTGGGATAATGGCCTTTAAGGTTGAGTCTGAGAACTCTGGACACCTAAATTCCTTCAAACCTCTGGGTGAGTATAATTATCTCCTCTGTTCTGGAAGAAAACAATTTTTTTTTTGTCTGGAAGTTGTGCAATAAATTCACCTGAATCTGTTTCCTTGAAAAATGAGGCTTATTTTCTTAAGATTTGCTTTATTCTCATCATGCCTCATTGCTTCTAGGCCATTAACAAGGGTCAGGTCAGAGCACAACTCTACTAAGTTATAAGAAATGGGTACCTTCAATTTAATATTTAATGCCTCGTCATACAGATAGTAAAGTTAACACTCTTACAAGCAATAAATTAGTTTTCATCGTTTCGTATCTTTGCCACTATGTGTGCATTTTTAACTTTAAATATTGCCAGACTGATGAGGGTTAAATCTTTTTTGCATTGTGATTTTAATATTTCCCTGATTACTAACCATCTTTTCAGATGTTTACAGGTGGATTTTTCTCTTCTGTAAAATGCCTGCTTTCAACTTTGACCATTTTTTCAAATGGATTCTTTGCTTCTTATCTCATTGCGCTTGTTTATATATTTTGGATATTAATGCTTGTAAGTCATAAATTTTATATATAGCTTATTCCAGTTTAGAGATTTTTTTCTACTTCTCTTTATGAAGTATTTTTAATACACAAAGTTTTTAATATGAAACAGTAAGATCTCCACTTTTTCTTTACAGTTATCTTTTTGTTGTTTTTGTTAGGTCAGTAAAAACAGTAAAAAGAATTTATTTAGAAATGGAGGGGAAAAAAAGAGCTTGCTGAGAAATGGAGGCAAAGGACAGAAATAGACCATTAGCAGTCACACAGACAATTCCTTCCTCCAGTCACCAAAAGTAACTGCTATCCTGTCTTCTAATAACAGATTAGTTTTAACTATTTTCAACTTTAATATACATGGAATAATATAATATGTGCTCTTTCTATCTTCTTTTGTTCAGCATCATGATTTTGATATTGTGAAATTTGTCCATATCATGGAAATAATGGTTTCCTTATTGCATTTTTGTATTTAATGTATAAATATACTACAACCTATTTATTTGTTCTACATTTGGGTTATTGCAAGTTTGTGGCTCTTCAAACAATGCTCTCAGAAGTTTTTCTCTTTTGGTGAATCTATGTAAGCATTTCTGTTAAGTGTTTACCTACAATTGGATTCTAGGACATGGGAGTACAATATGCTCAATTTTAGTCAATTATTTTCCTAATTGATAATTTCATTTAGGATTTCATCAGTAATGCATATGATTTCTAATTCTCTAAATTCTTGCAAGTATTTGTTACATTTACTCTATCCATCTGCTGGCTACAGCAGATAACTCAAGTACAAGGCAACACTGAATATCAGTCTCACTTACGCATATTTTTCCTCTGATATCTTGGCTACTCCAGCCTTGGCTACTTTGTTAGCACTGTGATGCTTCAATGAGATTTTCTACCTCCAAAGCATAACTCCAGTTTTTTCTGGATATCCTTGTTAAAATGTCTGGTCAGATACAAGTTATAATAGCACAAGCCATGAATTTATGGAATGTCTTATTCATCATCTTGTTATTATAATATCACAGCACTGAGTCTGATCAAGTATCTTATTTCATAGTAAAACAAATGTGTCAGTGCACACAATATCAACGAATTCACTTTCCTTACCATGTACTCATTACTCTGTAGTAACTTGCATAACAGAATGTTGGAGTAACTTACTGAATATTAAAGATAACACCTTGAAAATCTGGAGCTTAATTTTTAAGGAAAACTGATCAGTATATAAGGTTGTTTCTTCCACAGCCAGAATAAACTGTTATGGTTATCAAAAGATGTAAGTGCAAGTAGCTTCTTTTATTACCAAACTAAAAATCCACTTAGAAAAATTTTGCCTTCTGTCCTACCATTTCTAGCTCAGCAAATTCGTAGGTCTTAGATATAAGGAGGTTAGGCTTTCATTAGAGAATAATGCAGTGATTTTATTGAATTTGCGATTGAAAATACCCTCTGGACGTTTTGGACTCCTCATACCTCTATTAAACCAACAGAAAAGAAGGGGCTGAGTTCATTGGTACTTTGTTGGTTGCATCACAATGAGGGCACAGATAAACAATATCTTTAATCCACAGAAATCTCTAAATCGTTTCTTAAAGATTTCAAGACAAAAGGTAACAGATAATGGAAAAATAAGGTTACAAATAATGTAAGTAATAAAGATTAACTAAAGTCACATAACCGATTATAGCAACAAGGATAGTTGAAGAAATTCATTTTTTGTTGCTTCTTAAATTTATATATGCATACATGGGTGTATGTACATCTTGTTCAATAGAAACAGAAAAATGTTATTATTTTATTAATTAATTCTAAAATGTATAGAAAAGTGTTGAAAATGTATAGAAAAAGTTTTGGGTGATCTGATATAAACAAAGAAAATGGGCATAAAGAACAGAACACAACTGTTACATAAGAACTGCAAGTGGAAAGAGCTTTCCTATGGCTTTCAGCAGGGTAAGCCCTAACGGTGTATAATATCAGAAAAAAGGTAACATCAAAATCACAAAAGGTACCAAAGCAATGAGACCTGAAATGACTATTACCAAGAGACCAATTCTGTATGTATCAGTGCCAGTGCGGGCCAGTTTCAGCAAAAGAAACACATCATCAAAGTAGTCATCTATCTTATTGGCACCACAGAAGGTTAAGAAGAGGGTGAAAAGAAACTGTCTGGCTGAGTGAATAAATCCTCCAGCACAACAAGCTATGATGATAGAGTGACACCTTCACCTGCTCATGATGACAATGCAGTGCAGGGGCTTGCTGATGGCCATGGAGCAGTTTTAGGCCATCCCTGTGAGGATAAAGACTTGATGCCTCCAAAGAAATGTGTGGAAAAGAGCTGTGCCATGCAGTTATTATAGGAAATGGTCTTCCTTTCTGTTACTAAGTCTGTCATTACTTTGGGCATTATTGAGGAAGCGTAGCAAGGGATGGAGATTGAGAGGTAATCAAGGCAAAAATACATGGGCTGGTCAATTAGCTGACTACACGAAACAGAAATTATGAGCAAATTTCCCATCCAAATAGCAATGTAACAAAATAAAAATAGTATTCAACAGAATATTTCATTGTAATTGTTTTGGCAAAATCCCAAGAGAAAAAACACAGTGACGTTATCCCCATTTTCCATGGTCTAGTGCAGTGAAAATGTTCAATAGCACCTGAGAAGACAAAATTAGTAAGTCAGTGTAAAAAGTGTTCATAGAGAATATTTATAACACACATATAATAAAATTATATTTAATTGGCATAATTCCCGTGTTTCAGTAAATGAAAATCTAATACTAAAGAAAAGTATCTTTTCTGATTAATATCATGACGCTTTTCATAAATCATTTGGACCATTATATTCAATCTTGGCATTACTTGAAATTAATGCATTTAATCAGTAATTAAAATCATTTAAAATATTATAAGGTAGCAAACATTTTTCAGTTCCAATGACATATACAACTGATTATGTGAGGAGGGGTTAACTCTTGTTCCTTTCAAACTCAAAACCTGTTAACTGTGCAAGTAAAAATTATGTGTTTTTTAAAAGATGTAGACACAAAGGTAAAGTTTTAATGGTGGTCACTAGTGGAATATATACCTCAAAATAGTTTGAATATGGTAAAAAATAAAATGAAAGATAAATATAATGATACCATATATTTAATAAGTTGAATAAAAATCTCTCTTCAGGAGGCAAATGCAATTGACTTGACTCATTTTTTATTGCTTGTTGACCTTTTCCTTGGTGATTTGTGAAAATATATGTTGACGTTTTATAACAGAAATGAATTTATTTATTTAGCCATTATTATTTTGCAGTATTTAAAACTAAAAATGTTAAGCATAAGGCTTTTCATGTTTTATTAACCATAAAATATCAATGTCTGATGGCAAATATGTAGCACAATTGTTTTTTACTATAAAGTTTGACCACCAAAACACATAATGCATTCATTAGTTTTTTTTATTAAAACTTGTAATGTATTTTCTGCCTTAAACTTGTAGCTCTCTTTTTTCATCAATTCGTTTTTAAATTACCCCCTCAAAACTCTTTTACATATTAATTTGACCAATTTTCAACTTCAAAATAAAAAAAAAATTGATTGCAACAAAGATGGAGCCTTAAAAAATAATTCTAAAACTTAAAATTGTACAATTCAAATTAATTTTTTTTATCTGAGAGCGAAACCATTGGGAGTAAGACTTCTTAGTATACCTCCAATTATGCTATTTAAATATATCCTTACTTGGAAGTGAAAAGAATATTTTTTATTTTAAAGTAGTATTTAAGACACTGTTTTGGAAAACTTAAATTAATTGCTTATGGATTTGAATGGGTATAAACAATAGCATTATTTTAGTTATGTGCATGGGAAAAAAACAAACAAACTTGAATTTCTTTCCCCATATTCCCTACCTCCCAAATTAAAATGAGAAATGGCAAGCAAAAATCCAATCAAATTAGAAGAAATACATATTGAATTACAATAGAAAGAAATAACTTTTCACATATATAATATAAATTACATTTTCTGAAAAAATGCAAATTTAGTTCCTTTTGAAATGTGCATTTTTACTGTTCCAACTCTTGCAAACATTTTAAATAATAACTTTCTATTTGGACATAAACACTATGAGTCCTTTGTTCCACATGATTCAGCAGATTTCAAATGAATGAGTTTTTTTTTTTTATTTCTGGGAAATTCATGAAGCAAGTAGTAGGTTTCAGAAAATGATGTTTCACATATGAAATTAAACTTCTGAAGAAATTAAGGTTAGGGAGGTACTCAGGCAAAACCAGCAAGCACTCTGTCTGCACTAATTGCTACAAAGTCACTAACCCTACTAACTAAACTGTTCTGATATTATAACAAAACAACTTTTATAAATAAACATATGAAACCCAGTTTTCTCCAATTCCAAAGCTATAGATGAGTCTTTATTTAGCTTCTTGTAACTCTTTGCATTTGATTTCACTTTCCCCTTAAATTAATAATTCACCATATATAAACTGCCACATGTTTTCTAGCTACTTAACTGTAGATTGGAGAGGATCCCTACTTTCTACTCTTGATACTGCCTTGATTTTAGTTCTCAACTTTGCAAGTAACTTCACTTCCTTCTACAATGATTTCTTTATCCAAAATGTAGTAACAATGTTTCCCCCTTAACTGAATCAGTGAGTGAGTTCTGAGTTTCAAATTTAAGATAAGGTAGGGGAAACCTTTGAGAAGAATAAAATACTATGTAAATGGGTATATTACTATGTTCAAATTGTTGTTCACACAAGAGTAATAGTACTTTATAGAGTTAAAAATTACTTGAGGTTTTCCTGGGTTAATTACATACAGAATACCTAACTAGTGCTAAACAAGTCAGAACTTGAAATCACATTTTCGTTATTCCAGAGCCCAAATTCATAATCACAGAAAATATTGTAAAAAGCAAAAATGTTACATGTTTAAACACCCAGTTTTCATAGCACCTTATTGTTCATGCAAAACAGTGTACTCCCTACAATTATTGACACCTAACAATTTCAGCCATTCTAATTTTGACATGTAGATGGAAAATGAGCTAAGAAATGAACCCAAATTCTGTAATTCTATAAAAATGTAAATTATACTCAAATATTGCAAATTCCTTCTTTTCCTCTCTTCTACATATATAGCTGTCCTACAAAGAGTAAGAATGTTACAGCTAACATGCCTGAACAGAAAGCACTAAATCGTATATTCTCAAACATGAGCATTGATCTTTCAGTCCTGGGGGTGGACTTTTCCTGGGAATGTGGGCATTGGGGGATTGGTAATCATGGTAGTTAGTGCTATTGGGAGTTTATTTGTTCTTTCCACTATGCTGGTAATATATGAATTCCCTTTTTCTTGATCAATATTTCATTGACTTTCTACTCAAATTCCTAATAATGTTTTCCTCTTAAATGAATTTTCCAAACCATTAAGTATCATTTCCCAGTCACTGACTCTTCTGCTTGTCTGTATACAATATCTCACTAAACACTAAATGAGCAACTCTTGAATTTATTGCTATCTTCATCTCAAAATAAATAACTCAAAGAAAATCAGAAAGTATGCCTGTATTTAAATTTAACTAATTTGAATTCCATTATCAAAGGAGTAAAAAATAAATTCAGCATATATCATACATACAGACCACGTATTGGAAGGGAAGGAACATAATTCGCCACACAGGTTTTTCTGCTTCAGTTGTGGAATCATTCCTCCACTTTCCTCAGCAAAATGCTAGTTTTTCTCCTACTGCTCAGATTATTTCATTTCAGCTTCTTGTATTCATATGTTCCTCACTACTAGTACTATTGATAATGAGCACTTTCTAATTCCTCCTATCTTTGGTAAAAGAAAACCACGTACTGGCAACTATCTCTCAACATGTTCCCATAAAAAAATGGGATGTTATATACTCCAAGCAACAGATTGAAGGCAAGTAAAATAATTTTAATATTCAAATAAGTCAAAAAGAGCTGAATTTCATTACTAAAATGATTCCCAGAGGGTCTAACTCACATGATTAACTAAAAACTGGGCTAAGCATAAATTGTAAAACTACATTTTTATTGTTCTATGACATTTACATTTCCTCACATTTTGTTTGGAATTACCTTCCTAAATAAATAGCGTACCTGGTGGGTTTCCTTTATATCTACATTGTTAGACCCAGCAGAGCTTGGGTAGAATCTGGATTATGAACAGTATGCAAGCCTCTATTAGCCCAGCTGTGTTTGACTCATGCATTTTAGTCATTACACATTTCCGCTGGGTCAAAAGGAGTGAATGTTCTTGCTCTTTATGAAAGTTTTTTTAAGGAAAACAAATTTTGGGGGCTTTTGTTTTAAGGGTAATTTCCTTTCTATAGTCTCTTTAAACTGAGGAGAAAAGTCTTGGCCCTCATGTTAGTCTCATCTCTCCTCTAAATGTGGCTTCACTGTGTTCTCTGAAGGATTAGAATATGTTTTGTTTATATCCATTTATTGTTTAAATAGATTTCTTGAAAAACTATAAACTTTAGACCCTTTGTGGACTTTGAAAACACCCATCAGAAGAATTTGAAAAAATAGATACATATACAGTTGAATATAAATTTATCTCTCCTCTGCTCCTTATCATTTCTTTACACCCCCGTTTCCTTCATTTCTTCTTTCACAGTGTATCCAAAGTTGGAACCTCACTTCCAATGGACTGTGTTAGCAGAGTAAGTAATAACAAACATGTTTGATCACTTCTGTGTGATCTGAACTCCAAATAATCTCATTCAGTATTCAAAGTTACCCAATGAAATGGCCACTATTCCATGATAAAATGCTGTGGAAATGGTCTTCCTTTCTGCTACTAAGTCTGTCATTAGTTTGGGCATCATTGAAGAAGTGTAGTAAGAGGAATTGCTAATTCAAGAAAAAGGGAAGGATTTCATTCAGAAAGGGACATAATGTAGGCTTTGGAGATTATGGCAGTGCTCTGTAATTCAAGTGGAGTTATCAAGGATATATTACTTGTAAATTTTTTTTCACTTTTCTTTTTATATTCTACTTCATAATTTAATGGGGTAAGAAATATGCAAGACAAGCCTCAAACAATTATACGTCACTGAAGCAATCCAGGATGTGAGTTTTGATATGCCTTTAAAGAATTAACTTGAAAGCAATTCTAAGTTGTTTTTTGTTTGTTTTAACTAAAGGTCTAAGGAAACCTTTCAGGTCTTATTATGCTTTTCTTTTAGATGCTTCTTCCAGTCTAGGTGATATTTTCACAGTTGTTCTTCCACTTTACAAAGAACAATTTCTTCCTGGGAAACCCTCTGGATTTCTACCTCTTTCTCCTTGCAGACTTCGCAGGGTCCCTGCATCTGGATCTTTCTATCTTTACTCCTGATCCAGAAAAGATATTCTCTCTCATGGATTTTCTACTCCTTAAAGTGAAAAAAAGAGAAGTATGTTTTTTCTATTCTGCCTTCTTTTAACAATATCAATTAAAATGCATATAAAATGTACTATCCCTACATAAGATACAAAAACTTTTAATGTAATTTATATGTACACACTTCATATGAACAAAATTGGGTTCACACTATATATATTTTTTTTCAAGCTACTTTTTCAATCATCATAGTATCAGTAAATCTTCAAAAAGTTACAAAATTAAGGAAAAATAAAATAATTTCACTCTCTTTTCACTGATAAATTTAATATTTTAGAATATTTTAATCTTTTAATCTTTGTGTTTTCCCCTAAATAAACACTATAAGTGCTTTACAACTTTATACCATGATTTTTATCCAACAGTTCTATTAATTAATGTCATAATATTTAACCTTGTGCATTAAATTCTTTTTTGCAATATCTTTATAGAATTTCATTTCATTTGTTAAAGTTAAACACACAGAATGTTACATTAAAAAACATACGAGGTTCCCATACACCCCACTCCCCAACCCCCATCATTTTTTATTGAGTTTTATGAAGATACATAGATCACAAAAAATGTTACATTAAAAACTATGAGGTTCACATATACCCCCAAGTCCCCCACACCCCACTCCTCCCACATCAACCACTTTCATCATTGCAGCACATTCATTGCATTTGGTGAATACATTTTGGAGCACTGCTGCACCACATGGATAATAGTTTACATTGTAGTTTACACTCTCCCCCAGTACATTCAGTGGTTTATGACAGGTTATATAATGTCCAGCATCTGTCCCTGCAACATCATTTAGAACAACTCCAAGTCCCAAAAATGCCCCCACATCGCATCTCTTCTTCCCTCTCCCTGCTCTCAGCAACTACCATAGCCATTTTGTCCACATCAATGCTACAATTTCTTCCACTACTACTCACAATAGTTTTATAGTAGAATACCAGTAAGTCAACTCTAATCCATAATTTATCTTTCCATTCTGTGGACTCTGGGATGATGTCCACTCTCCTCTATATTGAGAGGGGCTTAGATCCCACAAGGATGATAGAGGCAATTCTCTTGCTTGCAGATGTAGGCACTCTCAGTTCCCTGGTGTGGTAGTTGACCATCTTCACCTCCCTATTAGCTGACCTGGGTAAGTCCAATGAACTGAGAGTAAGAGTTGCAACTCTGGTGAGGCCCAGGGTCCAGTTGGCACATGGACTGTCCAGAGATTCAAGTCTTCTGAGTATATAGCAACCCTAGCACTAACCACAAATTCAGTAAAAGTGACAGGAAAAGCAGGCGTAGAAAAGTCACATCTGAGTCAACTCCATCACTCTCAGAAACACAAATTCCAAAGTAGGGCCCACTGACATGGTACTGAACTCCAGATTCATCTGCCATGACCATAGAACCTGTAGGTCTCCATAGCCCTCAGAAGAACCAGTACCTGGGGTTGTATCTACTTTGGCTGTCTTGGGGTCATGCTGAGGCGTGCATAAGCATGACCCCTCTGATGACCCCCCAACTAATTTTTGAAGACTCTTAGCTATATAAACTCATTTGTCTTTGCTGTTTTCCCCTTTTATTAAAGGTCAAAAGGCAGTTTTTAATACATGATCCTTCATGTAGGCTGAGATCTTCTGCTGATCTGAGTTGACCGTTTCATTCAAGGGCTCTTTCTGGTTGCATCACCAGTTAGTGATTGGTAATAACTCTTCAGCATCAGGGAGGCTTATCCTCAGGAGTCATGTCCCATGCTTGGGGAAGATAATGCATTGACATGCTGAGTTTGGCTTAGAGAGTGGCCATATTTGAGCAACATGTAGGCTTTCAGAGGTAATGCTTAGGCACCCTGCAACTCTAGGCCTAGTTCATATTTAGCACACAGGCTTGTAAGTATAGTCATCAGTATCAAGGGCTGATCATTGGACCATCCTTCTTCATTGGTGTTTGCCATTGCACTTGGGAGATTGTTGCTCTTCCATTGGGGAATGTGACAGAGCTTCCCTGGATAGGAACTCAGCACTTCCTCATTTGTCATTTGTAACTGTAACTACTATGAAAATACCCAATGAATATCCTAACATTTTTATATACCTTGTATACATGCTGTTGAGAACTCCCTTCCAAACATGTGACCCCCATCAATAACACCCCACACCAGTGTTTCTCCTCTGCCATAATTGAACCTTTCTGTGGTTGAAAACTTCTTAAAAAAAGAGGCCTAATATATTGCCAAATTCAATTAATAGGAAAATTAAATATACTAATAGAAATAGAATACATACTAATTTAGAAAAACTAAAATAAGGTAAAAATAAGTTGGGGTATTAAAAAATGAAAAATATTATAAAACTTTGTTTTTGATGTTTTGCCTTTCATCACTATAACAGGTATAGCCCTGTATGTACAGTGGCAAGGAAATTTCTTTCATTTCTTCCTCAGTGTCTACATCCTTTCTTTTTTTCTCATTTTTAATTTTGTCTTCAAAAAAGTTTTAGATCACAATAATTCACATATACAATATAGGTGACTCCCATATTGATGGACACCATCTTCCAGAGAAAAATTTAATTTCTTTGTTAGTATAATACAAAAACTTAATAAAATACTATGAAAATTTTATGTTATAATCAATGGAATATATAATTACCCAATAAATAGTTTTGAATTATGATTATTGAAGTGGTTTTCTTTAGGAAATTTTTGGTAGGTATAGTAGAATTTGAGGGGCCAATGTAAACATAGTAGACTATGAGTCAAAAATGAGGTTAGTAAATATAGAATAGAATCACTGGAGGGCAAAGATACTGAAGAGAGAAGAAGCTTCTCAGTGTAAAGACTGCTTGTACACATCAGGAAAAAAGAACCCCAGCTAAGATTATTCACAAAACAATTTTGGAATGCATCATGTATTAGGCAGAATTCTCCAGAGAAATAACACTGACTGGATTTATATATAATATTAAGTCATTTATTATAGGGATTGGGTCGCATGGCTGTGGGGAATGGCAAATCTGAATTCTGTAGTGTAAGTCATATTTTGGAAACTCTGATGACAGTAAAATTGACTTTCTCTGTAGAAGCTGGCTGGTTGAGGTAGAAACAGAAATACATTATTCTGAGTTCTAAATTTCTCAGCTCTGTCTTCAGGCCTTCCAATTACTTGGATGAGGAAATTCCCCTCATTGCTGAGGGTACTCTCCTTTGATTATTTTAGGTGCAATCATCATTGGTTGTAATCATCTGAATATAGCTACAAATCCATCTAAGAAATACCTTCTTATTATTAAGCCAGGCCTATCTTCCTTGTCCTAACATCTGGACACCGTAACCTAGTCAAGTTGACATATGAAATTAACCATTGCAGTTTATCCTTTGTCAATTTGTCACTCATAAACATCTCCTTAAACCTTTCTTAATCACTAGTGGTAACACAGTCATACCTCCATGTACATGAGACACCTGCCCTTTTTATAACTAAAAAGGACTAACCCATTCCCCAGAATAGGATATGGGTTCTTGGGTGATATTCACTAGTTGATTTTATATACTTAAATACTGTTTTGTAGAATTCATATAATTAATGTTATATGATAAGAGGATAAGTGGAAAATATAGATATTTGATATACACACAAAATATATTTAGAACAAAATAAGGAAGAAATACTCTTAACAATATCATTTCTTGTTTCCACAATTGGTCATGTGTTCATGGAAGATGATAATAACTGCCATCTTCCACTACCCATTCCATATTCCCTTCTACCCTCTGCCATCATCTCAGTTCATCTTGGTTCTTTCCTTAGTGAAGTGACCCAAACCTTAATTGCTGAAGAGTCTGGACCATTACTAGCACTGTCTGGATAAGGTTGTTGTAGTTTTCCATTGATTTTTACCACAGGACATGCTAGATTAAAAGACACCTAAGGAAGCCGGTATTCCAGAAACACTGTTCCTGAACCCCATTGAGTGGCACTAGTCCAATTTCTACTTCTTAGTCAGGATCAGTCGCCCAAGACAGTACAGTATCTCCCTACTTTCATTGTTGACTCAGAAATATGAGGGACACAAAGTGGCTGGTTGGTGGCCTTAACTCTCAATTCAGTGGTATCATTATTGTATTTCCTGGAGGAGTACTCTTTCTTTTGGAAATAAGACCTCTAGACCAGCTGACCAGTTTGTCAGGATAGGAAGCAAACATTTTTCTATTGGGCTACTGGAGGAAGTAGTGAGTGGTGATACTCATATGTCCACCCCATGATTTCTGGGTGCTTGAATCCTGGTTATGGGACTGTATATGATTTAAAGCATATACTGAAGCCCTGAAAGCTATTGTCATCCATTTGGCCCCAATCCCATTCCACGCGTTCTGTAAATCCAGCTGCTTCAGAATGAAGCATGGTAAGTAAGACTAATGAATTCCATGAGCATGATCACATTGCTGCATATTTTTTGCTTTGAAGAGGGTTTCTCAATCAGGAACAATGCTGTATCCAATAATGTGGTGCTGGAGATGGCACTCTGTAAGTCTATGGATGGTAGTTTCGGCAGAAGCATTGCATACAGGGAAGGTAAAGTGTCTAATCCAGTGAGAACAAAGCAGTGCCCCTTCCATGATGGAAGTGATCCAATGTAATTAACCTATCACCATGTATCAGGCTGATTCACTTGGGGAATGGTGTCATACCAGAGACTCAGTGTTAGCCTCTGATGCTGGCAGGTGGAGCACTCATCAGTTGCTGTAGCCTATTTGGGCTTTCGGAATGGAAGTCCATACTGCAGATGCCATGCATAACTTCCAATCCTATTACCAGGGTCACTTATGAGCCAATTGTGTAATGACCAAAGTGGCTTGGGAAAGAGGCTGGCTAGTATCCACAGAAAGGGTCATCCCATATTATGATATTAACATCTTCCTCTGCTGGGGTCTTCCTCTGGTGATCATTCCTATGGGATACAAATATCTTCATATTTTTCTTTCAATGAAAAAGGTCTACTTACATATCACAACTTCAGACTTGTTATCAATTTTGCAATCATGTTCCTTCCAACTCCCTGAATATGTAGTCAAACCATTGAACACAACCCATGAATTATTATGCAAATACATCTCCAGTCATTTCTCCTTCAAAGCAAAATGAATGATCAGATGCATTCCTGAAATTCTGCCCACTGGGAGAATTTCCCTTCACTACTGTCATTTAGGGATATCCCAGAAATTTTCTGTAGTGCTGCCACTCTTTATGGGTGGTTCCTACATTAATGTGAACCATCTGTAAATCAGGTCCAAAATTTATCTTCCTCAGTCAACTTAACTGGTCACAGGGAATTAGCCAAGTAGCCACTACCTAAACTGAGAGTGGGTAGAAAATGTGGCAGGAAGGGGTCTTGGGCATTTGGAACACTGTGCTATCAGGGCTTGCTCAAGGCTAATCTCATATACATTTTTTTCTGTTTGATGGTGGGTTATTATAGTGCATACCTAATTTAATGGCTTGGTAGGTCAGACAATACCCAGTTCAAGATAAGCAGGTCAAGTTTCATGGTAACTTGGTAAACCATGGTTGAGTGCTCAGTCTCTTTTAAGGTCCAATAGTAGGCCAAAAGCTGTTTCTTCAAGAATAATGATCTCAAATTGTTCCAGGATTTACTCCCAAACCCAAAGCGTTTGTGGTACGATTCTTCAAAGGGGACCTGTCAAAGGTTTCAAATAGCATTTCTATTTAACATGGACCTTCATTGGCTCTGCTGGGTCGTACAGCCCAAGTGCCAGAACCCTGTGCCTTCAAGCCTGGACTTCTTTCAGAGTTACCTTTGTTCCAGCCTTGACTCAAAACTAGTAGCCTTCTGGCCTACTTGGCAAATGGAATGGTATACCCAAATGAGGAATGTGTTGCCTCTAAAACCCAAAAACGTCAACCAGTGTTGTGCCTCTCTTATACCTATAGGAGTTGCCAAACTCAATAGCTTATCCTTCACCATAGAAAGGATAATTTTGGATGTTATATGGAGGTTCTTTAGGTGATGAGAGGCAAAAGCAGATATCCAAACAGCCAAAAATGCACAAAATGACAGCTTAGTTAGATCTAAGGGTATGGAGGGAGAGAAGGAGAGTGAGGACAGTGGAGGTGTCCAGGCGTTTCCTAAATTAGGCTCCCATGAGGCCCAGTGGAGGTGTGGAGACAGAGAAAAAGAATTTGCCTATCTGGATCTTACCTTTCCTGTGACCCAGTGGGGAGGAGTAGGGAAGCTTTAAACTATTTGGCATGAAAAGCAGAAGTGGCAAGGATCATTTGGAGAAGTTGGGGGCAGCTCTTATCATCCAAGCCATATCAAAGTACATGTCCTGCTTGAAGCTGTGAAGGACAAAAGCAGCAAGAGCCACTTAAGGAGGTGGTGGGTGGCTCTTGTCATCCAAACCATATGGAGTTATAGGCCTTGCTATTTGCTATTGGTTAGGCTAACTGGGGCAAGGCTAACTGGGTGGGCTACTCAAGGGGAATTTATGACTAGGAAAGATGATGTGGCAACAAATATTTATTTTATGCCTTTCAAGGATATCTCAAAATTCACTGCATCACTGAATACCTAGAAATTTCACTGTGTTCACTGAAGTTTTGTTGGTTTTATTTGCCATCCTTTGGGACACAAATATCTTCTTAATAAGTCTATGGTAGTTCCTACATGTTTGCTTGCTATGTACAATAAATATAATGTCATCAGTGTAATGGACAATGTGATATCTTTTGAAAGGGTAAGGTGAACAAGTTCCCTGTGGAGTAGATTATAGCATAGGACCTAGGAACCGGTAAATCCCTGAAATAAAATTGTGAAGGTAAGTTGCTGGCCCTCCCAGTTGAAAGCAAACTGTTTCTGATAGATTTTATTAATAGATACTGGGGAAAAAGTATTTATCTGTTCAGCAGTTACCTACTAGGTACCTGATGATGTGTTAATTTGCTCAAATATTTATACCACATCTGGAACAGCAGCTGCAGTTGAATAAACCACCTGTTTTATTCAATATCCTCCTCCAAGATCTATAAGTTTTCTGCATAGACTAGACAGGGCAGTTGAATGGGGATGTGGTAGACATCTTTACCCCTGCATCTTGCAAGCCCTTGATGGGGGCACTAAACATTACAATTTTTCCAGGAATGAGTTAGTGCTTGGTTTACTATTCTGTTAGGTAGGGGAAATTCTAGTGACTTCCATTTGCCCTTTTCTACCATCATATTCCTCAGTCCCCAGATGAGAAAACCAATGTGAGGACTATTCCAGTTGCTGGAATTGGAATACATTCCAATTATGCATTCTGAAACTGGGGAAATAACCATAGTATGGATTTGGGGAGCCATTGAACCATCTGAGAGATGCACCTGAACTAAAACTCCATTGATCTCACTTCAATTAGCACCTACTCTGGGTGGTGCAAACACAGAGTTGTTTTGAGTCTATTGAAATTAATGCCACGTCAGAGCCAGTGTCTGGTAGTTTCTGAAATTCCTGATCATTTCCTTTCCCCCAATGCATAGTTACCTTGGAACATGGCACACATCCCTTTGTAGAAGTCTAGGAGGAAGAATAACAATATATATTTTTGGCAAGCAGGGTCTTTGCCGGAGGGAACTTTGACTTCCCTTCACTATAGGGGTGCTGAGTATACAAACTTTCTCAAATGTATTGGGTTTGACTAAGGTGTTTGATAGTCTGTTTTTGAGATTCAAGTTAGAATTTTGTTCATTTTATTCAGAATTTTTCTTCTTCTACAGATCAAGAAAGATTTCAGTAGAATGTCCATTTATTTCACTTCTAGGTAATCCATCATCAAATAACCAATGCCATACATCTCTGTGTGTAAGACTATTTTGATTACTGCTTTGACTCAACTGTCAATCATAGTCACCACTCTTACCTTGCTTTGGAATTAAGAGCCACCTCTTGTTATCTGCTATCCCAAGATCAGATCATCATCACTGTATTTTGCACCCAAGTCTGTGGCAGTATTTCCCACAGTAATATCTGAACTATATAAGGGATCACAGAGCTCTTCAGGCATGGTGGAATAGTTCTCACAAATTGCTTCCTTCCAGTTGTGGTGAAGGTGTGTACTCTGGATGTTCCAGGGGTAGGTCTTACTATTTTGACAAATTTACCAATAAACAATTTAGTAAGTCACTTAATTTAAAAAATAGTGTTTTGCATCTGGAAGAATGCATGAACACCACAATTCCTACTTTTATCTGTAAGGAAATAGATGAGTTTGAAGGACTTTTCCTGAATCACATTAACAGGTACTGGCAGATCAAGACTAGGACCTCCATTTCCACTTTTACTGTGGAATAATTCCTGACTTTTGAATTGAATATGATATTATAGAAGGATATTTCAGTAGCCACAGTTGGAGAAGTTCAAATTATATAATGAATAGTTATTTCTTTTAAAAAGGTAGAATTTAAACATATTATTGAAATTTTTGAAAAACTCAAAAAACTATGAAATGTCTTGAATAGAATATAGGAACAAACTGTTTTCTTGAAATGATGAATTCAATTATCCTTAATTATAATAGAGAATTTATCTTTTTTGTAGACTATTGGAGATCTTCATAGATGATTTCAGTTCTCTTATCTGTGAAATGGGAAATCCTGTTATCTAGCCCATTCCCTGATAGTTATTTTGTGATTTTCACTAGAGAAAATTTCAAAATTTGTAATATTTTGTATCTGCTATAGATATCTATATTCAGTGGTAAAGGTAATGAGCTAAGCTCATTGGATAAAATTTATTTCTTGTGATTCCCTTGTGTTACAAATGATGAAGCATTTATACAATATGTATTTTTAATTAACAAAAAAATCTAGTATTTAGTGGATTATTGTAATGTATTAGACACATGAATCTTTAACCAAGTGTCTTATATGGACTATTTCACTCAATTCTCATAAGTATCCTTGTGGTAGGTACTGTTATTTTACTGTTTTATAGATGACAAAAATAAGACTCAGATATGTATGGACTTGCCTATATTATTCATTAGTAAGTATATTTGAACCCATTTAGTCTAACTCAAGCTCCCTCAAGCACAATGATAACCTCCCTTCCTTGTGGCTAAAACCTCAAATTATATTTTAGGAGTTAAGGACTAACCCTAAGCTAAGAAAAATAAACATGATCCTGAAAATCACGGGTTGTATGTTTTTCAATTTTTTTCTTTTTAGAGGGCAGGGTGAGGCAGAATGAACATTTGAGACCTTCAAGTCTTCCAGGATTTTGTCCAGTGTGGATTTTCTTCATGAATTTATTGCAACAGATGATGATTTCAGGTAATCAGAAGCTTTAAATATGATGGCTTTTCTATTCAGAGGTTGTTAATGTTTGTATAGCACACCCTGATTATTCAACATCTCTCACCTGCAACAAATTTATTATTTCCTTCCATTAAAACTATAGTAAGAGCCATTGTTAGATCAAATCAAGGAACCGTGAAAAGAATAAATTATAACTTGAGTCCTCAATAACAGTGATTTGATTTAAAAGATCAATTTAGGATTTATCCAAATACTATCAGAATCATGAAAGTATAACAGACTCATACTTTTTAATGCTGATACTAAAATCAAATCCAGATATAGGTATAAAAAAGATGCAGACTTTGTTATAAATGTAGGTTCAGTTATAGATGTTTCTTACTTCTTTATATCAAAGACTTAAGGGGGAGGAGAGCCAAAATATATCTGCCTAGTTATATGCACCTGGAATTCCAATAATGTAAATTCACAGTACAGAATGCGTAGAGAATAATATCTATGTGTACATTTACTAAGGGTAATTGAAGAAACAACATGATAACTTCCAAAGAATAAGTTTTGCAAGAGTTCCCTAAATTGCAATACTGAATTGTGGTATGTGTTTTACTTTGTTTAATTTCATTCATTATATAATGCATTATTCTTACATTATATTAAAACTTAATGAGTTTTTAATTAACTTTATGGAAATAATATTGAAATATGATTTCCTTTAAAAAGTAATGAGAACATTGTATAACACTAAAATCCCCTTGGCCTTCACTTCTTTTATTCCCCAAAGGGAAATACTTCCTTCCACACCTTTTCCTATTCATTAAAGAGTACATAAGTATTCATATCATCTAAGTGACATTTTTTTGCAAGTTACTTCTTAGCATGTAGGTTATCATATTGTGGTTATCATTGTGTGCCTAATGTTTTTTGCTGAATAATATAGTTTAGTGATTTATTCATATTAGATATACCAGATAGAGCCAAAATTTAAATTTCTAACTTATTTTCCATAATAAGTACCTATCACACATTATTTACATTCTGTTATTGTTAGATATTTAGATCATTTCTATTTTCAAAATTTGAACAAGTTTACAATGAATATAAGGCACTTTCAAGAGACAATATGCTGATTTCCTAAAACTTCATCAAACTTTTATATGGATAGGCTTTTCCATTTTATCTTCCCGAAAATTATGTATGATAAAAATATCTCATTCTTTAATTTGCATTTCCTTTATTCTAATGAGGTTGAGTATTTTTATATATGTTTATTGAACAATTGGAATTTCTATCTGTGTATTGCCTATTACATTTTACTCCTTTGCAAAATTGGGTTACTTAAATTTATATTATTAATTTGTAGGAAGTCCACAAGTTACTCATATTCAGCTGCTTTTTAAAATACTTTTGTTCATATAGAATTTTGTCACACAGAAGTTTAAAATGTATTATACTTTTCTTTATGAATTTGCTTTATGTGTTTTAATTTTTTTTCTCTACCCTAACTTAAAATACATTCTGCTAATTGCTCTTGCAATGTGTTTTCCTTTTTTGTCTGATATATTTATATCTTTCAACCATCTGGAATATATTTTCTATGACTGTTAAAACAGAATTTTCTATTTTCCTTCTTCCTCAGATAGAGATTGAAAGTCTTAATAATTGAAAAATCTCTTATTTCATATGATTTAAAACGTCAACTTAAATAGAATAAAACCTAATATATTTAAGGATATGTTTACTGATTGCCTTCAAGTCTATCAATCTGCTTATTCCAACAATACTTTAAATGCCATAGTTTTATAATAAACTTCAATATCTGCAAGGGTATGTACACTTCTTTGCTATTTTTAGAAAGTTAACTTATTTTGGATATTATCTATTTCTGAATTTTGGAATCAGCTTTTAAAATTTCACAAATTTTTTGTCAGATGCTTGATTTTAAATTATTCAATATATGGATTATTTTGCATAAACTGGTATCTTTACTATATTGATTATTCCTAAACATATGGCATATATATATACTTACTTCAATCTTTTATATCTTTTTGTAAAATTCAAAGAGGAGTTGCCATTTTCAAGCACAGGAAGATGACTCACATTGAAAAACATTTTTTATTTTAAAAACATTATACCACACTCAGGATAATTGCAATAGGAATTTTGATTATGTTGCAGTAAGACTTCCAGAGATTTTGCAAGATATTAGAGTACAGGATATTAATTTGGAGTCCATGGATGGAATTCAAATAACAAATCCATGAACTCCCTAAAATCATACCCACATCTATATGTATATCAAATGTACTTTTTTCTGAAACAACTTCACTGGAACTCATGAAAAGTAAAGGACGTTATTCAATTGCTGTTGTAAATTTTCAAGAGGAAGTGATTAATTTTAATCAGTGTGTAGGGTTTACTTATTTTTTTTATGAAACTGAGCCTTGAGTTTAGCAGTTTTGTCAAGTATTTTAGATCAGCTAACTACTAATCGCTGTAAAGAAGTAAGAGATGAAGCATAATAAATTGCAACAAGGAAAAACTTCCTTTTTAACAAGAACATTTCAGGACTTGACCCCACATGTATTTATTGAGCCTGGTAAGGAAAGAACTTGGTTCCATTCAAAGAGATAAAAGCTGGTGAAACAGAGAAGTGAAGAATTATCTCTAGATGAAATTTGTTCCTCCAGCAGTGCTGCCCTGAAAGAAAATCCTAGAAAACCGACCATAAGATAAAAATGTTGAAAACTCCTGTCTTAGACTGGAAAGTGACATAACAGTACTTGAAATCCGTATGATGGAGGGAAACATTTCCCCAAATATCTGCTTTTTGCCCTTTTTCTTTTTAAATTATTTTTAATGTTCTAAAAACATTCTGAAGACACTTTCTGAGATTTTCATCCAGGGATCCAATTCTTAAAATAATGAGCTTACTGAAGTCTAACGACATTATTGAAATTTCAAGATTTAGCACAGTGATACTCATTGGAAAGTACTGTGAATACATATCGAGTTTTCTGACCTTGAAGAATAGATAATTATTGTGTTTTTTATACATGCCAGAAATATAAAAATACTTTTAAGTCATAATACTAACTTTATCTCTCAAATTTGACCTAAAAGAATATTTCATCTAATTGTTCACCTTGTTTGTTTGTTTTTTAAGGACTTTATTCCCCACCCACCCAAGATGACTACTTTGTCTGTCTGCTCATTATGCAGACTTGTGTTTGCTCATTGTGTCTGCTCATCTTCTTTAAGAGGCTCCAGGAACTGAACCTGGGACCTTCCATTGGAGGGGGAGGGGTAGTTTCCAACCACTTGAGCCACATCCACTCCATGCACGTTGTGTTGGCTTGTTGTGTCAGTTTGTTGTATCAGCTCACTGAGTCAGCTTGTCTTCTTTAGGAGGCACCAGGAACTGAACCTAGGGCCTCCCATGTAGGAGGTGGGTGCCCAGCTTCTTGAGCCACATCTTTTCTCCATCTTGTTTTCATCGTGAGTGTGAGACTTTGGCATTTTTTTACAATTGCAATTAATTATTTGCATTATTATTGTTATTAAATGTTCACTTTAAGGAACTATACTCAATGTGTTAGTGGAGATCGTATGTTTTTTTTTTTTTCATTGCTGTACCCCTGGCAAAAGTAGAGTGACTGAGTCATAATAAAGAATCAATAAAAGATAGTGATAAAGATAATGCTTACCAGAAGTTCTGAGAAGAGGAGAAGGAAGAATAGGTGGAACATAGGGATTTTTTAAAGGGCAAGAGAATTGTTTTGCATGATATTGCAGTAACAGTTAAAGGCCATTATACCTTTTTTCAAAACCTATAAGATTGTACAGTGCAAAGGGTAAACCATAATATAACTATAGGCTTTGGATAGTGGCAATGATTCAAAGTTTGTTCATCAATTTTAACAAATATACCACACTAATGTAAGAAGTTACTATAGGGGATAATGCAAGAGGCAGAGTGGGTTGGGTATAGGGAAACTCCTATAGTTTCTTTGTAATTTTTCTGTAATCTACAATATCTTTTAAAATAACATTTATTATATGAAAAAAAGAAGCCCTTGGAACTGTGGTTAACAGGACAAATATGTGAAAGATCTCTCATGAACAATAACAAATGTATAATACTAGTACAGGTGTTCGTAATCAGATGGATTGTGGGAAAATACACCAAATTTAAGATATAGGCTATAGTTAGTATTTAATCAATCAATATATATGTATTGAATGACTGAATGACTTTGAAAACAAATCAACAATTTCAAAGTTCTAGTGCTTCATGTGTTTTACCTTCCCCCTCTCAGTTATTAGTTCCACAGCAGCTATGGGACATGAAACATCACAGAATTTATACTCCTGGGCCTTTTTCATAATGAAGATGTGAAAGCTGCCTGCTTTGTGCTTTTCTTTACTCTGCTATCTTGCAAGTCTCTTGGGAAACCTACTCATTCTGCTCACCATCAGGGGCAGCCACCTCAATGAGCAGCCCATGTACTTTTTCCTCAGTTACCTGTCCTTTATGGACATCTGCTTCACCTCAACTGTAGCTCAAAAACTTATCAAGAACTTACCAGACCAGTGGAAAACCATTGCCTACAGCAGCTGCATGACCCAGATGTTTTATGCCCACGTCTTTGGCGCCACTTGCATCTTCATTTAGGTGACCATAGTTATGACCACTATGCTGCCATCTGCAGACCCCTTCACTATATGATTGTCATGAGCAGATAGGTATTCTATGTCCTGGTGGTGGCATCTGTTATTGGAGCATTTATCCATTCGATCATGCAGGTACTGATTATCATAGAACTTCCCAGATGGGGAGGCATTTTCGGGACATGGAGTTGTCCTGGGTGGTGCTTCACGGTCAATTAGGGGACATTGTAGATCCCCGCAGGGCCTACTGGATGGAACATGGGAGAGTGTGGGCTATGATGTGGACCATTGACTATGGGGTGCAGTGATGCTCAGAGATGTAGTTACCAGGTGCAATGTATATGTCATGATGATGGGAGAGAGTGTTGCTGTGGGGGGAGTGGGGGGTGGGAGGAGGGGCACCCGGCTTGCCTCAGTGGCAAACAGTGCGGCAAGACGTGACACAGCCTCTGCCCACTGGGCCTAGACAAGGTGACCATGCCTGACTAGGCCTTTGCTGCTAACGGCTAGCCGGCACCGCCCTCCCCCTTCCTATCTCCCGCCTAGCCCAGCTCTCACTTCCCCTCCCCCCTCCCTTAAACCTAATCTCTTAGTACGCTGTTTGCCTAGCAACAGCTTACAACCACCTATCAGCTTAGTAACAGTGTCAGCCTATCAAGAGTTAGCACATACTCTACTGGCCAATCACTAGCCCAATGCCAGAACATTGCCTTATATGGAAACAGCATTTGCCCTAGCCAATCAGAACCCGCCACACCACTCCCCAATCCTATAAATCTGTATCCCCCTCCGCAATAGACCAGACTTGTGCCATCAGCCTGTCTCTGCGACTTCTTCCTGGGTCGTGCGCCCTCCACGCCTTCGGAGCCCCCGAGGGAAGCCTCAGTGGCCGTACGAGGCTTTCTTCCCCACAACGGGACCCCTCTCGTCCCACAATGGGACCCCACTCGTCCCTTAACAGGGACCCCGCTCATCCCACAACGGGACCCCACTCGTCCCGCAACAGGGACCCCGCTCGTCCCTTAACAGGGACCCCATTTCGTCCCTCAGGGGGAATGTAATATTTAAAAAAATAATAATAAAATAAAAAAAAGAACTTCCCTTCTGTGACCCCAATCAAGTAGATCACTATTTTTGTGATGTATTCCCCCTGCTTAAGCTGATCTGAACCAACACCAGCCTGTTGGATATTGCAACCATTACAACCACAGGTGTAATGTCCATTTTGACTTTTGTTGCCTTGGTAATTCCTACATCATCATCTTGTCCCCTCTGAGGATCTGCTCAACTGAAGGCTGCCACAAAGCCCTCTCCACCTGTGGCTCTCACATCATTGTGGTGCTCATGTTCTTCTTGCCCCTCATCTTCACCTACGTCCCCATGGCTGATTCTGTCAGTGATGAAGCGTATTTGCTCTGTTTTACACCATGGTTGCCCCCATGTTTATCCCCCTCATCTACACACTGAGAAACACAGACATGAAGAACGCCATGAGGAAAGTGTGGTGCCGAGATAAGCTGTTTGAAAGAAAATGATGCCTCTCCTATTTGAGTCCTTGTCCTATCTTGTTCTTTTCATAGACTCGTGAATGTCAGTATATTCAGCTGGGTCTGAAGGATGGTGTGCTGTTATCTACATATGTAAATCTCAAAGAAGGAAGCTTTGTCAGTCATTCTCTGTTACTTTACTTCTTTGAGCCTTTGCATAAAGGCAATGGATCAGAAGATATCATCCCTTCCAGCTCTGACATTCTAGGGCTTATTTTGTTCTTCATGATTCCACACATAGTCAATATTATTGCCCTTTTATCAGGGCAAATTTTAAGTACCACATAGTTTAGAAGTTATGTTCTTCTTTAAAGAACGTTGTGATTGAGACACCTCTCATGAATTGAGAGAAGTCCTAGACACTTCCATTTCTTTGAGGATTCCATTATTACAGCAACGAAAAAGCAATGCCATAAAACATTGCAAATATTATAGTACATTTTAAGTCTTTATATTGAAAAAATCTATGCCTCTAAAATAAGGCAATTAAATGCAAGTATGCTATCACAGCATCATTATAGAAGTCATGAATATATGAATACAGTTATTAATCTTTTTACCATATCAGTGGTGTATTCCAGTAATTTGAAATTTCAGGTTGGATGGTGATCATCTTTCAATTCTGTTAATGTACTTCAAAGACTGCAATTTTTACTTCATTTTAAAAATACTTCATGAATATTCAATTGATTCTCTTTGTAAAAGTGCAGTATGGAAACTTTACCACCTAATGAACAGTCCTCAACTTAGAAGGCACATAGGTGAAGAGATGGAATTTCTGGGCATAATTCGTTAATCCTCACTGACCATCATACAAATAGTATCTTTTGAAGTTTTCTTTCACCATTCAAACTATGCACTCAGGAAGGTCCTTTTATTAGGGAAAAATAAAGAATATTAGACAAGGAAACTAGTGAATCTGACTGAAACCTGGGATTTGGACCAATATCACCTTTGGTCTATGACATGTTTCCTTCCTTTATGCAGGAAACTTAAAGCTGTGATCTGGATGATACCTTCAATATCATCTAGTGTCATCCACTCCCACAATACTCATATGAAGACTATAAGGCTTAGAAAATGGATGAAATTTCAACAAGTTTGCAAATATGAATAGAACTGAACTATATTTTATGGCACTCCTTCCTTTTAACCATGGCTTCCATTAAGGAAAATGAATAATATATATTTAATGTACCATTATCCCTTGTGTTACAGAAAGCCAAGTGTTCAGTTCAGGAGTAAAATTGCAAAAATAAGACATAATGATGAACATGTCAGCAACAGTTTTTCTCTTCACAGAATTTCACATGTATACTATTTGAAAAACTTAAAAACTTAAGGGGGAGCACATAAATGATGAAGCATATTTAAAATGAGTCAAGAAAGATAATAGTGGATCAGGTCAAAGTCTAATTTTGATGTGGATCTTGTGGTGACCACTTCCTGGAATGATAATCTAATTCAAGAATTTGAATATCAATGGAGATATCTAGAGCTGGATGGGCAAGTGTTACATTTTGCTGTTTAATTAAGAAACCTGTTGTTTTGGTCTCCACTAAAAGTTAGTAGCATTTCAGTTCACTTGTAAATGGGCTGGAATAGTACACCAAATGAGGAATATATTCCTTCTTAAATCCAAAGAGAGCAACTATCTGTGGTGCATCTTTTATGGTTGTAAGAGTGGCCAGATGTAACAGCTTATCCTTTACTTTGGTTTTCTCAACTTGCCCCACAGCGTTGGGCACCTAGAAATTTCACCATGGTGTAAGGTCCCTGAGCTTCTTTGAATTTATTTCCCATCCTCTGGATGTTGCACCCCTCCAAGTTTTCTTTTGTTTTTTCTGTCACATGACTGTAACAGATGGAAAAGTTTTCTTAAAATCTCCCTCTGTTAAGAATTTCCATCATATTTCTTTTTTACTATTTCTGAGATAATATAGCTTTTCTCCTTGAATATGTGAACCTCTAATGAAGAAGCATATATTCTTGCATATACTGATCATGAAGCATTAAGTGTCTGTCATAATTTGCTAAAGTCATTTTGCTAACATTGTATTTAACATTCTCATTTACATTTATGACTGAGATTGGGCCATAATTCCCTTTCACATTTGGTTTTGATTTTATGTTTATACTACTTTTATTAAATGAATAGATGACTATATCTTTATTTTTTATGAAGGAGTTAGTGTAGGATTAGTATGATATCTTCATTCAATATTTATAATAATTATTTACTCCAGTTAAATTGGACTTGGTGTCTCAAATTTTTAAAAAAAGTTTAGTTTTCCTTTGTGGTTAAAGAAACATTAAAATTTCTTTAAATATTGGATTACTTTTTATATTTTTGCATTTTACTTTTGTCCATTTTTATGAATATGAATAGAATTTTTGCTAATTTTAGCTGTATTCTCAAATGCAGATCATAAATTTTATGTAATAATACACATTGTTTGAAATGTGTTCATGAATTCAGAATTTTAAGTTTTAGAAATTTAGACCGTATATATTCATATTATGTAATGATGCAGTAAGATATGGTATGATACACTATAAACAATTGTGACAGTTTTTTACAGCAAATTATATTTTTTGCACCAATAAATGGCCAATCATTATTTCTACTAATGTACAATTTCTTCTTTCATATATAAGTTTCCTGCATGAAGTTCGAAATGTCTATAAACATTTTTTTATAGGTTGACTTGCTAAGTTTCTCCACAAATAGTTTTCAAAAAGTGTGTTATTGTGCACAGCTTCACACCCAACTGCCATGCATTTATTACAGGAAATGAATTTCTTTTATGCCAGTAAGTCAGTCATTACTTTGGAGGTCACTGTGGATGTGTAGCAAAGGTCAGAAAGTGAGAGGTAATTAAGGAAACAATACATCCGTGGTCAATTAGCTAAATGCAGTGATGTAGAAATCATTATGAACAAGTTTCCCAACCAAATGGCAATATATGAAATTAAAAATAATGCAAAACAGATATTTGCTGGCACAACCCGAGCAGCGGACAACAAAAATTGAGTGGGAGTCCGGCGGGCTCTAGGACCGGCGCAGCGACGCGGGGCCCCGTCGCCACTTAACCGCCTGGCTGCTGCCGCCCCCTCCCGCCACCGCACGGCGGGCGCACGCGGGGAGGTCTTACAAACCGGAGTTGGACGCCACAAGCCCGCGGCCTGCCTCAAGGCGGCCGGAAAGTATACATTCTCCTTCTACCTGCGTGGCAACAACCTCAGAGTACCACCAGTTGCTGAGTGACTACTGGCCGCCGTTCCTTGGCTACACCCGGGGAACTGGGAACAGCCAGGTGCCCCAAAGCAAATATGCTAAGCTGCTGTCGGTCTTCGAAGAGATGGGGAAAGAGAGCAGCCCCACCTACGCGGGGAGCAAGAGTGCCTGGAAAGATGGAAAGGAGGCATTGTTCACACTAGAGGACTGATTGGGGAGTGGTTGGCCTAAAAGAACAATGCCAGATCCTAGCCACCTTGTTAGCTTTGCAGGCTTTCCATATTTTTACAAGATGAGAAGTTCAGTTCAGCTCCCTGTTCAGATGTAACTCTTGTTTTCAAAATGTTAACAGGTTGTTTTTATGGTTCATTAGGCTCTGAACCTACCGACTAAAATTGATAAAAGATTTTGCAGTTGATTAAGATTTACATTTTAAGCAGTTAGGAAGTACCCGGGTTGTTGTTGTTGTTTTTTTAAAGCATTGATTAAAAATTAATACTTGGAAAGTTACCTGTCTTAAACTGTAGTTTGCCTCCAAGATACCAGGATCGCACTTTAATCTTCTCTCTTGAATACATTTGTTACCTGAATTGTTTTTTTGCTTTTTTCATAAGCTGATACAACTCTAAAGATTCTGTTTTTAGCAAATACTGACAGCATGCTTTACTTAGTAGCCAGTCCCAGTTTGGCATACAGTGTAGATTCTGCTTAATATACCATTTTTGCTTAAGTGTTTGCATGACTATTAGTGCTTTGAAGTGAAATAAAAAGTGCACAAGTGATAAATGCAGAAGAGCAATCTGTCATACCGAACAAGGCCCCCCGAAAATTTTCATGCTGAGACTGTGTAGATATCAGTTTTGTGTTTCCTGTAAATTGATCAAAATATCTGGAAAAAAATGACTGCAACTGTTTGCATCTTTGTATGTATTTATTACTTGATGTAATAAAGCTTATTTTCATTAACAATAATAATAATACAAAATAAAGTATATCTATGTGTTTGTTTGGGAAAGTCACAAGAGAATAAATAGATTTGACAGTATTTTTATTTTCCAGGTCTAGTGCAATAAAAATGTGAGAATGCCTAACAGCTGAAAAGATTATTTCTTAAGTCAATGTCAGAAGGGTTTAGGGCAAATATTGATAATAATAAACATATTACAAAACTATTTAATTGACATGATTTCAATGCTTTAGAAAATAATCTGATATTTAATAGAAGTGCCATTTTTGTTATTCTCATGATTTCCATAAATCTTTCATGACATATGTTCAAACTAGTTCATTAGTAGAAATTAATGCATATAATCATTTAAATAAAAACTTTTAAAATATATTATTACATATAAAACAATTCTAAATTCTAAAATTTGTAAAATTAAAAAAATAAAAATTTAAAGACTTTAAAAAGTATTTCCCAATTCTAATGGAATGTACAAATTACTACTAAAGGGACCAAGCTCTTGTTCCTTCCAAACTCCAAATTTGTTAAATATGCAAGTGATATGGGCTATGTGTGGGGGCTGTGTGTTTCTTCATGAATAACCTGGGCTGTGTGTATAAACTTGCTAAAACTTGAAATTCCAGCATAAGCCATGTGTGCATGCAAACAATAAGAACTGCAGCCCTGGCTTTTGTAACCATGCCAACCACTCCAGTCTGCCTAGTTTTGGGAAAGCCAACTAAATGATGTAGGCTCTATAAACTTTGGATATTCAGGGAAGATGCAAACTAAATATCCTAATTCAAGCTTACCTGGAATGTGACGGATATGTGCTAATTCAAGCTTATCTGGTACTCAAACAAAGCACCATTGGACTGCCCACTCCTACATCCTCATATAAAAGAGACCCAAAAGTCCTATTTGGGGCTCGGCTTTTTGGACAAGAGTCTGCTGTGCCCAGCCAGTCATTAATAAATTGTCCTTCTCAGAAATACTCCTGAGTCCTGGCCTTCCATATGCAATCATTGAATCTCTCTGCTTCCACAACTCAAGTATAGGTTATACAATGCTTCTGTTTAATGAATTAGAAGAAAATGTAAAGTTTTAACAGTGGCCTCTAGTGGAATGTATTCTGCCTCAAAGTCATTTCAGAATGAGGTGGAAAAATAAAATAAAAGATTAACATGATACTTACTTATTAAATAACTAGAGAAGATCTCTGTAAGAGGTCATTGCAATTGGTTTGACAAGTTTTAATAGTTTGCTTACCATTTTTTCTTAAATATATGAACCATAGAATAGAGCAATAGTGAAAACTAAATAAGAGGATCATAAGGCAAATTAACCTTGATGGCATTGCCCTTGACTATGTGGTTTATATTTTGCAAGTCAATTTCTTCTTAGTGTTTTGAACTGGTGTCTGAATTTCTGTTTTCTATATTTGTCCAATATTTGCCTATGACAAAACCAATAAAGACCCTGATACTACATAATTCAGAGAAAAAAATTATACAAAGTTTTGGTGAAAAGTTATGGTGTCAAAAATTTGCAAACTGGGTCACATTTTTATTTATACCATATTGTATAATTTTTGTTACCAATCATTTTATCTCTGAGTTTGTTATATTCTTCATAAAAAGATAAACCTGTCTCGATTTTGTTACAAAATGGTCATGAGGTCAAAAGGGGGAAAAAAAAGACTATACTTTATTAGCCAAGGATATTTTAGAGTCTGATTTTAACATCAAATCATTAGTGTTAACCCGAATCTCTACTCCAACAGTTGTGGAGAGCACAGACCGATAAATGTAACGCTCATAAGGAAAATGAAATTGCAATCATAAAATCATTATGAGCAAGAAACAAAATTGAGGATCACTAGTTAAATTGCCTCATTCAAAATACAAGGACTTTTGATGTAAAGTTCAGTATCAAATGAATAAATGTAGTTTTTAACCGTCTTCATAAAATATATGCAAATATAGTTAAGCAGTTGAGGTTTAGTAGTGTTTCTGCTAACGTAGTTCGAGTCTCAAGCTCATGCAAATATAACACTGAATTGGTGAATACATGGTGAAATTGTTTTCACTATAAATTTTGATCCCAAATTACATCATTAATATTTATTAATTTTCCTCAAAAATTGAAAATTGGTCGTGCATTTTCTACACTAATGTAGCTAACTTTCCTCATCAGTTCACTTTAGATAGTTTCCTTATTTCAGTCTTTTACAGATTTTTAACTGCATCAATCTTGAAATAGTTCTATTCCAATGAAGATGGAGGTTTAAAACAATGAATTTATTTGAACGGTGCAATTTTGAGATTTCATGTAGTTTAAAGACAATCTACTGAGGGCTAAGGCTTCTCACCATACCTTCAGTTATACCGTGTGAATATATTCTTATTTATAAGTGAAAACAATATTTTAAATTTAAGATACAATTTTAAATATTAGGACAACTCATCTATTTTTCTTATTAATTTGAAGGGACATAAAAACATTGTTTTAATTATGTGCATGTAAATAAAAAAAAACACCGGAATAAAATAAGAAAAAAAATTGTATTCACTTGAAATTAAGTTTTAGAAGAAACTAAGGTTATTAGAATAAATAGGCAAAGCCAAACAAACATCTAGCTGCATTTATTAATATGTAATTAATACTCCTACTAATTAAATGTTTTCTGACAATCTAACCAAAGAGTTTAAATAAATAAATGTATAAAACCCTGGTTTCCTCTGTTCAAAGATCAAATTTGATGGTTTGCTTCCACTCTTAGAAATCTCTTTGGATTTCCTTTCCCCCATATTCCAATGATTCCCCATGCATAAACTGCCCCTTATTTGCTAGCTCCATAATTTTATATGGAGAGAACCCTGACTTTCTATTCCTGGCTCAGTCATCCATTTCAGAAGTGAACTTTGAAGGTGATGTCATTTTCTTCAAAATTATTTTCATCTGAAATATAGACATATGCGCCCTTCAATCAGTGAGTAGAGAGAATAAACTACTATGTAAATGAAAATGGCACTATATTCAGTTTGATGGTCAGACAAGAGGCTTTTTCTGAATTATGTATATACAGAATACTTAATGAGAACTTAGAAATCAGAACTGGAAACCATAGTTTTGAATCCAGTGCCCAAAATCATTATCACAAAAGATACAGAACTGAATCAACAATGATTTAATGGTAAACACATACTTTATCGTAATTCACTAATTATTTATCACAAAACCAAGTAATATCCACAGTTATTAGCATTGCACCATTTTGGTCATTCTAATTTTGATAAGTGATAAAAAATAGGATAATAAAGGCAAATACTCTAAGCACATAAAAATGTAGATAATACTCAAATCAAAGCTACTAATTCTGTTCCAGTCTCCTACATATGTAGCCAACCAATAAAAGTAAGAAAGTTAAAGCTAATATATCTGAATAAAAAGCACTGAATCTTCTCATGCTCTCAAACATAAACAATGTTATTATAGGCACTAAAAGTCACTTCGTAATTAGAATAATGAACAAGGACAAAAGATCATGATTCTTTCTCTATTACACTCTACTCTTTTAAGAACATGAAACCACATACTCTTATATTCGCTGTCACCAAAGTGATAGATTTGGTTTTCGTGTTTTATAAGCCGTTTTTCAGCTAAGATGTTGTATAACCGATATGCCAACTACCATTACTGAAGAAGTCTCATAGAACCTATGAACAGAGTTATGTGAACCTGCCTGGTTTTAAAATCTGTCTTTGTTATGAATGTATATGACCTCTAAGCTATTTAACCACATTAAACATCAGTATTTCTATCTAATATTAACTTATAATTTTGTGTATTTCACATACCCAAATCTCTTCTAAATATCTTGTAGGAAACATTTGTTTTCCTAATGCCCAAAAGAAAGAAATATTATTAGCAAAACCTTTTTAGAAAAGAGCACAGTGAAGCATAGAGAAATTAAATAATTAGCCCAAGGTGATGTAGTTAGTAAGTGGTAGAATCCAGGGTAAAAACAATATACACCTGACATGGAAACACACCTAGAAAAATGTTATAAACTTAATGAAGTGACTGACACATACAATATAATTTTAAAAATTGATTCTATTTTTTTTTAAAGATTTATTTATTTATTTCTCTCCCCTTCCCCCCACCCCAGTTGTCTGTTCTCTGTGTCTATTTGCTGCAACTTCTTTGTCTGCTTCTGTTGTCAGTGGCATGGGAATCTGTGTTTCTTTTGGTTGCGTCATCTTGTTGTGTCAGCTCTCTGTGTGTGCGGCACCATTCCTGGGCAGGCTGCATTTTCTTTCACGCTGGGTGGTTCTCCTTAGTGGGTGCACTCCTTGAGTGTGGGGCTCCCCTACGTGGGTGACACTCCTGCGTGGCACAGCATTCCTTGCACACATCAGCACTGCACATGGGCCAGCTCCACACAGGTCAAGGAGGCCGGGGGTTTGAACTGTGGACCTCCCATGTGGTAGACGGATGCCCTAATCACTGGGCCAAGTCCGCTGCCTGATTCTTTTGTTAATGGAAACAGAATTTCACTAACTCAAATCTTTTAATCTTTGTGTAAGTGTACATTTCATAAATTTTTAATTTGCATGCTACTAAACTTTTCAAAGGCAGAGGACTGAGTTACATTATTTCATGAAATACTTCAGAATCTGATTTTGAAGTTTGGTTACCTCTTCCTCATCTGTATTATTTTGGGCATGTAATAATTTCCCTCAGATCATAGTATTGTTCATGAGTAAAATGGGGATAACAATATAGTTCCCAGGACATTAGTGAGACTTAAACTAGATAAAGTGTACAAAACTGTCACCCAGTGTGTGGTAGTGGCTCAATAAACAATTATTTCTATTTATTTTATCTGTTATCCCTTCATTGTCAATGATATACTACCACTTATTTAACCAATACAGTAATTTTTTTAGAATGAATAAAGAAATAAATTTTAATGGTTTAAAGCATAAATATAATACTGAATAATTGAAATTGTTATGATCATAATCATTACAGGCAGTTGAATTCATTAGAGATAAGATAAATGTAGATTTCAGTTTTGAGAGATTTCCATTTGATATTTTGTGACCTATATGTAGTCTTTAGATATGCTTATTTTTCATAAGTTGTCTATGATGCAAGAAGATAATTTTTCTTTTGATTTGGGTCTACTCTATTTTGTTAGCATGTGCATGTGAGACAGTTATCATCAATAGTTCGTGGACACTTTCTACCAAAATTTCTAATAATGTTTTCTTCTTTGAAATTCCCTACACACCTAAGCATCATTTTCTTATTACTGACTGTACTTATTGTCTTTTAAGAACATCACATCACATCCTCAATGGACAACTTCTTACTTTTTTCATGACTATCTTAATCTCAAAACAAATGGCTCTATATAATTCAGAGACAATGCCTGTATTTTACTTTCACTGCTTAACAATCAGATACCTTTACAATGGAGTAAAAAATAAATTCAGAGTATATCACACATGTAGGCAAGGTATGGAAAGAGAGGAGACAATTCATCATGCAGATCCTTCTCCTTTTGCTTTAATTATTGTGGCCCCATCCCTATGCTTTCCAGCTCAGTGTTTTCTCTTTTTCCTCAACAAAATGCTGATTTTTCTCCTAATTTCTGCAGTATATCTTTCAGGTTGTTGAATTCATATTTCCTTAGCTATTAGTGCTAACAAAAATATGTATTTTATATTCCATCTACCATTCATAGATAAGCACCTTATACTGATATAGCCTGTGCATAAATTCAAAATTGTTTCCAAGTGTACCTAGCCCCCAAAATGGCCAAATAAGTAATATAGGCCCTACAGTCTTTGAATGTTCAGAAAGGATGTGAGACTGAATGTGTATTCAGGGTTGCCTCCAGAAGGGATGTGGAAGATATGCTAATCCAAGCTGGCTTGGATGTGGAGAATATGTAACTCACCTGGAGGAAATAACCTATTTGATACTAAGATCAAACACTGAAGAACCTAACCAAAGGTCTGTTTGCATACCATCACTGTTAGTCTCCCTAATCTCTGTATAAAAGGGTCTGAAAAAGGCTATTCAGGGCTCGGTTTTTATTAGGACAAGAGTCCACTGAGCCTGGCTGGTTGAAATAAACTAACTTCCTTCTTGGTACTCTCGTGTCCTGGCCTTCGATAACACACACACCCAATTTCTCTACAACATTTTTGGCGACTCTGCCAGGATGCGCTGAGAAGGTCAGAGGTGGCAACAGTTGTTTGCCCCTCCCGTACATCTCCGGGGAGTCCGGGAGGGCCCGGGTGAAACCCAGCCCTGGGCGCCCCTGGACACCCCATTTGAGTCCAGAAAGAGGTTGTGGTCTTTGCTGGAGCCCTTCCAGAGGAGCCGGGGACACCAGAAGGTTTGAGAGACCCTGAGAACAAAGCAAGGAGCTCCACACATGGGACTGGTAAGACCCCCCGGGGGCATAGTGCAGGGAAGCCTAATTCTAAAATTAGGAGGGATTCTGATCAACTCTCAAAGAGGAGGCCCTAGTACTCCTGAGAATACAGGAGGAAGCCGTCTCCTCTCCAGGACCGAGGAAAGGAAAGGGGGGTGGTTGTGTGCGTGTGCTTGTGGTGCCTGAGTGAGACGCAGAAAATCACTTCTGCAGGGCGAGTGCAGAGTCCCGATCAGCGGTTCCGTGGCGACCTCATATGATCAAGGGTGGTCTGGGGGGTCCCTGCAAAGGGACCCTCTTCCATATCAGGGGCTTATACCGATCCGCTAAGGTTAAGAGGCGCCGAAAGTTCCCACGAGGGATGCAGCTGGAGATGGACGAAGCGTAAGGCTTGAGTGACTGTTGTGCACTGTTGGCACAGGGTGGAAATGGGAAACACACACAGTAAAACCCCGTTAGGTTGTATGCTGAAAAACGTCCCCTGTGCATTCCAGGGAGATATGTATGGCATAAGGTTTCAGCCAGGAAAGCTTAGGATGCCTTGTGAGTTAGAATGGCCAACTTTCAGCATGGGCTGGCCCCAGGAGGGCACTTTGGATCCTCGGATCATCCGTAAAGTCCATGATGCAGTAACTGGAAATCCAGGGCATCCAGACCAATTCCCCTACATTGATGCTTGGGAGAACTCTGTGAGCCAAAACCCACCTTGGTTAGGAAAGTACGTGACTAAGGAAGCTAGAATTTGCTTAATGCTTAAACCGAGGAGTGCTGACCCAGGGACCAGACCAAACAATCACCGTGCAAAGAGCACAGAGAAAGTGCGTCCCAAGTCCAGTGCTAATCCGCCCGTTTTGGAAGGGCCAGACGAACATGAATTTCCACCACCTTATGCCATGACTCCCACCCCGGCAATACTAAGGAATGAAAATGAGCTAGTTTCCCTAAGCAGGGCCCCGTTGTCATCCGCATGGGGAAGTGCGACGCCCACACCATCCCCGCCGCTGCTTTTATCACCATCAGAGAGGGCACCTATACTATCCCTGCAGTTGTCTTTATTGCCATCTGCACCTGAGACCCCTATGCCATCCCCACAGCAGCTTTTACCGTCTCCGCAGCGGTCTTTGGCACCTTCTGCAAGAGAAGATGCAGATCAGCTGCTTTTACAGCCGGTTGCCCCTGGCAACGCCACTGCAGAGCTGCTAGTCAGTCAGGAAGGAGACGCTAAGAGAGGGCGACCCAGGGGCAGAGGGAGCAAAGGAAAAGGCTGCCTTCCAGTTACCCCTCGGTGAAACCTGGGCCCCAATCTATTATGATGCAGATGGCCAGGTTCAGGGAGGAAGCCAGACATTCCTCTATCTGCCCTTTATGACAACGGATCTCTTTAACTGGAAAAGCCACACCCCACCATTCTCGGAGAAGCCTCAGGCCAGGACAGACCTTTTCCAGTCCATCATACAGACCCACAGACCCACCTGGGCTGATTGTACACAATTTATAATGACTTTATTGAACTTTGAGGAGAGAATGTGAGTCACGCAGGGAGCGCTAACCTGGCTTAGAGAGCACCCACCTGAGGGAATTTTGGACAGTGATCAATACCTCTTGCAGTGTCCAGAGGAGGACCCCCTGTGGGATCCGAATAGCGCTGTCAGACTCAACTGACTAGAGACATTCCATAAGGCATTAATTGAAGGATTCAAGGTGGGGAGCTGCAAGGCAGTGAATATGGCAAAGACCAGTCAGATTCTACAGGGTCTGGATGAGAGTCCTGCTCAATTCTATGAGAGACTGTGTGAGGCATTCCGTGTATACACGCCCTTTAACCCAGATGCTCCTGAGAGCCAAACAATGGTAAATGCAGCATTTGTTGCCCAGTCGCAGACTGATATCTGGAGAAAGCTGCAGAAATTAGATGGGTTTGCTGGAATTAATATCTCTAAGCTCATGGAGGTAGCTACTAAGGTCTATGTCAACCATGATGTAGAAACAAAAAGGGAGGAAATTAGGAAAATGAAGAAGAAGGCAGATCTTCTGGCAGCAGCCATTGTGGAAAAATCCACTCCTGTGTCAAGGAAGGTAACCTGGCAAGCCCGAGCCCCAAGGAGAGGGAAAGGCCCATGTCTAGGGTGAAATCAGTGTGCATACTGCAAAGAGAATGGGCATTGGAAGCGAGAGTGTCCTAGCTGGCCACTTGACCCGACCTCTGCAGCCAAAACATTAGCCAGAAAGGCCAGTGGGGCATCACAAACCAAACGCTGGGTCCGTAATCGTTCAGGAAAAAAACCTGCAGACCAGATCATTGGGCTGACAGGAATGGAGGACTCTGATAGAGATTATTAGGACAGACCAGGCTCTTATTCTCTTGGCCCCAAGGAGCCTATGGTTGGAGTCCAAATTGGGAGCCACACCATACATATGATGGTTGACACTGGGGCTCAACATTCTGTAATGACCAAGCCAGTTGGGCCTCTATCAAAAAGACAAGCCACTATCATAGGGTCAACTGGCAAAAGTGCCCAATGGCCCTTCCTTCAAGCCAGGACCTGCAATATTGGGGGAAAGGAGTTCATTCACGAATTCCTCTATCTTCCGGAGTGCCCAGTCCCCCTCCTGGGTCAAGACCTGCTGTCTAAAGTACGGACTCAAATTACCTTTAATGCCACAAGGCAATCCACACTGACACTGGGGCCACAAGACCCTCCGAAGTTAGTGCTAACCCTTCCTCTGCAGGAGGAATGGAGACTGTTTTGCCTCAGTGAGACTGGCCAATCCATGGCCATGCAGCTCCCCTTTGAAGATGTGACTGAAGTATGGGCAGAGGGTAACCCAATGGGGATGGCACATGACATTCCTCCCATTATTATTGAAATAAAGCCTACAGCCAGTCCAGTCAGCATAAGGCAATATCCTATTCCACACGAAGTGCAAGAAGGGGTCCAGCTACATATTCAGAGATTGCTGAGTGAGGGCATGTTGAAGCCGTGCCAGTCTCCATGGAACACCCCACTCTTCCCAGTTAAAAAGCCAGATGGAGATTACCACGCAGTCCAGGACTTACGAGGAGTTAATTCAGCAGTAATAACTCTTCATTCTGCGGTTTCTAATCCTTATACACTTCTTAGCTTAATACCCTCATCGGCAATCTACTTTTCATGCCTAGGTCTTAAGGATGCCTTCTTCTGCATTTGGGTAGCACCCCAGAGCCAGCCGATTTTTGCCTTTACATAGGAAAATCCAAATTCAGTGAAAAGCAGCAGCTAACAAGGATGCGATTGCCTCAGGGATTTAAAAATGCACCCACTATGTTTGGACAAGTCCTGGCCAGTGATCTCAAATCCTTTAAGGCAGAAAGCCATAACTGTTTTCTTCTCCAGTATGTAGATGACCTCATTCTCAGAAGTTCCACCTATCAGGACTGTGCTAGTGGAACCCATGCTCTTTTAAAACATCTACAGCAAAAGGGCTATCGGGTGTCTAAGAAAAAAACCCAAATCTGCCTACCTCAGGTCAAATATCTAGGTTACAAAATAACACAGGGGCGCCGTGTATTGGGACTTGAAAGAAAGAAAGTGATCTGTAGTCTGCCTGAGCCCAACACTCACTGGAAGCTGCAAGAGTTCCTTGGGGCAGCTGGATTCTGCCGCAATTGTATCCCCGATTTTGGGGTCCTCACATGCCCTTTATATGAAGCCACAAAGTGGGGAGATCAGGATCCCCTGCTCTGGGAAAACCCACAGAAAAATGCTTTCACTGCTCTCAAACAAGCTCTAATGGAAGCACTGAGTCTCGGACTTCCAGACCTCAGTAAGCCATTCTACCTCTATGTTCACAACCACCAATGCATAGCAGTAGGAGTACTCACTTAATACCTTGGTTCCTGGCAAAGACCTGTACCGTATCTATCCAAACAACTGGACACAGTAGCCCAGGGATGGCCCTCATGTTTGCAAGCTGTAGCAGTTGCAGTCATGCTTACAGTAGAAGCTATAAAATTAACTCTTGTGCAGCCTATTATTGTCCAGGTTCCACATGCAGTAATCACAATCTTAGAAGCCAAAGGAACACATTGGCTTACTAACAGCCGCCTGGTTAAATATCAAACCCTATTATGTGAAAATCCATCCATCCGGCTGGAACTTGTAAAAACCCTAAATCCAGCCACCCTGCTACCCATGGAGCCAGGAGTTCCAGCCCATAACTGCCTGGAAACATTGCAAGAAGTGTATTCCAGCTGGCTAGATGTCCAAGACCAGCCATTGGTAAATCCTGACATGGAGCTCTTCATTCATGGGAATAGCTTTATGCAGGGCAGCAATCAGTGAGAGAGATATGCTGTAGTAATATCCAAGAACGCAGTAGAGGCTCAGTGTCTCCCAGATAGCACATCAGCAGAGAAAGCCGAACTCATTGCCCTCACCCAAGCCCTGAAACTTGCAGCTGGAGCCAAAGTTAACATCTATATGGACTCTAAGTATGTCTTCCTTACCCTGCATGCCCATGGAGCCTTATACAAACAAAAAGTCCTCTTTAACACAGGAAGAAAGAGTATTAAATATGGCACACAGATTCTGGAACTACTAGAAGCATTTTGGGAGCCTATCAAAGTGGCTTTAATGCACTGCAAGGGACACCATACAAGCCACAGCCCCATCACCCAGGAAATCAGAGGACAGATGCTGAAGCAAAAAGAGTGGCACAAGAAGGATCCCTGTCTGAAAATCTGGCCACTGCTCTAATTCCTCAACCTCTTAATTATCAGAAACTCCAGTATACACTACCTGCTCTTGTCCCACAGCCTCTGAATAACCAAGAGCCGCAATATACTCAAGCCAAAAGAAAGTGGATACTCTTGGAGGGTGGGACACAAGGAGAAAACAAATGGTGGACATTGCCTGGCCACAGAATAATTTGTGCCACAAATATTAGCTGCAACTGTAGTTCAAGACTACCACAAGAACACACACTTGGGAAAAATCCATCTTAAAAAAGTGTTGGAAAGATCCTTCTACATCCCAAGTCTAGCCACTATCACCAATGCCATATGCCAACAGTGCATGACATGTGCAAAAATAACCCTTGCCAGGGGCCCACAGGAACCCCAGGATTCCAAAGAATCAGCAGTATGCCTATTGAAGATCTAGTAGTTGATTTCACTGAAATGCCATGATTTGGAAGCTATAAATATCTCCTAGTCCTCATTTGCACCTTTTCTGGTTGGGTGGAAATCTTTGTCATTCGAACAGAAAAAGCTGAATTAGTACCCAAAGCTATCCTCAGGGAAATCATTCCTCAATATGGACTACCCCTCTCAACTGGCTCCGACAATGGACCTGCTTTCATCTCCAAAATCACTCAAAAGATTGCCAAAGTACTGCACATCTGATGGAAACTGCACACTGCTTACTGTCCTCAAAGCTCAGGGAAAGTAGAGCAAATGAACCATACAGTAAAACTTATACTGCCAAAATTTGCCAAGAAACTCTGCTAATGCAAGTACCCCTCCCCCCCATTAATCCAAAATATAGACAGGGATCTCAGAGAAAGAGTAAACTTATCAATAGCCAGCAAATGATCAGCTTAGGAAAAACCCTATAAAACCTGCATCACTGGGTCCAAGAAAGGGCTCCTTTAGCTTAAGCAGTTCTATATACCCTTACAAGCCAGACGATGCAGTCTGGGTCAACAACTGGAAATCAGCTCCACTAACCCCTCGATGGTGAGGGCCTTATCTTGTAATTTTATTCACCCCCAGTGCAGTTAAAGTAGCTGAAATCTCCCCATGGATACACCATAGCTAGTTCAAGTGAGTTGCCCCAGAGTCCTGGGCCTGTATTCCAGATACCCACAACACAACGAAACTCATCTTGCAAAGGAACAAAACACCAAGCCCTGCTCCACTCACACTCCAGAATCTGAATGGTCCATGCATGGCTGAAGGTTGAGCACAGAGCACTGAGCTCTGCTCCAATCACACCCCCGGAAGCTGATTGGTCTATGCACAGGTGAAGAATAGGAATTCAGTTTAATCCCAGTTATTATGCCTCTTCGGTCATTTTCCCTACTCCTAGCACTGACCCTGCCCTGGTCCCAGGTTGGCACGACAGAGTGTGAGCCATGTATCCAAAAGGTGTGAATGGGCACCCATGTCAATACCACATTAAAATATCATAGCCATTACACCTGCAAGGGCCATTTAACCACCTGCCAGTTTCAAAGAATCTCCTACAGTGTCTTTAATGTAACTGCCCAAATAACCTGCTATGACCCCAAATCCCCAACAGTATCCCATAAATGGGAAATAAGGTTGCTTAATCAAAATGGGGAACTACTTAGCTCTACCTGTCACTATCCAGAACCAATGAGTGTCTCTCCTACTTGATGCATGTCAAGTTATAGACTCCGGGATACCATAGACACCAATTGTGGAGGGCTTAGCTGGGAGCAAAAACATACTCAACATTAAGTATATACGTGCTCCAGAAATGAAAAGTGCAGTGCAAGTGGGGAGCTTCTGGTGAAAATACATAGATGCACACTACTGTCCCTACTGGTCCTGTGTCACCTGGACCACCTGCATTACAGACACAATTAAACAAACAGCAATCTTCATCAAAGGAATGGCCCCCAGCAAACTGTACATGTGATCATTGTAATCCCTTAAACCTCACCATCCTTAAACCTGAATCCTGGCAGACTCAGAGAGTCCAAATGGGCCTCTGCATTGATGGTAGAGGAATAGACCCAGGAGCCTACATCTGGTGTGGGTATCAGAAACACCCACTCACAAGTAAAGCCCACTCTGTGTTCTACACCTTCTATGAAGAAATGGAAAAGCCCTTTTCCATTCCACAAGCAGCAAAAAACCTGTTCATAAACCTAGCTAAATTAGTAGGGCAGCCTCAAATGTCTCCTTGTGCAATATATGTGGAGGTACTAATATGGGAGATCAATGGCCCTGGGAAACTAGAAAATACAATTACATCCCACCATATAATGAAACTGGCCTTCTGGCTGCCCCCCGACATAGTATTTGGCCCTTGCAAATTTCTGTCATAGGAAAATATTGTGCTTCAAGCACCTGCCTAAACTCCTCTACATCTGTTGGAAACCTAACATCTAAGGGAAAATTTTCCAATATTATACCACCAATACAACAGAGCCTTGAGGAATATGGAATGAATTTGACCTCATTCTCATAAATCGTACTTTCCCCAAATTAATCACAGTGTGGAACTCCACATCAAAAGGCCCCTTTACTGCCCCAAATGGTCTGTACTGGATTTGTGGGAAACTTGCATTCTGAGAACTTCCCCAAAAATGGTGTGGTACTTTTATGCTCAGTACAATAAAACTCTCCTTCTTCATTTCCTTAACAGAAGAGAAAGAGCTAACCCAGCCAGTGTATCAAAACATAAGAGAAAAAAGGTTGTTGTTACTTGGGGAGGTGAAGTATGGCCCCCTGAATATATAATCCAGTAGTATGGGCCAGCAAATTGTACAGAAGATGGATTGTGGGATTATTGAACCTCTTTCTATATGCTAAACTGGATCATCTGTTTACAAGCTGTGGTGGAAATAATAATTAATGAAACTGCCCATGCTGCCCATGCTCTAAACCTACTAGCCCAACAGGAAACTAAATTCAGAAATGCTATCTGTTGAAACTGTCTCACCCTAGACTATCTCCTGGCACCTGAAGGGCAAGTTTGTGGAAAATTCAATCTCTCTAACTGCTGTCTTGAACTAGACAGCATTGGAAAGGTTATTGATGAAATTACAAGCAAAATGGTAAAAACTACTCATGTTCCAGTGCAGACCTGGAATGGTTGGAAATTAAGTAATCCCTTTGGAAGCTGGCAGTCAATAGTAAATGATTTCAAGCTTCTACTGGGAATAATTGCCTTCCTCATAGTGGGATGCACCATACTTCCTTGCCTCCTCCCTTGCATCATAAACAGAATGTGTAACCTAATAAATGGTACAGTAAAAAGGCAGACAGCTGCTCATCTCATGGCTCTATATAAATACCAGTCAGTCCACAGAGACACTGACAATAGTGATGCTGAAGCTTAATAACCTTAAGCATGCATCAAAGGAGGGAAATAATATAGCCTGTGCATAAATTCAAACTTATTTTATATCCAAATATGCCTAGAAAGCCAATTGGGAAGTATAAACTCTATAGGCTTTGGATATTCATGGAGGATGCAAGTCAAATGTTTCAAGCCCACCTGGAATGTGGGAGGTTTGTGCTAAATGCCTACCTGGAATGTAGGGGATATATGTTAAGTCAAGCTTACCTGGAGGAAATAACTTATCTAATACTCAGATAAAAACACTTGATGAAACTAACAAAAGGTCTTTTGCATACAAGCACTGTTTGACTCCTGACTCTTATTTCCTCTTTATAAAAGGGACCCAAAAATTCTATTTGGGGCTTGGTTTTTATTAGGACAGGAGTTTTCTGAGTCCAGCTGGTTGAAATAAACCATCTTCCTTCTCAGAGTTCTCATGTCCTGGCCTTCAATACTACTTACACCCGACTTCTCTGCTACTACAACATATCAACTTTCATACGTGAGTTTGTTCCTGGGTTTATTTTTAATATTGGATTTTTTTCTACCCATGTTTTTATATCACAATGTTTAGTCCTATAATATATAATAACTGAGGCTATCTTCCAGGGTCAATCCATTTCCCTTTTTTTATTCTTCATGATTGCCATGGATTTAATGCCCTTTGATATTCCCTATACATGAAAAATGCTCTAAGAGTTCCATATGAAATATTTCTAGGATAGTCACTGAAATTGCCCTGAATCTTTAAAAACAGTTTGGAAGCAGATGACTTTATGTAATATTTCTGCCTATCTAAGATGAAGGTACATACTTCCGTATTTCCTTAGGTCTTCTATAATGCCTTTCAAAAAAATATATGAAATTTTGTATATATTTTATGGGATTTCTCCTTAGTATTTTATATAATAATAAACTGAATTTGCCAAGATTTATTTTCTGATGACAACTAGTACATAGAAAGGAAGTTGAAATTTCGGTGTTATTTCTATATCTAAAAACTTCAAATAGTCATTTAATTCATAGGTATAGCTGCAGTTTCTTTTTCTATGTAGACATTCATGGCAAGTGTAAATAACAGTTCTATTTTTTTCCTTTCCAAATCTTGTACATTTTATTTCTACTGCTTAGCATAATATGCTGCCTAGAACCTCCAACATTGATGAATATAAATGGTACTTGACTTGTTCTTGATTTTGAATGAAATGCTAATAACTTATCAACATTGACCATGATGTTCATTCTAAGTTGGCTTTAAAAAACTTTTTTTTAAGATAATGCTATCTGGTGTAGAAATTTCCTTTCAATCTTCCTCTGTTAAGAACATATATCACAGTTTTTTATTATTTTTAAGATGATATATTTTTATATATTTTGTCTTATAATATGTGAATCTCTAAGGGAGAAGCATTTATTTTTGGTAAATGTATTTCAGTGATGAAGTGTTTAAAATATGTCATATTTTATATTAAATGTTTCCTGTCTATTTTCTATTTTTTTATTCATTTCTTATATTATTTGTCTTCTATTTTTGTTTGTGTATTCTACATAATTTCTCTAGCTTTCAAGTTTGGATGCTTATCTCATTAATTTGAGTCTCTTTTTTCAAATGTAATCTTTTACTAAATATTCCTCCAATATTCCATTAGTTTAATAAATTTTCAACTAATTTTATTTCACAGGGATTTTATTGAAATTGAGTCCATATATGGAAAACTGCACAAAATGAGTTACCCTGAGAGAATTTTCACAAAATGAATATGCCCATATCACCATCATCCCGGTTAAGACATAGAAAATTAGCACAATTATTAATGAATTTCAACATTACATTACATTACATTACTACTGAATTTCTTCCTCAATTTACCCATGGTAACTAACTGCTGCCTGATTTTTGCCATCAATCTCTTTTGGTGACCATGCATATACATTTCTGAAACCATCTAGTAATATAGAGAATCAGTAAATGTATCTGGAACCCTGCAAGAAGTCCATGTAGACATTGATAATCCCAAGATAGCTGATGGAAGACCCTCCCCAAGATTCTGCCATTCAGAACAAGATTTCTTCCAGAAGCCAGGAGGATCCCTGGATATTTCCCAAGGACTTTATCATTGGCCCCTTCTAGAGGATTGATGTGTGAGGTAATCAATCAAACCAGCAAACAGCTAAAACTCCTCACTTGCCATTAGCAAATGGTGGATAATTAAAGGTTCAAAAAGTAGGCACAAGGCCTGATGTTGCTTTCTCTCACCTTTGGACCCCAATTCTGGCCACCTTCTCCCCCTGTATGGATCAACAAGTAAAACCTGTGCATTTATAATCTAAAATGGGAAATTGTAATCTGTAAATCAGCCTTCTTTATCACTTTTCAGCCTCTTCCTCTTCACCTGAAACCCATGTCTGTTATTTTCTCCCATTTCTCTTCTCTCCCTACCTGAATAAATTACTGACCTAACTCACCCAATGTGCTCTTGAAATTCATTTCTGCAGCATAGTCAAGAACCTATATAAAATCCAGTAACATTTCTGTTGTATGCATATTTAAGACTGGATTTCTAGAACATATGAACATTGTATGCACAATTTTAGTCAATTGTTTTCCAAAGTAGGTTGTTGGCCAAATCAATTTACATTCTGCCAGTAATGTCTGAGTTTTTAAACTACTCTACATTCTTGCCTAAACTTGTTCTGTCTAGTCTCTTCATCTGCTGACCGATGCTCAAAAATCATCAAATCACACAAGGGCACTGAAAATCAGCCTCATCTATACAACTTTGCTCTTCTCTGGACTGTCAGTTATACCAGATTTGGCTGCATTGGTGTTTTCCTGGTATTACAACAGTCTCTGTATCTCTAATGCAGCCCCACCCACCTAGATGTCCTTGTGCTTATATTTGGTCAGATACAAGTTATAATATATTAGCTCTAAGCAGAAGTCTGCATAAGCCTAAACAAGTGGTACTTTTGTCCTCTGTCAGATCTAAGAATTACTTAATTTCTAATATGATCTTTTTAATGTATGCTTTTAAATTCAACTTTGTTTAAATTTTTACTTCTCTTATTGTTATTGTTATGTTTTTTCCATTATTCTTTCTTATTCAGCATTGTATTAGAGATTGAAAGAAGGAAGATAAAAAGATAAAAGGTGTAGAGATCATCAAGGAAGAATAAAACCTGTATTAATTTGCAGATAGCATGACTGTGTATATAGAAATAGCAAAAATACCAGTTTTTATATTTCCTTTTCTGTTTAATTTTGTTTAAAAATTACAATCACAAATTGGAAATGTTGCAAAACATGAGGTCAATATTTAAAAAATCAAAACAATTTGTTTTTCTGTTTACTAGTAACAATCAATTGAAAATTAACTGTTTTAATAATATGTTTTCTCTCACTAAATCACACATGATTAACATTCTGTGGCATCATTTTCAGTTACTATATAATGTTCACTTAATCCTTAGTACTGTTTTCCATTTTTAAATTATAAGTAATATATGAATAACATTGACACACACAAATCTTAGAAAATATCTCTGATTAATTTTATTGGAGGAGTTTATGATTTAAAAATATACACAGATTTATGACTTTGACTACACATTGTTTTTCTGCCATGCTAGAAAGCAGGATACATTTTTACTTTTTAGCACTAATGGATTAAAGCCCCTTTTTTCCTTCATCCCAACCAACACTCTTTGTTTTAGCCATTGTCCATTAGTTAGGCAAAATATGATACTTCATTGCTTAAAATTGTATCTTTAGTACCAGTGTAGTGGAGAAGTTTGGGTATGTGCGGTTTCGAAGGCCAGGACACGAGAATACTGAGAAGGAAATTGGTTTATTTCGACTGGCCGGGCTCGGCGGACTCTTGTCCTAATAAAAACCGAGCCCCGAACAGCCTTTTCCAGACCCTTTTATACAGAGGATATAGGATTAAGAAGACTAATAGTGATGGTAAACAGACCTTTGGTTAGGTTCTTCAGTGTTTGATCTTAGTATCAGATAGGTTATTTCCTCCAGGTGAGTTACATATTCTCCACATCCAAGCCAGTTTGGATTAGCTCCACATTGTCTGGAGGTAGCCCTGAATACACACTCAGTCTCACATCCCTTCTGAACATTCAAAGACTGTAGGGCCTATATTACTTATCTGGCCATCTTGGAGACTAGGTACTCTTGGAAATAATTTTGATTTAATGCACAGGCTATATCATATTCCCCCCTTTGAGGCCGAGCTTAAGTTATTAAGCTTCGGCATCACTATTGTCTGAGTCCCTCTGGACTGGCTGGTATGTATATAGAGCCATGAGATGGGCAGCTGTTTGCCTTTTTACTACACCATTTATTAGGGTGCGCATTCTGCTTATGATGAAAGGAAGGAGGCATGGAAGGATGGTGCATGCTCCTATGAAGAGGGCAACTATTCCCAATAGAAGCTTGAAATTGTTTACTATAGACTGCCAGCTTCCAAAGGGGTTATTTATATTCCAGCCATTCCAGGTTTGCACTGGGACATGAGCAATTTTTACTATATTGCTTGTAATTTCATCAATAATCTTTCCAGTGTTATATAATTCAAGGCAGCAGTTAGAGAGATTGAATTTTCCACAAACTCCCCCTTCAGCTGCCAAGAGATAGTCTAGGGCAAGACGGTTTTGGTAGATAGCATTCCTGAATTTAGTTTGCTCTTGGGCTAGCAAGTTCAGTGCATGGGCAGTTTCATTAGTTATTATTTCTACCACCGCTTGTAGGTGGATGATTCGGTTTAGCATATAGATAGGGGTTCGGTAACCCCACATGCCATCCTCTGTCCAAGTTGCTGGCCCATAGTATTGGATTATACGCTCAGGGGGCCATTCTTCACCTCCCCAGGTAATGACAGCCCTTTTTTCCTTTATGTTTTGATACACTGGCTGGCTTAGCTCTTTCCCTTCTGTTAGGGGAATGAGGAAGAAGGAGAGTTTTATTGTACCAAGCATACAAGTTCCACACCTGTTTCGTGGCAGTTCTCAGAATGCAACTTTCCCACAAATCCAGTACAAACCATTTGGGGCAGTAAAGGGGCCCTTTGCAGTGGAGTTCCACACTGTGATTAAATTGGGGAAAGTACGATTTATGAGAAAGAGGTCTGATTCGTTCCATGTTCCCCAAGGTTCTGTTGTATTTGTGGTATGATTTTGGAATTTTCCCCCTGTACATGTTAGATTTCCAACAGCTATAGAGGAGCTTAGGCAGGCCCTTGAAGCACAATATTTTCCTATGACAGAAGTTTGTAAGGGCCACATACTATCTCGGGGGACAGCCGGGAGGCCAGTTGCATTATATGGTTGGCTGTAATTGTATTCCCTGGTTTCCCATGGCCATTGGTCTCCCATATTAGTACCGCCACATACATAACATGAGGAGACATTTAAGGCTGCCCCCACCACTTCAGCCAGGCTTATAAAGAGGTTTGTTGCTGCTTGTGGGATGGAAAAGGGCTTTTCCATTTCTTCATAAAAGGAGTGGAACACAGAATGGGCTTTACTTGTGAGTGGGTATTCTCGATACCCAACCAAGATGTAGGCTCCTGGGTCTATTCCTTTACCATCAATGTGGAGGCCCATTTGGACTCCCTGAGTCTGCCAGGATTCAGGTTTAAGGATGGTGAGATTTAAAGGGTTACATTGACCACGTGGACAGTTAGCCGGGGCCATACCCTTGTTGAGGATAGCTGTCTGTTTAGCTATGTTTGTTTTCCAGGTGGCCCAGGTGACACAAGACCAGTAGGGGCAGTAGTATGCACCTATGTATTTGCACCAAAAACTCCCCCTTTGGGCTGCACTTCTCATCTCTGGAGCGCACATGTACTTATTGCTATGAGTATACATCCGCTCCCAGCCGAGCCCTCCACAATCTGTGTTCCATGGTGTCCCAGAGTCTATAACCTGACATGCGTCAAATAGGAGGGACACTTGTTCGTTCTGGCTCATGACTGGGGTGGAGGAAAGCAACTCCCCATTTCGATTAAGTACTCTTATCTCCCATTCACGGGAGACTGTTGGGGGTCTAGGATCATAGCAGGTTATTTGGCCAGATGCATTACAGACACTATAGGAGGTTCCCTGAAACTGACAGGTGGTTACCTGGCCCTTGCAGGTGTAATGACTATGATATATTAATGTGGTGTTGACATGGGCCCCTGTACGCACCTTTTGAATACATGGCTCACATTCTGTGGTGTCGACCTGGGACCAGGGGAGGTTTAGGGCTAGAAGTAGGAAAAATAGGCAAAGGGGCATTGCAACAGATTAAACCGGATTCCTAATCTTCGGCTGTGCGTAGACCAATCAGCTTCCAGGGTGTGACTGGAGCAGGGCTCGGCGTTCCCTCCTCAATCTTTGGCCGTGTGTAGACCAGTCAGCTTCCGGGGTGTGACTGGAGCAGGGCTCGGCGTTCCCCTTTTTCGCAAGATGAGTTTGGTTGGGCTGTGGGTATCTGGAATACAGGTCCAGGACTCTGAGGCAGCTGGCTTGACTCAGCTATGGTGAATCCACGGGATGATTTCAGCCACCTTAACTGCAGTGGGGGTGGATAAAATGACAAGATAGGGCCCTCCCATCAAGGAGTTAGTGGAGCTGACTTCCAGTCCTTGACCCAGACTGCATCTCCTGGCTTGTATGGGTGTACAGAGCTGCTTAAGCTAATGGGGGCCCTTTCTTGGACCCAGCGATGCAGGTTATGTAGGGTTTTTCCTAAGCTTATCATCTGCTGAGCTATTGATAAGTTCCCTCTTTCTCTAAGATCCCCCTCTATATTTCTGATTAAGGGAGGAGGCCTCCCAAAGAGTATTTCATAAGGAGTTAGGCTTAGTTTTCAGCTTGGGCTGGCTCGAATTTGGAGGAGAGCACTTGGAAGTACTTGCACCCATGTTAGCCCAGTTTCTTGGCAAATCTTGGCAATTTAAGTCTTTATTGTACGATTTATTCGTTCTACCTTTCCTGAGCTCTGAGGATGGTAAGCGATGTGCAGTTTCCATTGGATGCGCAGTGCCTTTGCAATCTTTTGAGTGATTTCAGAGACAAAGGCTGGTCCATTGTCAGAGCCAATTGAGAGTGGTAGCCCATAGCGAGGGATAATTTCCCTGAGGAGAACCTTGGCTACTTCTTCAGCTTTTTCTGTTCAAGTGGGGAAGGCTTCCACCCAGCCAGAAAATGTGCAAACAAGGACTAGGAGATATTTATAGCCTCCAGATCATGGCATTTCAGTGAAATCAACTACTAGATCTTCGAGGGGCATACTACCAATTCTCTGGACCCCTGGGGCTGTTGTGGGCCCCTGGCGAGGGTTATTCTTTGCACATGTCACACATCATTGGCATACAGCATGGGTGATAGTGACTAGTCTTGGGATGTAAAAGAATCTTTCTAACACTTCCTTAAGATGAGTTTTTTCCAAGTGTGTGTTCTCATGGTAGTCTTGAACTACAGCTGCTGCTAATATTTGTGGCACAACGATTCTGTGATCAGGCAATGTCCACCATCCATTTCCCCCTTGTGTCCCGCCCTCAGAGAGTATCCACTCTCTCTCAGCTTGAGTATATTGTGGCTTTTGGTGACTCAGAGGCTGCGGGGCAAGAACAGGCAGTGTATGCTGGATGTTCTGATAATTAAGGGGTTGAGGAATGAGAGCAGCGGCCAGGTTTTCAGATAGGGATCCCTCCCGTGCCACTCTTTTTGCTTCAGCATCTGCCCTCCGATTTCCCTGGGCAATGGGGCTGTGGCTTGTCTGGTGTCCCTTACAGTGCATTACAGCCACTTTGGCAGGCTCCCAAACTGCATCTAGTAGCTCCAGAATCTGTGTCCTGTATTTAATGCTCTTGCCTCCCGAGTTAATGAGTCCCTTTTGTTTATACAAGGCTCCATGCACATGCAGGGTAAGAAAGGCATATTTGGAGTCTGTGTAGATGTTAACCTTGGCTCCGGCTGCAAGTTGCAAGGCTTGGGTGAGGGCAATGAGTTCAGCTTTTTGTGCTGATGTGTTATTTGGGAGACACTGCGCCTCTACTGTGGTCTCAGATGTTACTACAGCATATCCTGCTCGTCTATTGCTGCCCTGCATAAAGTTACTTCCATCTGTGAAAAACTCCATGTCAGGATTTGCAAAAGGCTGGTCTTGAAGGTCTGGCCTGCTGGAATATACTTCTTGCAATGTTCCCAGGCTTGGGCTGGAACCCCTAGCTCTACGGGTAGCAGGGTGGCTGGATTTAGGGTTTTTACAAGTTCCAGCTGGATGGATGGGTTTTCACATAATAGGGTCTGATATTTAACCAGGCGGCTGTTAGTAAGCCAATGTGTTCCTTTGGCTTCTAAGATTGTGACTACTGCATGTGGAACCCGAACAATAATAGGCTGCCCAAGACTCAATTTTATAGCTTCTACTGTAAGCATGGCTGCAGCCACTACAGCTTGCAAGCATGAAGGCCATCCCTGGGCTACAGTGTCCAGTTGTTTAGATAAATACACTACAGGTCTTTGACAGGAACCGAGGTATTGAGTGAGTACTCCTACTGCTATGCTTTGGCGGTTGTGAACATAGAGGTAGAACGGCTTACTGAGGTCCGGAAGTCCGAGACTCGGTGCTTCCATTAGAGCTTGTTTGAGAGCAGTGAAAGCATTTTTCTGTGGGTTTTCCCAGAGCAGGGGATCCCTATCTCCCCCCTTTGTGGCTTCATATAAAGGGCGCGTGAGGACCCCAAAATTGGGGATCCAATTGCGGCAGAATCCAGCTGCCCCAAGGAACTCTTGCAGCTTCCGGGGAGAATTGGGCTCAGGCAGACTACAGATCACTTCCTTTCTTTCAAGTCCTAATTCACGGCGCCCCTGTGTTATTTTGTAACCTAGATATTTGACCTGAGGTAGGCAGATTTGGGCCTTTTTCTTAGACACCCGATAGCCCTTCTGCTGTAGATGTTTTAAAAGAGCATGGGTTCCACTAGCACAGTCCCGATAAGTGGAACTTCCGAGAATGAGGTCATCTACATACTGGAGAAGAAAACAGTTATGGCTTTCTGCCTTAAAGGATTTGAGATCACTGGCCAGGGCTTGTCCAAAAATAGTGGGTGCATTTTTAAATCCCTGAGGCAATCGAGTCCATGTCAGCTGCTGCTTTTCACCTGAATTTGGATTTTCCCATGTAAAGGCAAAAATCGGCTGACTCCTTGGTGCTACCCTAATGCAGAAGAAAGCATCCTTAAGATCTAGGCATGAAAAGTAGATTGCCGATGCGGGTATTAACTGAGCAGAGTATAAGGATTAGAAACTGCAGAATGAAGGGCTACTACTGCCAAATTAACTGCTTGTAAATCCTGGACTGGGCGGTAATCTCCATCTGGCTTTTTAACTGGGAAGAGTGGGGTGTTCCATGGAGACTGGCATGGCTTCAATATGCCCTCACTCAGCAATCTCTGAATATGTAGCTGGACCCTTTCTTGTGCTTCGCGTGGAACTGGATACTGCCTTATGCTTACTGGACTGGCTGTAGGCTTTATTTCAATAATAACTGGAGGAATGTCATGTGCCATCCCCATCGGGTTCCCCTCTGCCCATACTTCAGGCACATCTTCAAAGGGGAGCTGTATGGCCATGCATTTTCCAGTCTCACTGAGGCAAAATAGTCTCCATTCCTCCTGCAGAGGAAGGGTTAGCACTACCTTCGGAGGGTCTTGTGGCCCCAAGGTCAGTGTGGATTGCCCTGTGGCACTAAAGGTAATTTGAGCCTGTAGTTTAGACAGCAGGTCTTGACCCAGGAGGGGGACTGGGCACTCAGGAAGATAGAGGAATTCGTGAGTGACTTCCCTTCCCCCAATGTTGCAGGTCCTGGCTTGAAGGAAAGGCCGTTGGGCACTTTTGCCAGTTGCCCCTACGATAGTGGCTTGCCTTTTTGATAGAGGCCCAACTGGCTTGGTCATTACAGAATGTTGAGCCCCAGTGTTAACCATCATCTGTATGGTGCGGCCCCCAATTTGAACTCCGACCATAGGCTCCTCGGGGCCAAGGGAATAGGAGCCCGGTCTGTCCTAATAATCTCTATCAGAGTCCTCCATTCCTGCCAGCCCAATGATCTGATTTGCAGGTTTCTTCTCTGAACCTTTACGGTCCCAGCGTTTGGGTTGTGATACCCCACTGGCCTTTCTGGCTAATGCTTTGGCTGCAGAGGCCGGGTCAAGTGGCCAGCTAGGACACTCTCGCTTCCAATGTCCATCCTCCTTGCAGTATGCACACTGATTTCGCCCTAGATGTGGGCCCTTCCCTCTCCTTGGGGCTGGGGCTTGCCAAGTTACCTTCCTTGTCATAGGAATGGACTTTTCCACTATGGCTGCCACCAGAAAATCTGCCTTTTCCCTCATCTTCCTAATTTCCTCCCTTTTTGTTTCTTCATCACGGTTGACATAAACCTTAGTAGCTACTTCCATGAGCTGAGAGATATTCATTCCAGCAAACCCATCTAATTTCTGCAGCTTTCTCTGGATGTCAGCCTGTGACTGGGCAACAAATGCTGCATTTACCATTGTTTGGCTCTCAGGAGCATCTGGGTTAAAGGGCGTGTACACACGGAATGCCTCACTCAGTCTCTCATAGAATTGAGCAGGACTCTCATCTAGAGCCTGTAGAATTTGACTAGTCTTTGCCATATTCACTGCCTTGCGGCTCCCTGCCTTGAATCCTTCAACTAATGCCCTATGGAATGTCTCTAGTGGGTTGAGCCTGACAACGCTATTTGGATCCCACAGGGGGTCCTCTTCTGGGAACTGCTTGCGGGCATATTGATCACTGTCCAAAGTTCCCTCAGGTGGGTGCTCTCTAAGCCAAGTTAGCGCTCCCTGCGTGACTCACATTCTCTCCTCAAAGTTCAATAAAGTCATTATAAGTTGTTTACAATCAGCCCAGGTGGGTCTGTGGGTCTGTATGATGGACTGGAAAAGGTCTGTCATGGCCTGAGGCTTCTCTGAAAATGGTGGGGTGTGGCTTTTCCAGTTAAAGAGATCTGTTGTTGTAAAGGGCTGATAGATAACTGTCCCGCATCCTCCCTGAACCTGGCCATCTGCATCATAAAAGATTGGGGCCCGGGTTTCTCAGAGCAAGAACTGGAAAGCAGCCTTTTCCCTTGCTCCCTCTGCCCCCGGGGCTCCCTGTGGTTTGAGCTGTAATCTCTTAGCATCTCCTCGCTGACTGACCAGCAGCGCTGCAGTGGTGTTGCCAGGGGCAACCGGCTGTAAAAGCAGCTGGTCTGCATTTTTCCTTGCAGAAGGTGCCAAAGACCGCTGCGGAGATGGTAAAAGCTGCTGTGGGGATGGCGTAGGGCTCTCAGGTGCAGATGGCAATAAAGGCAACTGCGGGGATAGTATAGGTGCCCTCTCTGATGGTGACGAAAGCAGCGGCGGGGATGGTGCGGACATCGCACTTCCCTGTGCGGATGATGACTGTGGGTCACTGCTTAGGGAGACTAGCTCATTTTCATTCCTTAGTACCGCCGGGGCGGGAGTCATCGCATAAGGTGGTGGAAATTCAAATTCATCCGGCCCTTTCAAAACGGGCGGATTAGCACTGGACTTGGGACGCACTTTCTCTGTGCCCTTTGCACGGTGATTGTTTGGTCTGGTCCCTGGGACGGCACTCCTCGGTTTCTGCATTAAGCAAATTCTAGCTTCCTTAGCCATGCACTTCCTTAACCAAGGTGGGTTTTGGCTCACAGCGTTTTCCCAAGCATCAATGTAGGGGAATTGGTCTGGATGCCCTGGATTTCCAGTCACTGTGTCGTGGACTTTACGGATGATCTGGGGATCCAAAGTGCCCTCCTGGGGCCAGCCCATGCTGAAAGTTGGCCATTCTAACTCACAAAGCATCCTAAGCTTTCCTGGCTGAAACCTTATGCCATACATATCTCCCTGGAATGCATGGGGGAAGTTTTCTAGCATACATCCTAACGGGGTTTTACTGTGTGTGTTTCCCATTTCCACCCTGTGCCAACAGTGCACAACAGTCACTCAAGCCTTATGCTTCGTCCATCTCCGGCCGCGTCCCTCGCGGGAACTTTCAGGCGCCTCTTAACCTTAACGGATCGGTATAAGCCCCCGATATGGAAGAGGTTCCCTTTGCAGGGACCCCCCAGACTGCCCTTGATCGTATGAGGTCGCCACAGAACCGCGGATCGGGACTCCGCACTCGCCCTGCAGAAGTGATTTTCTGCGTCTCACTCAGTCACCACAAGCACACGCACACAACCACCCCCCTTTCCTTTCCTTGGACCTGGAGAGGAGATGGCTTCCTCCTGTATTCTCAGGAGTACTAGGGCCTCCTCTTTGAGAGTTGATCAGACTCCCTCCTAATTTCAGAATTAGGCCTTCCCTGCACTATGCCCCCGGGGGTCTTTCCAATCCGACGTGTGGAGCTCCTTGCTTCATTCTCAGGGTCTCTCAAAACTCCCGGTGTCCCTGGCTCCTCCGGAAGGGCTCCAGCGAAAACCGCAACCTCTTTCTGTACTCAAATGGGGTGTCCAGGGGCGCCCAGGGCTGGGCTTCACCCGGGCCCTCCCAGCCTCCCCGGAGATGTCCGGTAGGGGCAAACAACTGTTGCCGCCTCTGACCTTCTCAGCGCATCCCGGCGGAGTCACCAGAAATGTAGTGGAGAAGTTCAGGTATGCGCGGTTTCGAAGGCCAGGACACGAGAATACTGAGAAGGAAGTTGGTTTATTTCGACTGGCCGGGCTCGGCGGACTCTTGTCCTAATAAAAACCGAGCCCCGAACAGCCTTTTCCAGACCCTTTTATACAGAGGATATAGGATTAAGAAGACTAACAGTGATGGTAAACAGACCTTTGGTTAGGTTCTTCAGTGTTTGATCTTAGTATCAGATAGGTTATTTCCTCCAGGTGAGTTACATATTCTCCACATCCAAGCCAGTTTGGATTAGCTCCACATTGTCTGGAGGTAGCCCTGAATACACACTCAGTCTCACATCCCTTCTGAACATTCAAAGACTGTAGGGCCTATATTACTTATCTGGCCATCTTGGAGACTAGGTACTCTTGGAAATAATTTTGATTTAATGCACAGGCTATATCACCAGTAATGATAAACTTCCATGTGCTATCCAGTTATTTCTTCTTTTCTGGATTCTGATTTTGTATTGAGCAAATTTTGAAGGTTTTACTTTTGTTGCTGATTTCTATGTGGTTTCTAATTAAAGATTTTATTCCATTTCTAAACCATTGTTCTGCCAGGAGATTTTTAAGCATTACTTTCTTTTTGAATTTTCTGTTTGTTTTTAATTTTGTTGATAGCATTTTTAATTATTAAAATTCATTTAATTTTTAGGGATAGTGTAGGTTTACAGAAAAATTGTACAAATAGTAAAGAATTCCTATATAACCCCCCTTCACACATGGTTTCCATATTATTACCACTTTGTATTAGTATGGTACTTCTGATTTACATTTCATGAAATAATTTTATTATTAATTATACCAGTGAGATCTAAGACCCTATAGATTTAGAGGTGGAGTGGACATCACCATCCCAGTGTCCACAGGATGGAGGAATAAAATATGGATTAAAGTGGACCTATTGGTATTCTACTACAGAACTATTATGACTCCAGCAATGGAAGAAATTGTATCATTGATGTAGAGGCAGTGGCCATGAGAGTTGTTGAGGGCAGGGAGAGGGAAGAAGAGGTATGATATGGGGGCATTTTTGGGAATTGGAGTTGTCCTGAATGCTATTGCAGGGACAGATGCAGGACATTATATATCCTGCCATAACAGACTGAATGAACTGGGGGAGAGTGCAAACTACAATGTAAACTATAATTTGTGCAGCGTGGCAGTGCTCTAAAATGTATTCACCAAATACAATGAATATGCCACACTGAGGAAAAAATTGTTGATGTGGGAGGAGTGTGGGGAGGTGAGAAGTGGGGTATATGGGAGTCTCATATTTTTTAATGTCACATTTTGTATGATCTATGTATCTTTACAAAAAAGACGGTAAAAACTTGCTAAAAAATTATACCAGTATCTGTGTTCCATAGTTTACATTAGGGTTTGCTGTATTGTAGTTTCATTATTTTTAAAAATTTAATTTAATTGCATTGTGGTCAGATGAAGTGGCTTATGTAATGCATATTTGAAATCTGAGGAAAAATAAATTACATTATTGAATATGATTTTTTTAAGTTGTCTGTGTTCAGAGATTCCCTTGAATCTATGCTTCAAGTAAGCTGTATCTAACACTTATTAAGATCTCATTAAGTCTATAAATATAAACATATGTTTAGAATTGCTTATAAATTCCTAGCAGGTTGAAATTTCATCAAAATTTATCAAAATACTAATTGTTATTGTTTTTTAAGTCTTTAAGTGTATTTTTTCTTGTATATGTATATGTGCCAGCATTCTTTTGCCTAATACTTGCCTAATAAATCTTTATACTTTTCCTTCAACCATTCATAATCTGTCTGATTTAGATTCATCTTTTTAAAAATAAACTGCTAGGAGGGAGTGGATATGGCTCAAGCAGTTGAGTGCCCACCTCCCACAATGGGCACAGACAAGGAAGCCAACAAAGGGGAGCCAGATATAAATTCCTGGGTTCAACCCCTAGTCTCTCAAAAACAAACAAACAAATAAAGAAAAAATGCTGTATTTTTCACCAAGTCTGAAAATTATTGTCTTTTAGCAGAAAGACTATATATATTGATGTGATTACATATGTTTGGATTTGTTTCTATTGTCTTGTTTTAGCTTTCTATTTGTCTTACTTTGATGCATTGTTTATTTTTAATTTTCCTTGTTTTCTTATCTTTAATATAGAATAAAATTTAATTTTTTTTCTCATTTCAACATTTCCACATGATGTTGGACCTCTTTTTTTGTGGCTTCTATACATTTTAGCAAGCATTGCCCAGTTGCAGAATAGGACACATTTTTTATCTCCCCTATCTCCCTTGGTAATCAATAAAATTTACTTAGTAAAATCTGATTATTTAGATCTTGCTAATAGTAACAGCTATTGAAATAAGAAGTTTAAGGAAAGAAATGAATAAGGGTTCCATAAGAACAGTAAATGATTATGTGACACAGTTTCAAAAATGGGCTCCTTTATTTCACTAAGAATGATTGATTTCTAAGTGTCAGAACCAAGTGGCAACAGCTAAGCACAATTCTATTTATACAGGATCCAATGGTTGTATAGTTCCACTCTATGTTGATTCTTCATTTCCAAAGTTACAATTAAAATAGACATCTATGATGACTGGTGGATTTTTCACATTGATTTATTGAATAATAAAATTCTCAAGTATAAGCCTATCAAAAATTATTTTCTTATAAGCATAGTGTTGTCAAAAATTAATTCTGGGGAAGCAGCTGTGGCAAAATCAGTTGTGTTCCTATCTACCCTATAGAAGGCCAGTGTTCACATCCTGGGGCCTCCTTGTGGAGGCAGGTTTGCCCACATGCTGCAGAGTGCTACCTGACCTGTAGACACTGGAGCACTGACCAGCAGGCAAGTGCCACAGAGGGCTGATTCAGCAGAGTGACACAACAAAAGAGGGAGACAAGAAAGAAACACAGAGGAGCCTGCAGCGAATGGACACAGAAAACAGACAGCAAACAAGCTGCAAAGGGGAAGGGGAAATAAAGATAGATACAGACATAGAAGTGCTGAGACCAGCTGAGCAATAGGCCTGCTTGAAGGGAAGGTGACGCAGAACTGAAGAAATAAAAGAACAGGAAGAAAAACACAAGAGAGGAAACAAAGATGGGACCAGAGGACTTCACAGTGTCTGAAACTGAGAGTCTCAACCTGAGTTTCCACATCGTATTTATTTGGAAATGAATGAGCAGCTATTTGCTATCAGAACTGCAACATTTACAACAACAGGAAGCAACTGCAACATATATAATAACAAGAAGCAACAAATTAGGTAAACCAGTTTCTCACATCTCCCCTGTTTTGTTATTATAAACCAATGAAGGCAGATTGGTGCTTTCTTACTGCCTCATACCCAGAAGGGCTCATTACATGCTTATCGTTTTAATGTGGGCTATGGGTGGGAGGCTCTTTTTCTCTTCAGAGATAACCTAAGCTGTCTGACTTGTGGGTGTGAAATGGTAAAAGGCTGCAGTCCTGCCCGTGGTGACAATGACAACAACACCAGTCCCAGGAAACAGTTTAACAATGCAAGGTCTATAAACTTTAAGTATTTAGGGGAAATACAAACCAAATATGCTAAAAAGCTTATCTAGAATGTATGAAGTCCATGCTAAAAGTTTACCTAGGATGTGGAAGATATATATGCTAATTCAAGCCTATTGAGAACTGAAACAAAGGGACCATTTAACCTTTCATCTCTGTATAAAAGAAATTGGAAAGCCTTGTTCGGGGCTCAGGATTGAAACAGAAAGCTCCTGAGTCTGGCCGGCCATCAATAAACCATTTTTCCTTCTCAAAATCATTCCTGAGTCCTGGCCTCTCTATACACAAATAATTGAACCTCTTTAAAATTCTACAACAGTTTAACAATTTCAAATCAAGAGAACAGCATTTTATACATAAATCATAACTAAAACAGATTATACAAACTTCCAACTAGCAGATGATTTATTTCTCATGTGCTTAAGATTTCATATCAGCAAGGCTATATAGGCCATACTTGATCAAAAATGACCTAATTTTCCCCCAATTTGTATAGATTGAGGCATAGACAAAGACAAATTATTGTTACTTCCCCATTTTGGGCTGTGGGACAGCTGGGAGTTTATTACATAATTTCAGTGCTCCTGTTCTTAGCATCTTCACTGGACCTGGGGCTAAAACTCAATGTTGAATTAGCTTAGTCCATCATTGTGAGGACTCATTTTCCAGGCAGAAAATGATAGTTGGCTTGTTATAAGAGTCCTGGTGTAGTGTCTGTAGGAGTGAAAACATATCTTGTCCTTCCTAAGAGAAGGAGGGGACTGATGTCACAGTCATTGAAGTGAGCATGAAGGACACACATGGGTGATGTCCATGAACTGCTGGTGAACAACAGGCAGCTGGAACCACTGGCTGGGCACCACAAGGTCTGGTACTCATGACATTCACCTTTCTGGTGGAGCCACTCCACTTCTTTTCAGGTCTCAATTGTATGCTCTGCATCTTCATGAGGCATCTGCCTCAATAGTTCTGAGATGGATATTAGAAGAGTGTGCAGGGACATGACAGACAGTTACCTGTCACTGCTGTCAGGTGTCCCAGGTGTTCTTTCACAGATCTCTCCCCCATAGAGGTTGATTCACAACAGTCCATCATTTTTGTCTTGCTTTTAGTATTTGCAAATCCACCCTTGGATATGGATGGCAGTCTTCAGAGTAATCAGACAGTATTGGGTTAACCATATCCTTTAATCAGGGTTCCTTACGCTGCTGCACACAATTGTTTTTTTATATTGTACTTACTGCATTTTCCCACAAGTGTGCCTAAAACCCCTGGGGTGCTCAGTTAGAATGTTGCCTTTGTCACAAACTCCACCTAAAGCCCATATTGGTGCTGGCCATATCCAATTCAAAGGCTGAGTCAATATCCACCTCTCCCTCTCTCTCTTTTTTATTTTATTATATATATTTTTTTATTTTTAAGCAGTCTGCTGGAGGTCCTTCTACTCCAGTGAAGAACTTTTCCCAATTAACACATCTCAGTGAAGGATAAGCTTTTTTAGTATTCCAACAATATTACAAATTCTATTAACTTGAGAAATCATTGTACTTCATCAATTACAGCAGAGAATATAGTTTTGTCTTACCCAACCAAACAACACTTAAGAATCTGATAGAGTAGCAGGGACCTTACCACTTGTCCCAATTGTTTGCCTATTCCACGCCCTTAATATACCATTGTCTCTGATGTTTCTTAGTAGGGTCACTGCCACAGGTTTTTTTCTATGCAGCCAGATTCATTGCTATCAAGCTAGGGCAGAAAGTCTTGAAGAAGAACTGCAAAAATCTATTGTTGACCTTTTCACACAGTTTTTGCACATTTTGTATTCATTCAGTATCATTTTACTTTTATGAAACACATTATCTCATTGAATGCTTCCACAATATTTTACAAGTTGCTATATGTATTTTATTAATCAAGACTTACAACTATAGAGATCTCATTGACATTTTAAACTTAGGTAATAGTATAAGCACTTAGTATTAGTAGTAGTAGTATTTTTAATAGAGCTTTTTTAGAGAATTTTATTTATCAAATTATATCACCATCTGTAGGTATCAAAATATACACTGACAATGAACAATCACAGAAACCATTACAACACAGACTGAAACAATTACCACACACACACTGACATGGAACAAACAGATAAACACAAAAGCAGTCCTTTCTTCCTTTCTTTCTTTTGTCTAATACTTAAGGTAAAGCCATTCTAGCCTATAAACTTTTTGTGCATTTAAACACTTTTTGTAAGAATACTAGTAAAGCATACATATCAGGCAAGGACTCAATCCTGATATACGATATAATTGAGCTCTTGGTCAGGTGTTGTTTGGCTTCTTGTCTTTAGAGTTTTAACTCACCCCCAGGTGGGAGGTGAAGCTTCTCTAACCTACAGAATGGGACCCAGCCATGCAGTTCTCAGTGTCAGTTTCTCCATCTGCATGACCAGAAGTTCTGGGTTCCACAGGAATTTTTGTTGTCTCTTGGGGCTCATGATATGGCTTTATCCAATGAACTGGTACCCACACAGGATGTTTTCCATCTCCTGGAGAAATACAAGCAAACCCTCTTTCCCAAGTTAAAACAATCCATTTATTGGTCAATGGGTCATTCCACCAAATTAAAGGTTTTTGAGACAGAGTTTGCATTTGAGTTTTAGAATTAGTTTGGAAATGCCCTTCAGCTACTGTCCTTCCAGTTTTGTTCCACAATTAAGAAAATTAAGAGTGAATAATGTTTAGTGTAACTGCACCTGTAGACCTGTAGTGTCTCTCTGTCTTCCCCTATTTGTTTTTGTTATATGAATTTAAGGGTTTGATTTGCTCACTTGACAATAGCTTGCCCCTGGGGGTTATAAGGAAGTCCTGTAGTGTGTGAAATACTCCAAGTATCTAGAAACATTTTAAGGGAGACACTGGTATAAGCAGGAGCATTGTCTGCTTTTAGAGACTGGGGAAGTCCCATTGCAGCAAAGCAAGTTAACAAATGCTGTCTTACATGTTGAAGAGTTTCTCCCATCTCAGCTGTAGCCCTAATGAATCCTGAACAAGTATCTACAGAGACATGAACATAACATAATTTTCCAATAGAGGAGATATGAGTTACATCCATTTGCCACAGACAGTTAACAGTTAAACCACAGGGATTTGCTCCAGGTTCCAATTGTTTTGGATTATTAAGAATTTAACAGGATGGACAAGTTTGAACAATGTCCCTAGCTATGTTCATATTAAAGGAAAATGAGCTTTGAGACAACCTGCATTTATATGGGTTAGGTTGTAAAAATGAATAGCTTCTTGTAAAACTGTAGTGACTAATTTATCAATGACATTATTGCCTTGTACTAATGGTCCAGGTAAATTTTAATGAGATTGAATATGAGTGATAAAAAAAATGGACTTTTTCTATTTCTAATTATTTGTTGAAGTTTGTGAAAAAGGTTATAAAGAAACTGATTTATGTTAGGTTTGATAAGAGCTGTTTCAATCAATTGAGTAACCTGGATGACATACACTGAGTCTGAAAGCATGTTTATGGATTCTGGTATGTCTCACAAAGCAGTATGTACTGCTATTAATTCAGCTTGCTGAGTGAAAATCCAGGAGTAGGAATTTTCTTCATGTTGTACGTGGTATACCCAGCAGCGCCATTTTCAGACCCAACAATAAAGACTGTAGGGGTGTCTAGTAAAGGTTGAAACTTAGTTATGCTAAGTAAAATCCATTTTATGCCTTTAATGAATTGTAATACATGATTTTTAGGGTAATGATTATCTATCTGTCCAATATAATCTGCAAAGGCTATTTGCCACTGTAAGTGATTTTAGAAGAAAGCCTCAACTTCCTTACACAAAAGTGGAAGAATGATATGGGAAGTGTCCTGTCCATGAAGGGCACGAGTGCATTCTCAGCCTTTAAGTACAATTTGGTCCATAAAATCCACATAAGGAGATAAAGTTTTATCAGTACTGAGAGGTAAAAATGTCCATTCTACAATATGATCTTGTTGCATAAGGATTCCCAGGGAGGGGGGGATGGGGAGGGGAGTGTAAGGAAGGCAAGATAGTCAATTGCAGTGGTTGTTCTGGATTAATGCACTCAACTTGGGTATTTTGAATTTTTTTTTCCCCCTAAGAGTTTTAGCTCTTGTTCTGCCTCTCTTGTTAGAACCCAGGGGCTGTTTAATTGAGGATCTCCTTGTCAATGAAAAGAGATTAGATAGTTCATATATGGAAATGCCTACTTTGGGCCTCAATCAATTTATGTCTCCTAATGATTTCTGCGGATCATTCTAAGTTTTGATAGAGTCTCTATGAATCTGAACCATCTGAAACTTAATTGTAATTTTATCAACAATAGTCCCAAGATAAGAAACTGGGATAACCTTTTGAATTTTCTCAGGGGCAAGTTTTAATCCTGCTATAGTTAAGCTCTTTTCTAAGGCCTGATATGCTAAAACTAAAGTCTGGGGAGAGGGAGCAGCCCACAGTATATCATCCATCCAATGCATATTATAACAAGAAGGAAGAGCCAATCTGACTGGATTTAAGGCTTTAGGTACAAAATTTTGACATATGGTGGGGTTATTAAACATGGGGAAGATATTTCCACTGAAACCATTTCATGGGTTCTTTGTTATTAAAAGAAGGCACCAAGCACGCAAATTTCTCACAGGCTTGGGAACCAAAAGTATTGTAAAGAAACAATCATTTAAATCAATAAAAAATGGCCAGCTACAAGGGATCATAGCTGGTTTGGGCAAACCTGGCTGCAGAGCACCCATAGGTTGAATGACTGTGTTTGCTGCTTGGAGGTCTGTTAAAAGCCTCTGTTTGCCTGACTTTTTCTTTATAGGAAACACCAGGGAGTTCCAAGGACTAAAAGATTCTTCAATATGCCCCTTATCTAACTGTTCCTTAACTAATTTATGAAGTGCCTCCAATTTTTCTAGAGTTAATGACCACTGTTCAACCCAAACTGGAGAGGTTGTAATCTCTTTAAGAGTAATTGGACTGTGCAGTTCAAGGAGGCTAGACTGAGAAGTGGCCATTATGGAAACGATGAATATCTAATTCTTCATGATTACCAAGAGCTGTGGTATCTATTGGTTTAACAATTCCCTGGTGGTGCTTACCTAATCCTAACCCTGGAATATACCCTTGTTTCCTTATTAATTGTGGACTTGGTTTATTATATTGGCTAACCTGGAGAATATAGATTTCAGCCTGCCATTGTTCAAATAGATGATGCTCCCAGAAAGTAATAGGTAAGTCTGCAACATATGGCTGCAGACATATGTGTGGCATGTTGTCCATCAGGTCCCAAACAATGAAAAATGTGTACACTCTGTTTTAGACATCTGGGAGTGCCAGGTCCCACAACAGAAATAGATGCATCTTGTAATGACTAAGCAGAAGGCCAATGGTTAGAACTAATGTTAGAAATGTCAGCTCCAGTATTAATAAGTCCTTTAAACTGTTTATTCTGAATGGTTATTTCACAAAAGGGATGAGATTCTAAAATTTTTCAGTTAAGGATACTCCTGTTATTTCTGTACTTCCAAAATCATGTTTTCCATCAGACTTTCTCACTAACTCCTGCAGGAACGTAAGGGAGCAACAACAATTGTGCTAAGCAATCTCCAATATCAGCTTTCCATGGAACTGAGTTGGACATGATAACTTGAATCTCTCCTTGATAGTCATAATCAATTACTCCCGTATGCACTCTAACTCCCTGGGAGGTGAGACAGCTCCTCCTGAGGAGAAGCCCAACCATGCCAAGTGGTAAAGGACCCTTATTCCTGTTTTTACACAGATGGGGGTGTCCCCTGGAAGCAAGATAACAGGTTCTGCCATAGGAATATCTATGGCTGCACTTCCTACCATGGTAGGGGATAAGTCAAGGGAACTGCAGAGTATAGGGGAGTGCCAGGATTGCTCTGCTGAATGCAGAAAGCTCCCTTTTGGAATGGGCTTAGGAGCAGGCCCCACTGGAAATTTTCTGACAAGGGAGTGCCATTCTTATGATAATTAAACCAACTTTGGCTAACCCAATGATTTCCTTTACCACAGTGGGGGCATGGCTCAAATGGTTTCCAAACAGAAATATTCTGTACAGAATCCACTCCAGGAGCTATTCTTTCTCATACAGTGACTGGAAAGGCCATTTGAAGTGCCTCCAAGTCACCCTCCCTTCTAGCCTTACAATAGTTGAGCTGAAGGCAAAATAACTTTATATTTAGTATCACAAATTCAGAGGGAGGAACTTCCTCACCTTCTCTATTTTCCTTTTTCTCTTCCTCATCTTCTACTTAAAAGGTTCCAGAACAGATTTAATAATGATCCAAGTGGACCAAATAGTAACAGGAAGTGGGACACCTTGTACATTTAATTTTTTCTAACTCTTTTCCTACTCTTTCCTAGTCTTCTAATTCTAAATTTCCTACTGCTGAGAACCATGAACAATATTTTTCTATAATCCATTAAAATTCTAAAATATGAGACTCACTGGCCTCGGCTCCTTCTGCCTTGAGGAGTTGTTTGAGGAGACAGACATATAGGCGATATTTTGTTGAACTGTCTCCATTTCCCATTGTAACCCTGGTAGAATACCTGAGAGTGTCCTTACTCACTGAGGACTTGGAAGGCCTTCTAAACCACTCAGGGCTCAATGCCATGACAACGCCTTTAATTTAGCTTGAAGCCCTTCTTCCCCTTGGGTCCCTGTTCAAGTGCCAGTTGCTGAGACCAGCTCAGCAATAGGTCTGCATGAAGGGAAGGTGATACAGAACTGAAGAAATAAAAGGACAGAAAGAAAGACACAAGAGAAGAAACAAAGATGGGACCATGGGACTTCACAGCTTCTGAAACTGAGAGCTTCAACCTTAGTTTCCACATCATATTTATTTGGAAACTAATGAGCAGCTGTTGGTTATCAGAACTCCAACATTTACAATAAGAAGAAGCAACTACAACATTTACAATAAGAGGAAGCAACTGCAACATTTATAATAACAGGAAGCAGCTGCAACATTTACAATAACAGGAAGCAACAAATTAGGCAAGCCAGTTTCCCACAACACAGAAGAATGCACAGTGATTGGACACAGAGAGCAGACAGCATGCAAGAACCCACAAGGGGTAGGGGAGATTAAAAAAAAAAAATACAGCTATTAAAAAAATCAATTCTGCCTCTCCAAGTTGAATGCAGAAATTGCACCCACCATCATAACTTAAAATATACAGAGGTATTAATTTCAGTAAAACACCCCATTAAATCCACTTGACCTTAAAAGAAGATGAATAGACCTTGCACATTGACATTGGATATTTGTTAATTAATTAGGTGATGACTTCAAAAAGATGCTCCTGTTCCAGATGGGGTAACCTGATTGACATATTTCTATCAGTTTACAGGATACAGAGTCCTGGAATGTGTCAGTACACTTCTTCCCAAGTTAAAGTTGCTATAGCTACTTCTGAAAAGTAAGCACAATGGCCTTTTGAACTTTAGTTGTAACATGCAGTATTTGAGTTGGTGCTCTGGTATATGACTTAAAACCATATAATGCTGCTGGTTTTGAATGGATCTCAATGCAAAATAAAGTTCTACATGTTTAGGCTGCAGTGAAAACCACTTTGTAATTTGGGCCTTACAACACAGAAGATTTAAGTAGGACAGGTATATAGAGCCTCTGTAAATCCCCATTAGAATCATAATGTGCATGCCTAACATTTTACAGCAAAGACTTAAGCTTCTCTGCAGATAATTATTCACATTTTGATTTTTTAAAATCTCTTGACATGAGTATTAGTCAATTAAAGGGGTGCTGATGCAAAATATCAGTAATCTGTTGGCTTTTATAAAGGATATTTATTTGGAGTAGAAGTTTACAGTTACCAGGCCATAAAGTGAAAGGTACTTCCCTCACCAAAGTCTGTTGCCATGTGTTGGAGCAAGATGGCTGTTGACATCTGCAAGGGTTCAGTCTTCCTCTTCCAGTTTCTTCCAAAGTCAGCTGTAGGCTGGCATACTTCTCATCTCTCTCCTGGGGCTCATTTCTCTCCAGGCTTAGCTGCTCTGCTCTCTGCACAAGACCAGCTGTAAATTAACAAACAACTCATCTCTCTTTCCAGGGCCTCTGCCACGTGTAATGGAGCCCTCTCTCTCTTCATGTATCTGTTTCTCTGTGTATTTACTTCCCAGACTCAGGGATCGAAACACCAACCTCCCTTCTCTGCCATGTGGTTGTTCTGTGAATCCCCACCTACCAAGGAGGCAGGACCTCAACAGCCTACTGACATGGCCCAATCAAAGTCTTAATCATTATTTAATCAAATAAAAGTGAAACCTCTGATTCCAATGTAATCTAATATACCCAGAGGAACAGACCAGGTTACAAACATAAGCCAATAACTATTTCTGGAATTCATAAACAATATCAAACTGCTACAACATGACATAAGTGCACAATGGACAATGATAATCTTCATAGTGTGTGAAATTATGATCTCAGGGTATTTTCCACCAAAGTCTGGGGGTTATTTAACATCAGTGCACAGTCTATTTAAAATGGTATCATAGAGACAGGGTTTGATTAAGTCTTATAGGCACAAGAATATTGCATGAAAATCACAAAAGATTGTCTTCTTTCCCCACAGTCAACATCTGGCTTAATGGGGAGTTGACTGAAGAGAAAAATATAGAATTATATCTATTTACACTCATTTATACATGAAAATATGGTACCAACTGAAAATGGAATGCTGTTGCATTAAAGCTCCAAACATAAATATTTCTAATAAAACAGGAGTTAGGAATAGTCCTCACTGAGTAAACATCAACCTGTGAATTGTGGCTGTCTACTTTGTTTAGAGTAAAAGGTGGATCCATCCCAATTCATGGAAGTTGTTAATAATATTACTGGGTAGTCAGAGATTTGGAAAGCATAGGGGGGAAGGTTAAGTGATAAGGGCATGTGGTAATAATGTGTGTAGATGGACTTACTGGACAAAGTGTATAAATATCTTAAATTTACAATGATCACCAAAAGGTATTCACTGCAAAGAATTTTCTCAAGAAACTTCTTGAGAAACAAGAGAAGATTATATGTTCTCTAGATATCATTCATCTTCTTATCTCAGCCACCCAAATTCTTCATAGGTAGTTAAAGAATATAATGGCCAAGGTTGCAAGAATGAAGATTATTGCAAGGAATTAAGAAAATTTCCTCCCTAAGGTTAACTTCAATGTTGCTCTTATTGTATGAAAATTGTTGTAGATATTATGGCTGTACAACAAACAACTCCAAACATAGTGATGTAAAACAACAAATTAAAATGAACATGAGTTCTATAAACCAGGAATTTAAATAGGATATAACGGGGACTGCCTGGTTATGCTCCAAGATATGTGTGGCTCAACTGGAAGATTCAAAGGCTGAAGATAAATCACTATCTGGAAGCAGAAATTATCTGGGAGATATTCATTCATTTGTCTGAAAATTTATGTTGGCTATGGACAGGGATTTCAGTTAGGCAAAGGGTCATAAAAATGCTCATGTGGCCTCTCCATATGGTCTCCTCTGTATGGAACTAGTTTGGGTTCTGAGCAGTATGTCAGCTAGGTGTCAAGAGCAAGACTCTAAGAAACCAAGATATAGTTGCACATTTTTAATACCGATTCTTGTAATTTATAGGAGTTTATTTCTGCTGTATTATATTTTTCAAGCAGGTAGAAGAGAAGAAAAAATAAATCTTAGAAATTTGTGGAAATTTCAATGTTGCATTGTAAGAAGTCAAGTAGAATGAGAAATATAGATGTGGTAAACTTTGGAAACCAAGGTGGGGTATCTAATACATATTATCTCTAAGTGGGAATATTTAGCCACTTGGTGGCAAGTTTATTGCACTGTAAATATTCCATCATTAAGGAACAGAATTTGTACTCATAGAAATAGACACATCTTCTGGATAACATTTGGATGGATTTACCTTTTCTGCTTATAACACTTATAGTAACAGTTTAATCCATGAGCTTATAGAAATCCTTGGAACTTAAATATTTATGTTACTCAAACATCATTGAGTCTGATGAAGTATTATATTTCACAGTAGAAGAAAGGTGGCAGTGGACACATCCACAAGGAAATCACTGGTCATATGTACCCCATTACTCTGTAGTGGTTACTATGATAAAATAGTGTAATATCTTGCTGAACATTTAAGTGCCAATTCATAGAAAACACCTTGAAAAGCTGGGGCTTAGTCTTTAAGGATGTATTGTCAAATAAGTAATGCTGTTTCTTCCATGTTCGGAATAAACGGTTAAGGGAATAAAGGTTTCTAAGTGCAAGTAACTCCTTTTACTATTACATTAAAAACATATTTATGGAATATTTCCTCTCCTACCATTTGCAGCTCAGATGGTCTGTGGCCATAATTACAAAGAGGTTATGATTTTCTCAGGGACTGCAGCAAAGATTTCATTGAATTAGTAATTGAGAATGCCATCTGGTCAATATGGGCTCCTCATGCCTGTGCTATGCCAACAGATAAAAAAGGGGATGTATTATTTGCTACTGACAAAGGAGAAATGTGATTTGTTTGGTAACAATGAGGGAAGATTTGACCAGTATCTTCAAACCAGAGTATTCTCTTATGTACCTTTTATAATTACCATGTGAAAATTAAATGTTAATGAAAAAATACAGCAACAAAAATTATAGTACCATTGAGGATTGAGACATTCAGAAATGAAATTTGGTTGACAAACTAGATAATAAATCCCAATAGCTGATTGTCAGTCTGAGAGCAAAGGGAAGGCAGAATAGAAAGTGGAAGAAATAAAAATATAAATACTAACTAAAACCTTATGACCAAGTTTAGCATCTAAAATTGTTGTAATAATGAATACTTTTCTTTGGTTGTTAGAGTTACATAAATATGTATGTAGGTATACAAATATAATTACTTAAATATGTATATATGAATGAATTACATTTTCTTATTATTTCATATAAGAGGTTTGCTTTAATAGATAAATTTATAATCTAATCTTTAGGTTACAGATTATCCAGGTTGTATCACAACTAGAAGAAAAAGTAATATTTTAATTAACTTATCCAGAGTTATCTACAAAGACATTGGGAATGTTATGATTCTTTGAATGGTTAGATTCTGAATATATTTGTAGAAACATCTTGTTTAGTATAAGTGGGAATATTTAACTATTTTATTAAGGAGTTTCAATAAATGTGGAAGGTGTATAATGAGTAGCCAAGTAAGGTATATGTTTCATTAATTTATTTGCCTCAGCCAAAAAGTTGCCCTTCTATGCTTTGCTCTGTGCTCCTGGAACTGAAAGCATATAAACTACATTTGTCCTTTACAAGATGGCCTCCTAAAGTTTTTGTCAAATGATGTGCAAAAGAAGGGAGAAAAGACATACTATGTTTAAGTAAATAAATACATGAACCAGGTATGTAAGAACAAATGGAGGAACAATTAACAAGGGAAAATTAATCATTATTGCCCACTCAAAAAGAGTAATGGGTCAATGTGAAAACTCTATATATCATCACAGATAAATTTTAATGCTTAGAGTTGCATAGACACTTATTTCACAAGGCCTAGGGAGAAATTCAGAAATGCCATTCATACAAGTCACTTCCCTTCCCAAAACCATTGATTGTATCACACTTTCCTCAAACCATTCTTTCATCTCCAGATTTCACAGAGTATAAATAAAAGGATTCAAGGAGGGGGCATTGATGGTTTAGAAAAGAGCAAACACTTCATCTTCTGGAAAAATTTTGGGTGGTCTAATGTAAATGAAGAGACCAGACACAAAAAATAACACCACAACTCTTATGTGAAAACTGCAAGCAGAAAGACCTTTGCTATGACTTTCTGCAGAATAAGCCCTGATGGTATATAATATCAGTAAATAAGATACCATCACAATCACAAAATATACCAAAGCAATCAGACCTGAATTCACAATTACTAAAAGACCAATTCTGTTTTTATCAGTGCAGGCCAATTCCAGCAAAAGAAAAACATCACAGAAGTAGTGATCTATCTCCTTGGGACCACAGAAGGGTAAGAAGATGGTGAGAAGAAAGTGACTGGCAGAGTGGACCAATCCTCCAGAATAACCAGCTATGATTATCATATTACATCTCCACCTGCTTATGATGACTGTGTAGTGCAGGGGCTTACAGATGGCCACATAACAGTCATAGGCCATCCCTGTGAGGACAAAGCTCTCAGCACCTCCAACAAAATGAATGTTAAACAGCTGTATCATGCAGTTCCTGTATGAAATGGTTTTCCTTTCTGCCAGTAAGTCAGTCATTAGTATGGGTATCACTGTGGATGTGTAGCAAAGGTCACAGAGTGAGAGGTAATAATGAACAAATACATGAGTTGGTCAATTAATTGAGTGCATGAGATAGAAATCATTATGATCAAACTTCCCATCCAAATAGCAAGGTAACAAATTAAAAATAATACAAAGCAGAGTATTTCTATGTGCTTGTTTTGGGAAAGTCCCAAGAATAAACACAGTGATATTATTCATTTTTTCCATTGTCCAGAGCTGTAAAAATACATAACAGTGCCTGAAAAGATATAATTATAAATCAACATCAGAAAAGTTTATGGATAATATGACTGATAATAGATATTGAAACTATGGTTGACAAGATTCCAGTGTTTCAGAAAACAAAAATACAATGGTTAATAAAAACCACGAAGATTTCCATAATTCTCTTTGAACATTATGTTAGCATCTTGACATTAATAGAAAATATATGCATACAGTCTTCCAACTGAAAACATTTAAAACTATTGTTTAGAATCAAACATTGCCTAATTCCACTTAAAATAAAATTATTTGGAAAGGATGTAGCTTGATATATTACAAACTAAAAATTTGTTAATGATACAAATATAATTCTTGCAACATTTTTGCTTAATGATATAAAAGCAAAGGCAAAGTTTTAACTGTGCTCACAAGTTTAATATGTACTATCTAAAAGATAAAGTAAAAATTAAATGAAAAATTAATGTAAATGATATATATTTAATAAATGGAAAGATAAAGCTCTGCAAAAAGCAAATGCAATTAGTTTGACTTTTTTTCTTGCTTGTTTACTTTTTTCTTAATTATTTGTGGGAGTAAAATGCTGATATTTTATAACAGAAGTATATTTATTTCTACAAATCTTTTGATTTATAGTCATAATTTTAAATAAAGCACAGAATAAATAATAGTTGAAACTAAAAAGAGCATAAAGCAGTTTACCTTGTTGATTTTGCCCCTGACTCCATGTATCATATTTTTAAGTCAATTTATTTCCAATGGTTTGAAATGGAGCCTGCATTTCTGTATTCTCTTATCATCCAATATATGCTTTTTCCAAAATACCTAAAGAGACTTACGCTTTGTAGCAGTTTGATATTATTGATGAATTCCAAAAAGAAATATTGGTTTATATTTGTAATTTCATCTGTACTTGGGCATGATTGAGCTTTGATTAGTGCATTGAGTCCCCACCCCTTGGTGAATGGGGACTCACAGATAAAAGGCATGGCAAAGAACAGACTTGAGGGTTTCTGATGTTGGCATTTGATGCTGAAGACTTAAGCTGGAGCCCTGGGAAGTCAGCATGCATAGGAAAGAGAAGCCATTCCCAGTAAGAAAGAAACCTTGAACCCAGAGAAAAGCAAGTCTCAGGAACATAGGAACCCAGAAAGCCTGAATCCTTGCAGAAGTTGGCAGCCATATTGCTCCAAATAGACTTTGGTGAGGGAAGTAATTTATGCTTATGGCCTGGTATCTGTAAGCTTCTACTCAAAACAAATACCCTTTATTAAAACCAACCAATTCTTGGTATTTGACATCAGCACCCCTTTGGCTGACTAATAAAGAATTTGGTACCGAGGAGTGGGGAAGTGCTTTTCAAATTACCGAAATGCTGGAATCGTTTTATAAGTGGTAAGGGGTATTTTTTGGAAGAATTGTGAGATATTTGGTGGAAAAGGCCTTGAACACTTTGACGAGACTGTTGATTGCAATACAAATGCCTTAAAAGTAAATGATGAAACTATTATTGGAAACTGGAGGAAAGGCAATCCGTGTTTCAAAGTTGCAGAGAACTTAGCAAAATTAACTCTTGGTGTTTTATGTAAGGCAGAATTTGAAAATGGTGAGCCTGGGCATCAAGTTAAAGAAATTTCCCAAGTAAACACAGAGAATGTGGCTTGGCTTCTGCTTGCAGCTTATAGCAAAATGCTAGGTGAGCAAGAAAAGCTGAGAACTGAATTGTTGGGCACAAAGAAAACAGAAACTGATTCTGAAGATTCCAAGCCTCTGTAAATCAGGCTCCAGATGAAAGTGCCCTATTGGAGGACTCATGACTCATGTTTCCCTCTCAATTTCTCCTTATTGTAATGAAAATGCTTTTCCTATGTCTATTTGCATATTGGAAACAGATAAATTGTTTTGTAAGTTTCAGAGGTCTATAGCAGAGAGAACTTTGCCCCAAGACAAACTGTATTTCTTTAAATTGATTGTGATATGATTTGGTATTTGCATTGTAACTGATTTACAGTTTTGTAAATCAGTTTGTTTGTTTGTTTTTAGTTTTTGTTTTTTAATATTGTAATGTCTTTTTGGAATTCAGAGGGTGGAGTGTAGCAGTTTGATATTATTGATGAATTCCAAAAACAAATATTGGATCATGTTTTTAATCTCATCTGTACCTGGGCATGATTGAGTTATAATTAGGGCATTGAGTCCTAATGGTGAGTGGGGACTCACAGATAAAAGGCATGGCAAAGAACAGAGTTGAGGGTTTCTGATGTTGGAGTTTTTATGTCAGAGTTTGATGCTGAAGACTTAAGCTGGAGCCCTGGGAAGTCAGCATGCAGAGGAAAGAGAAGCCATTCCCAGGAAGAAAGGAACCTTGAACTGAGAGAAAAGCAAGCCCCAGATATATAGAAACCCAGGAATCCTGAACCCTTGTAGACATTGGCAACCATCTTGCCTCAAATAGACTTTGGTGAGGAAAGTATCTTATGCTTCACAGTCTTGTGTCTGTAACCTCCTACCCCAAATAAATACCCTTTATAAAAACCAACCAATTTCTGGTATTTGACATCAGCACCTCTTTGGCTGACTAATATATGTTTCATAATAAATAGAAAAAGTTCTGGGAAGTTTGTGGGAAATGTTTATGGACAAAGAATTGCCAAATGGACTCTATTATCTAATTATACATGATGTATGAATTTGGGTAGCAATCACTTAATTTCTGAATTTAAGTTATCTCCATAAATTGGGGAACCTGTTGACTTTGCCACAATATGATTGTAACCTTAATTCAATAAATGATCATTGCTTTATTAACTATAAAAATAATATTTGATATATTATCAAAATAGTAGTTCTACAAATTGTTTTTCTAACAGTTGTTAAGAAAATTGTCCCAAAACTCATTTCTTCCATATAGAAATGAGATTGTAGCAGCTTACAATAACTTTCAACAGGAAGAATAGGAAAACTTTGAGGTCTAGTAGTCAAATGCCTGCATATTAAAGAGAAGCTACAATAAATTCAGTGTTAAAACCCCCATTTTTTCAAAATAGACTAATTATTTCATTCCAGACCATGAAACAACCACAATTACTGGCATCAATACATTTTAGACATTCTAATTTTGATATCCATATGATAATGGATAAAATTAAGTGAAATTCTTTACTTCTATAACAAAGCTACAAACTTATCTCTATCCTACCCATGTAGCCAACCTATAAAAAGGAAGAAAGTCATGGCTTGCATAACAATAAAAGGGACTGAATCTTTTCAGACTCTCAAAAGTGAGTAATGTTATTACAGCTACAAATAATCCTTCTGAGCAAATAATGGACTAGAAGAAAAGAGATCATGAATCTTTCTCTTGGGTAGCAATTTCCTCAATTTAGGAACTTGTAACCACTTGCTCTTAGGTTCACCATCACAAAAATGATGGATCTAGTCTCCACATTTTACAAGATACTATTCAAATAAGATATTGAATAACCCTCAAGCCTCTCACAATGCTAAGGTTAAAGCATCAAAACCTTATGGACATAATGAAGTAAAACTGCTTGTGTCAATATCCTGGCTTTGCTTGGAATATGCATATGACTTCTGTAAGTTATTTAACTCCACTAAACACTAATAGTTCTAATAATTTTTATACTAGTTTATAATTTTAAGCAATTCTGGTTAATATTCTCCTAGACATCTTATAGGTATTAACTTCTTTTTCCCCCCAATACCTCTGTGAAGTAAACACTAGTTAACACATTTTATAAGAGTAAAGTGAGGCATAGAGAAATTGAATAATTAGCCCAAGACTATAGAGTTAATTACTTATAGAATCAAGGTTAAAAACAACATATACTTCACATGGCAATACCTTTAGCAAAATGTTACACACTTAGCATAGTGCCTGATTCATAAAGCCTTTCCATCATTAATCTATGCCATAGTAAAGCATAGTAAATGCTTAATTTGAATAACCTCAGACTTCTTAAGTACAGAATGACTGTCTTATACTGTTCCTTGAAATATTAGAAAGTGCTTACATAAAATTAATTTTGAATTCTAGCTACCACTTTTGCAACTTATTTTTGCCATTTTTTCCTGGAGTATTTTCTGTTTCTTGCCTTTTACTTTCTCTGATTCCTTTTTTTCTTTTCTTTACTTTTCCCTTAGTTTCTTTATTTTTATTCTTTCTTTCATTTTCCCTCTGTGACTCCTGTCCTTCTCATCTCTATGGCCTTTTATTTTGTTCTATTTTCTTTCTTGTTTCATTTTTTACTCCAAATTTTAAATTCTTATTCCTTTATATTTTTTAATGACTTCTCCCTCTTATTACTTCTTTATTTTCCTGGCTTTTTTATGATTCCTCTTTTATTTTTTACAATCTTTATTACTATTTTTATTCTCCTCTCTCTTTCTTTTTCTATTGTCTTAATAATTTTTCAAGGGAACACAGACAACTAAAGGATATAGAAAAAGTGGAACCAAGTGTTAAAAAAGTAACCTAACACAAAACAAAACAAAATAAGCCCTAGGCTAGAAAGAGAAGCTAACCATCTGAAAAAGTTCATCAAGATTAACAGATGTCTAAACGCCAACAAAAAATTATAGGTCAGATTAAAAGACAAGAGGACTTGATCCAACCTAAAGAACAAGCAAGAATATAGGAGGAGATAAAGAGCATGGAACAACAATCAAAACTGCCCAAACAAATATCATGACTCAACTTAATGAATTCACAGAAGAAATAAAGGATATTAAGAAGACACTTGGTAAACATTCTGAAGAAATCATAAACATACATAAAAAGATAACAGATCTAATGGGGATGAATGCACAATGCAAAAAACAAAAAATATACTGGCAGCACATAATAGCAGTTTTGGTCAGGTAGAAGAAAGAATTAGTGAAGTCAAAGATAGTACATCTGAAATCAAATGGATAGTAAAACAGATAAAAAGATATTAAAAAGAATACAGCAAGGACCCAGGAAATAGAATGATGGCATGGAATGCACGAACATAAGCATAATAGGCTGCCAGAGGGAGAAGAGAAAGGGGGCAGAAGGAGTATTGAAGGAAATAATGGCCAAAAATTTCAAAACACTTTGAGGAACATGGATATATATGCCTAGGAAGGGCAGCCCATGCCAAACACTATATATCTTAATAGGCCTATGCCAAGACATACTTCTCAAATTGTCAAACACTCAAGACAAAGAAACAACACTGAAAGCAGCAAGAAAAAAAGAGACCCATCACATACAAGGGAAGCTCAATAAGATTAAGTGGTGATTTCTTATTTGAAACCATGCAGGTGAGAAGGAAGTGGTATGGCATAGTTAAGGCAGTAAAAGAAAAATACTGTCAGCCAGGAATTCTGTATCCAGCAAAGCTGGCATTCAAAAATGAGGGAGAGTTCAGAATATTCACAGATGAACAGAAATTTAGGGAGTTTGTCAATAAGAAAGCTGCCTTTCAAATAACAGTGAAGGGAGTTCTGCAGGTTGAAAGGGGAAAAAACAGGAGAGAGAGTGATGGAGGAGAATGTAGAAAGGAAGATTATTAGTAAGAATAACAAAAAGATAAAAAGAGAAAAAAAAAAACCAAGACAACCATATAAACCTAAAGAAAATATGGCTAATGTCACAAATGCTTAGACATTAATAATGCTGAATGATAATGGTTTAAACTCTCTAATAAAGATATACAGAATGGCAGAATGGATAAGGAAATGTGACCCATCTTTATGCTGCCTTCAAGATACTCACCTTAGGCCCAGGGTCACAAAGAGGCTGCAAGTGAATAGACAAATGATTTTATGTGTAAACAATAACCAAGAAAGTATGATAGTAGCTATCCTAATACAGGATAAAATAGATATTAAATGCAAAACTATTCTAAGAGACAAAGAAGGGCATTATATATTAGTAAAAAGGGTACTCTATCAAGAAGAAAGAACAATCATAAATATTTATGCACCTTATCAGGGTGCCTTAAAATACATAGGGCAAACATTAGAAAAACTAAGCAGAGAAATAGATGCCTCTACAATTATAGTGGGGGATTTTAAACACCATTATCACCATTAGGGAGAATATCCTGGTGCCAGGTCAATAAAGAAACAGACCTTGAATAAAATGTTAAAGTATCTAGACCTAATAAACTTATAGAGAACATTACACCAAATACTGTAGGATATAAAGTCTTCTTGAGCATACATCAGTCATTCTCCAGGATAGACTACATGCTAAGTCACAGAACAAATATCAATGACTTCAGAAAAATTAAATTATAAAAAAATTCTTTGAACACAATGAAAGGAAGCTGTGAATCAATAAGGAGCAGAGAAACAGAATAGAGACAAAGTTATGGAAGTTAAAAACACACACAGTTAGACCATCAGTGGGTCAAGGAGGAAACTAAAAAGAAAATCAGTACTGTCCTGCAATGAAAGAAAATGAGAACCCAACATATCAAAAGATGCAGCAAAAACAGTGCTGAGAATGAAATTTATAGCCATAAATGCCTATATTAAAATAGAAGAAAGAACTAAATTCAAATACCTAATTGCACAATGGAAGAATTAGAAAATGAACAACAAAATGACCAGAAAGCAAGCAGAAAGAAGGTGAAAAATATTAGAATAGAGCTAAATGAATTTGAGGAGAAAAAAAAAAAACAACACTAGCAAAACCTAATAAAACCAAAAGTTAGTTCTTTGAAAAGATTAGTGTAACTGAAAATTTCTTAGTGTGATGGTTAGGCTAATGTGTCATCTTGGCCAGGTGATTGTGCCCCACTGTTTGATCAAGCAAGCACTGGGCTAATTCTAATACAAGGGTATTTATGGACTTCTGTCACAAGTGAGTTTATTGCATAGATACCTAATTACATCTACATCTATCAGGGAGATTGTCATCAGAAATGAGTGACACTTTATCCAATCAGTCAAATGTCTTAAAAGAGGAAGTAATTTCAGCATTCTGAGAATTTCCCAGCTCATTTTTGGACAGCCAACATCTCCCAGAAACTAATCAAGGACTTCACTGGACTTTCATTGGAGCCACTGGTTTGCAGCCCATCTGCAGAACCTGGACTTGTGCATCCCCATGGTCATGTGAAAAACTTTTATAAAATCTCATACTGTTGAATGATATCTCCTGTTGATTCTATTTCCCTAGAGAACCATGACTAATACACTTAGCTAGACTAATGAATACAGAAAATAAAATATGAGGGAGGGGATACCACCATCAATTCCACAGAAATAAAGTGTATCATAAGAGAATACTTTGAAAAATTGTATGGCAAAGAATGAATAACTTAGATGAAATGAAGAAATTTCAAGAATCACATAAGTAGCCTAATTTGATAAAAGAATAAATTGATGAACTCAACAGACCAATCACAAAAAATGAAATTAAATTAGTCTTCAAAACCTTCCCAACTAAGAAGAACCCAAGACCAGATGGATTCACAGGTGAATTCTACTAATCATTCTAGAAATAACTAACACCAGCCCTGTTTAAACTCTTCCAAAAAAGAAAAGTGTGGAGAACATTGCTTAACTCATTCTATGAGGCCAACATCAGCCTAATACCATAGCCACATAAAGACACCACAAGAAAGGAAAACTAGAGATGAATCCCTCCAATGAACCTGGATGCTAAAATTCTCAACAAATAATTGCTAACCATATTCAATAATACATCAATCAATATATACACCATGACCAATTGGGTTTCATCCCTGGAATACAAAGATGGTTCAACATAAAAAAAAAAAATCAGTATAACACATCACATTAACAGATGGAAAGAAAAAATTCACACAATCATCTCTATTGATGCAGGAAAAAGCATTTGACAAAACATAACATCATTCTTGATAAAATCACTTTAAAAGATAAGTATAGAAGTTATCTTCCTCAAGATGACAAAGGGGATTTATGAAAAACCCACAGCTTACATCATATTCATTGTGAAATGTTAAAGGTTTTCTGTCTAAAACCTGGAACAAGACAAGGATTTCCACTGCCAATACTCTTATTTAATATTGTTTTAGAAGTACTTGCTTGAGTACTTAGGAAAGAAAAAGATATAAAAGGCATCTGTAGCAGTTTGATATTGTTTATGAATTACAAAAATATATATTAGATTATGTTTGTAAGCTAATCTATTCCTTTGGTTATATTATATTTTATTAGATTCAGAGGTTTCACTCTTATTTATTGACTTATTACTAAGGTCCTTTGATAGGGCCAAGTCACCATACAATTTCTCTTCACAGAGAAAATAACAAGACAAAGGAGTTAGTGATAGTTTTGATGCTGGAACTCCAGGAAGTAAATACACAGAGAAGCAGATATGTGAAGAATGAGAGAAGGATCCCTTAGACACAACAGAGTCCCTGGGAAGATAGGCAAGGCATTCACCTGGTAGTTTACAGATAGCCTTGTGGAGAGAGCAGAGCAGCTGAGCAAAGAGAAATGAGTCCCAGCACAGAGAAGAGAATTAACTCAACCTATAGCTTATATTGGAAGAAGCTGAGACCATGGAGCTTTAAGATGAAGAGGAAGCCTGAACCTTTCCAGACACTGGCAGCCATCTTGCTCCAACACATGGCAACAGACTTTGGTGAGGGAAGTAAATTTCATTTTTTGGTCTGGTAACTGTAAGCTTCTATCCCAAATAAATATACTTTATAAAACCAACAGATTTCTGGTATTTTGCACCAGCACCCCTTTGGCTGGCTAATACAGAATTTGGTGCTGAAAGTGGGATTGTGCTTTTGCAATTATCAAAATGTTGGAATGATTTTATAAATGGGTAAGTGGTATTTTTGGAGGAATTGTAAGATGCTTGATGGGAAAAGTCTAAGTTGCTTTGAAGAGACTGTTGATAAGAATATGGATGCTAAAGAGACTTTTTATGATGGCTTAGAAGTAAATGATGAAACTGTTATTGGAAACTGGAAGAAAGGCAATCCATGTTTTAAAGTTGCAGAAAACCTAGCACAATTACTCCTGATATTTTATAGAAGGCAGAATTTGAAAATGGCAAACCTGGGCATTTAGGTGAAGAACTTTCCACAGTAAACTTGGAGAATGCTGCTTGGTTTCTCCTTGAATCTTATCTCTCTTGTCTTATGCTATAAGACAAGAGAGATAATCCGAGGAGTGAATTGCTGGGTCCAAAGAAACCAGAAATCGATTCCAGAAATTCCAAGCTTCTGGAAATCAAGTCCTCAGATGATAGTGTCCCATTTGAAGATGTAACTAAACTTGGCACTTGTACATCAGGATTGAAAATGCTGTTATTCAGGAAGGACTTGTGGAAAGTCTTACTTACTGTTGGCTTGGACCCCTGCTTCATGCGTGTGAAACAGACAAGCTTTTTGAGAATCTGTATGAACAAAATCACTTGGACTAAAAGGGACAACAAGTGGTGAGATGGAGAGGTAACAACTTCAAGAGGAAAACCACAGAAGCTTAGGTCAAGTATTAAGAAACCTTGGGCCAAGAGAGGACCTGACCCATATGTATAGAGAGGGTGAGTTTGTCCCAGCAGCTTAAGAGACTGTATGTTCCCACCTGCTGTTCAGGGAGAGTTTTGCCAATGCAATACACATTCCCCAAGGATTAGGGAGGTTAATGTTGCCACCTCAAAGTTCTGAGTGGGATGGGCCTGTCCCCCATGGATTACTTGTTGTTCTGAGAGGGTTGGGCCTGTATGCCAAAAGTTTGGGAGAACATTGTCTTCACTTCGCTACACTAGGAGGGTTAAGAAACTAACCCAAATATTGTGTGGCCATCACCTCTATGTTCTTGGATGGTAGGTCAAGAGCTCAGTCACCACCCAGATGATTTATGGGGGTGGAACCAAGAAAATGGACCTTGTGGAAAGGGTTGGCATCCATGAGGCCCCAGGGAGAAAAACCATTATCTTAAGAATGATTCTCAGACTTTGACATTTAATGGAATATGTTCTGCAGGTTTATTGAACTATAAAGAACCCTTGATTCATGTTTTGTTCCCAAATTCTTATGAAAATGAAAATATTTATCCTTTGTCCATTTGTATATTGAAAGCTGATAAATCGTTTCACAAGTCTATAGACAGACAACAATATGCCCAAAGACAAACTGTATTTCTTTAAACTGATTGTGATATGATTTTGTACTTAACATTGCAATGATTTAATTTTTATTTTTAATATTGTATGGTCTTTTTGGAATTCAGAGAGTGGAGTGTTACAGTTTGATATTGTTTATGAATTCCAAAAATAGATATTGGATTATGTTTATAAACTGGTCTCTTCCTCTGGGCATATTAGATTATATTGGATTCAGAGATTTTGTTTTTGCTTGATTAAATAATGGTTAAGGTTTTGATTGGGCCAATTCAGTAGAATATTGAATCCCTGTCCCCATGGTGGGTGGGGACACACAGAGAAATTGCACCACAGAGAAGGGAGGTTGGAGTTTTTATTCTGGAGCTTAGAAAGTAAATACTCAGAGAAGCAGATACACGAGGAAAGAGAGAATGCTCCATTAGACACAGTAGAGACCCTGGAAGAGAGATGAGCTGTTTGCCTTGTGGAGAAAGTACATCCGCTGAGCCCAGAGAAAAATGAGCCTGGGGAGAGAGAAGACACTTATGCCAGCCTACAGATGACATTGAATGAAGCTAGGATTATTGCTCCTTAAGAGGAAGAGGAAGCCTGAACCCTTGCAGACATTGGCAGTCATCTTGCTGCAACACATGGTGACAGACTTCGGTGAAGAAGACTACCTACATTTTATGGCCTTGTAACTGTAAGTTCCTACCCCAAATAAATACACTTGATAAATGCTAACAGATTTATAGTATTTCACATTAGCACTCCTTTGGCTGACTAATACAGAATACAAATGGGAAAGGAAGATTAAAACTTTTGCTCCATACAGATGACATGATCCTATAAACAGAAAGCCCTGAGAAATATAGAACAAAGCTTCTAGAGCTGATAAACCAGTTCAGTAATGTGGAAAGATAAAAAATTGACATTCAAAAATCAGTTACATTTCTGTACAACTGTATTGAGTCATCTGTGGAGGAAATCAAGAAAAAAATTCTATTTACAATAGCAACTAAAAGAATCAAAAACCTAAGAAAAAAACAACATAAAGATATAAAGGATTTTTACAAAGAAAACTACAGAACATTGTTAAAGGAAATCAAAGAAGACCTAAATAAATGGAAGAGTATTCCATGTTCATGGATTGGAAAACTAAACATCATTAAGATGTCTGTCCTACCTGAAGTGATTTACAGATTAAATGAAATCCCAATAAAAATTGCAGCAGCATTTTTTCCTGAATAGCACAAACTAATAATGCAATTTATTTAAAAGTGAAAGGGGTTATAAATAGCCAAAGATATATTGAAAAAGAAAAACATAGTTGAAGGAATCACACTACCTGACTTTAAAGCATATTACAAAACTACAGTGGTCAAAAGTGCATGTTTTTGGCATGACATAGACATACTGAACAATGGAACTGAATTGAGAGTTCTGATATAGATTCTGGCATATCTGTTCAACAGATATTCCACAAGTGACAAGCCCTTTCAACTAATATTTGACAAGATGACCAAGCTCGCTCAACTAAGACAGAATGTCTTCAACAAGTTGTGCTTGGAGAACTGGATATCCATATCCAAAAGAATTAGAGAGGATCACTCTCTCATGCCTTATACAAAAATTAACTCACGATTTATCAAAGACCTAAAAAAAATGAATCCCAAACATAAAGCTCTACAAGGTAATGTAGGGAAGCATCTATGAATTCGTGTGTAGGAAATGGTTTCATAAACTTTACACCCAAACCACAAGAAACTAAAGATAAAATAGATAAATTGGACATTCTCAAAATTTACTTCAGACAGTAGTAATATTTTGACAATGCTCTATAATCATTATTTTAAAAGATTTAACAAAAATGCAAGGTATTGGTGGTAAGGTGAATTATGACAGTCCTGATGTTAGGTATGTTTGTTTTACAAATTCACAACTATTATTATACACTTATTGTTTATGTATGTTTATGTGTGGTTGACATATTTAAATAAATTTTTAAAAAGACAAAATTAAAAATTTTTCATTTCAAAGGCATTTGTCAAGAACTTATTCTTCAAAAATTGAAACTTAATGGTTACCATAGGTTCTGTGGGTAGGGTTAGAGAATAATTGAGTAGAAGATAGGAGTTTGGAATTGTTCTGCCTGATCTTGCAAAGATGGATACAGGCGATTGTAAACTTCATCAAAGTTTGTAAAAGTGTACAGTGGAAAATGTAAACCATATTATAAACCATTGTATATGGTTAGTAGCAATGCTTCAATATTTGAACATAAATTGTAACAAATGTGCCATACACATGTAAAATCTTTTTAAAAGGAGAGTGAGTAAGGGGGCAGGGGTTGGGTATATGGGAATCCCCTTTATATTGCCTCTATTTTCTAGGTGACTTTACTGCAACCTTTTAAAATAAAGCAAAAAAAAAAATGCATGAAACACTGGGAGAACATAGGAAGGAAATTGTCATTGTACATAAAAGATAACAGATCTTTCAGTGATGAAAGAAACATTGAAAGGTTTTTTGTAGCTTATATTTCTATTTTTTTGTTTTTATTTTTACCTTATTTTTATTGTGTTAATTTTTAATTTTTTGTATTTTATTTATCATTGTTATTACTTTCTTATTATTCTTAGTTGTTCATTTTTTAGTTTTGTTTTTGGGGAGGTTTTGGATCACAGAGGGGTCACAACTCTGGTAGGGAGAATCACTGGTGTGGGATGTCAGGAATAGGGGAATGTATGGGAAGGGATGCACTTGGGGCATACCTCTATGGCACATGAATATGTTTAGGTGATCATGGGGCATTGTCTTGGTGGGTGGAGACCCACACAATAAGCAAAGAATTCTGAATTCCCATCCTCAGCATCCTGATATATTTTCTAATAGAGTAGCAGGAATCCCCAGAATACATGGGAAGTGTCTAGTGAAGAAAGATGGACCATTACTCTATGTCCTGGATACTAATGGTTGTACTTATGAACCTTTCTTTCAAGAAATTGAAACTCAGCATAGTATTATGTATTGCCTAAGAGTTATCTCCTGCAAACCTCCTTGTTGGTCAAATGTGGCCTCTCTATAAGCAAAATTCAGCCTATAAATGCATTACCTTCCCCCACCCACCCTGGTGTGGGATATGACTCCCAGGGATAAGCCTCCCTGACACTGAGGAATTATTATCAAACACCAACTCCTGTTGCATTTGCAAAAAAACCTTGACTAAATTGGGGAAATTTTAAATACAAATGAGTTTTTATGACCAAGAGATTTCAAAGTGAGTCACAAGGTCTTTCCAAAGATGATACTTATGCGAGTCTCAGCAGGATCACATTGACTGTCACAGTAAATAGTATCCCTAATGGCTGCGCTCCTGAGAGGAGTAGAGATATCTAGAAATTATAGGTAGGACTGACAATCTCAGGAATTCAGCACCCTGTCACTGGGCCCTACTTTGGAATATATACTCCCCAATGTAAGAGAGTTAAACTCATTTATAATTTCCCTACACATGAGTCTTCTCCCCCTTTTATTTGAACCTATAACTAGCACTATATTGGTCAGATATATGTCCCAGAGACTTAAATATTCAGTCTTTTCATATGCTTCTTGAGTGCCGAATCTCAGCAAGAATTTCTTTGCCTACTCCCCAGTTCATCAGACTCATCCAGGACAACTAACCAAAGGATGATGATGGGTACCGCCCATTCAAAAAATCAGAGAATATCTACAACTCCAAGACAATTCCATTCATTTGCCCCATGGGATCTAAGCCCTCTCAATCAGAAACAGTGTTGGCATCACCATCCCCAAATCTTCCAGGTTGAGGAATGATGGTTCCTCATAATGGGGGAATGCAATTATGGTCTTCTTAAGTAAACTTATGATTATTTTAGCAGTGGAAGAAATTTTATCATTGATATAGAAGTTGTGACCCTGGCAGTTCTGAGAGAAGAAAGAAGGAAGTATAAGTGTAGCATGGGTTACTTTGGGGACATTGAAATTATCCTGGATAACATTGTAATGATTAATAGAGGCCATTAGGCATTTTGTCAAAATCTGTAAAGTTGTTTAGTGCAAAATGTAAACTATTATGTAACTATAGTCCATGGTTAGTAGCAATGGTTCAACATGTGTTCATCAATTGTAACAAATGTGCCAAGCTGAAGAAGGCTTTTGTTAATGTGGGATAGTGTGGGAACGGGAGGAGGATTGGGTATATGGGAATCCCCTATATTTTTTTAATGTAATATTTATGTAATATAAAGGTTCTTTAAAAATAAAAATACGTTTCTTTTAAAAAGTACATACCTTTCAAACTGATTGTATTATTATTTCTCTGGCCATTCTGGAACTTCCAGAGAAGGATTCTAATGCTCATCCTCAAATTTATTTATTCCAGAGTACATTTAAACTTTCTAGATACTGTAAAAATTTGCCACCTTCCTTCATTTAGAAAAATTATAATGTAATCTCATTTCTGGAAATAAGTTCATGTAATACCTGAAACAAAGGAGTTCAGAAAGGAGTTCTGGAAAAGGAGAATGGTATGAACAAAACCAAACTTCAGTAGAACAAGGTGAGGAGAATAGATATGAATTCAGGAATGGGTGATGTAGATGAGGCAACTGAATACACTTATAAGTAATATCTTGGTGTGTGTATCTGTGGAAGAAAGATGGTTGGAGGTATGAACAGCTACCTCCAACCAGCTGTTTGAGGTACTGTTTACAACGGCAGTCAATGAGATCCTGATGAGATGTGCATAAATGTAATTGCTGGGATGATCTCCCATTCTCTTTCAAATCTCTTAACCATAAAAATCATTTGTATTGACCATTTCCTCCCTTTGGTCAAAGGAGGAAATTTTTAGCTCCAGATGCATTTCTAGTTGGAGCTTAGTAATAATCTCTCTCTCATTTTTTAAAAGATTTATTTATTTATTTATTTATTTATTTATTTATTTATTTATTTATTTATTTATTTATTTATTTATTTCTCTCCCCTTCTCCCAGCCACCCCCCACCCCGGTTGTCTGTTCTCTGTGTCTATTTGCTGCATCTTCTTCTTTGTCCACTTCTGTTGTCAGCAGCACAGGACTCTGTGTTTCTTTTAGTTGTGTCATCTTGTATCAGCTTTCTGTGTGTGTGGTGCCATTCTTAAGCAGGCTGCACTTTCTTTCGCACTGGGCAGCTCTCCTTACAGGGCACATTCCTTGTGCATGGGGCTCCCTTATGCAGGGGACACCCCTGTGTGGCAAGGCACTCCTTGCGTGCATCAGCACTGCACATGGGCCAGCTCCACATGGGTCAAGGAGGCCTGGGGTTTGAACCGCAGACCTCCCATGTGTTAGATGAATGCCCTAACCATTGGGCCAAGTCTGCTTCCCTCAGTAATAATCTCTTGATGCCAGGGTGATTCATCTCCAGGAGTCATGTCCCATACCAGGAGTGTAGTATGTTTATATGCTGAGTTTTGCTTAGAGAGAGTCCACATTTGAGGAACAAGGATGATTTCAGGAAGTAACTCTTAGGCAATATATTAACCTAGGCTAAGTTTCAATTTCTTGAGAAAAGTTTCATTAGAATGATTATAAATATTAAGAAGTTGTCAAAATGGTCTGTCTTCACTAGTCACTGCCCTTGTACTCCTGGGATTCTTGTCATTTTATTGGATAATGTAGTAGAACTCCCCAAGATGGGAATTCAATATTCTTTCCATTAATGTATTGGTCTCCACTCACAGAGGCAATACCCCATGAACAACTGAACATATTCATATGCCTTAGAAGCATGACCCAGGTCAAACCCCCTCACACATACCCCAGCCTGAAGCCCCACACCAGTGATCCTCCTCTGCCATAGTTGTGACCCTCTATGATCCAAAACGTCTCCCAAAATGAAGTCCTCCAAATGATCCAATGAATTTAATATGAAAACAGAGTAGTAATAGTTTTTAAAGTAACAAATAAAATTTTTAAAAATTAAAATACTTGAAATAATATAAAAAATTTTAGACTTTGTGTCTTTCAAATAGCTATATTGAAGTTTTAATTCAAATGTAAAAGTAATGTGCATAATACATACAATGTGAAAAATTTTAACCTATGTATACCTCCAAAATTGTCACCACAATGAAGAAAATGAACAGATCCAACAACCCCCAAGTTTTTAATTCTATCTTGCTGCCTGTTTCAGTTTCTTATCTTTCTTTTCTGCTAAAACCAATACCATATAATGAACTGGTTTAACTACAGTAAGTTATTGAATCACTGTTTCAGAGTCTAGAAGGCTTACTTTCTCCAGAGGATGGAATCTTTTGGCTGGCTGCCAATCTTTGAAATTTCTTGGACTTTCCATCACTGGGTAATGCAGATGGCAGTGTCTTCTTTCTTTCTGTGTTCCACTGATTTTCAGTTCTTGCTTCTCCCTTGGCTTCTCTTTCTTTATCCAAATTCCTTTTCTTCTAAAGACTTGAGCCATATTAGTTTAGACCGATGCCATTAAGTTTGGGCATATTTGAACTAATAACATCTTCAAAGGTCCTGTTTACATATGGGTTCACACCCACAAGTCCAAGATAAGGGAACTTAAAATGCTTTTTGTGGGGCATGATTCAATCCTCGAAACTGCTTTTCTGTCAATACCCAGTAAAACTGTGGCCTGCTTTATTGAATCTTGGATTAATTTTCAGTAACTAGAATTTTGGTAAATGGAATTATATATTTTGAACTACTGAATGATGAGGATTTGCGTATATTCACTCAAAGTACATATTCTGAGGTTCATTCATATCGTGTATGTATCAATGTTGGAAAATTCCACAATCCTTTTGTTCATTCACTAATAATGGATATTTTGCTGTGTCTAATTTTTGGCTATTACTGATAAAGCTGCTTTAGTCATTCATGTGCAAATCTTTATATGGGCAAATATTTTCATTATGTCGGGTAAATACACTACTGTGGAATGGCTGGTCATATGGGAAAGTGTGTATTTAATATTTTTAAGAAATTTCCAAAATATTTTCAAGAGTGGTTGTGCATTTTACATCTCCTCTAGAAATGTATGGGTCCTGTGGTGCCACATACTTACCCACAATTATTGTAATCAGTCTGTAATTTTAGCCATTCAAGTACGTATGTGGCAGTACAATTGTGAATTTATTTTGTGCTAACTTAATTATTAATGATGTCTAGCATATTTTCATGTACTTATATTCAAGGTTTATATATTATTTGATAATGTATTGTTTCAAAACTCTTGTTCACTTTTTATTGGGCTATTTCTTTCTTTCTTATGGAATTTTTCTTATTATATGTTCTGAAGAGTTCTTTAACAACTACATGAGTGTCAAATATTTTCTCCCTGAGTGTAAGTTGCTATTCATTCTTTTAGCCATATAATTTTTATAGCATTAGTTTTCATTTTGATAAAGTCCCACTCATCATTTAGGTTGTTGTTTAAGGGTCACATTTTCATAACATATGTAACAATTGGAGATTATTACATGGATATTTCCCCCTGTGTTTTCTTCTGCATATTTTAAAAAATATTTAGTTTCGATATCTATGATCTACTTTGAATTTTTGTATAAAATATGACATGTAGATTGAGGTTTGTGTTCTATAAATAAGGTGTATCTGTTTGATATGACTGTTCATAAGCTAAGTTAAGATAGTCATTTAATAAACTGTATGATGGACTTTGCATTTCTAGAATTTCTTAAATTACATATTTATGACCAAAATATTTCTTAAATAGCTTGTACTTACACGTATATGCTAAGCAAATAGATTGATCAAATTCATTATACATTATCTGACATATTTTTGCAAACATCAGGCATTTTATTATGGGCTGAAAAAAGAATGCTAGAAAGGACTACTAGCAAAAAGATAATTCATCGTAGTTTTGTTGCTAGACATTCTCCTTTGGCTTCTCTCTTTGTCCAACTTCCTTTTCTTCTATTGAGGATGGGGTAGCTCTTTTCCCAACCCCTCTTCAAGATTCCAAAAGATACACATATAACACACACAAAGATATTCTCATCATAAATGCAATCACATATACATACATAAACATAAACATGTGTACACAACACCATCTTACTTTACTAAAAAAATGAAATCATCTTTGGAAAAATAGCTTTTTGAAACAAGTCAGAGAACTATTAATTTATTAGGCACAGTAAATTGTCTTTGGAAGAAAGAGAATGATTTTCCTTATATTCCAAAAAATTCCATTTCTCCAAGAGAAAAAAAAGTCATTTGATTGGCCCAGAGATTTGATACATAAAAAAAAGATGTTCCTGGAACTAAGAACAAATATTAATGCCTCTGTGCTATTTCCTAGTTATTGCCCTGGTAATAGGATAGGAGCAACTCAAGGAGGGAAGCTCAGTGATAGCATCATAATTATCTGTTTGAGAAAAGGAAAATGCCTTAATATGGAAAAGTTTCTTGAGATATGGGAAACAAAAAACAGAGTTGAGAATAAGTTATGTGATTTACAAGATGTGGGGTAAATTCATATTAGCAGATAAATAATATTGTGTTGCAGAAAATAAATTCCTTAAAGACTATTAATAGGGGACTGACAACCTGCTGTTGTCAATTCATTTCTCTCTGAGAGGCACTTGGGGGTATTTGCTAAAGTTTCTTTCAGATGTCATCTACCTTGTTATTCATACATGATTGTGAATGACTTAAGTGGATGTTATATATAGGTGAGAAAGTTTTATGCAGTCAAATAAAAAGAAAATATAGTAATTTATTCAATATAGTAAGATTTTATTTAGATCTTAAATTGTCCTAAACAAAGTTCTAGAAAAAAGGGAGATACAAAAATAAAATAAAATAAAGACAAAGCAGATTATATTCTGACTCAGTCAAATTAGAAAAAAATACCTCATTAAAAAAAATGCCTGATGTATAAAATATAGTAAGACTACATTTGATTAGCAATATAAACACAAGGAAGAAAGTATAATCATACTTAGTTTTATCGTGCTTAATTTTTTTCTTTTTTTCTGTCTTTATTTATTTTTTAATGTTACATTAAAAAAAAAAAATGAAGTCCTGATATACCCGCAGCCCCCTCATCATACTCCTTCTCCCACAACAACAACCTCCTGCATCATCATGAGACATTCATTGCATTTGGTGAATACATCTCTGAGCACAGCTGCACCTCGTGGTCAATGGTCCACACCATTGCCCACACTCTCCCACAGTCCATCCAGTGGGCCATGGGAAGACATACAATGTCCAGTAACTATCCCTGAAGCAAACACCAGGACAACTCCAACCCGCAAGAATGCTCCCATATCACATCTCTTCCTACCACTCCCTACCCCCAGCAGCCACCATGGCCACATTCTCCATACCAATGCCACATTTTCTTCAATTACTAATCACAATAGTTCATGAATAGAATATCAGTAAGTCCACTCTAATCCATACTCTATTCTTCCTTCCTGTGGACCCTGGGATGGTTGTGTCCACTCCACATCTATATCAAGAGGGGGCTTAGATTCCACATGGATACTGGATGCAATTCTCCTGCTTTTAGTTGTAGGCACTCTTGGCTCCCTGGTGCGGTGGTTGACCTTCTTCACCTCCATGTTAGCTGAGTGGGGTAAGTCTAACAAACCAGAGTTGTAGAGGTTGTGAGTTTGTTGAGGCTCAGGGCCTGGCTATCATATGGTTAGTCCAGAGATTCATGTCCCCTGGGTATACATTAAACCCCAGCACCAACTACAGTTCAGGCAAAAGTAACAAGAGAGACTTGTGGGCAAAGATCACATCTAAGTCCAGCTCCATCACAAAGAAAAACAAACTCCAAAGTAGGACCAACTGACATGGCACTGAACTCCATCTGCCATGACCATAGAACCTGTGGGTCTCTGTAGCCCTCATAAGAACCAAGACCTGGGGTTGTATCTACTTTATCTGTCTTTGGGACTCTGCTCAGGTGTGCATAAAGGCAACCCCTCTGACAACCTCCCAGCTCTTTTTGGAGACTCATAGCCATATAAATTCATTTGTCCTTTCCATTTCCCCCATTTATTCAGGTCAAAAAAGTATTTTTAACCCCTGGTATTATACGTAGACTGAGATATTCTGCTGCTCCTAGTTGACCCTTTTATTCAAGGTCATTTTCTAGTTACATCTGGTACTTTGTAGTAATCCCTCAGTGCCAGGGAGGCTCACCCCCAGGAACCATGTCCAATGCTGGGGGGAAGGCAACACATTTACATGCTGAGTTTGGCTTTGAGACTGGCCACATTTGAGCAACATGGAGACTCTCAGGAGGTAACACTTAGGCACCATGAAGCTCTAGGCCTTGTTCTTATTTCAGGTGCAGAGGCTTACAAGCATAGTCATTAGTCTCAAGGGCTCATTGTTGGACCTTCCTTCTTTTTTGGTCTTTGACATTGCACTTGGGGGATTCTTGCTGTTCCTTTAGGGACTGTGACAGAGCTCCCCTGGCTAGGAACTCAGCACTCCCTCAGTTGTTGTTTTTAATTGTACCACTATGAAAATATCCAAACATTTTTATGTACTCTAGATACATGTCCTGGAGAATTCCCTGCCAACCATGTGTCCCCTGTCAAAAACATCCCTCCCCGTTATTCCTCCCCAGCCATTGTTGAATCTCTCTGTGATACAAAACTTCTTCAAAAAATGAAGCCCAATATATTGCCAGGTCCATTAATAGTAAAATGGAATATAGTGATGAGTTAAAAGTTAGATATAGAATATATAATAATTTAGAAAAATTAAGGAAAAAATAAATTGGGGTATCAAAAAATTTAAAAATGCAAAAACTTTCTTTTTGATGTTTGCCCTCCATTACTGCAGTAGTGTTGCCCTGTGTACAAATTGGCAAGGCAACTACTTCCATCTTTTCCTCAGTGTCTATGTCCTTTCTTTTTCTTTTTTTAAATTTCCTAATTATTAAGCTTATCTTCGCAAAAGTTTTAGATCACAGTAATTCATATATGCAGTGTACAGTACTCCCACATATTCAAAATAAAAACCTTTTCCCTTCCACAGCAATAGTCTTTTTACATATTCATACTATATTTACTGAAACTGATGTACAGATATTGAGACAATAGCTTTCAAACAAGGTAACATTTGGGTTTACATTATGGTTTATGTTTTAGACTATACAGTTTTCTAAATTTTTAGTTATCTTATGTTTTACATTATGATTTACATTTTAGCCTATCAGCTCCTATATATTTTTGGTGTAATTTAACATGTCTTATATCCATCCTTGCATAATCTTATGGAACACTTCCTTTGCCCACACAGTTGCATTGATTCCATCTACTCAATATCTCTTTCCCCCTCCCTTCAGGGTCCACAGTGACAGTAATCTTCATTGCTTGAAGGGTCATGTTCAGAGATACTTGCAACAGTGCTGAGTGCTTGACATGCTCAACTGCCCTAATGCATTGGGAGCCACCATCTCTCTTAGAAGACACAATTCCCTGTACTTGAGAACATCAGTCTTCCCCAGGATGTGGGTATACCTTCACTCTCATTATATGGTCTCTATCCAATGATAAAACCCACTATGGCTAAATGAGCACTCACACACTCCCTAGGAGCCTGTCCTGCATCAGATTATTCTCTTTGAGCATCTTAAACAGGTAACCTTCCTTATCATATTTTTGAAAAGGTTTTCTCAGCATTATACTCTCAACCAAATACCTGACATTCTCCTATGTTCATATGTTCCCCATCCTCCCACCAATTTCCTTGGCAATATTACCCATCCTCCCATCCCTAGCCCCGCTCAAGCCCACAGAGCCCCACCCAAAGGTAACCCTAATCCCCCATTTTATCCCTTCCTTGTACAAATACTTACCTCCAGCTTATCATAGATTTCACCCATGTAGGTGTCAGCTTACATCCTTCCTCTATCCACCAATTTCCCTTAAGCCTATCATCCAGTCTCTAGCTCTCTGAGGCAGCTTGGTTTACTTATGTCATATCATTGAGGTCATGTAGTATTTGTCCTTCAATGCCTGGGTTGCTTCACTCAACATAAGGTTCTCAAGATTCATCCATGTTTTCACGTGTGTTTGTAGTATATTGGTTCTTAAAGCTGAGTAGTATTCCATTGTATGTATATACCACGTTTTATTTATTCATTGATATGTTAATGGACATTTGGGTTGGTTCCATCTTTTGACAATAGTGAACAATGCTGCTATGAACATTGGTGTGCATATATCAGTTTGTCTTCTTGTTTTCAGTTCTGCCCACCCAGCCGTGGAATTGCTGGGTCATATGGCAAATGTATAGCTAGTTTTTTGAGAAACTGCCAAACTGTCCTCCAGAATGGTTGGATCCTTCTGCATTTCCACCAGCAGTGGATGAGTGTTCCCATTCCTCCACATCCTCTCCAGCACTTGTAGTCTTCTGTTTTTTATATAGCTGCCAATCTTAAGGGAGTAAGATGGTATCTCATTGTAGTTTTGATTTGCCTTTCCCTGACAGGTAGAGATTTGGAGAATTTTTTAAATGTGCTTTTTAGCCACTTGTATTTCTGATTTGGAGAAGTGTCTATTTAAATCATTTTCCCATTTTTAAAATGGGTTGTTTGTCTTTATATTTTCAAGATATAGGAATTCTTTGTATATGCAGGTTATAAGTCTCCTATCAGATATATGGCTACCAAATACTTTCTTCCATTGTGTAGGTGCGACGGTTTGCTTGGTCGGTAGAGGTGGGGTCTGGCTGCAGACGAGGGGTCGGTCCAGCTCAGGACGAAGGGTCGGTCCCGCTTGGGACGAGGGGTCGGTCCTGCTTGGGACGAGGGGTCGGTCCGGCAGCAGACGAGGGGTTGGTCTCACAGGGGTTGCACGGTTCGGCTGACGGGGTCGCCCGGCAAAGCTGGCGACGAGGGGGTCGCCCGGAGAAGCAGGTGACAAACTGGGGACAAGGGAGGCCAGGCCCTTGTCGGGGGCTCTCAGGACTGGAGGGCGCATGGCAGAAGAACTACCGCAGAGACAAGGTAAACACGCAAGTCCACTTTATTGAGGGAGAGGCAACAATTTTATAGGGGCTGGGGAAGGCTGATTGGTTGAAGCCATGCCCTGTTCTGATTGGTTGCTGGAGAAAGGTCAGTGGGCGGTACTGGATGGGGGAGGGGTGGTGATTAGGGATTGGCTGTCGCTGTTGCTGGGGGAAGGGGCAGGGTTTAGTGATTGGTGGCTGCTGTTGCTGGGGTAGAGGGCAGACTTGAGTTTCCCACCCACGCCTGGCTGTTGCTGCTGTCGGGGGGAGGGAAAAGGGCAGACTGGATTTTTCCACCCACGCCTGGCTGTTGTTGCTGTCGGGGGCAGGGAAAAGGGCAGACTGGATTTTTCCACCCTTCGCCTGCGCAGGGAGAAAGAAGAAGAAGGGTCCCGCCCCACAAGGCATCGTGTGGCACCATCCGGGAGGAGGGGCGGCCATGGAAGCATGGCTGCCGAGAAGGGGAGACCCGAGGGCACTCTGTGCCCATGCCGAGCTTCCTTCAGGGGTGGTGGTGGGCCCAACCAACCACCCTATTATGGGGGCAGCGGTTTGGAATAGGCCTACCGCGGCTGCGGCCCCTCACCAGCCCAGCAAACCACACTTCAGCCTGAGGGGTGACCGCATGTAGGCTCTCTTTTCACTTTCTTGACAAACTCCTTTGAGGTGCAGAAGGCTTTAATTTTGAAGACATCCCATTTATCTATTTGTTCTTTTGCTGCTCATGCTTTTGGTGTGAAGTTCATGAAGCCATTTCCTATTACGAGGTCCTGTAGATGCTTCCCTACACTGCTTTCCAAAGTCTTTATGCTCTTAACACTTATATTTAGGTCTTTGATCTATCTTGAGTTGATTTTTGTATAAGATGTGAGATGGTAATCCTCTTTCATTTTTTACATATGGATATCCAGTTCTCCATGCACCATTTGTTGAAGAGGCCATTCTCTCCCAGTTGAGAGATTTGGTGGCTTTATCGATTATTATATGACTATATAATGAGGATTTATATCATAATTTTTCAATATGTCTTTGGCTATTCAGGGCCTCTTTCCTTTCCAAAAAAATTTCATAGCTAGTATTTCTAGTTCCTTAAAGAATGTTGTGTTGATTTTTATTGGGATTGCATTGAATGTGCAGATCAGTTTTGGTAGGATAGACATCTTAATAATATTTAGTCTTCCTATCCATGAGCAGGGATTATTTTTTCCATTTATTTAGGTCTTCTTTGATTTCCTTGAACAGCGTTGTGTAGTTCTCTGTGTATAAATTTTTTACTTCTTTAGTTAAATTTATTCCTAGGTATTTGATTTTTTAAACTTTACTATTGTAAATGGTATTTGTTTCTTAATTTCCTCCTCAGCTCGCTCATTATTGGTGTACAGAAATGCTACTGATTTTTGCACATTGACCTTATAAACTGTGACTTTACTGAACTCATTTATGACTTCTAGAAGCTTTCTGGTAGACCTCTCAGGGATTTCTAAGTATTGGATCATGTCAGCTGCAAATAATGAAATACTGAATTTTTCCTTTCCAATTTGAATGCCCTTTATATCTGGTTCTTGTCTCAGTCCTCAAGCAAGTACTTCTAAGGCAATGTTAAACAGAAGAAGTGATAGTGGGCATCCTTGTCTTGTTCCTGATCTTAGAGAGAAAGATTTTAGGATTTAACCATTGTAAATGATGTTGGCTGTGGGTTTTTCATATATACTCTTTATCATGTTCAGAAAATTTCCTTGTATTCCAATCATTTGCAGTGTTTTTATCAAGAAAATGTTCTGTATTTTGGCAAATGCTTTTTCTGCATCTATAGATATGATGATGTGATTTTTTCCCTTCAATCTGTTTATGTGGTGTATTACATTGACTGATTTCTTATGTTGAATCATCCTTCATACCCGGAATGAATCCCCCTTGGTGATCGTGTATAATTCATTTAATGTGTTGTTGAATATGGTTGGCAAGTATTTTGTTTAGGATTTTTGCATCTAGGTTCATTAGAGAAATTGGTCTGTAATTTTCTTTCTTGTGGTGTCTTTGTTTGGCTTTGGTACTAGGGTAATGTTGGCATCATAGAATGCGTTAGGTAATGTTCCTTCTCTTTCGATTTTTTGGAAGAATTTCAGCAAGATTGGTGTTAGTTCATTCTGGAATGTTTTGGAGAATTCACCTGTGAAGCCATGTGGCCCTGGGTTCTTCTTAGTTGGGAGGTTTTTACTGACTGATTCTATTTATTTACTTGTGATTCGTTTGTTGAGATCATCAAATTCTTCTTTCATCAAAATAGGCTGCTTATGTGTTTCTAGGAATTTGTGGATTTCCTCTGAATTGTCATTTTTGTTGGAATATAGTTTTGCAAAGTATCCTCTTACCATAGTCTTTATTTCTGTGGGTTCAGTGGTGATAACTCCTTTCTCATTTCTTATTTTGTGTATTTGCATCTTCTCTCTTTTTTTCTTTGTTAATCTAGCTAAGGGTTTGTCAATTTTATTGATCTTCTCAAATAACCAGCTCTTGATTTTATTTTTTTAATGCTTTCTTATTTTCTGTTTCATTTAGTTCTGCTCTGATCTTTGTTATTTATTTCTTTCTTCTTTCTGTGTGGTTACTTTGTTGTTGTTGTTTTTTGTTTTGTTTTGTTTTTTGTACTATTTCCTCCAAATGTGCAGTTAGTTCTTCAACTTTTTGCTCTTTCTTCTTTTTTGATGTATGAATTTATGGCTATAAATTTCCATCTCAGTACTCTTTTTGCTGCTCCCCATAAGTTTTCGTATGTTGTGTTATAATTTTCATTAGTTTCAAGGTAGTTATTAATTTCTTTTGAGATTTCCTCTTTGACCCACTGTTTTTCTAAGAATGTGCTATTTAATTTCCATATCTTGGTGTGAAAACTGGACCTCTGGCCCTTGCAGATTTCCAGCTTCACTCCACTGTGGTCAGAGATATTATTTTGTATGATTTTGATCTTTCTGAATTCATTAAGCCTTTCTTTGTGGTCTAGCATATGGTCTATCTTGGAGAATGATCCATGTGCACTTGAGAAAAATGTATGTCCTGCTGTATTTGGGTGTAATGACCTATATATGTCTATTAGATCCAGGTCCTCGAATATACTGTTCAAAGTTTTTGTTTATTGATTCTCTTTTGAGATGTTCTGTCCAAAGTTGATAGTGGTGTTTTAAAGTTTCCCACTATAATTGTAGAGGCATCTGTTCTTTCACTTAGTTTTTCCATTGTTTGCCTCACATATTTGGAGGTGCCCTTCTTAGGAGCATAAATATTTATGATTGCTCATTCTTCTTGAAAGATTATCCCTTTCATGGGTATGTAGTATCCATCTTTGTCTCTCACAATCGTTTCACATTTAAAGTCTATTTTGTCTGATATTAATATAGCTACTCCTGCCTTTTTTTTTTTTTTTTTTGGTTATTGTTTGCTTGTAAGATTGTTTTCCAGCCATTCACTTTCAATCTCTTTGAATCCCTGGGTCTAAGATGTGTTCTTGTAGACAGCATATAGATGGGTCATATTTCCTTATCCAATCTTCCAGTCTGAATCTTTTGACAGGTGAGTTTAATCCACTGTTATTCAGTGTTATGACTTCCAAGGAATTATTTATGTTAGCCATATTGTGTTTGGACTTGTGTTTGTCATTTTGTTTGTTTATTTCCTTCTCTTTTTGTCTTTTTTGTTACCCTTACACTCTCCTCCAACTCTGCCTCTCTTGTTTTTTTTCTTTCTTCTTGCAGAACTCCCTTTAGTATTTCTTGAAGATCAGGGTTCTTGTTGACATATTCTTTAAATTTATGTTTATCTGTGAATATTTTGAACTCTTCATCATTTTTGAAGACTTGATTAGCTGGGTAGAGTATTCTTGGTTGGAAAATTTTCTTTTAGTACCTTGACTATATCATACAACTGCCTTCTTCCCTCCATGGTTTCAAATGTGAAATCAGCATTTAATCTTATGGAGGCTCCCTTGTATGTGATGGTTCTCTTTTCTTTTGCTGCTTTTAGAATTTTCTCTTTGTCTTGTTTAATTTGTTTAATTTGACAAGTATCTGTCTTGGGGTTGGCCTGTTGGGATTTATGGTGTTTGGGGTGTGTTGTGCTTCCTGGACATGTACATCCATCTCTCTCAGTAGATTTGGGAAGTTTTCAGTCATTATTTCCTCCAACAATCCCTTCTGTCCCCTTTCCCTTCTCTTCTCCTTCTGGGATGCCTATAATATGTATGTTTGTGTGTTTTGCATTGTCATTCAGGTCCCTAGTCCTAGCTGGAATTTTACTTTTTATTGATCAGTTTTACTATCTGTTTGATTTCAGATGTACTGTCTTCCATGTCGCTAATTCTCTCCTCTGCCTCTTCTAATCTGCTGCTATTTGCATTTGCTGAGAGTGTATTTTTGATTTCTTAAACTGTTTCATCACCATTGTATCTGTTATCTTTTTGTGTATGTCTGCAATTTCCTCTCCAAGTGTTTTCTTCATATTGTTAATTTCTTCCTTTAATTCATTATGTTTGTCTCTAATATATGTTTTGAGATCTTGAATTACTTGTCTGATGTTCTGCTCCCCTTCCTGGTTTTTAGTTTCTTCATTGGATTCAGTCACATTTTCCTGAGTATTGGTTTGGTTTGTAGTTTTTTGTTGCTGTCTGGTCATCATTTTATCTAGATGGGTTTAATCAGTTCCTTTGCTTCTTTTAGTATTGGGGATTAATTAGTTTTTGTGCATGTGTAAGTGTTATGTCTTCTCTTTGTCACTTTGTTCTTCTTACTGTATTTTCTTGTTGTTGGCTAAGCTCACTTCAAAGGAAAATATTAGGGCCAAGGAAAGCAAAATGAGTAAGAAAAGAAAATGTATAAAGTAGTATTGGTAATAAATGTTAACAGAGCAACAATGTGAGATCTAGGAGAATGGATATTAGACCCTTGTAAGTTGTGCAGAGTTACAGCAGTAAGTAGGGTTCCTATAATGAGATAGTCAACTGAATATGAGGAGGAATATAGTATGAATTAAAAGGTCAGTGTTTTCATGAGAGAGGGAAAGAGAAAAGAAAGTCAATAATATCAAGAGTGAATAAAAGACAGAAAACAGATAAAAGGTATTAGAAATAAAAAGTGAGACAATTTTGACACCAAAGGAAGGGAGGTAGAATGTAAGAGACTCAGGAGATGATAGAGGATAGAAAGATGTGGAGGAAAGGGGATAGTGTAGGTGGCCAAAATCAATATACACAGAAAAGAAGAAATGGAGGATGAGTATATATAGAAAATGTGAAGCACTCCCTGCAGCACCTATTATATAAATAAAATAAAATAAAAAAGAAGAAAATGAGAGAAAAGAAAAAAAAGAGAAGAGAAAAGGCGGGGCAAAGAAAAAGGGAGGGAAACAAACAAGAAAAAGAAAAAGAGAAAAATACTAAATAAATGAAAAGGGACCTTGGGGGATAAAATAGGATAAAAGACCAGGAAACAATGTAATATTAGCAACCATGATAAAAAAAGAAAAAGAAAAAAAAAAAAGAACCAACATTTCAAGCTAGGAATCCTCTTTGCAGTTAAATAATATGCTTAGGGATCTGACCTTCCCCTTTTTTCCCTTCCTCACTTCTCTCTCTCCCAGGGCAGCAGGAAAGCTGCCTGAGAGGTTTGGTAGGAGATTCAAGTAGGTCCTTGTTGAACCAACTCAACACAGTAGACTATGACTCTTTATTTCCAGTGTGAGAGCACCTACACCTCACCAGAAGCCCCAAATATGCTATTGGAAGCTTGGATAGCACCTCCTACAGTCCCTCCCCCTTAGGTATGCTAGGGAAGGTCTAATTCATTTTCTGACTCCATCTTCTCTCAGACCAAGTTTCCTATCCCAGGACATTTAGGTAAATTGGGCTTTCTCAGAAGATTCACCTCTCCTTTCTTCCCATACTCTCCCCAAGTCAGCTGGCACACTCCTCCAAGTTCAAGGAGAGAGGAAAGAAAACAAAACAACAACAACACAGACCACATAGGGCTAGGGTAATCAAGAACCTCAGACGGACCTCAGGGCATGGTGGATTTGGGGATGGGAAGTCCATGATATTGCAGACTCAAGGTGTGTAAGTCTCCGGAGCATGGGCCACCAGGGTTTAGGTGACACAGACCTGGGAACCATGCATCAGGTTAATATGGGGCCTGGGAACATTGCAGCACAACAAAGCCTTCAGGGATTGCTGTGGCGTGCCACCAGCCCTAGGGGGAGCATTCCCACCCACAACTTCTGGCCTCCTTGTCAGAAACCCCAAATTCCACCTCTCACAAGAATCTCCTCTGTCACTGTCTCACCAAATCAACATCCAGACACCTCCTGCCCTGCAAGCCCCCGAAACACCCTGCTGAGTGTTTGGGAACACCGCAGCACAACAAAACCTTCAGGGATCACTGTGGTGGGCTGTCATTCCTAGGGGGAGGAGTTCCACCTACAACTTCTAACCTCCATGTCAGAGACCCAAAATTCCACCTCTCACGAGAATCTCCTCCATCACTGTCTCACCAAATTGACTTTCAGACACTTCCTGCCCTGCAAACTCCTGAAACAGCCCAGTCCAGCAGGACTCTAACCCTACTCAGCCACTTCCTTGCAGGAGAGAATATGAGGTGCATTCACTCAGACGCCATCTTGTCCTGCCTCTCCTATCATGCTTAAATTTAATGTTTTACAGATATTGTAATATTTATAAGTTGAAGGTTTGTGACAACCCTGTATCAAGAAAGTCTATCAGTGAAATTTTTCAAACAGAATGTGCCCGGTTCATGTCTCTGTACTACATTTTGCTAATCCTAGAAATATTTTACATTTTCATTTTTATTATATCTGTTATACTGATCTGTGACTAGCGATCTTTGGTATTAAGTATTTTCATTATTTTGGAGCACCCCAAACTGCACCCATACAAGATGGCACATTTATTTGATTATAGTTGTATGTGTGTTAACTGCACTACCAATTGCCATTCCCATCTCCAAACCTTTCTTCAGGCATCCCTGTTCCATGAGATGCAACAATATTGAAATTAGACCCATTAAAAATTCCAAAATGAACTCTAAGTATTCAAATGAAAGGGAAAGTTGGATGTTTCTCAATTTAAATCCATACTTAGAAATGATTACGTTTAGTGAAGAAGGAAAGTTAATGCGAAGATAGGTTGAAAGCTAGGTCCCTAGTGCCAAACAGCCAATTTTTGGAAGGCGAAGGGCATGGTCTTGAAGGAAATTAGAATTTCTACTCTAGCAAACATAGGAAAGATAAGAAAGCTAAGCAACCTTATTTCTGAATTGGAGAAAGTTTTGATGGTCTGGATAGAAAGTTAAACCAGCCATATTTCCTTAAGCCAAAGCCTAAAATAGATCAAAGTCCTAACTCTTTTTATAAAGGCTGAAAGATGTGAGGAAGCTTCAGAAAAAAAAAATTGAAGCCAGCAGATGTTGATTCATGAGGTTAATGAAATAATCCATCTTTATAATGTGAAAGTGCAGAGTAAAATTGTAAGAGCTGATACAGAAGCTGTACTTAGTTAACCAGGAGATCAAGCTAAGATAATAGATGAAAGTGGCTACATTAAACAACAGATTTTCAATTTTGATGATGCAGCCTTATATTAGTAGAAGTTGCCCTTGAGGACTTTCATAGCTCAAGAAAATTCAACTCATGATTTCAAAGCTTCAGAGACAGGTACTACTATCTTTTACAGTCTCATGTTACAGTTTTTAGCTTTCCTTGTGTTAATATACATGATCTTAGACTTTCCCTTTCAACCCTGCTAGTTACAAACATCACAGTATGCTTTAACCATTGATGGAAACAAAGGATTTCATGGTCTCTGGAAAAGACGTTCTGTTCCCATAACTGTGCTTGTAGCATTAGGAATGCAGTGGTTGAATGCTTGATGGCTATCAGGATGATGTCACAGGCAGAGATAAAAATGAACACATACACTTTGTAGTTAAATTGAACACTTAGACTTTGTACCTTGAGATAAGATTTTTTTAGTTCCTTAGACTATGAGTAATTTAAGAGTTAACTGCATGCTGCTGCTTGTTCTCACATGGACGAGGTGTATATAGAGCCCCTTGCAAACAACAAAGTCGTCTGATGAGCATATATTCACAGACCCCCTGATCCCTTTCTCTCTTTGTCTTCACTCCCAATACCTTTCATGCTTGGAACCTGACATCTGGCACCCAACATGGGGCATGGAAAAGTGTCTTCAATAACAGTATCAAGGAACCAGTAGAAAGGACTCTGGTGAGGGTCATGAATATTGTCCAAAGAAGTTTGACTTGAGTCTTTTTGGTAAGTAATATTTCCATGGATCATCAGGGTAATGGGTTGTCAACTGGGATGTTTGGAAGAATATTCTCAGATTTTAAAAACTTGTTGAAAAATACTGGGGTGCCTGTAAAAACTTCCAACTTACTAGAATTGTTTGGTTTAGTGCAAAAGCATTCCTATTGTTTCCAGTCTCAGGGTCATAATATTTTTAATTTAAAACAATGGAAAATGGTAATGAAAGCTCTTCACAGAGCATAGCAAAAAAGGAAATCCATCCCTCTGTCTGTATGGGCCTTATGCCATCACATTGCTGCTGCTTTGGATCCTTGGCAATCTGAAATCTGAGGAAAACAATGAGGAAGAAATTGTTATTTTCAAAACCCATAGATGAACAAAAAATGGAGGATCATAAAGAGAAACCAGATTCTAAGCCAGAAGATGGGGAAGAATCTCCTGGCTTTATGCCTCATCCATGTACTAATTCATTTAAAGAAAAGAAAATGACTGATTGTTCTAATGAAATGTCTGATCTTCATATATCTTCTCTGGATGTGTATTTCCTGTCCAACCTACAGTGCCTGATGAGCCACCAGTCATGCCTGTTCCAGTCCCAGCAACAGGACTCTTTTCAAATACTGCCAATGCATTATTGTATACTAACAAAATATTTGTCCCTAACACAGTCCCTCAGATGTTACTAATATGTTGTTTATTACAAGGATCTCAACAAGGAAATTCAGAAGCCGCACAATTATTATCAGCTTTTCCTCTTCCATTATGGTGAATTCCCCCAGATGAAAATAATCCTAAAGGAGGCATTGAATTTCATCATGAGCCTATTCAGTTTAAATTATTAAAAGACCTTAACAAGCCTGTGCTGAATACAAAATTAATTTTCCTTATATATTTGGACTGGTCCAAGGGATGGCACAGGTAGATAGGTTGATTCCAATTTAGGATTTGGTGGACTGATAAGGCTAAAAAGACCACCTGGCAAAATGCCAATCAGAATTCCCTGGTACTTATATCTGAGAAGAGTTGTTAGGAATGTGAGCTTGGGCTGAAATTGCTAGACAAATGCAATACGATGATGCAGCAACCTGATGATAGTCAGGTTAGAACATTTGTTTAGCAGCTTGGAGTAGAATTTCAGCTCCTGGGAGACCCACACAATCCTTTGCTAAAATTATACTATGGGTAAATGAGACATATGTAGAATTTGTAGCCAGAGTCTCTGATATTATTCAAAAAACCATAGAAATACCAGAAGCTAAGGGTTTGATTTTGCTTACTCTGGCCTTTAATCAAGCCAGTAATGAATGTAAAAAGTTTATAAAACCAATTAAAGCAGCAGGACGATCAGTACAAGATTATATTAAGGCCTGCCAGCATATAGGGTCTACTACACTCCAGATGGCAATGTTATCTGCAGAAATAAGAGGTAATCAGAGACCACAGACTAAAAAGGGAAATTGTTTTAAATGTGGAAAATCTGGTCATTTCTAAAAGAATTGTAGGGAATATTTTGCTCAGCCGCAAAAGAATGGTGGGAGAAAAACCCTTTCCAAGGTATGTCCACTAAGTAAAAAAGGCTTTCATTGGGCCAATGAATGCAAGTCTAAATTTCACAAAAACTGTTCCCCTATTTCACCATTGGGAAATCAATTTGTGGGCCTAGCTCAAGACCCTCAGACAAACAATATGAGCCTACAAGAAAAGTATCCATTCAGCAATGACCAGCAGCATACATCCCAGTCTCGGAATTAAGAGTAGCCACTCGTGGGAGTGCTACTGTTGATTTACCTTCCACAAAAACTATACTCATTACTGCAGCATGGAGATGCAAACTATTCTTACAGGTATAAAAGGCCCATTACCTCGTGGTACAGTTGTACTAATTGTGGGAAGAAGTAGTTTAACCATGAAAGGATTGTTAGTACAAATTGGCATTATAGATGATGATTTTAAGGAGGAAATTAAGGTTATGGTTCAAGCAGTTGGTCAAGTACAAATTACTCTGGGACAACTCATAGCTCAATTACTACTTCTGCCTTATCGCAAACCATTAACTCTTCCATTTGATAGAAATGGAGGATTTGGGCCTAAAGGAAATGAAATTTATTGGCAGACGTCTGCAGGTGATGAACAGTCTGAGGTTACAATTACTATCAATGGAAATGTGTTTTGGGGGCTAATATATACAGAGGCAGATGTGCCCATCATTGCTAAATGATATTGGCCCCAGTCATGGACATTTCAAAAGGTTCCCACAGTCTTTACTGGCATTGGTGCCATGACAGATATTTACCAAAGCACTTCTGTTTTTGATGTATTGGGACCTGATGGACAAAAATCTACATTACAACCTTATGTGGCTTATGTTGGATTTAATTTATGGGATTGAGATTTACTCAGTCAGTGGGAAGCTTTTGTTCATTATCTGAGTAGGCAAAAACTTTATTTATGTATGTGCAATATAATAACCAAACAAGAAAAAATGGGGATTGATGAGGACTGGGTTATATTCAAGAAAAAATTGAGGATTCATCAGATTTACCATAGAGGCCATTGCAAAGAAGAGCATGACTATCCCTATAACTTGGCTTACAAACATGCTGGTTTGGGTTGATCAATGGCCTCTTCCCTTATAAAAACTTAATGCCCTTCATATTCTGCTTTAGGAGCAATTATCTCAAGGTCATATTGAAACATCACAAAGTCCTTGGAATTCACCAATATCTGTAATAAAAACAGAAATCTGGTAAATGGCAGATGCTTATGGATCTTAAAGGTGTTGACAGGGTAATGAACCCTATGGGGACACTGCAACCAGGAGTCCCTCAGCCCTCTATGATTCCAAAAAAAATGGCCTTTAATCATTATATATATAAAGGATTGTTTCTTTACCATTCCTTTGCATGCTTTTTCTGTTCATGCTATAAATAATCAGACCCCTATGCAGAGATATCAGTGGTGTGTATTGCCTCAAGGCATGATGAACAGTCCTACCATGTGTCAATTATTTGTTCATCAACTTTTATAGGTGCTCAGAGAAAAGTTTCCAAAAGCCATGATTATCCGTTATATGGGTGATATATTATTTGCACATTCTTCAGATGACAAGTTACAGCAATTGTTTCAGAATGCTGAAAAGGTGCTTCCTGAGTATGGGTTACAGATTCCCCTGAGAAAGTTCAGCCAAATGACCTTTATTTTTATCTAGGTATGCAATTGGCAAATGGGCATATATACCCACAAAAGATACAACTATGAAGAGATAAGTTAAATGCTTTACATGATTTTCAAAAACTTTTAGGGGGCATTGACTGGATTCTATCTACTCTGGGAATCCTTAACTATATGTTGCAGCATTTATTTCAGACTTTGGAAGGGGACTCTGACCTCTTGAACCCAAGAATATTTCCTTAGAAGCGGAGGAGGAATTAGCTCTCTTTGAAGAGTGAGTTTCTCAAGGACAATTTACTCAAATAGATCTTGGCAAACCTATAGATTTGCTTGTTTTTACCACTCTTCCATCCCCAACTGCTTTATTCTGGCAAGATGGTATTTTAGAATGGATATTTATCCTTAATAATAAACAGAACAGATTACAGACAAATTTTTAAAAAATTATTTCTAATATTGCTAAGGGTTGAATATGACTCATGCAAATTAAAGTGTGGGGGGAGGGGAGAAAAATAAATAAATAAATCTTTAAAAAAAAATGAAGGCAATGATCCTGATCACATAATTTGTAGTTTATCCCATGAGGAAGTAAAATATTTATATGCTAATGAAATGCAATGGCAAATTGCTATTAGTGATTTTCAAGGACTAATCTACAATCATTACTCCACTTCTAAGCTATTGACATTTTTATGTAAAACAACATGGATATTACCTAAAATTGTTAAAGCAGCTCCACTAGAAAATATCCTTACTGTATTCACCAATAGTAGCAGTAGTGGCAAGGCAGCCTATGTAACTCCATTCACAGAAAAACCTTGGCAAACATTTCATACTTCTGCACAATGAATGAAATTAGCAGCTATTATTATGGTTTAGGAAATTTTCAAGGAATATCTTAACATTATTTCTGATTCTGAATATGTTTGCTTGATGGTCAAATTGAAACTACCAATATTTCAGTGACTGAGGAACTTTCTCAAGTGTTCTTAAACTTGCAGGCACTCATTCATCAACAAATAAATTCACTGTATATTGCACACATTCGATCTCATTCTGCCCTACCTTTGTCTGCAAGTAATGCACAAGCTGATTTGTTGGTAGGGTTTGTACAGGATGCTGGTAAGTATCATGCTCTCACTCATCTCAATACCAAGGGATTAAGACATAAATTTTCTACTTTAACTAAAGTGCAAGCACAGGATATTGTAAAACATTGTTCAAACAGTGGCCTTCTTGTGTCAGAACCATATGACCAAGGCACCATTTTCTCAATGTGTATGATTCAATAATGCCTGCTGAACGGCACTTTTTTTAAAATACAAAAAGGACATCATGTGAGCCAGATGAATATCAGCCAATATATTGGAAATATATGTTGACTAATAATTGGAAAAAAGGGGCAGTTAAAAGATGGGAGTGAAGATATGCTCTTGTAATTTCAGGAAACAAGGAACAAATTTGGCTGCCAGCTTGTCAGATTAAACCATGAATAGAAGAGAAGAAAGAAAACTCTGAAAATGATTCTCATTCTCCTGATTGAATGGATGGTAACTCTGGGTCATGTGGGTAAAAACTATGTTTATTGGTCTTACATTCCTAATCCACCTTTAGTAAGTGCTCTAACGTGGGGAGATCCATCATTTCATATATTTGTGAATAAAGCATATGTATTTCCTGGGCCAACAGATGAAGAAGGGAAGAAAATATATAATCTTACCCTTCCTTTTGATTATAGACCATTAGGAATAGGAATTAGACCTCCCTGTATGCAAATAAAAAATCACACTATGATAATCTTGAAAGCTAATGGTACTAAATTATTAATGATGATATTTCCATCATATAATTCTCCATTAAAAAAGAAACAAAATTATAATTGTTCATTTCATGAACTTGGAGAGAAAGAAAGATGGACAGGAATGTCACATAGGAAGAGGATCTGTCATTTCGAATGATTCCTATGGAATAGTTTGGGATAGTGCTCCTATGGGGACTGCTAGTAATAACAGCAGCAGATTCTTGTGGTGTGGACTTAATAACAAGAACCAGGTAATTAGTAACATGAAGGACCATTTCCCATTGCTAGCAGAAGAAAAATACATATTCACTAATAAATCTGTTAATTGGAAATACAGAGGAAAAAGGAAACTGGTCCCTTGGGTTAATGACACCAATAAACATAATATTGAAAAGAAATTATGGAGAATCTTTCTGGGAATTGCTCTGACATATGAATGGTCAGGAAATAAAAATACATCAGGACAATATTTAATTCTTAACCAAACTTATCATTTTAGGGCCTGTGTTAGAGATCCACTTGTTTTTATAACTGGTAAAATAACCTTTAAGAGCAATTCACAGTTTTTTGAGAATGGTGTCTTGTACACTTGTCTATCAGAATGTGTGTTACAGGATGGAGATACAGTAACAATACAATAGGAAGAAGGAGAGAATGAATCTGGATACCTGTGAGAATGACACAGAGTTGGCAATCTTCCCCTGAAAGCCAGTTGTTGCTTCACATGGCACAAGAATTTCTGAAGTGAACAAAATGTTTTATTGGACTTATTATTGTTAGCAGCCAGAGACTGATTGGAATTATTACTGCAGCTGCTATTGCAGCCATAGCCTTACATGAAACCATGCGAACACAGCAATATGTACATGATTGGCATACGAATGCTACTGATTTGTGGCATAGTCAAGAACACATTGATGAACAGTTGAATACTTGGGTGAATGATTTAGAATTGGCTGTTTTATATATTGGAGATCAACTGTATAATTTAAACTTGTTAAGAAGGCTGAAATGTGATTGGAATGAAAGTAACTTTTGTATTACTCCTCTAGCTTATAATTCCTCAGCTGTAGAATGGGAAAAATTAAAAATCATTTACTGGGTCACAAAAATAATACATCTCTAGAAATAATAGAGTTACAAAGGAAAATATTGGATATGTCTTATAGTCAAATACATGTAGCTAATGATAAGGACATCTTTTCTGATATGATCTCACACATTATGAAGTTTAATCCAGTTAATTGGTGAAAATCTCATCATTTCCTGACAGCATTAGAAATAGGATTAAGTATATTTGTTCTCTTGCTCATAATACTATCCTGTGCTGGACAGTGTTTCCAGAGAAAATTACAAAGTGTAGCATTTGTGGGACATGGGAATAATTTGGTGCTGTCTAATGCACTTCAATAATTCCCCTTGGTTAATGAGCTTGACTGGTTGTCAATGATGGGTAAGACTCTTGAAAGAAGAGCAACCTAAGAAGGCACAGTCACCTCGACCAAAACAAAAGGGGGGAAATGATGGAAACAAAGGATTTCATGGTCTCTGGAAATGACCATACTGTTCCCATAACTACCCTTGTAGCATAAGGAATGTGACAGTTGAATGCTTGATGGCTATCAGGATGATGTCACAGGTAGAGATAAAAATGAGCACATACACTATGTAGTTAAATTGAACACTTAGACTTTGTACCTTGAGATAAGATTTTTTTGAGTTCCTTAGACTGTGAGTAATGTAGTAGTTAACTGCATGTAGCTGCTTGTTCTCATGTAGACTGGGGTATATATAGAGCCCCTTGTAAATAATAAAGTTGTCTGACGAGCATATATTCACAGACCCCCTGATCCCTTTCTCTCTTTGTCCTCATTCCTGATACTTTTCATGCTCAGAACCAGACAAAATATTTCTATTCATATCCAAAGATTTACAAACAACATTGCTAATTCTGCACAAATTAACCCTTAGCTTTACATTCTCTACCATCCTTCTATTTTCTGGTGACCTATATTCTAAATATTAACTCCCTGAGTTTACTCAATCTGTTTAGCTCATAATAGCACAATCATGCAATATTTGTCCTTCTGTGTCTAGTTTGCTTTACTCAACATAATGTCTCATGTTGTCATAGACATCACGCCTTCATTTCTTCTTACCACTACATAATATCCCATTGTGTATATACACCACAATTTCTTTATTCATCATCTGTTGATGGACAAATGGGTTGTTTCCAGCTCTTTAAAATCATGAATATATTCTACTATGAACATTGGTGTGCAGGTGTCAGTATATCTCTGCTCGTGGTTCTTCTGGATATATACCAGGTCACATGGCAAGTCTATATTCAACTTCCTTATGAACTACCAAACAGTCCTCTACAGTGGCTGTACCATTCTACATCCCCACCAATAGTGAATAAGCATTCCTATCTCTCTACATCCTCTCCAATATGTACAGAATATCAGGGACATTGCATATATAAGATTGCCTTCACAAAATATAAGTACAAATACACTAGTGAGAAGGAAAAAGAATAGCAGCTATGTATGGCAGGCAAGGCATACAGAGATTGAGGTGTGAGGAGTTTTGGTTTTTTTTGTTTATTATTTTTGGAATAATGAAAGTGTTTAGGAGTGTTTGGGATGATGAATGCACAAATATGCAATTACTCTTACTACCGCTGATTATTGATTATACTCTGCAGATGCGTTTGTGCTTTATTAATATGTAACAATAAAATTAATTTGTTAAAAAATACTATCTACTTATCCTCTATCTATCCTGATATGAAAAATCAGAAATAAAAACTTGAATCCATCTTTTAAATTGTTATTCCCACCCAAAAATACCAGGTGAACCTTTACTGAACAGCTTTCTTTCATTGACTTGCTTAGGTTTATTAAATAATTTCTTCTCTTCCATTTAATTCCCATCATATCCCCCTTGTCTGCACACCTCTCCATGTCCTTAGTCGACTTCTTAGACAGTTGTAATCCATTTATTTTAACTAAAATTCTTCCCTCATTCCCCATTTTTTCCCTAAAGTCTCCCAAGCCAAAAACAGATCCTTTCTGTGAACTCTGCCTTCCCTGCCTTTTAGCTATTTACCACTTCCTGGTTGTTTGGCTACTCTATTCATAGTTTAGTATTTTCTCTCTCTAATTAGACCATAAACTCTTCATGTCACCTATTAGCACAATGCTGCATTTCTGATAGTTACCTAGAGAAATTAATGCCAGTGGGTTAATGATTGGTGGTAGCTTGTCTTAAGCTTTCTCAATGCACCCACATCCACCAATCAAATCAGGCCCTGAATTCTTGATATAGAGGTGGAGCAGACATTACCAACTCAGGGTCCACAGGATAGAGGAATAAAATATGTATTAGAGTGAACTTACTGGTATTCTACTAGAGAACTATTGTGACTAGTAATGGAAGAAACTGTAGCATTGACCTGGAAAAAGTGGCCAAGTTAGTTGCTGAGGGCAGGGAGAGGGAAGCAGAGATGAGATGTGGGGGCATTATCAGGACTTGGAGTTGTCCTAAATGCAGGGACAGATGCTGGACATTATATATCCTGCCATAGTCTACAGAATGTACTGGGGGCAAGCGTAAACTACAATGTAAACTATAATCCATGCAGTGCAGCTGTACTCCTAAATGTATTCACCAAATGCAATGAATGGGCCACAATGATGAGGCAGGTTGTTGATGTGGGAAGAGTGGGTTGGTGGGGTGTGGGGTATATGGGAATCTCTTTTATTTTTAATGTGACATTTTTGGTGATTTATTTACCTTAAAAAAAGACACTTTAATAAAAAATAAAAATAAATAAAAATTTTAAAAAATGCATGGGGAACCCTGTTATTTCTGTCCACTGTTCAAAGAAAGACAATTCCTGATCTCAAATTAGGATGTTTCAACTCTTTATATTAACATCTAGAGGTCCTCCTTTTCTGGCCAACCACATTCAGCCTTTTTCTCATAGGAACATTCCCCTCAAGGTTGTGCCATTAGAAGTGGGGACTTACTTCATTCACGCTGGTTTATTAAATCTAAGGCACACTCATATTTTGTAGGGATCTATTATGTTAGTCTCAGGAAAACAATTTTGCCAACACAAGAAATTAAAACAGGATTTTCAGATTAGTACAAGTGATTACTTTTATTCTTTCTTTATACTTGCACATATTTCTAAATTTATAAGCAAACCTGACATTTCATTTATCCTTGCTTATTTCCTAGGACATGTTAACCTCAAACAAAGTTGAAGAAATTTTCTAAATAGTCTACTATGTAGGTGGTGCACAGTAATATGCATGTTTTCATTGATTTTTAATATACTGTATATTATTTATTATATATGCATTACAATAAGACCTAGAATAGATACTAAATGCCAAAAAATAATTGATTTCTGACCTAAAGGAACTTAGTCTAAAAGGGAAAAATGGGCTAATAACTAATAGCAAGTCAAATTAGTAATTAACTTAAGTATGTAAAAACACAAAAAAACTAATTTCTACTGTTTTCTAAGATTTTAACAGGGAAAAACTGACATACAAAAAACTGGAGATATTTAACTGTACAATTTTAATAAGTTTTGATATCAGCCATGAAATCATCACCAATCAAAATGACACTGTCATACTACCAAAAATTTCCTCCTGCCACTTAATTAACCCTTCATCCTCCTCTTCATACAACAATCTATCCTATCTCTCTACAAACAATCAATGACCAAATTTCTGACATTGTAGACTCGTTTCCATTTTCCAAAATTTTATAAAAAGAAGATTCCTTTTGAAATGTTAATACTCATTGACAGTGCACCTGAACATACAATGCCACTGATGAAGGAGTACAATGAAATTAATTTTTTCATGCATGCTAATACATTCTTTCTGCAACACATGGAGGAAGGAGTCACTTCAACTTTCATGTCTTACTCTTCGAGAAACATTTCCTAGGGCTATCGCTGTCATAAGTCATAATTCCTTTGATAGAGCTCATCAAAGAAATTTGAAAACCTGGAAAGGATTCACCCATCTACATGAATTTCAACATTAGTGATTCAAGGGAGGAGGTCAAAATATCAACATTGACAAGAATTTGGAAAAAATTCATTCCAAATTTTTGGATTACTTTAAGGTGTTCACAACATCAACAGAGGTATTAACTGTAGCTGGGGTGAAAATAGAGAAATAAAATTAGAAATGAAACCTGAAGACATGAATTAATTGCTGCACTCTTATGATAGAAATGTAAAGAATGAATGAGGAAAGAAAATGGTGTCTTAACGTGGAATACATTCCTGGTGAAGATGCTATGAATACAGTTGAAGTGGCAAAAAGGTTTCAGAATATTACATAAACTTAGTTGATAAAGAAGCAGCAGGATTTGAAAGGAGATACTTAAATTTTGAAAGATATATCCAATAGGCAAAATGCCATACAAAAGTATCACATACTGCAAGAAATCTTTCCTGAAAGAGTGAGTTGATATGGCAAACTTCATTGTTGCCCTACATTAAAAAATTGGTACAGTCTCAACAATTACTACCCTGATGAGTCAGCAGCTGTCAACATCAAAGCAAAACCTAACAAAAGCAAAAAGGTTATTACTCACTAATGTCTCAGATGATGGTTAACATTTTTAGCAATAATGTATTTTCAATTAAGGTATGTATAATTTTAGACATAATTCTATTGCACACTTAATAGAATACAGTAGAATGTAAACAAAACTTTAATATCCACCGGGAAACCAAAAAAAAAAAAAAAAAACTGTGTCACTTGGATTGGTATGAAAATTGCTTTATTGTCTAGTATGGAAATAACCCTCAATACCTCTGAGGTATACCTCTATGTATTTCTGATCTGTTGATGATTATACAAAATTATATGTATATATGTAACACATGACCCTCAAAATTATATGTAACACATGACCCTCAAAATAAGGGGAAGAGGCATCTAAGTCAAGAGACATCAGTAGGAAAAAAGAAAAAAACCTAGAGGTGAAAGATCAGACAATATATATGGAGAATACAGTGGAGTGCAGTATAGCCAGTTTAGATCATCTAAGCAAAGGAAAACAAAAGAATAAAGGGTAATAGAAGAGACAACATGAGTCTTTCATGACATAGTCCATGCTTAAACTTCATATGTGTTAGTCAACATAGTCTACAACCTACTTAAAAAACATAATAGTATCCCAATTTCAAAGATATTTCAAAAATGAGGATAATCCCAGTAGAGGAAATTGCAAAGATCCATGCATAAAAATTGACTAGGTAGATTGATGCAGGAATATTTGACCTGAAAACCTATTATTGTAGTGCAAAATAATAATTTCCACCAATGCAATCATTTCTAAGATTAGCAAATTGGACATGAACCAAATTAGGAAGATATCTGATTAATAAGAGAGAAGATTGGATTTTATTCCAAGGATAATAGTCTTCCTTGTAAATTTTCAAAGAGGAGAGTGTCAGGATTAAGGATGAATTTTAGGGAGATGTTTCTTGCATGCTTCAACTACAGAGGACACACCTGGGACAATTTGGACCCATTAAGATGAAGGCTGCACCATTAATAATAGTATTTTAATACTAGTATTTTGTACTTTTGGATCTTATAATGCCAGAAGTTATTCAGTACAACTACCAATGAAAGCTTACCTTCATTCAATACTGAGTTTAATAATAGCTACACTAGGGACACAGCATGGGAATCACAATAAATATTACCACACTAACTTTAATTCTCAACGTGCCATTTGAGACCACATCTTTTGCAAGACAATTTTCACATCCACATTTCTCAGGGTATAGATGAAAGGATTCAACATAGGGACAATCACAGTGTAAAACACAGAGATTCCCCTGTTCTTGTTCTCATGCTTAGCAGACATAGCATGTAGAAACTGGCCCAAAAAATAAAATTACAGCCATAATGTGAGAGCTGCATGTTGAAAGAGCTTTGTGTTATGCTGCAGAGGTATCTGTTTATTAATTTATTCATTTATTAACTCTGATCGTGTTATATGAGACCATTTCTTTCTCATGGCAATTTTCATTTCCACATTTCTCAGGGAATAAATGAGAGGATTTAACATGGGAGCAATCACAGTGTAAAACAAAGAGATTTCCTTGTCTTTGTTATCACTACCAGCAGGTTGGGAATAGGTATAGATGCAGGGCACAAAAAACAAAACCACAACCATTATGTGTGAGCTGCAGGTTGAGAGAGCTTTGCGTCTTCCTGCAGAAGATCGTGTCCTAAGATTGTACAGTATATTTATGTAAGAAGCCACCAGTACAAGAAAAACTACAACCAAAACCATCCCTGAATTGACAATAGCTAAGGTATTAACAACTTGAATATCTTTGCAGACCAGTTTCAAAAGAGGTTTCACATCACACATGTAGTGATTGATCTGATTTGGGCCACAGAAAGGTAAATTGAGGACCATGAAAAGTAGAGCAATAGAGTGCCAAGAGGCCAAGACCCAGGCCAGGATGATCAGTGTGTTGCACTTCTGCCGGGTCATGATGACCATGTAGTGCAGGGGCTTGACAATGGCAACATAGCGGTCAAAAGACATGGACACCAAGATTAATGTTTCCATACTTGACAGTAAGTGGAAGGTGAAAAGCTGGGTCATACAGTTGTTAAAGGAAATTATTTTTCTCTCTGAAGCTAAGTCTCTGATTAGCCGGGGAACCACAACGGAGGTGAAGGAGAGGTCCATGATGGAGAGGTGGCATAGAAAGTAGTACATTGGTTGTTCAATTAGATGGGTGCAGGTGATCGTAAGTAAGATGGTGATGTTCCCCATTAAGGCTGCTAAGTAACAGAGTAAGAACAAGAAACAAAGGAGTAGCTCTGTCTGCTTATTCTCCCATAGCCCCAAGAAGACAAATTCAGTGACATTGTTCTGATTTTCCATGAGTTTAGTGTGAGTCCCAAGTACACACTAGAAACTTACCTGAAATAATATAGAATAAAGTGTTAAACATTTAATGGAATTTTTAACGTTGGTGTAATTTATAAACTGAAAAATGATGTAGGTCATAGTGGATTTATTACAGGAATTAAGCATTTAAACTCTTTTTAGATTAGGGCATTTTTATCACATCAAATGAAACTTAATGAAAGCATATTATAGTCCTAATATTTTAAAAATACTTTACATGCATTAAATCCCATAACAACCCATGAGCAAGGGATACAATTCTTATTCTCATTTTATATAAGGAACATTAGAGGTATAAAATGGTTCAATTAATTACACAAATTCATTAAGATATAAAGTAACAGACATAAGATAGGAAGTTGTACATGATGTCAGATTCCACAGCTTTGCTTTGTTATCCACAGGTCAATGGGACCCAGCCATTTTCTATCTCTGTAAAATAAATGGGGTCTTTTTCCATCTCAGGCTTACTACCTGTTTAAATATAGGCAACTCCCTCCCATCTCTATGCTACATATAACTTACCCAGGGTCCCCAAATCACCCTGTAATTCCACATATCCATTGAAACTAAATATTCTTGAAATTAAAGAAAGATCAACTCTTAATCACATCTCAGAAGTAACCTGAATATTTGCTAAAAATTTCAATGACTCTACTTCTTGTCATGTTTTGTTGTGGTTCAGGACATTGGCTGGAAACAGGGAATTTCTTACTCAATTATTCGACCTATGAATATAGTAACATGGGATATTATTAAATAAAAGCCTAACCTTTCCCTTAATTTGGCAAAAGACACATTTTTGAGGCTGCTGTTACAATTAGAAAGCTCTTTGTTATCTGTTGTCATGTTGAATGAAGTTACAAGATGAAAGATATACCTCCTTACATGAGTATACATTTAGAAAAGAGCAGATATTCAGATGCTGTGTATCTGGGAGGAAGAAGCTAATATGATCAAAGCATCACCTTTAGCCCATATCAGAAGTCCTTGTTCCTCAAAATCATTTTGTGCACTAATGGATTTTTGTGGATTTTTTATAGTATGACTAAAATATGTTAATGTGTACTGATTCCTAGTCTAAGGAACATGAATAGGAGCAGTTAGTCTTGGATATCCTAATATTTCCACAGTGTTAGCATTAATCACCTCGTTCTATCTGAGCTTTCCAAACCCCTGGCAAGTAGAACCAATGATTCTGCCAAGACCAAAAAATGAACCCCGTGTAAAAATTATATAATTGTAAGACCTTAAGATTCTAACTTAAATCAAGCCCTCAGAACAGCTCTTTGAAAATGTTTTGCTGAGGCTGTTTTGCTGTGTAATAAAATAGGATTCCATCATTGTAAAAAATTAATTTGTCTCACGTTTGTTTTGCTCATCTTAGATAAATACTAAGTATGAGAAATAAACATGGATATTGGTGTAAATATTCTGGGGTCAAAATACAACTCAACATGGCATTTATTCATAAATTGAGAAAATCTGCCCTCTATATATGCCGATTAATCTGATAAGTTAAGGAATACAATGTACCTAGGAATAAATTTCCATTTAAACTATAGAAATATTCTAGAATAACTAGGGAACTAAAACTGTAGAAGGTGAAACTCTTGGTTTAGGCTATTTCCCTAATATTGGTACAATTCTCAGGATTTCTTAACATTTAGGTCTAAGTCTTATACTTACAATGATTCCACATCAGTTGGGAAAACACAGACCTAAGTGGAAAAAGACTCTTAAAAGCTCTATCCAATGATTAGTTACTGGGAATCCTCTAATAAGCAAAATCATGCCAAAAGATTTCCTAGAACCATCCTCGTATCATTTCAATTCTGATCTTATTCTTAAATTTCCCTGAGTTACATGCAAATTCATTCTCTTTCCATCTTCCTCCCTCCTTCTCTCTCTCTTTCTTTCTGTCACTCTTTCTCTCTTCCTTTCGTCCTCCCACTCTGTTTCATACACATACATACACACAAACACCTATACATAGACATCTGCAAATAAATGCAGTGTTTTGGAAATAATTTTGAGTAAATCTTTTTCCTAACCCTCAGAGTCTCTTCCAAAGTTCCCTTTTGACCTTGACAAATTAAATCCTTTGAGAAAAAGTCTGTTAAGAATCTTCGTGAATGTCTTAACTACGTTTTGAAAGAAGAAAAATACTGAAGTAAAAGAATAGCTAAATTAAAGAAGAAAGGAAAAACTAAAGGAGAAAAAAATGTTGAGAGGGGAAATTACAAATAAATGCATGAGAGCATATGGATAGATGGAATGGAAGATTCATTATCTATTTATCTCATCTATTATAAACAATAAATTGTGAAACCTAAATTCATGGGCTTTACTCATTGATGGACTTAAAGTAAAATGTTTAAATACCATAAATTAAGCAATATGATACTTTAAACAGTATTAGATATCATCTATATGCCCAGTATATGTTTTTGCATGACCTGGTGAGGGCTTATTACTACCCTAACAGTTTATTGGAGAATGTATTTACATTATTGGTTTATATATTGTTTTATTACAACCAAAGTCCAAATTTCTGTGCCTTGCTGAATGATTGTAATGCTAAAATATTTTTTACTATGCTTAAATATTTTCTCTCCAATACAAATATAGGCTAAACCCCTTTATTTGTTCCCAAGTTGCCAATCAAATATTCTGAATAGCCTCTCCTGAACAATAGCCAACAGTAAAATATTCCAGAAAAATATAACTTACAAATTTGGAAATACTAAGGTCAAAATTCATATAAAACAAAGAGGTATTTGAAGTCCTAATTATTTTGTCCCAGAACGTTTTTTCTTACTAATTGATGAATACTAACCATCATGTTCATTTCTGCAACAATTTATTCCTCTCTGAAAAGTCAATATGGTCCTTCAGTTCCTTGTATGTTTCTGAATTGTGCCACAAAACTAGCAATTTAATGTGGGAAGTTTTGGATTTATATATGAATCTTCCAGAGTGAAGAATCTTTTGAGAAACGCTTGCTGGTAACATCTTAAATTTAAAAAGCACAAGAAAAGCCAGAGGGAAAAGCTCCCATGGGTGTTTTGCATCAGCCAAGTAAACGTACTTATAATTACAGAAGTAAAGCCAATACTATTATCTTGGTCATATGGACTGCCTTAAGGCTTTCTACTCTTGCATTCATATCTTCAGGGCCATCATATATAGGTTCAGAAATTCATGTTATGGCACTAATGAAATATTATGGATATATGGTTTTCCATTTGCCCTCTAGCCTGATCTCCTCAAAGACTGTATTCACTGTTTACCATGATATAGTACATTGCATACACTTAAGAAATATTGAATTCTTCTTTATAATCTAACTGCATTAATGTGCTAATAGAGTTTCAAAAGAGCAGTAAGATTTTCTTCAGTAACACGAAATTGTTGCCATTAAGATGGAGGCATTTCTAGAAATTTAATTATACCCATTTGAAAGTTTAATGTTATATACCCTCTTTTGATTTACTAGGTATCAGCAAGTATTAGGTAAAAGACTTAGGAAAATCCACAGTGCATACTCAGTTTTTTATTATGTTTGTTTCTGTTCCTGATATATTTATTTTAATTTTTCCCCTGGGGTAGGGGAGGAGGACAGAGCCAATAGAATCTAAAAGGAACAGAGTTGAGTTAATTTTACCTCATTTTTGAGAGCAAGCTGGCCCATGCATAGTCCCTCATGATTTATTTCATTTTATAATATTTTTTTCTTTTTTCATACATTTCCACTTATCTTAGCACCCATAATACTTGATGTATTAATCAGGACTATCTAGAGAAACAGAAGCAACAGGATATATGTGTGTGTATACATATATAATTATGTGTAAATATATGTTCATTTTTATAAATATATATGTGTGTTTATAAATATATAACTAAATATCTTGAATTTTTTATCAGAATTATCTTCTATAACTGTCGGTTTTGGCAAATCCAAATTCCATTCCATGAATTGAGGCTCAAGATGAGAACTCCCATGAAGATTTTGATGAATTCCCAGTAGAAGCTGATTGCAGGAAAGAAAGAAATTCTTCTGACTGTTGAATTTATAAATTCTCTTTTAAGGCCTTCAAGTGATTGGATAAGACCACTCTCATTACTAAAAGCAATATCCTTTGTTGAGAGTAGATATAACCAGTCAGACACAATCAAGTTAATAATGATTTAAAGCAACAAAAATTCCCTCACAGTAAAATATCAGGCCATTACTTGCTCGACCAAACAACTGGACACCATAACCTAGCAAAATTGACACAGGAACTTAATCATTACACTCAAACATGTCAGTTTTCAACATTATTAGCCCCCAGGCATATCCTTGTGATTTTCTTGCTGCTGTCCATATTTTTGAAAATAATCTCTTATTTTTCACTCTCATTCAACTATGGCATTTGAATCTGTCCTATGTTTGCTCTAAGATAAAGACTGGCACAACTTAAAAATAATGCCTCAATATATATGAAGTGATGTGAACTGAGATAAAGCTACATGTTAAAACAGAATAAATTCACCTTCCTGGTGGAACATTAAAACTCATTTATCAATTATTGATAAAGCAAGAAAAAGTAAGAAACAAGAGATAAAATGAAAATTTAAAACTCCACAAAGGTATATTTACATAAATATATAATTATATATTCAATAATTGAAGAATATGTATTCCTACATACAGAGATAGAATACTTCGAAAATACCTATTAGAACACTTAAAAAAACCTCAATACACTTTAAAGAAGGGACATACTACAGAACTGGGAATTTAAGGTAGGTGTTAAAAATAATCAATCATATATATATATTTGGAAAATAAAATGATATCATGCTAAATGTTTTTAAAGAATAAACAATCTTAGAAAAAATTGAATGCCTTTAATTGAATGATAATGAACTGGGTTCAATTCTGACTTGTAGTTTGGGTAATAGTCACTGACAGTTTCTAAACAAGAAAAAGCTCAAAAACTGAATATCAACAAATCTTAGATCTTTCAGACAATTGAGGTTCCATGGAAAACTATCTCCTCAGAAACGGAAAAGAAAGGCAGATACAAAGAATTATTGTTAACCTGGAGTAGAAGACACAGAAGCTGGAGTCAGCCTTCATAAGTATAAGTAAAGGGTAATTGACATATTGCTGGAGTCAAAGCATGGGATGGCTTGAAAGACAAAATTTCCTGGGCAAACCTTAGGGACACACACAATTACCTGAGTCTAACCTACAGAAACTCAATCCGATTCCCATTCTTAATTTCAGGAAAAAAAAAAATTCTTTATGTTTCCAGTACTGGTGAGGAAAGTGAACATTCTGAACTAAAAGAGAAGCAGTCTCTTCTCATTAACAAATACCTGTCCTAATTTATCAGAGCTTAACCAAAGTGGGTTTTTCCAAATTAAACTTCTTAGGGAAAGGGAAATACCAAATTGCAGCTCTCTCCAGACTTCCTGTCTCACCTATGGGGTGGAAAAATATTGTATGATATTTCTGTTGTTTCACCTTTTCAACAACATTTTCTATAGTCAGTCTTTAATTTTAACCATTCAAGTGGTATTTGCATTTTACATATTGATTAATGATGCCTAGCAACATTCCATGTATTGTTTGCTAAGTTTATGTCTTTTTTGATGGAATATCTGTTCAAAATATTAGTTTATTTTTAATTGGAGTGTACAATTTTTATTGCTCATTTTTATTGGGTTCAATTTTTTCTTATAAATATGAAATATATTTTTACATATTCTAAATAGTATTTTTTATTACTATAAACTTTTCAAATACTTTATCCAAGAGTATAACTTCATTTTCCTTTCCATTTTTTATAATCTTATTCTTACAACAAACTTTTACTTTGTTAAAATGCATTTATCATGCCATTTCTTTTATGGACTACAGTTTTGTTTTGACTTTAACAGTTATTTGCCTAATTCAAACACCTTACAATTTTCTTCTATGTCTCATTCTAAATATTTCATATTATATATTTATGTAGAACTCTATGATTCATTTTGAATTAGTGTGCATATAATGTGTGAGATACAGGTCAATTTTAATTTGCTATATGTGTATATGTCCAATTATTCCATCAGCATTTGATTAAAAAACTATCATTTCTCCAAGGAAGTATGTTGGAGATTTGGATCCAAAGGGTATTGGGAATGAAAGAAAGAGAAAAAGGGGAGTGAAAGAAAGAGAAAGAAGAAAGAAAGAAAGAAAAAGAAAGAGAGAGAGAGAGAGAGAGAGAGAGAGAGAGAGAGAGAGAGAGAGAGAGAGAGAGAGAGAGAGAGAGAGAGAGAGAGAGAGAGAGAGAAAGAAAGAAAGAAAGAAAGAAAGAAAGAAAGAAAGAAAGAAAGAAAGAAAGAGGAAGGAAAGAAGGAAGGAAGGAAGGAAGGAAGGAAGGAAGGAAGGAAGGAAGGAAGGAAGGAAGGAAGGAAGGAAGGAAGGAAGGAAGGGAGGAAGGAAGGGAGGGAAAGAACAAAAGAGCTGGGATCAGGGGATCTGTGAATAGAGACTCATCAGACAACTTTATTGTTTAAAAGGGGCTCTCCATATACTCCAGTCTACATGACAACAAGCAGGAACACGTAGCCTATGTGACAAGAAGCAGCAATATGCAGTTAACTGTCAGTATTACCCATAGTTGAAGGAATTTTTAAAAATCTTATCTCAAGGTACAAAGTCTAAGTGTTCTATTCACTACAAAAGTTATGTGCTCATCTTTTCTTTCAGCCTTTACAGCTTCATCCTATTTGCCAGGAACTCTTTTTTCTTTCTTTCTTTCTTTTTTTAATATTACATATTAAAAATATGAGGTCCCCTTATACTCCTCACCCCCCTTGCCCCACTCCTCCCCCCATAACAACAATCTCCTCCATCACCATGAGACATTCACTGCATTTGGTGAATACATCCCAGAGCACTGCTGCACCTCATGGTCAATGGTCCACATCATAGCCCACACTCTCCCACAGTCCACCCAGTGGGCCATGGGAGGACATACAATGTCTAGTAACTGTCCCTGCAGCACGACCCAGGACAACTCCAAGTCTCAAAAACGCCCCACATCACATTTCTTTCTCCCACTCCCTACCCCCAGCAGCCACCATGGCCACTTTCTCCACAACAATGCCACATTTTCTTTGATTACTAATCACAATAGTTTGTGAATAGAATATCAGTAAGTCCACTCTAATCCATACTCTATTCCTCCATCCTGTGGACCTTAGAATGGTTGTGTCCACTCCACATCTATATCAAGAGATATCAAGAGGAGGCTTAGATTTCAGCTGGATGCTGGATGCAATTCTCTTGCTTTCAGTTGCAGGCAGTCTTGGCCCCCTGGTGTGGTGGTTGACCTTCTTTACCTCCATGTTAGATGAGTGGGGTAAGTTCAATAAACTAGAGTGTAGGGGTTGCAAGTCTGTTGAGGCTCAGGGCCTGGCTATCACATGGTCAATCCAGAGATTCAGGTCCCCTGGGTATACATTAAACCCCAATTCTCTTAATTACTGCATTCCTTAGGGTGTAAGCATAGCCATGGAGACAGCACTAGCATGGAGACAGCATGTCTCTCCTTGTGAGGCCATTGTGTTTGTTTCCAACAGAAGTACTTACAACTTTTTGCTTAGATTAGATCCATGAATATATGGATCTAATTGTGGACTCTATAGGCTGTTTAATTGTTCTAATTGTCCACCTTTTTGAAATTGCAACACTTATTTAATTACTGTAGTTTTATAAAATGCCTTGAAATCAAGAAATGTTATTTCTCCAAATCCATTTTTTTATACATTTGTGTGGGCTGACTTAGATGCTTTGAATTTACATACAATTATTAGAATTAGGTTATAAAATTCTAAAAAGAAAAGCTAGTTGTTTTTCTAAGGGGAAGATAGCATTGAATTGAGGAATTAATCTTGTGGGTCGTGCAAAAACATCTTTAAAATATTGAGTTGCATCTAAGATGACTGAGTAGAGAATGGCAGGATGCACTCATCCTCCAGAAGTGGCTCGAAGATTGACAGGCTTGCTTGGCATAGGGGAAGTCACAGTGTCCAAGGGTATTTTGAGTAGGATGCCAGCCAGAAGGTAATCAGCTTGGCACTGAAGGAATAGCAGGCCTGAAGGCTTACAGATGTGGGCAGATAACATGGTAGGACCTACCCAGACACCTGTGGCATAAGAGGGAGGTCCAAAGATTTTGTTTATTTTATTTATTTTTTTGCAAGTAGCTGGCAAGGAGGAACCTGCGCATCAGCGAACTGAGAGGGAAGTTTCAGTTTTTCATGTTTGTTTGTTTCTCTCTCTCTCTCTTCTCTTCTGGGTACTCAGGGAGTGGGGAGGGGAGTCACAGAATTAAAGGTGGGCATATACAGCCCATGAGGGGACTCCTAGCTGGGCACTGGTGGCCCGAGACAGCCTGGAGTTTCCTTCCTTCCTTCCTGCCTGCCTGCTTGACTCTTTTTTCTCTTCCTTTCCTCTTTTAATTTTTTTTATTTCCTTTATTCCCACATCTTTTCTTTTTTTTATTTTCTTTTTTCTATTAAACACAAGCAATTCTAAAGATATAGATTAAATGCAACAAGGTGTCAAAGAAGATCTTTACCATAAAACCAAATAAAAATAAAATCCTAGGCACTAGAAAAGAAACTGTCCAAGAGAATACACACATCAAGATGAAAAGATGCCTAGAATGTCAGCAAAATAATTATGAGCCATACTAAGAAACAGGAATGTATGACCCAGTCAAAGAAACAAATAAAACATTGGAGGAGATGCAGAATTTGGAAAAGATCTCCATAATCAATTTAGGGAGATGATGGAAGAAATAATGGGTTTTAAGAAGACAGCAGCTAAGCATATAGAAGTGATTGTAAACATATATAAGAAAAACATAAATCCTAAGGTAATGAAAGATCAAGTAGAAGAATTAAAAATTCAGTAGAACATGCAACAACAGATTTGAACAGGAAGAGGAAAGAATTAACAAACTAGAATTTAGGACCTCTGTAATTGCTAGATAGAAGTGGAAAAAAAAATGGAATAAAAATGAACAGGGATTCAGGGAATTGAATGACATCATGAAAACCACAAACGAACACATCATGGGTGTCCCAGAGTGAGAAGACAAGGGAAAAGGAGCAGAGGAAGTATTTGAGCAAAAAATGGCTGAAAAGTTTCCAACTCTTATGAGGAACATGGATGTACATGTACAAGAATGGCAGAATGCTCAAAACAGAATAAATCCTAACCAAATTACTCTAAGACACATACTAATCAGATTGTCAAACCCCAAAGATAAAGTAAGAAACCTGACAACAGCATGAGAAAGGATATATATATATATCACATATAAAGAACACTTGATACGATTAAACACTGATTTCTCATCTGAAACTATGGAGGTGAAAAGGCAGTGGTATGATATAGTTAAGGTACTGAAAGAGAAAAAAATGCTAGCTAAGATTCTGCATCCAGCAAAAATGTTTGTGAAAAGTGGGAGAGAGAGAGTGAAGTATTCACAGATAAAGAGAAAATGAGAGAATTCATAAATATGTGCCCTTCCCCTTAAGAAATACTAGAGGGGTCAGTAGCATGTATGCATGAGTATGGACAGGGACAGCTGCAAGGGCAGGGGTGGGCCAGGTTGTGGGGATGACAGAAGGTTATGATGTCCCTGGCAGTGGGTGGCAGTGGACTGGGTCAGCAGTAGGCAGCATGGGTGTCAGGTGCAGTATCCACTAGAAGTCTGACCATTTATTGGCAGCTGGACAGGGGTCTAGTGAGCAAGTTTTGGGAGAGCTTAGAGATGGTGGCATCTGGCTGGATTCAGTGGGCATCTACACTGGGCAAGTACTACAATAAGTATGTTCACATAGATGCTCCTAGCAACAAAATTCTTGCTGGATTGGAAGTATAGCTTTCAGGAAAATGCCTTTGGGGGCCCATTACCAACACAGCCTTCACCAAATTCTCTGAAAAATGTTTCATGGTTTTCAAAGCTGAGGGTATCTGGTGTCACATTCTTGGGGTTACTTGCAAGTATAAAAATGAATAGGGATGGCAAATGTTTGTCTACAGAATCCATCCTGAATGGATCATAATGTCAAAATGTTTTGAACGTTAAAAATACATTGGTGCAGGACAATTATTTGATCAGACCCATCATCTACCTCATTCCAGACATTCACCTGAAGTTGGCCAGCAAGTTGAAAGATATCATCAAAAGACCTCAGGGGACACTTACTGATGATAAGCCAAAGGCTTTCCATCAAATTTATCCAGATCTTTCCTCACAAGAGGATGAAGAGTGGTTGAAACTGGTGATGAGATAAAAACAAGCAGGTATTAGTGAAGCAGGCTAGTAAAATAGGGAATCCATAGATGGATCTGGAACCTGGCAGATAGTACATGTGGACATCAGTAACCCCCAAGATGGCTGCTGGAAGATCCCCAATAGGCAGAATTTCTTGATTCCTAAGAGACTCTGACAGAGAGTTTCCTGGTAGGCTGGAGACTGTGCCCATTACTCTAGGAAGAATGAAAAAGCACCCTTTAATAGACCATTATGGTGTCCCAGAGTCCTAATCTGACTAAAGTTTACTGCTTCACACAATTTGGAGTTGAAGCCCTGTCTCAGCATCCTGAGAATATTTATTTTCAAGGCTTAACTGGCCCACAAGTGTCCTTGTGGGTCGGTCTTGGGGGTATCTTATTTTGGATATCATATCAATGAACCCAAGCCACTGGGAGGCCTGAGCATTCCCAAATGAAAGCACCTGAGACTTTGTCCCGGGAGATAATTGGCTGCTATCTGAATGGATGGACCCAAGGAATGGGAGCCATTCAGTTTCCTGCTCTGGTTCTCAGCACCCCCACTTTCTAGGGTCTGAGACTGACTGACCCAAACAGAAGTTCTTGAGTTAAATGTCAGGAAATGTTTGGCTGTTGTCTGATTTCCACCACCCTAGGAAAACACAAACCACAAAAAGAAATTCAGTAAAAAGGTAAAACATGGGTAAACATTAGAAATTGCAAGGGTATCATGACATGTGGCCACCCTGGGGAAGGGAATTCCCACAGCATCCATTTTGGCTCTGCCCTCCACTTTCCTACTTCATCCCCCAGGTAACTGTGTGTGGTCAGATAGAAATGCCGGCTTGCAGAGGTGTGGACCCAGTGGGAGGGGTAAGCCCTTCGCTCTCCAGCTCTCCATCACTGCTGTGCACTCTCTAGGGGAGAGGGTGGGAGAAGGCTGTGGGTCACCAGCCCTGAGGACAGAGACTCTAGCTGCTAAAAGGTCTTGAAAGAGCAACACAATTAGCTCCATTTCTGTGCCCTAGCCCCTCCTGACTGGGGTTAGATCTAACAAGGTGGGGAGTGCAGCAGAGAATTCCCAAGCCTCAGTCCTTTCCTGTCCAGGATTGCATCCTGTGGAGGCTCATACACAAACCCATTTAAAATAGAGAACCAAAGGAAGACATTAAACAGGCTGTAGGTCATAGTTTCACTCACCAATAAACTCCTGGGCTGGCTTGCCAAATATGGGGATTTATCATCTATAATGGGGAGTTATAGCCTATAAATTAACCCACTTTATCACTTTTCTCCCCCTTCCTCTCTTGCTGGGACCCCTGATCTGTTATTTTCTCCCATTTCTCATACCTCCCTGCCTGAATAAATTACTGGCCTAACTCACCTGGCATGCTCTTGAAATTCATTTCTGTAGCAGAGCCAAGAACCTAGATAAAATCCAATAACATTAGGTTTTCTGGGCTTTACCCAGACAACCGTGATACTTGGGATAACAACAGTGATGGTGATGCTGAAATTGATGCCCCACCAACTCCAGGAAAGTCTTGGTAGTTTCATGCTAAATGGATTTTGGACACTGACATTTTCAATGAATGGATGAATGGGGAAGATTATGATGCAGATAAGAAGAGGAAGTCTGTGAGTTTCTGTCAGTGAATTTCAACAAAGAGTGAAGAGCCAGTCAGTCTGAAGTCCAGAGAGAAGAGATAGAAAAGCAGCAGCTAATGCTTGAAAGAGGAAACTTTTGCCTTCTCCTCTCTTTCCATACACACAGAATCACAGAAGAGGATTGGGAAAAAAAGGTCAAGCTGGTCTTTATCACAAGTGTAGAAGTCAGAAAGAAGAAGGTAAGCAAGAAGATCTTACCAAAGATATGGATGACTGAACACCTGTACCCAACATACAGGAAGTGGTATTCCTCAAAAAAGTAAACTCAAAAAAAAGATAGTAAAAATACACCTGTTAGAAGAGGAACTGTAGCAGATCTAGATGAGCAGAATGAAGAAACAGTCACAATATGAGTTAAAAAAAGATGAAGATCCTAGCAAAGGTCATCAGAGTTGCTGAGTCAACCCTGGCAAAAATAATGTAACAGAGCACACTATTCACATGATTATTCATAGTTATGCTTCCTGATTTGATTTTAACTGTATTCATGTGATTTAACAGCATGCTATTCCTGAGTGTTTCAAAGGAAAAAGACAAATCCAAGCCTCCAGAAATAAACTAGGTGTTTCAAAATTTTATGATTGACATATATCATCTGAATCCCCAAGAATATTTAACCAGCACTGCTTATTGGAGGAAATTGACAGAAGAAGTGTGCGCTGTGATTAGGGTTCATGCCTTTTTTAAAAAGATTCTGTTTTGTTTCTCTTCCCTTCCCCCCCGCCCAGTAGTCTGCTCTCTGTGTCCATTTGCTGTATGTTCTTCTGTGACCACTTCTATCCTTATCAGTGGCACCAAGAATCTGCATTTCTTTTTGTTGCATCATCTTGTTGTGTCAGCTCTCCATGTGTGCGGCACCATTCTTGGGCAGGCTGCACTTTCTTTCACACTTGGCAGCTCTCCTTATGGGGCACACTCCTTATGCGTGGGGCTCTCTTACGTGGGGGCACCCCTGCATGTGTCTCATGGCACTCCTTGCACACATCAGCACTGTACATGGGCCAACTCCACACAGGTCAAAGAGGCCTGGGATTTGAACCACGGACCTCCCATGTGGTAGGTGGAAGTCCTATCCATTGGGCCAAGTCCACATCCCTGTTCATGCCTTTTTAAGCAAGGGGACTTGTTAATTACCAAGTAGAATCAGAAAGTTGACCTATGGCAAAGGAACCTCCTCTGACTCCTCATTTTAATGTATTAACTGACACCCTTTCTGGGTTTGTACCTGTTCAGTTTCAATCACCTCAGGTCTCTGCTGTTCAATAAATGAAAATTTTTCCTGAAAGAACAAGGAAAAACCAATTGATTTGCCGAATATTGGTCTCTGTACTGATATGTACTCCAAGAAAACCTTAGAAAAGAGTAAAGGATCTAGTGCTGGAAGAGAGTAGACTGAACAGGAGACATTTCTACTTGTGGAAGCTCTAGAGATATATGAAAATGATTGGAAAAAAAATGTCACTACACGTAGGAAGTCGAACCCAGGATGAGTGTATTCTTCACTTTTTGGAACTACCCATTGAGAACCTATATCTTGAGGATTCAGATGCTTCCCTTGGGCCCCTGGCCTACCAGCCGATCCTTTTCAGTCAATTAGGAAACCCAGTCATGAACACTGTTACTTTCTTTCATACATATCCTTTGGCATGTTGGGGAAGTTTCCTTCTATTCCTATTTTTCTAAGTGTTTTTATCAGAAAGGATTCTGGGTTTTGTTAAAGACTTTTTTTGGTATCAATTGAGATGATCACTCTTTTTTCCCTTTGTTCTGTTAATATGCTCTATTACACTAACTGATATTCTGGTGTTGAACCACCCTTGATCTGGGATAAACTCACTTGATCATGGTCCATAATTCTTTTAATGTGCTGTTGGATTTGTCTTGCTAATATTTTGTTGAAGATTTTTGCATCTATATTCATAATGGATATTTTTCTGTACTTTTCTTTTCTTGTAGTATGTTTATCTGGTTTTGGCATTAGGGTTATATTGACCTCAAAGAATGCTTTAAGGTGTTCCTCCTCTTCAACTTTTTAGAAAAGTTTGAGCAGGATTGATATTAATTCTTTTGGGGATGTTTGGTAGAATTCACCTCTGAAACCAATCGGTCCTGGGCTTTTCTTCATTGGGAAGATTTTTATTACTTATCCAATCTCTACTGTAATTATTCTCTTGAGATCTTTTATTTCTAGAGTCATTGAAGGGTTTTGTATTTCTAGAAATTTATCCATTTTATCTAGGATGTCTAATTTGTTGGCATATAGTTTTCATACTATGTTCTTTTGATTCTTTTTTTATCTGTGGGATCTGTAGTAATGCCCCTATTCAATTCTAATTTTATTTATGCTTTCTCTCTTTTTTCCCCCATATCAGTCTAGCAAAAGAATTGTCATAAATTTTTATCTTTTCACAGAACCAACTTATGGTTTTGTTAATGCTATTTATTGTGCTTTTATTTTCCATTGCATTGATTTCTGCTCTAGTGTTTGTTATTTCTTTCTTTCTGCTTACGTTGAGTTTAGCTTGCTATCCTGTTTCTGCTTTAGGTGTACAATTAGGTCTTTGGTTTAACCTCATTCTTCCTTTTCAATGTAAGCATTTAGGGTTTTAAATTTCCTTCTTAGCATTGCCTTTGCAGCATCCCCTAAGTTTTGATAAGTTATGTTTTCATTTTCATTGTTCTCAAGAAATTTAATGATTTCTGTTGTGATTTCTTCTTTGAACTGTTGATTAAGATTGTGTCATTTAACTTCCTACATTTGTGTATTTTCAAGTTCTCTGCCTGTTATGGATTTCCACCTTCATTCCACTGTGGTTTGAAAAGATGCTTTGTAAAATTTCAATTTTTAAAACATTTATTGAAACTTGATTTGTGACCCCAATTTTTTTCTATCCTAGAGAATGATCCATGTGCACTTTAGAAGAATGTGTACCCTGCTGTTTGGTATGTAGTGTTCTGTATATGTCTGTTACTTCTAGTTCATTTATCATGTTATACAAATTCTCATTTCCTTATTGATCAAACTAAGCATGAATGATAACCAGCAGCCATCCCCAGAATGCCAAAGTCTTCAGGAAGAAAGCATCCCCTTAATTTGGACTTTCATTTATTCTCAAAACTGTGAGCAAATAAATTTCCATTTGAACTTCCTGTGGATTATTTTCAAACACGAACATTTAGACTATCATATTTCACCATGACATATCACATCTAACAGGACCATTTGCTTTTGAGAAATTATTCTAATCACTGGGACTGTAATATATGATCTGGAATGAAAGGAGGAGGTTTAAGATAAAAGAAAGTCCCAGCATTCTCACATGATATAGCCCCAGGTGGTTGAGTAAAATGCATTAGAGAAAAATAACTGATAGTTTTCTTTTATTAATGGTGGACCCAGTTGAGATGAAGGCCTATTTATCAGTTAAAAATAACAGAATATAGAATAAAATAAAATAATTTTTTACACTTATAAGAGATATTTTAAGAGACATTTAGGAAAATCAAAATGTTCTAGGAAAGTTGATAAAAAGGAAAGAATTAACTACTTATGATTACTTTTAAATATCTAGGATATAGTGTAGTCATTAACACAGGGTTCTCTCAGGTCTTGAAGAATACTAAGATAGCCTAGAAGTGTCTAAGGAATGAATATGATTGTAAGAGTGTGACCAAGGCAAAAATTAATAAAGAACTGGGTCATTCACAATTTATTTTAGCTGCCAATCTTGCCTTTAGGCTACCTCTCTCCCCCAACACACTGCAAGACTTCTAAGCTTCTGTGAGCCTAGTACTTTCTGATTGTGTGGGGTTTAAATAATATGAGTGTTTACAAGTTAGGTTACGGTATTCTTGTAATAAAATTTGTTATGGAATACTTTAAATTTCTAAAAAAATGCATATTAATTGATAGAATTTCTTAAATTACATGCTTATGTAAATATTTCTTAAGTTTCCTATTATCATATGCTGGTCAATTCAATTGATAAAGTTCATTAGACATTGATTTGACATATTTTTTTCAAAAACAGTCATTGGATTACAGGTTGGACAATAAATGCTGGAAAGGACTATTAGCAAGAGAAAATTATTCTTAGTCGAAGAGATTTAGGAATAGGCTTAATATATAATTTCATCATATTTTCAATCAGTAAATTGTATGAGACATTTAAAAACAAAAGAAAGCTATAATAACTGATTCAAATTTTGTCACAAAGCATTCTTTCTGATGAGTCTTGTCCTGTATTCTCCTGAAAACCTCAAATTTAACTGATAAATGTTGTATGTGTTTTGACTGGTCCACCAACTGTCTATTCCCATCTCTTTGCCCCTCCCCAAGCCTCACTATTACCTGAGAAACAATATTGAAAGTTGACCAGGTAACAACCATTTAATGACCACCAAGTGTACAAGTGAAAGGAAGATCTGCATGTTCTTCACTTTAAATTAAAAATCTAGGAATGATTAATCTTAATGAGGAAGGCATGTCAAAACCTGAGATGAAAAACGTTTATACCAAAAAGCAAAACTGTGAAAGCAAAGGAAAAGTTCTTGAAGGAAATTCACAGTGCTATTATGTTACAGCAAAGTCAGGAATTCTGAGTGGCAGAAAAACCCAAAAGGCACTCAGATAGGTGGAGGAACAGATTTATTATGTACAAGCCCAGAGGAGACTTTATTTCCAAATTCTGAGCCCTGTATTACAGTTTTCACAGCTTTACATAGGCTCTTATGCAGAATTAGCATGGTTCTCACTCACTGGTTAATGAGTTGCTGGGCTGTTGGGCAATTTTTCTACTGGAAAAAGCAAACAGGGTTACAAAAGCAGAAAGCAAGAGAGGTCAATTAGGGAGGTTTCTATAGAGATTACAGGGTCACATTTTTCTATTAGGCACATGGAACTACAGAAGTGGAAGGCAAGAGGGGGCAATCGGGAAGCTATTATAGGGGTTACAGGGTCATGCTTTTCTGTTTCTCAACATTTACTCCCTTTGATGTCCCTATAGTTCTATAGGGAGTCACTTGTATTAAGTGGCTTATATCCTCTCAGGGCTAGAACTCTTGCCCTTGTTCTTTGGGTTTCTTTGTTTCAATGAACCTGATGAGAACATTAACTACACAGTGGCCAAATGTGACTAACATGAATAAAGTGATTAAAGGACTTGCTAGGGACTGGAGCCAAGAGGACCACAGTTCCAGATTCCAGCTCCATGACTCTTCTGGTTCTCTTTTCCTTTTCTGGATCTGGTCTCTAAGCTCTTTTACTTTGGCAGTAACAATTCCTGATTGGTTGAAGTAGTAATAACATTCCTCCCTGAGGAAGAGGCATGCCCCTCCTTTTTCAGCTGTTAATAGGTCTAGGGCTTTCCTATTTTGCAGGGTTGCTGTGGCTAAGGGGTTGACTTGGCTTTGGAGGGAGACTACGGAATCCATGTCTTCATTTAGTTCTGGGGAGATTTTGTAGTAAAAGTTGAAGGAAGAATCCAATCCTCCCAGTCCAGTTCCTATCCCTGTAACTATACCTGCTCCCATGACAGTGGTGGCAATTAGAGATTGCCTGGCTCATCCTTGGGGCAGATTCAGAGCTTGTTCTAGTTCATTTTCAGGATAGACTGACACCTCTGGTGATGAGAACACCTTGACACAACTCCCTGTCCAATTGGCTTCTAAGCATCTATGCACAGTGTTTCCACACAGGAAGAACAATCCTGGGGGGCTACACCAGGTCAGGGTGCTTGTTAAGCTTTCATTAGCAGTACACATGTTTGCAGGGATGGTCCCAACAGATTCTGATGTTAGGTCAGGGTTTTTTCTTAGACAACAGGTTATATTGTCTCTACCGTCCCCAGAGAGAGCTAACTGGACATTGAGAGCCATGGGGCCAGTAGGGGTCTTTCATTTTTTATTTCAGTTAAGGTTTAGTTGGGAGCCCACCCTGGTGGAGATGGAGTGCCTATAAAGTTTCTCCTCAAGAGGGGCAAGCACAGCCAACAGATTTTGCCATCTGATCGAGCACTGAGGAGGAAAGTATAAGAGGTGTTTACCAGCCACTGACCTCCTCAATGGGGGCTATGAACTGAATAAGTTGATGGAGCCCTGTAAGGTTTACCTACTGATATTTTGGGCCTTCAGCTAGTTTGATGAGGTTGGTGTGGACTTGCTTAAAAAACTTTCTCTTGGGCTTGGTCCTGTACCCCTTCACCACCAGACATGCCTACCCATGGGAGGTAGGTCCAGCACCTGGTCTCCCCTGGATTGCCCCAGGTTTTGCAGTTGTCCCCATGTTTTATTGAACCTGCCCAGAATTTTTGCCTATTTTCCAAACTTGGCTTAACAGTTTGGGTATAATAGCATTTTGCTGACAAATAGGTCTAATGGTTAAAGGTAAGGACAGGGGACCATTTTCCCTGGAGCTGTTTTAGCCTTTCTAGAGTGGTGGATACTATGGCCCTGTAGCACCCAGTACAGGAGGGGTATGGGTTGGTGGTGGCCCCAAATGAAGTGAGGAAAAACAAGGCACAGGTACATTATTATGATTAGTGTTCTGTCACTATACTCCAGTCTCTGGGAGCTGTTACTAGTCCAGTCCCAAACAGGAAACCCAGCAGTCCAAAAAGAAGCAGGGACCACAGGGAATAAGAATCCATCTAATCAGTCAGTGGCCATTCTCAGTGATTCTGGGCAATTTGGAGTTTCAACAGATAACCAGGCACAGGATGAATTATCCAGCCATCCCATCTTTCACTGGAGTGTGCTTTTTTAACTCTAATATGATGAATCCAAGGGATTATACCTGAAACTTTCAAAGCAGTGGGAGTTACAAAGATTACTGTATATGGGCCTGTCCAGGGGGGCTGGAAAGGCTCCTTTTTCCAATATTTTACCCAAACTAGATCTCCTGGTAAGTGTGGATGCACTGCGCGGCCTAATGGGATCTCAAGACAAGATGGTTTTATGTATTTGAGTTGAGGTTTTACCCAGTTGCTGGAGGGTGGAAACTTGGTCAGTCTCTCCTAAGAGCCTGAGATCTCCATTGAAGGTTTGAATAATTTGATGTGGTTGTCCAAATAGAATTTCAAAAGGTGAGTAGCCTGAGGGTCTGGGGATGCATCTGACACTAATGAGGACTAGTGGGAGCAGATCCATCCATGGGAGGCCAGTTTCTTGACAGAATTTAGCTAAGGTGGTTTTGAGGGTTCAATTCATGCCTTCCATGTGCCCTGAGTTCTGGGGCCTATATGCTGTGTGGAGTTTCCACTTAATTCCTAACATTTTTGCTAGCTCTTGGATGAGGGCCACTATGAAAGCTGGGCCATCGTCACTGCCTATGGATATGGATATTCCTTGCTGGGGAACTATGTCTCAGAGCAAGGCTTTAGTTACTTCTCTTGCTTTTTCAGTATGGGTAGGAAAGGCTTCAATCAAGCCTGAGAAGTTACACATTATTACCAATAAGTACTTATGCCCTCAGCTTCATTTCATTTCTGTAAATTCTGTAGTTAAATCTTCAAAAGGAGCAGTTTCAGTGTTTTGGATGCCCGCTGGAGTCTTGGGGCCTTGGGAGGGTTGTTTTTAGTACAGGTTTGGCATTGACTGCCAACTATGATGTAGAATGAGGACATCTGGGCAATGTAGTAATACTTCCCAAGCAAGGTTCCTAAAGCAGTCTTTCCTAGGTAGGTGAATTGGTGATATTATTAGACAAGGGTGTAGGTGGTCCTCTTTGTTATGAAGATTTGACCATCCAGGAGTAGCCAGTTTCCCTCTGGGGTCTGATGCCCTCCCTCTTTCTTGACCCACTCCTGTTCCTTTTTAGGGATAGCTTAGTTTTTTAAGGGCTGCTCTAAGAGAGACAGGTGTGGTGCCATCAACAGGGCCTGCAGTTTAGGGGCTCCCTTGGCTTCCTGTCAAACTGCTTTATTGGCTAGGTCATTTCCTTTGGCAATCTGCATCTGTTCCCTTCTGATGTCCCTGACAGTGAATGAGGGCCACTTTGCTTGGCTTCCAGACTGCCTCCAGTAGCTGAAGGATTGTTTCCTTGTTTTTGATCACCTTTCCCCTGCAGGTAGTGATGTGGGCTATGGGTGAGAGGCTTTTTTTCTCTTCAGAGATAACCTTAACCTAGGTTGTCTGTCCTGACTTGTGGGTTTGGGATGATGGGGGCCTGCAGTCCTGCCCTTGGTGACCATGGCAATGCCTCCAGTCCCAGGAAACAGTTTATCAATGCAAACTCTTTGACTTTGAATATTCAGGGGAAATGCAAACCAAATGTGCAGAAAAGCTTATCTGGAATGTATGATGTCCATGGTAAAAGCTTACCTAAGATGTAGAAGATATATATGCTAATTCAAGTCTATTGAGAACTGAAACAAAAGAACCATTTGGCCTTTCCTCTCTGTATAAAAGGGGCTCAAAAATCTTGTTTGGGGCTTGGGATTGAAACAGAAAACTCCCGAGTCCGGCCGTCCATCAATAAACCATTTTTCCTTCTCAAAATCATTCCTGAGTCCTGGCCTCTCTATACGCAAATAATTGAACCTCTCTCAAATTCTACAATATTAGGAGTCCCCTTTCTTTATAAATTGCTCCTTGGATATGTACAGTAGCAAATGCATACTTAGAATCAGTGTAAATGTTTACCGTTTGTCCAGCAGCCAGATGTAGAGCTTGAATTAATGCCCAGAGTTCAGCTTGTTGTACAAACTACCCTTTAGGTAGGGGAGCTGCTTCTACCACTTGTTTAGCCATGGTGTTGTAGAATTTGGGAGAGGTTCAATTACTTGCATATAGAAAGGCCAGGACTCAGGAATGATTTTGAGAAGGAAAGATAGTTTATGGATGGTCAGCGAGACTCAGGAGCTTTCTGTTTCAAGCCAAGCCTCGAACAAGATTTTCAAGTTCCTTTTATACAGCGTGGGGAGTCAAATGGTGCTTTTATCAAAGAAAACTACTATCTTTGTTAGTTAAGTCTTTGCCTGAGTACCAGGTAGGTTTTGAATTAACATATAGCCTACACCTCAGGTGAGCTTGAATTAGCATCTTGCCCACATTCTATCTGGATACAACCTTGAATATACATTCAGTCTTACATCCTTTCTGAACATTCAAAGCCTATATCACTTAGCTGGATTTCTAGAGACTAGGTACACTTGGATACAGAATTAGATGATTTTGAATTTATGCACAGGCTATATTATATTTCCCATTCAAGGCCAAGTCCAAGTTCCCTTAAGTTTCAGCATCACCACTATCAGAGTTTACCTGGACTGACTAGTATGCATATAGAGTTTGAGTTGCTAAATGGCCTCCCAGGACTGGAGTCATTGCCATGGTCACCAAGGGAAGGACTGCAGCCTCTTACCATCCCACACCCATAAGTCAGGACAACAGCTTAGGTTATCTCCAAAGAGACAAAGAGCCTCCCACCCATAGCCCACATCAATGGTGACTGCATATCCAGCAAGCCTCTCTCCATCTCTGATATAACTGTTGCCATCCATGAATAGGGGTTGATCTGGGCAAGGGAGTGGCCTGTTCTGGAGGTTGGGATGACCGGCATACACCTCTTCTGTTAATTCTGCACAGTCATGTTCAGGAGTTCCTTTTTCAGTTGACAGGAAAGCGGCAGGATTCAGGGTGTGTATGGTTTCTACTGTTATTCTAGGGTTTTCACAAAGCAGGCCCTGGTAATGAGTAAGCCTGGGGCTAGATAGCAAGCAGTGACCATGTGAGTTCATTAGGGCAGTGACAGTATGTGGCACCATGACATGAATGGCTTGCCCAAGTGAGCTTCTCAGCCTCTTTGAGGAGGGCTACTATTGCTGCTAAAGCCCTTAGGCAGGGAGCCCACCTGGTGGCCACAGAATCTACCTGTTTTGATAGATAGGCAATAGGTCTCTGCCAAAGACCAACTATTTAACTGAGGACTCCTAGGGCCACCTTATTTTTCTCACACACTCAAACAGGTTAAAGTCCTAAGATGCATCTGGAAGTCCTAGAGCAGGAACCTGGCTGAGCTGTTCTTAATTTTTTGGAAGGCTCTCTTTTGGGATACACTCCAGGTGATGGGTTCTTTTTCTGGGCCCATGAGGACTTCATAAAGGGGCTTAGGCATAGCCATAAAACCAGGGATCCAGATAGGACAGAATCATGTTGCTCCCAGAAATTCATGGAGCTTTCTCTTAGTAGTAGGTGTGGGGATAGTGCAAATTACCTTCTTTCTTTCTGGTCTTAGTGTTCAGTGCCTTTTGAGATGATGAATCCTAGTTATCTAACTTGTTGCTAGCAGACCTGGGCCTTTTTCTAGGATACTTTATACCCAGTTTGCGTTAGAAGTTGCAGAAGGGCCCGAGTTCCCTCTAGCAATTTTCTTCTGTCTCACTAGCTAGCAGCAGGTTATCTATGTACTGAAGGAGGGTACATTTTAGGTCTTCCATGAGTAAGAGGCTAGGTCTGCCACCAGGGCTTATCTGAGGAGGGTGGGGAAATTTTTGAAAAATTATGAGAGCTGAGTACAAGTTAATTGAGCCTTTTGCCAGGTCCTGGGATTCTCCCATTCAAAAATGAATAGAGGCTGCCTCTGAGGAGATACTCGCAGACAGAAGAAAGTGTCTTTTAAATCCAGACAAGTAAACCAGGTGGCTTCAGGTGGTAATTGTTCCATTAATGTGTATGGGTTAGGGATTTCTGGGTGCAGGGTGATGGTGGTGTTTTTGAAGGCCTGCAAGTCTTGGACAAGTCAATATCCCTTCACATCAGGCTTTTTTACTGGCAGCAGCAGAGTGTTCCAAGGTGACTGGCATTCGACTAAGATCCCTTCTTCTCGTAGGCAGTTTATGTGCTTGACCATGTCCAACTGTGCCTCATGAGGGATCGGGTATTGTGTTTGTTGGACCAGGATGGCCCCAGGTTTCAGGTCGATGATGAGAAGGGCATGATTCCAGGCCATTCCTGGTGAATTTCTTTCAGCTGAGACCTCAGGGTACAGTTCCAATAGTCTCCCTGGATTTTACCTTATGGTTTCCTCTTTCACGCAGTCTCTATTCTTCCCTCCAGGGAATGGTGACAAGGAGGTTGAGGCTGGTCCTGAAACAAACTTCTTGACCCCTAAGTTCTAAAGGTGATTTGGGCTCCCAGTTTAGTTAGAAGGTCCCTGCCCAGCAGGAGAACTTGACATTCAGGTGGATACAGAAATTCATGGTCACTTTGTGGCCACCCAACTAGCAGGTTCTGGACTGGCAGAAAGGCCACTGACTCGACTGATTTCCAATTGCCCTATGATGTTGGTCATCTTTCCACTAAAGGGGGCAACTGGGGTTTTTACTACTGAATATTTGGCTCCAGTGTCTACCATAAAAGTCATTAGTTGGCCCCTGATGTTTACTTCAACTGTGGGCTTGAGGAGGCTGAGTTCTAGTGAGTCCAGTCATTCCTATTTGGGTTCAATTCCTGCTAGCCTGATCAGGTGGTCTTGGGATTTGGGTCAGTATTCTCCTTTGGGAGTGTTTCCATTTTTAATCTGTTTGGTGTGTGTTTGTGTGTGTGGGCATTCATTTTTCTAGTGTCTAGTCTCTTTGCAGTAGGCACATAGTGCCTTGCCAGGGGCGTTCTTTTACAAGTGGTTCCCCCTTTTTGGGGTGGCCCCCCAGCTGGTTGGGTCCAGAGTTTCTAAGGCTCCTGCCAACAGGGAGGCCTGCTGCTTCCTTCCCCTTTTTTTTACTTTTTTTTCAACAGTTTGATCCCAATTGATGAATACTTTGTCTGTGACCTCAAGGAGCTGGGAGATGTTCATCCCTATGAACCTGTCTAGTTTCTGGAGCTTTTGTCTGATGACTGGTACTGCCTGTGTGATGAAAGCTGCATTAACCATCCTCTGGCTTTCTGGTGCTTCTGCATTGAAAGGGTTATAGATCTTGAAGGCCTCACAGAGTCACTCATAGAAATCTCCTGGGATTCCTCAGGTTTCAGGGTGATGGAAGCTATCTTGGGTATATTTTGGGGCCACCTCACTCCTTCTCAGAACTCCCTGAGAAGGGTTTCTCGAAATCACTGAAGAGCAGCCCATCCCTGATCTGTGTTAAAGTCTTAGGCTCATTGGGCATCTGGTGCTGCTTCTCCGGCCCATTGTTCCAGGTCCAAGAAACTTGCAGGGGCCTGTTCTTGCAACCACTTTTTATCCTCTGTTAGGATCCAGCATCTCTCTTTCATATTGAACAAGGTCAAGAGAAGTTGACAGCAATCATCCCAAGTGGGGTGGTGGGTCTGGAACATGGACTTTGTGAGGTTAATAAGAGCCTGAGGTTTTTCTGACTCTGAGGGGGTGGGGGCGTTGTGCTTCTAGTTTAGGAGATGTGTAGTTGTGAAAGGCTGGGAAAGCATGACTGGCCTCCCAGGTTGGACCTTTCTTTCTGCACCATTCTGGACTAGACCCTGTCTTTCATGGAGGGGCATCTGGAGTACAGATTGCACTGACTGAAGTCTTCTCAACAAAAAAGGGTCTCAGGGTACCCCTTTGGAGGGGCTGACAGGCCTGGGGAGACCGAAGGTGGAGGAGTCTCTGGGAGATCCACTTGCAGAGCCTCCAGGACAGGTAAATGTCCTGGAATGATGAATATACAGTGGGGGTAATGGGCCTTCCTCTGCAGATCCTTGGAAAATAACAGGTTTTTGAGGTCTGGCCATTGGGCTACCAAGATCCTACTCTGACCCTTTCTTTAACACAGAATTGAACCCAAGGGGCCAGAGTTCAAGCAATTTCTAACCAGGAAGCGATGTAGGGAAACTGATCAGGATGGCCAGGGGTCCCAGTGACTGTACACTAAACTGCATAAACCTTGGTTACCACTAGGGTTCCTTCTGAGGGCCAGTCAATACCAAATATGAGCAATACCAACTTGTACCAAGTCTGGAGAGTTCCAGGGGCCACATGGACACCATAATCCCTGGTAAAGACTTTCTTGAAAATTTTTAACATACAATCTAAGACCGTGAGTTTGGATTGTGATGATTCCATCCGTGAACCAGTGGTGGAGGACAAACAAAGGAAGGGTGCCTCTCATGAGGCCACTCGTATGCCCTCCTATGTCTCTCATGAAAACTTAGTTTCATTTTAGCTAAAATGTCCTTGTGAAGTACGGATTAGGCATTATGCTGTATGATGTAGCTGCAGAGGACAAGTTGGGGCCCACTCAGACTCCATAGCCCAGGCCGTGGAGCCACAAACTAGATCATCAGAGACAAGCATCTGCAGTCCCCATTCACTCACTCAATCACTCAGAGGTTACACAGTTCCATCCAAGGGACTACACTATCCTGGAATCTCAAATCTCAAGTTTTGGGGAGGGGATCAGTCTCCTCTTCCATTCGGAAATAGGCCTGACTGGGACTCAGAACCCCAGGGTCTTACCTTTCTGTCATCATCTTACATTGTTCAATCCACCTCCACCAAGTCAGGCTGGGTCAGAGAAAGAAGCACACAGGGATCTTTCCCAAAAGAGGCCCCATCAAGGGGACAGGTGGTGCCACCTCATTCCTGTGGAGATTTTCACTGGTTGTGCCCACCAATCCCAAACTGGATGCTCAAAAGGCATTCTTGGTTAGGTTTCCTGGCCAAGAAAACAAATGTTACAGCAAATCCAGGAATTCTGAGTGGCAGAAAAACTCAAACGGCAGTGAGAGAGGCAGAGGAACAGATTTATTATATGCGAGCCCAGAGGAGACTTTATCTCCAAATTCTGAGCCTTGTCTTAACAGTTTTCACAGATTTATATAGGGTCTTATGCAGAATTAGCATGGCTCTCAATCATTGGTTAATGGGTTGCTGAGCTGGCAGGCAAATTTTCTATTGTAATGTGCAAGCAGGTTTACAAAGCATAAAGCAAGAGTGGTCAATTAGGGAGGTTCCTATAGGGGTACAGGGTCACGTTTTTCTATTAAACAAGTGGAACGACAGAAGTGAAAGGCAAGAGGAGTCAGTCTAGAAAGCCTTTATAGGGGTTACAGGGTCATGCCTTCCTATTTCTCAACAACTACAGTGAACACATTAATGAAAAGAAAGTAAACCAATTTTATTACTGACACAATGGAAATATTTTAAGGCATGACTTCCCAAATATTTTAAGTCCACTGTTGAGATATAATTTTCAGAAAAGAAGAATCTTTTTAAATGATAGTGCTTTTTGGCAATACAATTGGACATCCAATAGTTCTCATGGTGATGTACAATGAGATTAACTTATTTTCCTGCCTGTTAATACATCATCCATTTTGCATTCCATGGATCAGGAGTAATTTTTGCTTTCCAGTGTTATTATTTAACAAATACATTTCACATGGCTATCGCTGTCATAGGTAGTGATTCCTCTGATGGAGCTAGACAATGTAAATTGAAAACCTTCTGGAAAGGATGCACCATTCTAACAAATGAATCATATTTGTGGTTAATGGGAGGAGATCAAATATCAGCATTAACAGGAGTTTGGAAGAAGTTAATTCCTAACATCATGGATAACTTTGAGGAGTTCAAGATTTCTGTGGAGGTAGTAACTGCAGATGTAGTGGAAAAAAGAAATTATAATAGAATTATAAGTGAATCCTGAGGAAATTAATATATGGCTGTAATTTCATGATAATACTTCAATGGAATGGATGAGGAGTTGTTTCTTAGAGATGAGTAAACAAAGTGGTTTCTTGAAATTCAATCTACTACTGGTGAAGATATTGCAAACATTGTTGAAATGGCCACAGATGATTTAGAATATTATATAAGCTTGTTTTACAAAGCAGTGACAGGGTTTGAGAATATTTACTTTGAATTTGAAAGAAGTTCTACTGTGGGTAAAATGCTATCAAACACCTTTATATGCTAAAGAGAAATCTCATGAAAGAGTCAATCAATGTAGCAAACTTCACTGTTGTTTCATTTTAAGCAACTGTCACAGCTATACAACCTTCAGGAATCACCACCATGATCAACAAGCAACAATCAACATCAAGGCAAGATCCAATAGAAGCAAAAAGTTTAGGACTTGCTGAAAGGTCAAATGATGGTTAGCATTTTAATAATAAAATATTTCAATTAAGATATATACATCTTTTCCAGATATAAAGTTTTTTCACACTTAATAGACTACAAAAGTGCATAAGTAAAACTTTACATTCAGTGGGAAACCAAAAAATTTGTGTGACTTGAATTTCTGTGATATTTGCTTTATTGTGGTGGCCTGGAAACAAACCCACAATATCTCCATGAAATGCCTATAATTCTGGTCTATTGATGAATATGAAAAATTCTCCTAGATCACATAACAGAAAAAATAATGTGAATTATATGTAAACCATGACTTTCAAATATAAGAGAAGAAGTATCATAAGTAGAGAAGATTGCAGAAAAAATAAACTAGAACTGAGAGTTAAGACAGTCTGGAGATTGTAGAGGGGTGCAGTATAGCCAGTTTTAATCATCTAGGCAAAAGAAAACAAAATAAAAAGTAGAAGAATAGAAAAGTCATCACACAGTTATTCTTGACCTGAAAATCTATTGTATATTGTATCATTGATCACACAGTTATTCTTGACCTGAAAATCTATTGTATATTGTATCATTGCATTTTTTCCCAATGTAGTCATCTCTAAGACTGGCAAATTGGACACAAGGCATGTTGGGGGGATTTCTGATTATCAGAAGAGAAAGTTCTATTTTTTCCAAGGAAAATTGTCTGCCTTGTAAATTTATGAAGAGGCAGGCATGACAGGATTAAAGAGAACCTTTAGAGAGACAATTCTTGCATTCCTAAAATTCAAGTGATCACAACTGGAACAAGTTAGACCTTTAAACTGAAGGTTTCTATAAGAATTATAATACTTTTTACTTTTAGCTTCTTGTAATGTCAGAAGTCATTTAGTACAACTTCCAAGGAAAGCTTAATTTCATTCTGCAATGATGTTAATAATAGCTACACTAGGGACAGAGCATGGAAATCACAATGAGTATAACCTTATTAACTTTAATTCCCAAGGTGTCATTTGCAAGGCAATTTTCATTTCCACATTTCACAGTATATAGACGACATGATTCAGGATAGGGGAAATCACCCTGTAAAATGCAGAGATTACTTTATCCTTGTTTTCACTACCGGTGGGAAGGATTTAAATATAGATACAGGGCACTAAAAATAAGGCTACAACCATTATGTGAGAACTACAGGTTGAGAGAGCTTTACATGGTACTGTAGGGGAGCATTCCCTAAGATTGTATGAGTATGTAAGAAGCCAAAAGAAGAAAAACTACGATCACCACAATCTCTGAATTGACAATAGCTAAGGTACTAATAACATGAATATCTCTGCAGATTTGAGGCTTCACATCACATATGTAGTGACTGATCAGATTGGGGCCACAGAAATATAAAATGAGGAACATGAGCAATAGAGCAATAAAGTGTAAAAAACCCACACCCGAGGTCATGATGATCAGCATATTGCATCTCTGCAGGTTCATGATGACCATGTAGTGCAGGGACTTGACAATGGCAACATAGTGGTCAAAGCCATGGGCACCAAGATTAGTATTTCCACAGCCACAACCAAGTGGAAGTGAAGAGCTGGGTCATCAGTTCTTATGTGAGATTTTTTTTTCTCTCTCTCTCTAAAGCTAAGTCTCTGATTAACTGGGAAACTACTGCTGAGATGAGGGAGAAATCTAAGAGGAAGAGGTGGTAGAGGAAGTAGCACATTGGTTTATCAATTAGATGACTACAGGTAATGTTGAGTAAGATGATCAAGTTCCCCATTAAGACTGCCAAATAACAGAACAGGAATAAGAAGCAGAACAATAGCTTTTTCTGCTTTTATTCTCCCATAGCCCCAAGAAGACAAATCAGTGACATTGTTCTGATTTTCCATGAGGAAATGTGAGTGAAGAGTACACAATAGAAATTTAATTTATCAGAAATAATACAGATTTGTAAATAAGTGATAGCATATTTATCCTTGCTGTGAGTTACAAATTGAAAAATGATGTTGATCATAGTGGATTTATTATAGGTCTTTATCACTGAAAATCTTTTTAGATTAGGACAGTTTTGTCATGTCAAATGATGTTTAATAAGAACATATTTTAGTCCTCTAATTTTATAAATATTTACATTAACTCCCATAACAATCCAAGCCTAAGTAGGTAGTATTCTTATACTCATTTTATATATGGGACATTGGAGGCATAGGAGGATTCAATTAATAATGTCATTAAGATATATAGTGGCAGGTCTAAGACATGAATCTTTACCCTATGCCAGATTCCATGCTTTTCAGTGCTATGCTGAGTTAGTCTCAGGTCAAAAAGTACCCAGCCATTTTCCATCTTCAGAAAATTGAGGTGTTTCTCCATCTGCCCCTAACATCCTTTATCCAAAATTACCAAACCAACCTAGAATTCTATATTCCACTAAAACTAAATATTTTTTCTGGAAAATTAAAGAAAAATCAAGGTTCTTTTTTTTGTCTTTATTTATTTTTTTAATATTACATTCAAAAAATATTAGGTCCCCATATAACCCCTACCCCCTTCACCCCACTCCTCCCCCCATAGCAACAATCACCTCCACCATCATGAGACATTCATTGCATTTGGTGAATACATCTCAGAGCACAGCTGCACCTCATGGTCAGTGGTCTACATCATAGCCCACACTCTCCCATGTTCCATCCAGTGGGCCATGGGGAGACATACAATGATAAAAGTAACAGGAGAGGCTTGTGAAAAAAGATCACATGAGTCCAGCTCCATCACACAGAAACACAAACTCCAAAGAAGGGCCAACTGACATGGCACTGAACTCTATCTGCCATGACCATAGAACCTGTGGGTCTCTGTGGCCCTCAGAAGAACCAATACTCAGGGTTGTATCTACTTTATCTGTCTCTGGGACTCTGCTGAGGTGTGCATAAGTGCAACTGCTCTGATAACCTCCTGGCTTTTTTTTTGGAGACTCATAGTCATATAAACTCATTTGTCCTTTCCATTTCCCCCTTGATTCAGGTCAAAAAGCATTTTTAAATCCTGGCATTATATGTAGACTGAGATATTCTGCTGGCTTGAGTTGGCCCTTTTATTCAAGGTCATTTTCTAGTTATATCATCAGCTGGTACTTGGTGGTAATCCCTCGGCACCATGGAGGCTCATCCTGGGAGTCCTGTCCCACACTGGGGAGAAGGCAACGCCATTTACATGCTGAGTTTAGCTTTGAGACTGGCCTCATTTGAGCAACACGGAACCTCTCAGGAGGTAACGCTTAGGCACCTTGAAGCTCTAGGCCTTGTTCTTTTTTCAGGTGTACAGGCTCATAAGCATAGTCATTAGTGTCAAAGGCTCATTGTTGGACCTTCATTCTTTATTGGTCATTGCCATTGCACTTGGGGATTGTTGCTGTTCCTTTAGGGACTGTGATAGAGCTCCCCTGGCTAGGAACTCAGCACTCCCTCAGTTGTTGTTTTTAATTGTAATCATACCATAGAAATTATCTAATTAAATTGCTAATATTTTCAGTGACTTTAATTCTTATGTTTTGTCTGGAAATAGGGAATTAAATACAGAAATTGCCAGACTTCTGAATATAGGAACACGGGACATTATTAAATAAAAGCTCCACCTTTCTCCTAATTATGTTACAGGTACATTTTTGAGGATTTACATTTAAAAACACCTTAGAAAGATAATTGTTCTCTGTTGCCACATTGTATGAATTAATGGGATGAAAATTTACCTACTCATTTCAACATAAATTTAGAAGAATACAGACATACAGATGAAGTGTATCTGGGAGGAGGGAGCTAATTTATTGAAAACATCACCTATGGCCCTTATAAAAATATCCACCTTATAAAAGTTATCTTTTGCCTAAAAATCTCTTACTTTAAATGGGATGCTTTTGGTTTTTATTTTACATTATGAGAAAATATGATGTAGTGTCCAGAACTATAGTCAAAGGAACATAAAAATGTGTATCTAATTATGGATATCCTAATAGTTCTTCATTGCTAGCATTAATCCCCTCCTTTTGAGACTTCTTATCCAACAGGCAAGTGGAATCAATGATATTGGGTCTATTTACCTTATTGCAAGACCAAAAGAAATGAAGCCCATGCAAAGAATATAGTATGATAAAATCTTATTATTTTAACTTAAATCAAGTCATCAGAACAGCTCCTTGAAAATGTTTTCCTGAGGTTAAACAGCCATGTAATAAAATGGGATTACATCATTGTCAAAAATTAATTTGTTCTGCTGTTATTTTTAACAAAAGTAAGAGTTGTGTTACTCACATTAGATAAATAGTAAGCATGAGATAAAACATAGATATTGGTACAAGTATTCTTGGCTCAAAATACAGCCTAACATAGCATATATTCATAAATTGAGGATATCAAAACTTGTCATGTGTGTAACCTGTCCTCTGTGTATGTTGCTTAATCTAAGTTAAAGAACATAATTTCTCTAGAAATAAATTTGCATTAAAACTATAGATGTATTCTAGAATAATCAGAAAACTAAAACTGTAGAAAGTCAAATTCTTGGTTTAAAATATTTATGTAATATTGATGGAAACCACAGGATTTCTAAGCATTTGGGTCCAGTCTTCACCTACAACGATACCACATGAGTTGAGGAAAAACAGATATAAGTAGGTAAAGATTCTTAAAAGCACTGCTCAGAGATTAATTACTGGGAATCCTCTTAAAAAGCAAAATCAAGCTGAAACATTTCCTGGAATCATCCTGTGTCATTTCAATTCTGATTTTATTCTAATACTTAAAATCTCAATCAGTTATATATATATTTTTTTAAATTAAATTGTATTTTTAGTTACATAAATCACACAAAAAAGTAACATTGCAAAATATAAGAGGTTCTCAAATCCCCCCCCCCCACTCCTTCCTAATCAACAACCTCCCGCATCATTGAGGCACATTCATTGCATTTGGTAAATACATTTTGGAACACTGCTGAACCATATGGATTATAGTTTACATAGTTTATACTCTCTCACAGTACATTCAGTTAGATTATGGCAGGATATATAATGTCCCATATCTGTCCCTGCCATATCGTTTAGTGTAACTCCATGTCCCAACAATGTCCCCACATCACATCTCTACTTCCCTCTCCCTGCCCTTAGCAACTACCTTGGCCCCTTTCTCCAGATCAATGCTACAGTTTCTTCCATTATCAGTCACAATTTCTCTATCGTAGAATACCAGTAAGTTCACTCTATTCAATATTTTGTTCCTCCATCCTGTGGACCCTGGGCTGGTGATGTCCACTCCACCTCTATATCAAGAGGGAGCTTAGATCCATGGTTGATGGATGCAATTCTCCTACTTGGAGTTGTAGGCACTCTTGGTTCTCTGGTGTGATGGTTGACTACCTTCCCTTCCCTGTTAGCCAACTATGCAAGCCCAATAAACTGGAGAATAGGAGCTGCAACTCTGCTGAGGCTCAGGGCCCAACAGGCACTTGGCCAATCCAGAGATTGAAGTCTCCTGAGCATACACCAACCCCAGCACCAACCACAGGTTCAGTAAAAGTGGTAAATCATAGATCATAGAACAATTTAATGAAGTGAAGGAAGAGATTAAGGATATTAATACATACAGAAGAAATTGTAATCATACACAAAAAGATAATGGATATGATGGTGAAGAACCGCATAATCCCAGAAATCAAAAACACACTTTCAGCAAACAACAGATTTGAAGAAGCAGAGGAAAGAATTAGTAACATGGAATACAGTATATCTGAAATCAAATAGATAATAGAATTAATCAATAAAAAGGTAGAAAAATCCAACAAGGAGTTGGGGACCTGAATGACAACACAAAAGGCACAAACATATACATTATAGGCATCCCAGAAGGAGAAGAGAAGGGGAAGGGGGCAGAAGGTGTGTTTGAGGAAATAATGGTTGAAAACTTCCCAAACATAATGTGAGAGAGATATACACATATCCAGGAAGAACAACACACCCCAAATAACATAAATCCCAACAGGCCTACCCCAAGACATACCCTTGTCAAATTATCAAATGCTCAAGACAAAGAGAAAATACTAAAAGCGGCAAGAGAAAAGAGAACCATCACATTCAGAGGAGATTCCATAAGATTAAGTGCTGACTTCTCATTTAAAACCATTGAGTCAAGAAGGCAGTGATATGACATAGTCTAGGTAGTAAAAGAAAAAATAACTCCAACCAAAAATACTCTATCAAGCAAAGCTAACATTCAAAAATAATGGAGAGTTCAAAATATTCACAAATAAACAGAAACTAAGAGAGTACACCAACAAGAAACCTGCCCTTCAAGAAATACTAAAGGAAGTTTTGCAAGAGGAAAGGAAAAAAACAGGAGAGACAGAGTTTGAGGAGAGTATAAGAACAACTAAAAAGACAAAAAGAAAAAAAAATCAACACATGATAAACACAAATCCAAAGAAAATATGGCTAATATAAGTAATTCTTTGAACATAATAACACTGAATATCAAAGGATTAAACTCATCTGATAAGAGGCACAGATTGGAAGAATGGATAAGGAAATATGACCCACCTGTATGTTGTCTACAAGAAACTCATCTTGGTTCCATGGATACAAGGATGTTGAAAGTGAACAGCTGGAAAACAATCTTACAGGCAAACAATAACCAAAAAAGGGCAGGTGTAGCTATTTTAATATCAGACAAAATTTTCTTTAAATACAAAACTACTGTGAGAGACAAAGATGGACACTACATATTAGTGAAAGGGATAATCTTTTAAGGAGAAAGAACAATCATTAACAATATGACCCTAACAAGGGTGCCTCCAAACACATGAGGCAGATATTGAGAAAACTAAGTGAAGGAATAGATGCCTCTACAATTATATTGGGGGACTTTAATGCACCATTATCACCATTGGACAGAACATCTCAACAGAGAATCAATAAAGAAACAAAGACTTTGAACAATACAGTAGAGGACCTGAACCTAATAGACATATACTGAACATTACAACCAAATACAGCAGGATATACATTCTTCTCAAGTGCACATGGATCATTTTTCAAGATAGACCACATGCTAGGCCACAGAGAAAATCTCAATGAATTCAGAAAGATTGAAATCATACAAAATAATTTCTCTGACCACAGTGGAATGAAGCTGGAAATCTGCAAGGAACAGAGACCCATATTTGGCATCAAGATATGGAAACTAAACAACATACTCTTAGGAAAACAATGGGTCAAGGAGGAAATCTCAAAAGAAATTAATAACTACCTAAAAACTAATGAAAATGATAACACAACATATCAAAACTTATAGGATGCAGCAAAAGCTGTACTGAGAGGGAAATTCATAGCCATAGATTCATACCTTAAAAAAAAGGAAGACCTAAAATTGAAGAACTAACTGCATTCTTGGAGGAGTTAGTAAAAATATAACAAAATCATCCCAAAGGAAGAAGAAAGAAAGAAATAACAAAGATCAGAGCAGAGCTAAATAAAATAGAAAATAAGAAAGTGCTTGAAAAAAATAAAACAAAAAGCTGGTTCTTTGAGAAGATCAGTGAAATTGACAAACCCTTAATTAGACTAACAAAGAAAAGAGAGAGAAGATCCAAATACCCAAAATAGGAAATGAGAAAGGGGATATCACCACTGATCCACAGAAATAAAGACTATCATAAGAGGATACTTTGAAAAACTATATTCCAACAAGAAGAACAATTTAGAAGATTCAGTCAGTTTTATGCTAATCTATTGTGTCTCAACATTGTCTCATCCCAACAATGGCAAATATATCTATTTATCTCATCTATTATAAAGAAAATATTGTGAAAGTGAAATTCATAAGCTTAACTCTTTTATGCATTTAGAGTGAAATGTTTGAATACCACAAATTAAGTCATACGATACTCCAGACACTATTAGATATCTTACATATGCCCATTACATGTTTTCAGTATGACCTGGTGAAGGCTTATTACTACCCCAATAGTTTATTGGAGGATATTTACATTATTGATTTATATATTATTTTATACAATCCAAGTCCAGATTTACTCAAATACGAAGGGAAAGTCTATCTGTGCCTTGTTGAATGATTGTAATGCTCAAATATTTTTCACTATGCTTAAATATTTTCTCTCCAATACAAATAAGGCTAAAAACCTTAATTTGTTCCCAAGTTGCCAATCAGATTTTCTGAATGACCTCTCCTGAAAATGGTTAACAGGAATATATTCCAAAGGAGTATAAACTTAGAAATTTGGAAATACTAAGGTCCAAAGTTATATAAGACAAAGAAGTATTTGAATTCCCAATGATTTTATTCCAAAACACATTTTGTAATTGAATACCAACCACCATGTTCACCTCATCTTCTGCCACAATGCACTATTCTTTGGAAAGTCAAGGTGGTCCTTGTATGTTTCTGGATTTTGCTATGAAACTAGCAAACTGATATGGAAAGCTTTGTACTCTTATATGAATATTTCATTGAAAGAATATGTTTAAAAACCCTTGCTGGGAAAACCCTAAATTAAAATGCACAGAGTGCAAAGCTCTCAAGGGGTTTTTGTATCAGCCAAGTAAATGTTCTTATAATTACAGAATTAAAGCCAATAGTATCATGGTGACATAAACTCTTGCTTTCACTTGTTCAGCACCATCAGATAAAATGTTCAGAAATACTTTTATGTTATGGCACTAATGAAATATTATGATATTTATTTTTCCATCTGTCCTCTGTCCTAGTTTCCTTAAAGATTATATTTTCTGTTGTTTACATGGAATGCTAAATATAATTAAGGGTATTGATTTGTTGTTTACCATCTAACTGCATTAATGATTTAATACAGTTTCAAAAGAGAAGTAAGATTTTCCTCAGTAACACAAAATTATTGCTATTTTGATGAAGATGGGAAGACATTTATATACATGTAATTATACCCATTTGCAAATATAATGTGATGTAGAGTGTTTTGAGCTACTAGGTATCAGTGAGTTTGAGGGTAATAGTTAGAATTAGGAAAATCTACAAGGCATAATCAATATTTTCTTGTATTAGCTTTTGTTTTTGATGTTTGTCTTTATATCCCCCTGGGGCAGGAGAGGAGGGCAATGTCAGTAGAATATAAATGGATGAGTGCTGTGTTCATCTTACCCTTTATTGATAGCAGACTATTCACATTGATCCATGTAAGATACCTAATATTTGTATATTTTATATGATTTTTTCTTTATTCATGCATTTTCACTATTCCTCACCTAGGAACCCAATAAACTCTATTTATTAGATAGGGTTCTCCAGAGAAACAGAATCTACAAGATATCTATTGTGCCTGTTTTAAAGATATGTATGTATGCCTGTAAATATATATGTATGTATATGTAAACAACTATGGATTTAAAATAGAGGTTAACAGTAAATGATTATATATATATGGATATTAAAAGGATATTCTGTTAAAGATCTTATTTAAGAAATAAACAATACTAGAAAAGTTTTAAATACCTAAAATTGAATGATAATGAAATGAGTTCTCTTCTGACATGTAAACAGCCTGGATAGTTATATCTTCCACCCTCTCAGCAAGAAAAAAAAGCTGAAAAACTGCTTGCCAACAAATCTGGAGATCCTTCAGAGAAGGGGGCTTCCAGGGGAAACTACCTTCTGGAGAACTGGAGAAATAGGCAGGTAAAAACTATCACATTTACCTGGAGCACAAACCACAGGTGTAGTCAGCCTTGGGAAGGAAAACTGAAGGAAAACTGACAAATCGCTGGATTCAAAAAGCATAGGCTAGCTTGAGAGACAAAATTTCCAGGTGGCCAAGCCTTAGGGGCATCCCCACACTTAACATGAGTCTTACCTCTAGGAGCCCCATCTAATTTCCTGTCTGAATTTCAGAGAAAATTCTCCCTGTTTTTCCAGCAGAGGAGTGGAAAAGTGACCACTCTGAAATAAAACCAGAGCAATTGGTTCTCATTTATAATTGCCTACCTTCAAGGGAAACCAAGCTAGGTTTTTTCCAGAGTCTAATATATTTGAGGAAAAGGAAACACCAAGATTCACTTCTTTAGAGTCTTCCTGTTTTACCTAAGGATTGAAAAAAAAATTACATGAGATACTTATTTTTCCACCTCTTCACAACTCTTCATATGATCAACCTTTACTTTTTGTCCTTAAAGTGGCATGAAGAGATATCATTTGTTTTTTATTTTATTTATTTATTTTTTATTTATCTCCCCTTCCCCATCCCCCCCACCCCAGTTGTCTGCTCTCTGTGTCCATTCACTGTGTGTTCTCCTATGTCCACTTGTATTCTTGTCAGCAGCACCCCGCATCTGTGTCTCATTTTTTTGTTGTGTCATCTTGCTGCATCAGCTCTCTGTGTGTGTGGTGCCATTCCTGGACTGGCTGTATTTTTTTCACAATGGGCAGCCCTCCTTGTGGGGTGCACTCCCTGTGCTTGAGGCTCCCCTATGTGGGGGATACCCCTACATGGCATGGCATGGGGGATACCTCTGCATGGCATAGCACTCCTTTAGTGCATCAGCACTGTGCATGGACCAGCTCATCAAACAGATCAGGAGGCCCTGGGTTTGAACCTTGGACCTCCCATGTGGGAGGCAGATACCCTATCCATTGGGCCAAATCCGTTTCCCTCATTTGTATTTACATAATGACTAATGATGTCTAATATCATTTCTCACATTATTTGCAAAGTGTAATCATCCTTAATGAAGTATCTATACCAAACATTGGTTCAATTTTAATTGTGTTGTTCAATTTTTATTATTAATATGTAGAATATTTTATATATTCTTATAAGAAGCTCTTTAAAAACTAATTTTTCAAATATGTTCTCCCAGTATACAACTGCTTTTGCATCCTATTTATAATCTTGTTCATATAGCAAAACATCATGTTCTTGAAATCCTTTTATCATGCCTTTTCTTTTCTTGATCATAGTTTTATATTGTATCTAGCAACTCTTTAATCCATGGACTGGAAGATATTCATCTAAGCTTCATTCTAAAAGAAATATTTTTATATTTTATATAGATATTTTGATCCATTTTGAATTAATGTATGTATGATGTTTGAAGATTCATTATCTGTGTGTATGGATGTCCAATTGTTCCACCAACATTTGTTGAAAGCACTACCCTTTCTCCACAGAACTGCCCACAGGCCATTGTTTAGATCTAGCTGACCAGACAGGTTTAGATCTAATTCTGGATTCTAAATCAAATTCAACAAATGGTGCTGAAAAAATTGGACATGCATAGATGAAAGAAGGAAAGAGGACCACTATCTCACACCTTTTCCAAAAATTAACTCAAAATGGATAAAAAGAAACTAAAAATAAAAGCAAGAATCATAAAATTTATAGAAGAAATTATTGGAAAATATCTGCAAGCCCTAGGTGATAGATTCTTAAAGGAGATAAGAGAAGGACCGAATGGACTACTGATGTTTAATGTATGTCGAAGTTTTAATTAGCTTTACTGTAAAATTGTGGAAATGTATAGAGTGGATGGTAACACACAGTGAGTAACAGCTAGTTTGTAAGTATGGATGTGACTGAAAATGGTAGTCTTAGTAATACAAATGCCAATTGATAGAATGTTTGAAAATAATCTAGGAACTGGATAGCACAGTAAACCAAGAGGTGGGTGAGAACTGTGGTTGATGGTACAGAAGCAAGAGTGTCCTTTGTTAGCTAGAACAAATGTATATCACTACTGCAGGGTGATAGGAATGTGGAGAGGCATGGGAAGTATACAGCTGGAGTGACCTATGGACTGTGGTTAGTAGTAATAACATAATATTCGTGCATCTATGCAAAAGATGTACTGTGTTGATGCTGAGGCAGTATGGAAAATGTGAGCAAACATACACTATGGACATGGTAACAATCAAATGATATTATTTTATCTGTAGCAAATGACACACCACATTGTGATGTGTTAATGGAGGGATGTTGTTTGGGAAATCTGTACATGTGCATGATTGTTTTATTAGTTTACAACTTCTGTCATAAAAATATATATTTAAAAATAATAATAAAGTGGGTTAAAAAAAAGCTTTTCCATCTTAGTTTAAATACCATATTAATTCGATTACTGTAGGTTTATACAATGACTTGAAATTAGGAATTATAATTTCTCCAAATTTATTCTTTTATAAACTCATGAGGGCTGATCTAGATGAATTGCATTTCCATATAAATATTAGAAGTATATTTTCACACTCCAAAAAGGAAATCCATTTTATGTTTTTTTGGAGGAGGATAGCACTGAATCTAGGAACTGATTTTGTGGGTGGCACAAAAGGCATCAACTACTAAGTATTAATTATTAAATATTAGCATATTAAGTATTTTAAGGCTTCTGTAATGTCATTTCTAAAACTCAATTTCTGGTTACTTGCTACAAGTAATCTTTTTAAAAATATATTTTTATTTTTAAAAATACATAGATTATATAAAATGTCACATAAAATATATAGGGGATTTCCATATGTCCCGCCCCCACACCTCCCACTTTTCCCACATTAACAGCTTCTTTCCTTAGGTTGGTACATTCATTGCAATTAATGAACACATTTTGGACCATTTCCACACAGCTTGGATTATAGTCTACATTGTAGTTTACACTCTCTCCCAGTCCATTCTGTAGGTTATGGCAGGATATACAATGTCCTATATCTGTTTTTACAATGTCATTCAAGACAATTCCAAGTCCCATAAATGCCCCCATATTATACCTCATTTTCCCTCTCCCTGCCTTCAGTCACTTGAGTGGCCACTGTCTCCACATCAATTATATAATTTCTTCCAATTCTAAAATCACAGTTAAGTCTATAGTAGAATACCAATAAGTCTAATCTAGCTCATATTGTATTCCCCAATCCTGAGGATTCTGGGATGGTGATGCCCACTCCACCTTTCATTGACAGAGGACATCAATCCCATATGGCTAATGGATGGGATTCTCTTGCTTGCTGTTGTAGACCCTTTGTTTCCTTGGTATGTTCGTTGTCCATCTGCATCTCCTTGTTAGTGGTCCTGGGGTGAGTCCAACAAACTGGAGAATAGGTGTTGCAACTCCACTGATGCTCAGGGACCGGCTGGCACAGGGATAGTCCAGAGAGTCAAGTCTCTTTGAAATACACCTATCAACTCCAGCACCAACTAAGTTCATTGAAAGGGACAGATAAGGCATGTATAGAGTAGAGAAGTCTCATCTGAGACCAACTCTGTCACTGTCAGGAACACAAACTTCAAAGTAGGGCCCACTGGCAAGGCAGCAAACTCCATAGCTATCATCCATGACTGTAGGACCTGGGTGTCTCTGTAGCCTTCAGGAACACTACTATTTGGGGTAGTATCTACTTTGGCAGTCTATGAGATCTTGCTGAGGCAAGCATAAGTGCTACTCCTCTGATGACCTCTTGACTCATTTTGAAGTCTCTTAGTCCTATAAACTTATTTGTTTTTACCATTTCCCCCTTTTATTTAAGGTCTTTTTCCAGTCGAATCACCAGCTGGGACTTGGTAGTAATCTCTCAGTGACAGGAGGCTCATCCCCAGGAGTCATGTCCCTCAATGGGGAAAAGGTAATGTATTTATATGCTGAGTTTGGGTTAGGGAGTGACCAAATTTGGGCAACATGGAGGCTCTCAACAGGTGACTCTAAGGCACCCTACAACACTAGACTAAGTTGAATTTTCAAGAGCAAAAGGTTCATAAGCACAGTCATCAATATCAAGCATCCATCAATGGGCCATCCTTCTTCACTGGTCATTGCCCCTGTATTTGGGGGATTGTTCCATTAGAGAATGTGGCAGAGCTCCCCAGGATGGGATATCAGTATTCTTTCAGTTGCTGGGTGAATTTGAACACATTTATGTACCCGTATGTTTGCCCAGGTGGACTTCCCCTCATGTATCCCCCATCACTGACACCACACACCAATGATCCTCCATTGCCTTAGTTGAAACCTTCCTTGATCCAAAACTTCTGAAAAAATGAGGCCTGATAAATTGCCAGATTCAATTAATAGGAAAATGAGGTAGTAATGATAGGCTTAAAAAAAAGAAATAAAATACATAATAATTTAGAAAACCTAAAATTTAAATAAAGTAAAAAAAAAACTGTGGTACCGAAAAATGAACAATATTGAAAAAAACTTTTGATGTTTTCTCTTTCATCACTGGTGTAACAGTTGTCCTGTATGTACAATGGTGATTTCTTCCATTTCTTTCTCAGTATCTTACTCTTTTTTCATTATGTTCTCAAAGAATTTTCAGATGACAGTAAATTCACATATAGAATATAGGGAACTTCCATATACCCAATGTCCTCCCCCTTCTCCCCTTCCCTATTAATAACCTTTTTACATGTGCATGGTACATTTGTACAATTGATGTATACATATTGAAACATAACTACTAACCATGGTCAGTAGTTTATATTATGGTTTACATTTTAGACTATATACTTTTATAACTTTTTGATGAAATTTAACATGCCCTGTATCCATCCACCATTGCAAGAGCTTCAGGACACTTTCTTTGTCCCCTAAATACCCTGTCTTCCATCTATTCTATTCCTCCCTTCCCCTCCCCTCAGGGCCCACAGTGACCACCAGGCTTCACTGCTTGAAGGACAAGATTCATAGACACTTAAAACAACATTAAGGGCTTGACACACATCTGTCCTCCCCTAATAGGAACCCATGATTTTGAGTGACACCCTCCCCTACATGAGAACACATCTGGCCTCCCCAGGATGGGAGTCCAACACCTACTACTCATTTTATGGGTCTCCCCCCATTGATATAACAAACTATGACAAGACGAATACATACACACACTCCCTAGAAACCTGCTGTAGTTGCTCCATGTGCTGAATGCCCCCTCATTCAACACCCTAAACCAGTAATCTTTCCTTTTCATATCGCCAAGAGTTTTCTCAATATTATAGTTTCAACCACATACTCGCCAAACCCCAGTGTTCATTTGCTCCCTCCTCCAACCCAACCCCCCCCCCCATTCCATGGATCATCTGATCCAACCCTAGTCCCTTGTCAAGCTTGCACCACCCAACCAATAGTATCCTTACACCCCTGTCTTGTCCCTTCACTGCATAACTTCTTATTTCCACCTTTTCAGAGATTTTACCCATGTGAGATTTAGCTCACCACCTTATTCTCCCCTTCTATGTCCTATAAATCTTTCTTCCAGGTTTTAGCTCTCTGAGTCAGCTCAATTTGTTAATTCATATCAGAGAAGTCATGTAGTATTTACCCTTCCATACCTGTCTTGCTTCACTCAACTTAAGGTCTTCAAGATTCATCCATGTTATCCCATGTGTCAGTGCTGTATTTCTTCTTTCAGCTGAGTAATATTCCTTTGTATTTATATCCCACATTTTGTTTATCCATTCACCTGTTGATGGACATTTGGGTTGATTCCAACCTTTGGCAATATTGAATAATTCTGCTTTGAACATTGGTGTTAAAATATCTGTTCATGTGCTTGTTTTCAAGTCTTCTGTGTATACACTCAGTAGTGGAATTTTTAGGTCATATGATGGATATATATAGTTAATTTTTTGAAGGAACTGCCAAACAGTCCTCCATATGGGTGGACCACTCTACCTTCCCACCCACAGTGGATGAGGGTTCCCGTTCCTCCACATCATCTCCAACACTTGTAGTCCTCTTTTCTGTTTTAAGGGCCACCAGTGTAATGAGTATAAGAAGGTATCTCACTATAGTTTTGATTTGCATTTCCCTAACAACTAATGATTTTGAGCATCTTTGCATGTGCTTTTTAGCCATTTGTATTACTTCTTTGGAGAAGTGTCTGTTCAAATCACTTGATCATTTTTTAAATGGGCTGTTTGGCTTTTGATTTCAAGATACAGGATTTCTTTATACATGTTGGAAATTAGGTTTACCAAACATTTTCTCCATTGGTAGGCTGTCTTTTCACTTTTTGACAAGCCCTGTTGAGGAGCAAAAGGTTTTAAGTTTGAAGAGATCCCATTTATCTATTTTTTCTTTCACTGCTCATGCTTTGGGTGTGAAGTTCAAGAAGCCCTTTCCTATTACAAGGTCATGAAGATGCATGCCTACATTATCTTCCAAGGTCTTTATGGTCTTGACTCTTATATTTAGGTCTTTAATCCATCTTGAGTTTATTTTTTGTATAAGGTGTGAGATGGTGTTCCTCTCTTATTCTTTTGCATATGGGTATTCAGTTCTCCAATAAGCAATTATTGAAGAGGCCATTCTCTCCCAGTTGAGTGGGCTGGGTGACCTTTTCAAATATCAGATGACTGTATATCCAAGGATCTATATCAGAACTCTCAATTCTGTTCCCTTGGTCAGTATGTCTATCCTTGTCACCCCCAAAATGCAGGTTTGACCACTGTAGCTCTTTATTATGTTTTAAATTCAGGTAGTATGATTCCTCCATTTTTCTTTTTCAATAAGCCTTTGACTATTCAGGAACCCTCTTCCTTTGGGATTGCATTAAATTTGTAGATTAGTTTGAGTAGGATAGACATCTTAATGATATTCAGTTTTCCTATCCATGAACAGGGAATATTCTTCTATTTATTTAAGTCTTCTTTGATTTCTTTTAAAAGTTTTGTGCAGTTTTCTGTGTATAAGTCATTTACATCTTTAGTTACATTTATTCCTAGGCCTTAGATTTTTTTAGTTACGACTTTAACTGGTTGTTTTTCTTGATTTCCTCTTCAGATTGCTCATTATTGGTGTACAGAAATACTACTGATTTGCACCTTGATTTTATAACCTGTGACTTGACTGAACTCATTTATATGTTTAAGAAGCTTTGTTGTAGATTTCTCAGGACTTTCTATGTATAACATCATATCTTCTGTAAATAGTTAAATTTTTAGTTCTTCTTTTCCAATTTGGATGCCTTTTAGATAGTTTTCTTGCCTCAGTGCTCAAGGAAGCACATCTTACACAATGTTAAATAGGAGTAGTGAGAGTGGGCATCCTTGTCCTTTTCCCTATCTTAGAGGGAATCCTTTTAGGATTTCACCACTGTATTTGATGTTAGCTGTGTGTTTTTCAGATATACCCTTTACATGTTCATAAAGTTTCCTTCTATTCCTATCTTTTGCAGTTTTATCAGGAAAGGATGCTTTATTTTGTTGATTTTTTTTCTGAGTCCATAGAGATGATCATGTGATTTTTTCCTTTCCATCTGTTTATGGGTTGCATTACATTGATTGATTTTCTTATGCTGAATCAATCTTGCATACCACAGATGAAAGCCACTTGGTTATGGTGTATAATTCACTTGATGTGTTGTTGAATATGATTAGCAAGTATTTTCTTTTTTAAATTATTTTGTTATTTTTAATTTTTTTAGCAAATATTTTCTTAAAGATTTTAGCATCTAGGTTCATTAGAGCAATTGGTCAGTAATTTTCCTTTCTTGTGGCATCTTTGTTTGACTTTGGTATTAAGGTAATGTTGATATCATAAAATGATTTAGGCAGCGTTCATTCTATTTTGATTTTTTGGAAGACTTTAAGGAAGGTTGGTATTAGTTCTTTCTGGAATGTTTGTAAAATTTACCTGTGAAGCCATCTGGTATTGGAGTTTTCTTAGTTGGGAAGTTTTTAATGACTAAATCTATCTCTTTACTTGTGATTGGTCTGTTGAGCTCATCAATTTCTTCTTTTATTAATGTAGGCTGCTTGTGTTTTTCTAGGAACTTGCCAATTTCTTGTAAAATGTCCTTCCTTAGGCATATAATTTTTTCTCAAAATTTCCTCTTATGATGCTCTTTATTTCTGTTGGGTCAGTGATGGTATCCCCTTCTTCATTTCTTATTTTTTGTATTTGCATTTTCTCTCTTTTTTCCTTTGTAATTCCAGCTAAGAGTTTGTCAATTTTATTGCTCTTCTCAAAGGACCAGTTTTTTGTTTTGTTTGTTTTTTTCTAGTGCTGTCTTATTTTCTATTTCATTTAATTCTGCTGTGACCTTTGTTATTTCTTTCTTTCTATTTCTTTTGGGGTTAGTTTGTTGTTCTTTCTCATTACTCCACTTGTGTGTTAGGTCTTCAATTTTAGCTCTTCTTTCATGTATGAAGAAAATATGAATATATGAATTTGTGGCTTTGAGTTTCCTTCTTGGTACAGCTTTTGCTGCATGTGTTTGATATGTTTTGCTGTCATTTTCATTCATTTGAAGGTAGTTACTGATTTCTTTTGAAGTTTCCTCCTTTACCCTCTGTCTAGTAGTGTGGTGCTTAACTTCTCTATCTTTGTGACTAATCTGATTCTCTAGCCCTTGCAGATTTTCATCTTCATTCCATTTGGTCAGAGAAATTACTCTGATGATTTCAGTCTTTCTGGGTTTATTGAAACTTTCTCTGTGGACTAGATTGTGGTCTATCTTGGTGAATGTAGTGTTCTGTATATGTCTATTAGGTCCAGATTCTCTAATGCATTATGCGAAGTCTTTTTTACTTCATTGATTCTCTGCCAAAATGTTCTATCTAATAGTGATAATGGTGTATTAAAGTCCTCCGCTGTAATTGTAAAGATATCTATTTCTTTACTTAGTTTTTCAAGTGTTTGCCTAATGTATTTGAGGTGCCCTGTTAGGTGCATAGATGATTAAAATTGTTTTTTCTTCTTGAAAGACTATGCCTTTGACTAATATATAGTGTCTATCTTTGTCTCTTACAATAATTTTGCATTTAAAGTCAATATTAGTATAGCTATTCCCACTCTTCTTTGGTTATTGTTTGCTTGTAAGATTTTTTCCAGTCTTTCCCTTTCAGCCTCCTTTGAATACCTGAGTCTAGTAGGTTTCTTGTAGACAGCATATACATGGGTCATATTTCCTTAACCATTCTGCCAATCTGTGTCTCTTGGCTGGTGAATTTAACCCATTATGATTTAGTGTTGTTACTCTTAAAGAATACCTTATATTAGCCATATTTTCTTATGGTTTATGTGTGTATGTCATGTTGTTTTTATTTTTCTTTTCATCTTTTTTAGTAGTCCTTACACTCCCCTCCATCTCTACCTCTCCTCTTTTTTTCCTTTCAACCTGTAAAACCCCCATTAGTATTTCTTGAAGGGCAGGTTTCTTATTGGCATACTCTTAGTTTCTGTCTATATGAGAATATTTTGAACTCTCCATCATTTCTGAATGCCAGCTTTGCTGGATAGAGAATTCTGGGCTGGAAGTTTTATTTTTCTTTTCATACCTTGACTATGTCATTCCACTGGCTTCTTGCCCACATGGTTTCAGATGAGACATCAACACTTAATCTTATTGAGCTTCCCTTGTATATGGTAATTCCTTTTTCTCTTGCTGCCTTCAGTATTTTCTCTTTGTTTTGATCATTGGACACTTTGACGAGTATATGTCTTGGACTAGGCCTGTTGGGATTTATATTGTTTAGGGTGTGCTGCATTTCCTAGATATTTACATTCATCTCCCTCAGTCTTGACAGGTTCCAGATACATCTCTTGATTCCTTATCTTGAGGGCCCAATGGAGAGCCAGGAAGTCTTAGAGACCCCTCCTCACCATCAGGACCTTCCTCCTTCTGGCAATCCAGGAATACTGAAAGATTCTGCTCCAGCTCAGGTTTTCTATTAAACTTGTACCTAGAAGGAAACTGTCAGCCCATATCCAAGGGTCTGGCCTGCAAATGTTTATTTTTAAATTAACATGTTTACCCTTAAGTAGAAAATAATTGTACATTATTTATAAAATGAAGACATTTATACAGAAGAAACAAAAAAGAATTCCCTCTATCCCATTCTCCAATGACAGATTTTGTTGATGTCTGGGTGTATTTTCTTAGTCTCTTTTCAATGCATGTGTGTAAATATTTGTTTATCAGATTTAAAAAAATATGTTTGAAACTACAAATTCAATTTCTTTAATATATTTGTGCCTATTGAGATAATCTATTATCTTTATGACATAGTTTTTACAATTTTTATTATTTAAGCATTTGTCCACTCTATCTATTGTGTTGAATTTTTTGGCCTTCATGTATTCATAATATTCCCTTTATATCCTTTTAAATCATGTAGCATGTGTAATAATATTATCTCTAACATGAATAATTTAAAAAATAGGTAAATCAGTAACCTAAGTATCCTTGCAATTAAGATGTAGGGAAAAAATCCAATTAAATCCCAACAATATTAGACAAAATGATAAAAAGAAAATAAGAAAATTTCAATGGCATAAGCAACATTTGAATAGGGAATATCAACAATGTTAAACTTTGTTTTTTGAAAAGATTTTTAATAACAATCAGAAACCTTTAGCATGATCAATCAAGAAGAAAGAGAGAAACAAATCTTAATATTCCAATACAATGAAACTCTTATACATTACAGGTAGTACTGCAAAATTGCACAAACACTTTGCAGTACTTTTTACCTGAAATATTGAAACTACCACGCACTATGATCCTGCAACTTTACTTCTATGTGTAAATTTACAATACCAAAATATTCAGAACTAGTACTAAAGTATCATCAATTAGAAGCAGTTTGAGAAGCATATTTGTTCTTAGCAGAAAAAATAAGTTGCATGAGCAATTCCTAGCAGGGTTGCTTTCCCTTGCAATCTATTTCAAAAGGCAAATGAGCAAATTAAGCTCAAAATGGATAAATATATATTCCTTGGCTTTATCGTGTGAATGTATATAGCCATTGCAGGTTTCTTATGAAGAACATTATTCTGATGGCAAGGGTTTTTCCTCCAACTCTTCCTCTAAAAAGCACAAGCAACTCCTCCTATTACTAACATAAATGCCAACATCACATACAAGCATATATACACATGGGCACGTTTTACTGAAAGAATCCAATAGGACATTAACAGAAATCAATAGAATAATGAATAACTAATTCCCCAGAGCTGTTTTCCATTAGGAATAGACAGAATGGCTTTCCCATACATTCCAGAGGCTTCCATCACACTTAGATGTGTGAAATGTCCCTAGAAGTGAAATGGAAAATGAGGAGTTCCTAGCACTAAAGGCATTATTGTTGGTTTTGTGGTTTCTCCTGGACCTCCAACTGGCTGCGGGACAGGAAGAACTCATTATAGGAAGTGCTGTACACAAGTAATGCAATCATTCTGTAGAGAAAAGACAAGTTCCTAGATAGAGAGGAAAAGTCTACAGAAGTGGGAATGAGGGCACAGTGTAAGATTAGTTTATTTATGTGCTTTACAATATGTGGGGATAAGGATTAATTGGAATAGTAGTATTTCCTTGACATAGAATTTTTTTAAAAAAGGATATTACAGGAGGATGATAGTCTGTTAGGTTTCATTCTCATCTTGAGAGACACACGGTGATATATGTTTACGTGTTTGATCTTTCAGCTGTCACTTATTTTACTATGCACGTATGATTGTTAGTAGCATTAACATGTTCCCATATATGAGAATTTTGTATAAAGTCAAATAAAGAGTGGAGTGTTAAATTTGAGCATTTGTTAGAAATAATACTTTTAAAGAAAGATGTGCTGCTCATGTCATGACATTTTTAATGTGTTTTATTTTCATTTTAACTTTATTTTTCTTTCTCCAAAACAATGATATACAAATAGTCTTTTTTTTTTTTTTTTTTTTGGCTTAGTTAAAAAACATAGTATTTCTTTTTTAGGGATTCACCAAATTCAAACTGTCACAGTCCTTTTCCCTTCTTTTTTCCTTCTATTTTTTTTTATTGACTTTGTAATAATATTACATTAAAAATATATATGTGAGGTCCCATTCAACCCCACCCCCCCACTCCCCCTCTCCCCCCCAAACAACACTCGTTCCCATCATCATGACACATCCATTGGATTTGGTAAGTACATCTTTGGGCACCTCTGCACATCATAGACAATGGTCCACATCATGGCCCATACTCTCCTCCATTCCATCCAGTGGGCCCTGTGAGGATCCACGATGTCCGGTGATCACCCCCGAGGCGCCATCCAGGGCAGCTCCACGTCCCAAATACGCCCCCACCTCTCATCTCTTCCTGCCCTTCCCCATACCCATCGTCCACCATGTCCACTTTTCCCAATCCAATGCCACCTCTTCTATGTGGACATTGGATTGGTTGTGTCCATTGCACCTCTATGTCAAGAGGAGGCTCAGATTCCACATGGATGCTGGCTGCCATCCTCCCATTTTCAGTTGTAATCGCTCTAGGCTCCATGGTGTGGTGATTATCCTTCTTCAACTCCATCTTAGCTGAGTGTGGTAAGTCCAATAAATCAGATTGTAGGTGCTGGAGTCTGTTGAGGCTCAGGACCTGGCTATCACATTATCAGTCCAGAGATTCAAATCCCCTAACTATATCTTAAACCCCAACGTTAACTGCACCTCCAGCAGATTAGTATGAAAGTCTTATGAAGGGAGATCCCATCTGAGTCCAGATTCATCACACATAAACACCATTTCCAGAGAGGGGCCATCTGCCCTGGTAGTAAACCCCATCGACCATGACCATAACTCTCATGGGTCTCTTTAGCCTTCATAGGAACCAATATCTGGGGGTTGTATCTGCTTTATCTGTCTCTCTGACTTTGCTCAGTTGTGCATGAGGGCAATCCTTCTGCCAGCCTCCAGACTCTTTTTTAGAAGCTCGTAGCCATATAAACTCATTTCTCCTTTCCATTTCCCCCTTACTTTAGGTCAAACAGCATTTTAAAGTCATGTTATTTTATGTAGACAGGGATATTCTGCTGATCCGCATTGAACCTTCCATATAAGGTCCTTTTCCAGTTGCATCATCAGTTGGTATTTGATAGTGGTCCCTCGTTGCCAGGGAGGCTCATCCCCGGGTGTCATGTCCCACGCTGGAGGGAAGGCATTGCATTTACATGCTGAGTTTGGCTTTGAGACTGGCCACATTTGAGTAACATGAAGGCTGACAGGAGGAAATTCCCAGGCACAATGTTGCTCTAGGCCTTGTTCTTATTTTAGGTTTATCAGCTCACAAGCATAGTCATTAGCATCAGGGGCTCACTGTTGAACCCTCACTCCCTCCCGGTCCCTGCTGCTGTACCTGGGAGACTATCGCTGCTCCCCTAGGGACCACGACAGAGCACCACTGGCCAGGAACCCAGTACCCCCCCTGCTGGGTTTTTAATTGTTGCCACTATGAGTATATCCAATCATTACCATGCACCCTGGACATATGTTCTGTATAGCTCCCTGTCAGCCATATATCACCTGTCATTGGTATCCCATACCAGTATCCCTCCATTGCCATTGTTGAAACACTCTGTGATCCAGAACTCCCTGAAATTTGAAGCCCAATATAATGTCATGGTCCCTTACTAGGGAATGGCATATAGCGATGGGTTTAAAGGATAGATAAAGAACTTGGGTAAAGTTAGATAAAGAACTTAGATAAAGAATGTTGACTTGAAAAAATTCCACATCCTATCCTTTTCCCCCCTCCCCCCTAATTATTCAGCATTTCTTCGTAGGAGTCCTAGACCACAGCAATGCATATATATAATATTCAGCACTCCCATACATCCACCACAACACCTTTTTCCTTCCACAGCGATACTCTTACACCCTATTCACATCATATTTACTTAAGGTGATGTACAGAGTCTGAGATATTAGCTTTCTAACATGGTAATATCTGTGCTTACATTATGGTGCATACTTTAGGATACACAGTTCTTTACATTTTTAGTTCTCCTATGTTTTACATTATGGTTTACATTATCAGTCTGTCGTCTCCTATATGTTATGGTGTAATATTACATGTTTTATATCCATCCTTGTGTACTCTCAAGAAACTCCTCCCTTGCCCCCCATTTACTTTGGTTCCACACATTTAACGTCCATTTTCCCTTCCACCTTGGTGCCCACATTGACAGCCAACCTCCGTTTCCTGAGGAGCCACTTCCAGAGATAGATAGAATAGTGTTTAGGGCCTAACTTGCTCATCTGCCCCAATGCCCTGGGAGCCACCCTTTCTCTCGAGGGATAGAGTTCCCTCTATTTGGTGGCATTAGTCCTCCCCAGGATGTGGGTCCACCCCCACTCTCACTACTTGTGATTCTACCCCATGGTGTCACCCACTCTGGCAGAATGAGCATTTAGACATTCCCCAGGAGCCCGTCCTGCATCAGACCCTCCCCTCCGAGCATTCTAAACAGGTAACCCTCTTTATTATATTTTGATATTATTTTCTCGGCATTTTACTCTCCACCACCTCCTAACCCTCTCCTGTGTTCGTATGCTACCCCTCCCTCCCCCCTCTTTTGGGCAACATTACCCAACCGTCCCTCCCCAGCCACCCTCAAACCCGTAAAGCCCCAACCAAAGGCAACCCCTTGCCCCCATTTTATCTCTTCTTTGTGTTCATACTTACCACCATCTCGTCTTAAGTTCCACCCCTGCAGACATCGGCTCATATCCTTCCTCCACCCTCCGATTTCCTGTAAGCCTATCTTTCAGTCTCTTGCTATCTAGGGCAGCTTGTTTATTTCATATCATTGAGGTCATGTAGTATTTGTCCTTCAATGTCTGGGTTGCTTCACTCAACATAAGGTTCTCAAGATTCATCCATGTTATCACATGTGTTTGTAGTGTGTTTGTTCTTACAGCCGAGTAGTATTCCATTGTGTGTATATACCACATTTTATTGATCCACTCATCTGTTGATGGGCATTTGGGTTGATTCCAACTTTTGGCAATAGTGAACAATGCTGCTATGAACATTGGTGTACATATATCGGTTTGTGTCCTTGTTTTCAGTTCTGCTGGGTATATACCCAGCAGTCGTATTGCAAATACAAATACAAATAGTCTTAGTAATAAAATATTTCATGTCCCAAACATTTCTCTCAAACACTTGGACTTTGCCACTTGAGCTTGTGATGTGTTTTCCAGAAAGAAATCAAACCTAGCAATAGTTTTGTTTCTTAATTAATATCTTGACAAAATAATAATCTGTCCAATTCCCTTCTAATATAAGAGCTATAGTTAATTTACTGATCTCATTTTGTTCTTTTTCCTAATTTATCCTTCTTTGTCCAGTGCCTCCAGTATGACTTAACTTGTATTGCATGCGCAAATTCTGAAGCAATTTCTGTAATTTAATGATTTTGCATTTCATATAATCTTCTTAAGCATGCCCTTCTTCCTTGTTGTATATGCTCTACTTCTTAAGAGATATCTTTTCTCTCTAATCCTATTACGGATACAAAAGTAAGTTTTTATTTAAATTTTCTTTTTTTCTCCCCTTCAAGATAATTGAAAGGTTATTTGTTTTATCTATGATGCCACAAATGTTTTGTAGGTTTCTTTTTCTGTTTTTTTTTTTTTTTGTATTTAGTCCACATCTCTTGTTTTTTTACTGTTTTTCTCATATAAAAAAGGAAGCTCTTTATTTCTGAATCCAATATCTAGCCATTCAATTTAGGTAGATAGGACTGGGTCAACACATTATGTATTTCAGTTGTTTAAGGCTTATGTAAAACTCTTTTCAATTCCGATCAATACAAAGAACACCATTAGATATATTTTTATATTATCATTAAAATTGCATTTATTTATTTTTCTATTTATTAATATCCAATGCTCAATATATCACAGTGCCTTTATTGCTTTGGCTCAGACGATTTTTGCATGTAATGCTATTTATTTATCTCAATAAGCCACAAAATTATGTTTCTAAATCATTTTTGTATGGTAAAATTAGTGTTTGATTGGTAGCTACTTTAAAACTGTTAATCCTATTGCTTTTCTCCATAGCATTCATGATAGCAGTGAAATAACTAATCTGTGATGTAGTTTCTACTGTTTTTGTTTCCATATTATTTGTGTGCTTCCTTCAAAAAAAATGTTTGACACTGTAATTTTCTCATAGCATTTTCATCTCTGAATTTCTCAAAGTATAGAATAGGGGATTGAATATTGGAGCAATGATTGCGTAAAATGGTGCAAATATTTTATCCTCAGGGAAAGTTGTAGGTGGTCTAAGGTAAGCAAAGAAAGAAGACCCAAAAAATAAGATAACCACGGTAACATGAGACCCAAAGGTAGAGAGGGCTTTGCGTCTTCCTTTAGCTGAGTGATTTCTTAAAGTGAGTAATATAATGATATAAGAAGTAAATAAGACAATGAAGTTTACTATGGCAATGATACCTGAATTTGCAACCACTAAAACACCAGTGATGTAGGTATCAGTACAGGCAACTTTTAGCAATGGAAGATATCTCAGAACTAGTGATCAGCTTCATTTGAACCACAAAAGGGCAACTGGATTGCCAGATAAAACTGAGGAAAGGAATGGACAGCCCCACCAACCCAAGCAGCTAGGACTAGAAGATTGCATTTTGCGCTGTTCATGATAATTATGTAGTGCAGAAGTTTGCAGATGGCACCTTAGCGATCGAAGGCCATGGCAACAATGATGAAGACCTCAATATCTCCAAAGAAGTGCATGGTACAGACCTGCAACATGCAGTTTCCATAGGAGATGGGTTTGTCCCTACTAACAAATCACCAATCAGTTTGGATGTAACAATAGAGGTGTAGCAGATGTCCATAGAGGATAAATGGCTGAGGAAATAGTACATTGCTTGGTGATAAAGGGGGCTGCATTGAATGGAGACAGGATCACAAGGTTTTCTACCAAGATGGAAACAACAGAATAAGAAGAATGCAAAGCAAAATATTTGTTTATTTTGGTCAGAGGAAAGTCCCAAATGAATGAATTTGGAGACGTTTCTGTGCCTTTCCATATATGTCATTTTGTTGTGTATTATGCACAATAAGATGAGTGTCTGAAAATGAAAAAATGAATTTTGATGAAAAATATAAATATAATCTTAATATAAAATTTACCAAATGTTATATTGACATGCATAAAATAATAATTCTATTATTTTTCATTAAATTAGCTTTTTCTTTTTTACTATATCTGTTATTTTGCAAGTCTGTTGCATAATAATTTACTGAAAGGAATTATTAAAGCAAACATTTTATTTCATTGATTATACTATAGAGATAACAACAAAAGCTTAATTTATTTCCTCAAAATAAAAACATTAAAAAAATCTTTTGAATGTGTTGCCATATCCATTGTGTAAAATTTACTTCTTTCATCATGAATGGGCAATCTCCCTTCATTTTCTGCAACTATAGTTTCAGAGATGCAAATGTTTATAGCATGTCAGTTTGAATTGTTAAACTTCAGTTTGACAGAACATACTGTTTTTTGATTTGTGAGCAAATATTGCCGTCTGGGCATGTTCTAACAATGTAGTTTTCATTTATTTTCAATAAGAAAAAATGGTTGAAAAATATATAGAAAATATTAAAAGAATGTAATTTAATGACTAAAGTGAAAAATAAAACTAAATTCATGCATTTCACCTATTTATATTTCATGTTATGATAAATTTTAAAAATATGGTGTCATTTTTGTGATCGTGGTTGGTAAATATATACATAAACAGCTTGAATTAACCAGGTATGTTTGAACTGTCTATATTTTATAGCTTTTGCTAGACATTTTATATACATTGTAGGCAACAAAACAGAAGTCAGTAAGAGATGACACAATGTTACTATAAGACATCTTTTGATATCTTTGCACTCAGCCTCTATTTGACCGTTAATGAATGGATGAAACATTCATGTTTTGTACAATTTTGAGACATTATTTACACTCAGAAAAGAGAATTCACAATAAGGGGAATCTGTTTCATGAGCTATTTTACCCTGTGATGTTATCTGACACCATTGTGACTGCTAACATTATAGCACAAATTCTCCCTTTTCTAGACATTCTGAGTGTTTATTTTTAAAATACAAAGTAAGTATCAAGTTTTTAAGAAATTATGACATCTATTGAATCATAAATGTGTCTATGATGATTTTCATGTCAAATATGTAATAGATAAGTCATTAAACATAGACCATTTGTTACAAATTTAAATGATTTAATTTCCTTAAGGAGAAAATCTCTTTGCATTCTTCTTTGGGTTCATTATTGCTATAAGGCTTACCATCCTTTTATAACAGTATGAAAATTATTGGGAAAAGAATGTTTAGCAGTTAACTATAATGAAATATTTTTTAATAATTAAGGGATGATTCTTTGGCCTATCTTTTATTTATTAAAATTGATACTGATTATTTGTGTATGAAGTGGTGTAATGTTTACTGCAAATACATTTATTGACTTAAAATAAATAAATTTATAATAATTTATAGTAATTGCTATAAAAATATGTTTGTGATCTACTTAAACACAATACTATTTGATTAATCCAAGTCCACGATTTCCAATAAACTGAGTTAAATCAATCAGTAATCACGTTGGATATTAGATGCCAGATATCCAGATTCTCGTTCAGTTCGGCATTGCTTTTATGAAAAGGAGCAGAGCAGTATATGGGAAGGATGTCTTGGAGTACAGAAATAGAAGGAACTACTATAAATCCTTATCTTAGTAGGAAAGATTATGGAATTGGACAATTTACCAGGTCAAAGTGTGAATATTTTCGTAAAGCTATACCTTGAAGCTAATATAAATATGTGGTTCAGAATTCTCCCTGTATAAGCCATTTTGATACAATATAATTTAATCTTACCTAATTGTACATTCCTTATGTCATGACTCTTACTTTTTTCCTGGATTATCTACTTATCTCACGATAGCACCTACAATCCCGTCCTGCATTCAAAAGGCTCATGCTATTATGATGACTGTGGTTAGTTGAGGGTTGAAAGATACTTGAATCAATTCAAATGAGAAGAACCATTGTCATTAATACAAATAATAAGGTTTTCTTTGTTCTTGTTTTTGCTTTGTCTTTATTTTTTTAATATTACATCTAAAAAATAAGAGGTCCACATATACCCCCCACCCCACTCACCCCAATCCTCCCTCCATAACAACAATCTCCTCCATCATCATGAGACATTCATTGCATTTGGTGAATACATTTTGGAGCACTGCTGCAACACATGGATAATGGTTTACATTTTAGTATAATACCCTGGCTGTGCCTTCCCTTATGTCTTTGTTCAACATGAGTCGTGCGACTGTTTCAACAGGCCACAATACCTGAGATATGTCTGAAAACACTGTAGCCAAAGATCCCTAAGCCCTCAGGCCTCTGAGCATTTACTTCCCAACTTTGAGGTATGCTGGTCAAGCACTGTTTCTCAGAAAGCAATAAATGCTACAGTAAGAACCAGAGCAGTTTAGCTAACACTGTTGACACTGTTCATCTAGCTTTCTGACAAATAGGTGGTATTGTTGGTTCTGTTATCAGGGATGGTGGCCAGTATCTTGGCTTCATCATGAGAAAGAAATCAAGGATGAGTCACAAATTATTCGGGCAAGCAAAGCATTTATTGGGAGTTAAAGTGAGGAACAGAAAGTATACTTTTCAGAGCTATTGGGAGGCATTTTCAAGGGAGAAAATGTGAAGTTCTGCCCTGGGATCCCCTTTTTTATGGGAATACAGGACGCTAGGGTCTGTGCTGATAAGCAAGGGCTTACTGTGTGGGGATCCAGGAGTGTGGGGTACCTAAGGACATGAGGGTGCTGTCCAGTGACAATTGGCTTCTGGCTGCTTTCAGTGACCTCTGCAGGTCATGTTTAATGGTGGTGGTTAGCCTCTGGTCACTGTCCAAAATGCATGATGTCACTGTCCATGAGACATTGAGATAACCTGAAAACTAGGTGGGTGTGTGGTGGTGATGCCCCCTTTACCTCCTCCTTCTCAGCTGGCTGCCTTCTGATAATTCAACCTTTGTGCGTATGTGTATGCATGTGTTTCAAGCTCAGGGTGTAGGCTTGAAAGCGGCCTCCCTAACTTGCTTGTTTGACTCAGTAGGCCAATGCTAGTAAACAGGCCATTGCCTCAGTTTCTTTTATCAAGCTTATTAGGTTTTTTGCTCCGTTCTTCCTCAGGTCCCTATTCTACCCTAGCTCAAATCCCCTCTGAGAGCGCTTTTGCCACCTTAAACTTGAGGAGTTGAAGGGTGAAGGTCATTCTTCTTTATCTGCTTACTGTTGATTAGGTATTGTAGGCCCTTTCTGATAGGGTATAAAAAGGTCTCTTGCTATGCTACTAGGGCTAGGGGGATTATTACTTGCTTTAATGTTAGAGAATGTGTGATATTCATTCATGAGTAGAAGCTTGTCTTTGCACTGCAACTCATTAATCCTGGAAAAGATAAATTGAGTTAGGAGTTTAAATATGTAAGTATTCACTAATAGTGTAAAAAAGATAGTTGAGAGGGAGTTTTGGAGGGCTATAAATTAAAAGAAGTAAGAGAGGTATGAGAACAGCAAAAATGGAGTACTGCTGGCAGCATTTTTAGTCTGGATGCATGGTCCAGAGGTCTTTGGGTGTTAAAGACTACAGCTGCTTAAAGAATTTGGTTTTAACAAGTTCTATGGTATAACTCCAAAAAGGCATTCCACAAGGTTCAGGTTATGAGGGTGTTGTTATTCAGTACTTAATTTTGCTATTTCAAGACATGTTTCAGGACATCCAGTAGCTGGCACTTGAACATTTCAGCAGGTATTTCTGGTACATGGGCAATTCCTTGGACAGCGGGTTTTATCTGGGATAAATATACTCAGCTACCAGTCCATTTCATTGTATGCAATTGCACTGGTGGCAGCCTATTCGAAGAAGACCTTGAATGAGCTTATTTGAAGCAAGATTAGCCTAAAGATGAAAACATAAGTGTTTAGTAGGTACCCAGGGAGGGAGAGTTTCTCTGGTAACCAAAATAATAGTTGAAGTTGCTCCTATGGGTCTTAAGTCATGGGCCCCCATGAGTTAGCTCCAGGTTTTCAATACCACACATGTTGTCTCCTCATAGGAGCAGGCTTTAATGCCAATTGTGTAAGTTCTCTTACTTTTCTGGTAATTATTACTCTGAATGATAAACCCTTCACACAGTCAGCATGCTGCAGCACTGTTGGCCTTGGAGGGAAACCCAGTGTTTTATTGGCTTCCTGCATTGCACCTTTTGGTACTACGAAACAGAACCAGTTTGGAGGCAATGTTGAGCCATCAGCAGCTTGCAGAGCTGCGGACATTTGAAGCAGCAATGTCATTCCATTTACTTCACGGCCAGATGTGGCAGATACTTTGTTTTAGGGGTCTTAGTGTGCCCTCCTACCAATAACTCAAAAGGAGAGACAGCATGCATGGCCTTAGGGGCGTGGTTAAAGTGCTTAAAGGAGTCTGACAAAGGTGAGTTTATCCCTATTGTGTCGCCTTGTGGATTTGTTTACTGCTCACAGCACTATTTGTGGCTTCAATTGAGAACAGGCCTCACAATTTTGAATGATATAAGCTAGGATAGAGTACTTTACGGGAGTACCCAGTGCCCTAGCTATGTACCACCCCAGTGCAGCCCATTGATGGCTTTTCTTATTGGGTGGCCACAAGGCTGCTCCTTCTGCTGGGGTGGGGCAGACCATTCAGATATGGGCTAGAGCATTTGCCTCTTGATTCCCAGGCAGAGAGGTTGTTTCTGTGGCATATTACATGCTAGAATACAATTAATTTGATTATATGCAAACATAACGTTTTTCCATCTTAAATACTTAGTAGCATGCAGTACAAGAACGTTGAAAGCTCATAAGCATGGTTTTCAGGAATATATGCTTTCCTTAGTTTATCATTTTATCACTACCTCAGTGAGGTATATTATGAAAATTCTAAAATTATGAATATCCTTAAAATCATACTGACTGCCATCTTCTGGAGCACACTAAATTTGCTTATTTAGTTTTAATCATAAATTAGAAAAATAGTTTCATAACCTTTAAAGACTTTGTTCTTTATTGAAATTTGGCAATTGGATTATTAATTACTCTCATTTTAAGGCTGGTAAGAAGTTTAACTTGGGAAATTACAGGATGAACTATGACTCAAAATTCTGGCCTAGTAGATAAGAGTTTTAAGCTAAACTTGCATTTCCTCATCTTGTCATACCCAACTTTCCCTATAACTCCTGCATAGAGAGGGGGCAAACCGGGTGGTGGGCAGGGAAGTCAAGGAGCATAGGGCAAAATTTTTTTTTCTTTCCCAATTGTTTTTGTATTTAGATTTACAAATGTCCTTTTATCCTGCTCTGCTTCTCTAATTTGGACTTCAGGAATATAAATTTACATATAAGTACTTATTTTACTTTTAGCAATTTGAATAGAACAGTTCTAAGGATTTTTATTTGTTAATTTGATATCAACATCTTGAGGTGTGAAAATATACACTGAACAAATAGGCAGACAAAAATAGAAAGTTAGACACAGAAACACACAACTCACTAATTTTACCCATAGTTCTTATTCTTTTACAAGGTAAGTTTAACTGTAAATTAAGATTATATTTAAAGATCTCTTTGAAGGGTATATTTCTGATTATTTTAACTTGTACTGTGATTGCACAGCTTTGAAAAAGAATTTTGCTCTTTTTAGTTTTTAGCTTATAACCAAATTATTCCCAATGCTTTAAAATACAGTTTACATAATTTTCTTTTACTTTAGAGCTTTGTTTGTTTCCCATTTTGACTTTGATAAACACCAGAAAAGCAACATAAATTGAAATTTACTTACTGAGGTTATTGAAGTTTCTTAGAATACTGATTTTTCCCATGACTTTCTGCTTTTTTTAGGGTTCTCTGCGTTAGAGGTAAGAAGTTTCACACTCAAGTCCTCAGAGTTAATAGAACCCTGGTAGCTGCTGGACTGGAAGAGTGGATGCCCAAACCTGAGGACCAAGGATTTCACCAGGAAGAATTTTCCTCAGAGATTGTGGGGTCCAACTGGGGTTTTGCCTGGAGTAGGTAAACTGGAGTTATCAACATCCATGGAAGAGAAAACAGGGTTATCAACATCAGTGGAAGGATGGGTGACAGAGGTGTCTTAAATTTGCCTTCTACCAAGCCTTGGTGAATAGAAGTTTCCCTAGAGACAAGCATGGAAGAATAGTTACCATTACAAAGGTGGAGCCACTTCTGAAATACCCACAAGCAAAGGCAAGCACAGTTTAGAATGACCATCATGATAGTGAGTCTAGGCTGAATCCATCCAGCTATAGCAATTTCAGATGTCATTCTTTTGCTGTTTGATAATATAAAGGCATCTATAAAATAATCTTGTCTTAACTCTTAGTTACAGTTTTTAGTAATTTTTTTACTTGAAAACAAATTGAGCATTTTTGTTTATTTCCTAAGCAGTTAAAACTATGTTATTTATAGCAGTAATGTTACTAAGTTTTCCCACTTTTCCAGCATTTGAACTTTTTCCATGTGGTTACTTCTGTACATTAAATCCAATGACAAGATAGAATTGAAATTTAAAGACTTATTTTTAGGTTAGCTTTCACTATTATTGAGTTTGTAGCAGGTGAATCCTAAAACTAATTTATAAGCTTTTAGGCATGAGCATATTAAAGAGTTAAATTAAGCACAGATTTAGAAGAGGAGGAATAATTTTACACACTTACTTGGCATGGGGAAAGACACAAGTTTAGAATCACCTTCATAAAAATAAGCTCCCAGTGTTCACCCATGGCAGAGCCCTCATCCTGAAAATCTCAGCCCTGTTCCTCCAGGAAAATCCTTGGGCAGCTTCTAGGTCTGGAGCTGGGGGGTTCAGGGAAGCCCTGACCCTGATGAGAAATGAATTGGGTCTGCATTTTCATTAGCCACCTCTCACAAGGGTTAAATTCTGTGTGGGCTTTTAAGAGCTTCCTTTCTGAGGCAACACTGCAAACAGCCTAGATTTAGATTCCCCATTTAACTCCCCTTATCAGGCAAGATTGAGATTAGAGAGGCTTGAAGTGGCAGATCAGAACCTGGCAAATTACTTCTTTGTTAATTTTGAAATTAATGACCTTACCTGCCACATCAAGGGCCACCAGAGGCTTCTCCAGGTTGACAGTTTGCGGTACTGTCCAGGGAGCCACACCTGGCCCAGGTCCCGGCCATCCCACCCTCTGGCAAGACTTTGGCAGATCCTGGCAGCAAAGTTGCATGGGTCTAGGGCCCCATTCCTCCACACTTGAAGCAGATTCCTGTTGACATGGACATTTGAATTCCGGGTGGCCCTGAAGTGACAGGGTGTTTTCAATGGCAGCAGCTATAAGGTAAGCTTACCTCTTAGCTTTTTACTTGCCCCTTCTTACTTGCCTTCTTTGGTGGCATGGTTTTAATTGTTTGAAACCATGGAGGTTGCTTTTCAAAGGTAGTTAATAGAAGTTTGGGGAGCCAGGGGAAGTTTTTGTATCTTCTTATGGCTATCTGAGCTAGACTGGTTAATAATGTGAGTTTTTAGGAGAATCTGTCCTTTTCTAGAGTCAGGATCTTTTTGTTCTGCCTCTGGGTAATTTTCCTGAGCTTATTGTAATTGGTGGTTTGGTAGTGCATTTCTTCATCCCTTTTAGGAGTCACATTGTTATAGGATCTCTGGCCAGAAGATCTGCCTGTTTGTTCCTCCTTTCTTACTCTGGTTTACCTGAAATTCAAGGTCCCATACAGAGGTTAATTTGGCCATCCTCTAATTTGTACTGTGGTCATGTGGTGATGTGGCTTGGCAGGAAAGGATAGCTTTTTTTAAATTAACCCCTTGTTGGACAAGGATGTCTGGTTTTTGAGAAGGCACCCAAGTGGGGAGTCTGCTGTTAGGCTATAGGCCCTGCCCATCATTTCAGGGAAAAATAAAGAACAGTTTGCCTGCCTGGCATCTGAGACTCCATACTGGTAACTAAATTCTTGCACTGCTCTAAATGTTTGGAGCCCAACAAGCACCCAGTTTGCCTATGTCCTGGGAAAAGTTTGAATCCCCACTCATTCTCAGCATCCAGAAAATGCAGAGACTCCGCCACCAAACAGGAGTTCTCAAGCTGCCTGAAGTAAATGGCCCCAGTCACTGAATGGGAGTCCCCAGGCCACCTCAATCTTGGGCAACATTCAGGGATGACCCCTGTTCTGGGAGTCCCCACAGCACCCTGAGTCCTGGGAGGCAACTAACACTGAAGCCCCTAAACCAAAATTCTTCTCTAAAAGGAGGGTGTACTCCTCCATCAGGTTTTAAATATACTTTCTTAATGGTTAAAAGTTATATCTTTGTCCAAATGGCTAGAGATTTGGAGGTCATGGACCTGGCCCATAAGGGAACACAGTTCTCCTGCAGACTCTTTCCCAACTTGCAGAAGATCTTTAAGATAAGTTATACTTAGAAAAATGGGACCTGAAATTGGAGGGGCAGTTAAGGACGTGGCTAAGATTGATTTCATAACTTCTTGGGAGCTGGGTGAACAGAATTAGGATCAGACAGATCTCCTAGACTCCCATGTTCCCACTGAACTCCAACTCAGCTCACGGAATATCCCCAGTCAGGTTTCAAGAGCAGTGTCACCCATTGCCCAGAGACTCTTTGATCTCCATGGCATGGGGGCTGGCTCTACCATCTCTGAGAAGAGAATCAGAAGAATCTTGGGTAAACCACATTAATGTTCTCTGGGAACAGGGCCAAAGACCTGTACAGAAATCAAGGCAGACATATATATATGTTCACAGACACATATGCCCATGTCCTCCACTCGACAGACTCACATAGACAGACTTCAGTTAGAAACCAAAACCTCAGTAGGCTCATCACATGGAGGAAGGGAGTTATCTCTCCTGCCTGGTTTGCCATAATGTGTTATGGAGTTTGTGGTTGATGTCTAAGTTCTAGGCTTTGTCATGAGAAAGAATGCAAGGATGAGTCACAAATTAATGAGGCAAGGCAAGAATTTATTGAGAGGTAAAGTGAGGAACAGAAAGTATTCATTTCAGATTTCAAGGCATGCATTTTTAGGACAGAAAATGTGAAAATCTCTCCTGGGGTTCTCTTTTTTATGGAAGTACAAGACTCTAGGGTCTGTGCTGATAAGGAAGGGCTTAGGGTGTGGGGTGTCCAGGGGTGTGGGAGGTGCTGTCTGGTGGTGATTGCCTTCCAGCTGCTGTCCGTGATCTCTGTGTGGCATGTTGACTGGCAATGCTTAGCCTCTCGTCACTGTCCTTGAGGCGTGTGTAACTTGTAAACTAGGTGGGTGGGTGGTGTGATGCCCCTCTTGCCCCTTCCCCCTTTGCTGGCTACCTTCTAAAAATGCAAACTGTGTATGCCTGTGTCTGTGTGTCTGTTCAAGTTGCAGGGTGTTTGCTTGTGGGTTGTCTTCCTAACTTGCCTGTGTGACTCAGAAGGTTAATGATAGTAAACAAGCTAATGCCTAAGTTTCTCTTACCAGGCTTATTACATTAATGCCCCTTCCTCCTTAGGTCCTTATTGTATCCTGCCTCAGTATTAGGCTAGCTGCCAGGAAAATCTGAGATGAGAAAGGGAGAGAAACAAAGACAGGAATTTACTGTCCAATATGTATCATTATTAAGAGTAACCTCATATAGAAGTAGATAAACCAATAAAATTAGTGATCTGAAAAATTAACTGGAACTCAATTAGTTATTGCCAGGGATTAATTTAGCTAAAATAGATAGCTGGGGAATGGGAGACAAAAGAAAAGAAAAAAGAATAAACATTGTTCCCGATATGCACATCAATGTTAAAAAAGACACAACATTAAGTGAGAACATAATGAAAATATCAGAGGAAATCAGTACTCAAAATGAGGAAGGGCTTTATCTTGTTAACCTTGTGGTTTTTGCTCCTATGACATTGGCACAGGCTTTAGAGGCTCAGTCCAAAAGCACATACTTTAATTCTGTTAGCTTGTCTCCCTCGCTTCGACATACAAATCTAAGCAACAAAAAGTTTTCTCAGACATTTATAATTTCAGCAACTCAGTACTTTACTGTACCTGTCTGGTTCAGATTAACCTACATAGAAAAAAATATTTATAGCAACAATATTTTTTCATAAAATATTGAGCACTTTAAATTTATGATATCAATTAATCTTCACAATACGACATATTTTAAAGTAAGCATTATGAGTTCTATCATTCGGAAAAAGACACTGAAGCCTCTAGATTTTCAAAACATGCTGAAACAGCCAGAAATCAGCAAAACAGGGTTCTGTGTTTTTCTTTAAGTAAAAAATTAGGCTAATTCTAAATTTAAATCTTATTTTAGGCTTTGAATCTTAAGTAACACTGAGGAAATGAAGGAATCTAGCCTTTCTGAAGGAAGGCTATAAGAATCTCGTGTTTGACTTGGTGTCCAATTTACCATAATGCCTGAGGTTGATCACTCTTCACTGACGGTCATTTTATTAGTACACAGAAGGAGATAGTGTTTCATACCTCATTCTATCCTACCTACACAAACACTCAAACCTGGATACTCCCTAAAATGAATGCAGGTGCTTCCTGTGCAATGCGGCATGTTACCACCCTGAATTCATTTCTGGTTATCTCAATTTGTTGTGCTGCAAAAGGTTTAATTTTGATGAGGTGCAATTTATATATATTTTTTTAAGGGTCATGTTTTTGGTATTGTATTTAAGAACTTTTTATGTAACCCAAGTTCAGAAATATTTTATTACCTTTTATTCTAAACATTTTGTCATTTTCCACCTTAAATGTATTTCTAAGATTCATTTTAATTCATTTTGTACAATGTATGAGATTTACATTGAGTTTCTATTATTTTTGTACTTATAGAAGTGCAACTGTTCCATTAAAATTTGTTGGAAAGACTATTCTTTTTCTTTTGAATTACCGCCAGGGCCTTGATGAGATTGCTTAAGCATAAATGTGCAGTTCCACTACTATACTTTCCACTCGATGCTCCATTGACTATTTGTCCATTTTTATTAAATACCATGCCATTTGCTCAGTATAACTTTATAATATATCGTGATATCATATAGTATAAATTCTACAATTTTTTTCTATCTTGAAGTGTGGGGTCTAATCTAGATCCATTGTATTTCCATATAATTGTTAAAGTTAGTTTGTAAATTTATAATATTTTATACCTTTTTGCATATTGTTTGGGATTGCATTGACCTAGAGATAAGCAAATTAAGCTCAAAGTTTGAGAAATAAATTGTCCTTGGATGTAAAGTGAAGTTACATATCCATTCAAGTGTTAGGCACCAAAACAGTAAAGCCAGTGTCATTTCCAACATGCATCCACTTGGATGAGGCACATTGAACAAGAATCTCACAAACTGTATATGTGAGGAAGTCTAGCGAGTCTAACTCTCTACAAGCCTATTTGCAATGGACCTAAAGATTCTCATGTGTAAATATCTAATAGGAACCAGAGATGCATTCAATTATAGCTTGAGAATCTGGATGAATTAGAGGAAGTGCCTGAGAGAAGCATATTACATTGAACACTGAGGAGGAGCATTTGACAGTACTTATTCTATGAAAAGAAGGTGCTATCAAGAAAGCCTTGATATTTTTTAAAAAAATGTCAACATTGTGAAAAAAGAAGCAGGTTTATATAAAACACAATGTGTCCAACTCATCCTTAGAGTTTAGGTGTAATTGTGATGAAGTGAAATCATTTTAGTAATGGTATATCTTAAATTTGTCACAAAAATTTTTAATATTAGGTGAAAAAAATGAGAAAGGAAAGAAAAACAAAAATAGTGAAAATGTCTGGAAATGTAAAGGAAATTGGGAATGCAATCTTAGAGTTATAGGTATCAGAAGGAGTGGAACCACTGGCTGACATTGGCTATTCAGAGACTAGCTGTAAGCATCTAGACTTTCCAAGCCTATTGCATCCTTTTGAGAAAAACAAACTAAAGTCAGCATATGCTTGCTCCTCAGCAACAAAGCTCCTCCCAAGACCTCAGTTAACTTTGATGTAGGGTATGGCTGGGTGGGGGGGAGCTGTTCATCTCCTCATAGATAACCTGACTGAGCTGTGCATTTGGGACAGTAAGAACTACAGCCCTACCCTTGGTAACCATGACAACAACTCCAGTTATTGAGAAACAGTTTAGCAATGCAAACTCTATAAACTTTAAATATTCGGGGAAAATGCAAACAAAATGTGCTAAAAGCTTAGCTAGAATGTATGAAGTCCATGATAAAAGCTTACCTAAGATGTGGATGATAGATGTTAATTCAAGCTTGCTGAGCACTGAAACTAAGAACCATTTGGCCCTTCCTCTGTATAAAACTAACTCAAAAAACTTGTTTGCGGTTCTGAGTGCCTGGCCAGTCATAAATAAATCCTTTTTCCTTCCCAAAATTATTCCTGAGTCCTGGTCTATCTATATGGAAATAATTGTGTTGTAGAATTTGAAAGAGGTTCAATTATTTGCATATAGAGAGGTCAGGACTCAGGAATGATTTTGAGAAGGAAAAATGGTTTATTGCCGGCCAGCTGGCCGGACTGTGGGAGCTTTCTGTTTCAATCGCCAGCCCAGAACAAGATTTTCGAGTCCCTTTTATAGGGAGGAAAGGCCAAATGGTCCTTTTGTTTCAGTTCTCAATAGGCTTGAATTAGCATATATATCTTCCACATCTTAGGTAAGCTTTTAGCATGGACCTCAGGCATTCTAGATAAGTTTTTAGCATATTTGGTTTGCATTTCCCCTGAATACTTAACGTTTATAGACCTTGTATTGTTAAACTGTTTTCTGGAACTGGAGTCCTTGCCCTGGTCACCAAGGGCAGGACTGCAGCCTTTTAACATCCCACACCCACAAGTCACAGATAGTTTAGGTTATCTCTGAAGAGACAAAGAGCCTCCCACCCATAGCCCACATAAATTGAACCTCTCTTGACTTCTACTTTTCAAGACTGAAAACTACAATCTCTCTCTCCATTCTCATCATTAGGTAATACCAGCTGTTGAGAGAAGCAAGCACTGTGTGCCATTAACTCAGTTACTATTTCCAGACAAAACCACTGCTGTTGCTACTGATGTGGGCTATGGCTGGGAGGCTGTTTGTCTCTTCAGAGATAACCTAAGCTGTTTGACTTGTGGGTGTGGAACAGTAAGAGACTGCAGTCCTGCCCTTAGTGACAATGGCAATGACTCCAGTCCCAGGAAACAGTTTAACAATGCAAGGTCTATAAACTTTAAGTATTTAGGGGAAATGCAAACAAAATATGCTAAAAGCTTATCTAGAATGTCTAGAGTCCATGCTAAAAGCTTGCCTAAGATGTGGAAGATATATATATATATATGCTAATTCAAGCCTATTGAGAACTGAAACAAAGGGACTATTTGGTCTTTCCTCTCTGTATAAAAGAAATTTGAAAATTTTGTTCCAGACTCGGGATTGAAACAGAAAGCTCCTGAGTCTGGCCGGCTGTCAATAAACCATTTTTCCTTCTCAAAATCATTCCTGAGTCCTGGCCTCTCTATACGCAAATAATTGAACCTCTCTCAAATTATTCAACATCTTTGGCGGCTCTGGTGGGACAGCAAAAGAAGGCCAGAGACGGTAGCATTTTGCTGCCCCTTCCAAATCCCTGAGGAAGCCAGGAGGACTCAGGTGAACCCCAAATATGGGCACCCCTGGATTAAATTTAATCCAGAAAAGATGTGGGCTCCACATCTTTTGAGGACAATGGAAGGTCTGAAGAGAAAGATTCTGGGAACGAAAAAGAACTCCGAACATGGAAGAAGGTAAGATTCCCCAGGTTAGCACAGTCTGGAAAGCCCTAGCTTTAATTGCTGGGACGGGGAGGCTGATCACCTCCTGAGAGAACCCTAGTTGCCCCAGAAAATTGGGGGGAAGCTGTTCTCTCTAGGCCTGGGAAAAGGAGAAAAACTGGGGAAAAGCCCTGGTGTTTTAGGTTTGTCTAACTGCATGTTAAAAGCAGGTACTGGTCTCACATCCACTGAAGGAGTGGAATCTTGATTTTAATAAGAAAGGCTCTTTATAGGTTCGAGTCCTAATGTCCTGGAAATTGGTCTAGATTGAAAAAAAAAAACAACTTGGTTACAGAAAAATGGATCGGCTTTTCTAGTGGAGCTTGGTCTGGGTGTAAAGTTAAAGAGTGGGAAAAGTCTAGCTGAAATCTTTTGATATGGTGCTAAATTGTGAATGAATTTGCTTTATACCAAATGTTAAGTGTTCTAAGGTTTGTGATGGCTGTGGGGACAGCAGTGCTGAAAATATATATATAGAACTTGTGGCTCAGATTAGATGACCTTTGTGCTTCTGTCTGTGTCAGTTCAATGCTAGTGTTGGAGTTGTGTGATTATGTAAAGTAGAATTCAGTGGAGCTGGAGCCCTCCCTTGCCATTGGCAAGGGGGTGAAATGATTATGGGGCAGAACTGTGAGGAGTCTGGATGTTTGCAGAGTCTAGATGTTTGTGCATGCTCTGCTGTCTTGTCTCTAGTCTGCCCCTTTGCCGGGGCTTGGAGGTCATCTGTGTCAGCGCTACGCACCCCAGTTTGTTGGGGCTGCCCCAGTCAAAGTGGCTGGGTCCCTGGGAGAGTTGCCAAATTTGAGTAGGTTCTGTCTGCTCATTTTGGCTGAAAGCTGGAAAGGGGGGAGCGGCTTGCCCCTTTCCAGTGAGTCCACATCTTCTATTCATAAGCCGCATTCCTGTTTGATTGTTGTGCACTGGACTGCCTGGAAGGGGGGAAGTGAAGGGGGTGAAAAGCAGAATCAGAATAAATGCAGTAAATTTCCCTCCTTAGGGTGTCAAAGCCAAAATATGTTTGCATTCTGCCCAGGTTCTTACAAGGTATTGTAGTAACTTTAAGTAAGAGAATGTGTTCTGTGAAGGTAAAATTTGTCTTAAAGGTATAAATAATTACAAAAGTTTAACAAATCATTGTTTAAATTAAGATATTTAAATGGCTAATTGAAGAAAGTCATTATTAAACAAAAACTGAATTGATAATAATAATCATAAAAGGTAATTTTATAACAAGAAACTGTTTCCTCGGCAGCCAGCCTCCCCTGCCAACTTGCTTCCAGAAAAACTTCCTGCTATTACATGCTATTAAGTATTTAAAATGAAGAAAAGTTCATTATTTTAACAAGCTTGTTTAGTATTAATGGCAAATATATGTTGTAAGAAGTTTGCCTGGTAACTTAGTATGTGGGATATATGGAATGTGTTTTTATTGTTAAGGAAACAGAAGATGGTTTTGTCCTAAGATAAAATGACTGATTATTGGAAAAAGTAGAATGTGGGACAAAACCTGAATGAATACTGAAAGTGTAGAAGGTTTGTGGAAGAAAAATTTTTATGATTAAAATTGAGTAAGATCAATATACAAAGAAAATCTTTTATCAAAATAGCTTCTTGTGCTTTAACCTCATCATTTCCTCAGTGTTTGAAGAAGAAAGGGTCTTATCTTTTTTTTTAAAAAAGAAAACATTATGTTCTAGAAATCAAACTCTGAGAAGTAGCTTTTTATTTCAAACTAACTGCAAGAGATTTATTCTTTTACCTTAAAAGAAAAATTAAAGTAATGGTTAAGTTCATTTAATATGTTATAAGTCAAATGAAAGGTGTTTAAAGGTGTTATAAAATTAACAGGTTTTAAAAAAATTAATAAAAACTGTAAGAGTTAAAATCATTTATAAATGCATTTATATTATAAAACAGTGAAAAGATAATAACTGAAATTATAGCTGAGTGAATTTAGCCTGTAACTATTATTTAAGTGTAAATTCTAAATTAACCTTTCCTTTGTTTATGGTTACTTCAAGCCTAACCTCACCCTATGCCTTTGCCTATGGTTATTTCATAATAGCTTCTACCCCTACAGGCCAGGGAAGAGCTGGGATATCACTGTCTCCTGTCCTGGTATTAGTAACCCTTTCTCTCATGAATTCAAGTGTAAACTAAATAAATTGCTGCCTGATGGAATAAGGTTAAATGACCACTGGAGTTTTATTATCTCCAAAATCAAAAAGGGAGGTGAATGGGGGGGGGGGGGAAGTCTCCTGCCCTGACAGTCAGTGTTCCTAAGGGTAGTAATTCATGAGAGAAACCAGTCTGTCTCCCTGAGGCTTCAAATAGCCTAAGTAAATATATATAAAATTAATCTTGTTGTTTACCCAAAATTCTGCTAATTTCAAAGTAAAATATAAAGTTCTAAAACAAAATGGTGCTAAAGCATTGAGAACATTTTAGTTACAATCCATTAATTAAGAAAGAAAATTCTTGTGTAAAACTGCATGGTCATAGTGTAAAACTGCACAGTCATAGTGCAAATTAAGAAAAGTTTCAGGAGTCTTTAAAATGTTTTGCAGTCAAACTTGCTTTGTAAAAATGAGAAGTTTAAAGTAACTAAAGTTATGTTTTTGTGTCAAACTATTCATTTCTACCTATTTGCTCAAATTGTTGAGGTTAAATATGCAGTTATATAAGTAATATATATTTCTGGACCCCAAATTAAGCTAAACAGTATATAAAATAATGCAAATTATAAGTAATATCAATGAGTTGTGTTTCTGTGTCTAACTCTTTGTCTGCCCATTTGCTCAGTGTATGTCTTCATACATCAAGATAATAATATAAAATTAAAAAATGAAAATTCTTAAAAGAGCTCTATTCAAATTGTTAAAAGTTAAATATGCAGTTATATATGTAAATATTCTTAAAGCCCAAATTAAACTAAGCAGGATGAAAAGGTCATATAGAAATCTGATTATAGAAACAATTGGGAAAGGGCCTCCTCTTTGCAAGAGCTTTAAGGCGAGACTAGGTGTGGCAGATTAAACCTATCTACTAAACTAGGGAATTAAGAATCAGTTTGCCCTGTAATTTCCCAGTTTAAACCTTTTGTCAGCCATAAAATGTAAAAAAACAAACAAACAAAGATTAGGTTAGTTTTCACATAAAAAAAAAAAATGTTGATTGGCCTAACCTGGTGGCCTGCTGCCTCAATCTCCCACTCCCAGGTTGGACAGCAGTGGAGGAAACCAGCTTTAGCCAGTCCCATGGGCAGTGAAAGGTTTCCCAAGGAGGAGCTAGGCCGGTGCCATTTCAGCACTAAATTCTATTCCTTATTTAACAAAGGGGAACAGGTAAAAACTAAAATGGTTAGAATGTGATAGAGGAAGCAGTTAAATCACAAACTTTTGCATGGGAAAGTTAGATCTTCTCAGATAAGCTGTAACTTCTGAAGTATCCAATCTATGGAGAAACAGGAAGAGCTTGTGTGCTAGGTTTAGGGGTATAAATTGTGTCATTTCTCTTTGTTCGGGGCACCAGCCATATCTGGCTCTGTGCCCCTTCTTGCAAGATTGAGAATAAATTATTTTCTTCTTCTCCACAATCTAGTGAGCCTTATTTTCTTCCAGAAGATTTCTTTCCAACAAAATAAAGGTAATTAGTGGCTCTATTAACAAATTTCAGTAAGTAAAGTCCATAAAAACTATAGAGAGATCTTTCCTGGATTATGATTAAACAAATTAAGTAATTGTGTAATGTGTTTTAAAACCTGGTAGTCAGTATGCTTTTAAATTATTCATTTTCATAACTTAAACAAAGAAAAGAAGTTTTTAGCTCCCGGTAAGGGAAAAAAGAGAATATTCCTTGCATAAACTATAATGGTTTCAATTTTATTTAACTTGAGTGTAATCTCCCATAGTTAATTTATAAACTAAATTAACATTATATGTACGAAATCTTTAGAGTAATAAAATTATAAGTTCACATTGGTGAGATTAGGCTAAAAGAAAAAAATTGTAAATGTGCTCTCTTAAATAAATAGAGTAAATATCTTTGGTTGGTAATTGTAATTTAATAAGTTTATTTAAACATGAGGTGGCTAGTCAATGTGGTTATAGTCAATTATAAAGAGTTTGTAAAACATCTTCCAAACTAAAAACGTTTAAATAATTCTAGCTCTAAAAGTCATTGTTAACTAAAACTTAGATTGGTATTGGTTGCAAAAAAATAACTTTGTGAGAATAAAACCTGTCTGAAGGCAACCGCAAGGTACATATTTAAGTAAGTGGTAATAAAAAGTTATCTTGATTCTATTGGAAATATTCTGTTTTCATTTTAACAATGAAAAATAATTTTTTCCCCTCTATTAGTAAAGTAAAGTACCTACTGTTATCTTCATGGTAAAATTGTGTAAGTAAACAGTCATTTGATAAATGATGTATTGCATTAAATTGTTTAAAATATATATATAAAAACAAGGAATAAACTTTAACATTATCAAACTCTTGTGCATTCAAACCAGGCCTTGAATACATTGCATTTTGCCTCTCCATGTGAGTTATTGGCTAGGCTAGTCACTGACCCCTCAATTAAAATATTTGCTATATTAGCCTCTGGTTCTGCTCCTAAAGTCGATGGGAACTACATTGCAGTTTCAAGCTCCTGCAGCAGCCAATGATGACTCACTACAGCCAAGTGTACAATGGACATTGCTTCCAGACTGGCACTGTTCCATAGTGCCAGAGAGCACTATGCACCAGGCTAGTAGAATACTGGAAAATCTCTCTCGGATCAATGATGCTGCAACTTGCTCACTGCATGAAAAACATGCTAAGTGGAGCCATGATACCAGGATACTGTAAGTGAAACTTAAACACAATTAGCATTATGGCCTGCTCTCATGGAGAGATAACATGTAAAGTATTACAAACCTGAAACTTAAAACTAATAATTGCAACTCTGAATCCTTATGCATTAAGTAATACATTAGTTAATATAAAGTGCTGTACTTTTATCCTGTACTAAATATATGCCTAATAATTATAACGCTATCTTTTCTATTTTGGATCAAGTGCGAGAGTATATTGGACATGTTAAATTCCTAGTAAATTCATTTTCTAAACAGTTAATAAACATGTCTATAGAATAAGGTTTCAGTCTCAGACAGGCTCAGTCAACTTACTATATTCTGTTGTACTCTACTGTGTAGCAAAAGTGAGGCTTTTGCTTGCTGATGGTGAGTCACCTATTGAACAAGTCAAAATTGCTAGAAATGTACAATTAAAACCAAGGTGTAAAAAACCTTTATTCTGTAGTTCTGGTCACTCCCACAGTGAAAAAATAAGACAATTTCCAACTTAGTGTTCTAATCTTGAATGAAGCCAGTTGCCCAAGGAGTACCAGTTCACCAGGAGCATCTGATGGAGTGAATGAGTGCCAATAATTGAACAGCTTGGAATGTGACTTCAGACAAAGCTAAGTGTCCGTTGCAAGTTCTCTCTAAAGATAAATAACTTAAAAAAGAATATATGTGCTGTTCCCACCAGCTTTTAAGAAGGAGTGCCATCTCTATAGGCACCTAACCTTGTCTACCTCTGTAATCCAATGTCTTCTTTTAAAAACGGGTATTCCAAATTTTTAATTAAGTTTGTTTCTTTCAGAGTGAACATCTTATTAATCATATGAAAACTCATCCAACTTCGTACAGAACGCTGGATCCATCTTCATCCAGTTAAAATAAGAAGTTTACGCCTTGTTAGGCAATGACTACAGCCCATGGCCAGCAGGAAGCAGTTACAGAAAAGAGATCATCTCCCTTCATCACCCCTTTTAAATTAAAGATGTAAACTCTTTAAGGGTAAAATAAAATAATAGATGGATCTGGAACCTGACTGGAAATCCACATGTGTGCCGGTGGCAGCAGGATAACTGCAGGAGGTCCTTGCCCCAAGTTTCTGCTGTTCAGAATGAAAAGTTCTAAACTTCTAAAAACAGTCCTGGATGTTGCACTAAAGACTGATAAATAAACAATCAAAACAACAAACAGCTATCCACCTCATAGCTCCAACAATAATTATGCCAAAGCTTAGCAAGTTAAACTTTGGCAAAGGGGGGAAATGATGTGGGCTATGGGTGGGCTCTTTGTCTCTTCAGAGATAACCTAAGCTGTTTGACTTGTGGGTGTGGAATGGTAAGAGGCTGCATTCCTGCCCTTAGTGACAATGGCAACAACTCCAGTCCCAGGAAAAAGTTTAACAAAGCAAGGTCTATAAACTTTAAGTATTTAGGGGGAATGCAAACAAAATATGGTAAAAGCTTATCTAGAATATCTGGAGTCCATGCTAAAAGCTTACCTAAGATGTGGAAGATATATATATGCTAATTCAAGCCTATTGAGAACTGAAACAAAGGGACCATTTGGCCTTTCCTCTCTGTATAAAAGAAATTTGAAAATCTTGTTCGGGGCTGGGAATTGAAACAAAAAGCTCCTGAGTCTGGCCAGCCATCAATAAACCATTTTTCCTTCTCAAAATCATTCCTGAGTCCTGGCCTCTATATACGCAAATATTTGAACCTCTCTCAAATTCTACAACACTACCAGAGACAATGCAGCATAGAGGATAAATATTAAACTTCAAAGGAAAACTTGGATACAATCTCAAATTAGCCACATTGCTAAACTCTTCTGGGGAAGATACCTAAATTCTCTGAGACCTAGTAATGAATCTACTACTACAACCAAATGTAGAGCACCTACAATTAGTTATGCCAATAATTACAATGGTTTATGTCCATGATCAAGCAGCTAGTCTACCATAAAGAGTTATTTCTGACTACAGATCTTAAACTCTGGGTCCACATAATGAACTCTGTATATCACATTTCCTGTATGTGAGAACATATGCTATTCAATTAGATTCTGCTGCTTACTGCTATGGGCTATGGGTGGGAGGCTTCCCCCTTCGTAGATAACCTAAGCGGTCTGTGTCCTGACTTGTGGATGTGGGATGGTAAGAGGCTGCAGTCCTGCCCTTGGTGACCATGGCAATGACTCCAGCCCTGGGAGGCAATTTAGCATTGCAAACTCTATATACATACCAGTCAGTCCAGGAAAACTGATGATGGTGATGCCGAAGCTTAAGGGAAATTGGACTTTGCATCTAATGGGAAATATAATATAGCCTGTGCATAAATTCAAAATCATCTAATTCTGTATCCAAGTGTGCCTAGTCTCTAGAAATCCAGTTAAGTGATATAGGCTTTGAATGTTCAGAAAGGATGTAAGACTGAATGTGTATTTCAAAGTTGCATCCAGACAGAATGTGGGCAAGATGCTAATTCAAACTTACCTGAAATATAAATGATATGTTAATGCAAAACCTACCTGGTACTCAGGCAAACACTTGACTAACAAAAAAAGTAGTTTTCTCGAATAAAACACCATTTGACTCCCCACCCTGTATAAAAGAAACTTGAAAATCATGTTCGGGGCTCAGGTTTGAAACGGGAAAACACCTGAGTTCTGCCAGCCATCAATAAATCATTTTTCCTTCTCAAAATCATCCTTGTGATATGGGCTATGGTTGGGAGGCTCTTTGTCTCTTCAGAGATAACCTTAACCTAAACTATCTGTCCTGACTTGTGGGTGTGGAACTGTGGAATGGTAAGAGGCTGCAGTCCAGCTCTTGGTGACCATGGCAATGACTCCAGTCCCAAGAGGCAATTTAGCAATTCAAAGGAAGAGAGTGACTCATGCAGAAAGTCCTGTTGCACTGTGTCATTCACAATTTAAATTGGCCTCCAATCCTTCCTTTAGCACCACCCAAGACCTTTAATCACCTTCAAACCTGGTGTTTTCTGAACCTGGTGTCTTACATAAGGGGTCTGTGCAAAATGAGTATTTATTGGCTGAGTTAAGTTATTCCTTTAATAAAATTTAGTATGGTGGACTTAAATATTTCAAATTTTAAAAATCATATTTTACTGGCTAAAATATTTTAAGTTACAAATTTATGATCCAAAATATTTCTGAATTAGTCCGTTTCACTTACAAGTTTAGTCAAACAGTTGATCAAATCATTCTGTACAATCATTGGCAGCTATTTCTGCAGTCTTCAATAATTATGCTAATGACCAGAAAATGAATGTTAAAAGGAACAACTAGCAAAGTAATCATTAATATTACAACAATTGATTTTTTAAATTTTATATATATTTTTTGTTAGAGAAGATGTGCGCTTTCAAAACAATCATAGATAATGTACAGAATTCCCATACATCAACCCTATGACATTGCCTAAAATTGTTGTGGAATATTTGTTACAGATTATGAAAGAACATGATCAGACTATTACCATTAACTATTGTCTGTAGCATACATTTGGTATGTTTTTCTCCATACCAAATCTAATTATTAACACTATGTATTAGTATTGCACATTTGTTATAGTTCATGAAAGAACACTCTCATATTTGTACTGTTAACCACAATTCATCTTCCACCATATGGTTCATTATTATACAAGCCCATGCCTTGTGCATCCTATCTAAAGTGTACCCTCAGTGGCTCTCACTTTCATCACAGAGTTGTGCGGCCATCACCCCAGTAAACCTAGTAAACTCAGTAAATCTCCCATACACCCTATTATTGACCCTTAGCATTGATATAGTATCTTCTTTTGTATTGATGCAAGAGCATTATAATATTGCTGTTGAGTATAAAAAAATATTTTGTATATGGAAATAATACATATTTTCATTATATAGTCTACCATTAAAATTATTTGTGCTCTTTAAAATGATAATAAAAGGCTTCAGGGTTTTGCAGCATAGCATTTTCTATGATGGGATGGTCTTTCTCCTGAACCCTGCTCAAGAAACTCAAGTTCTCTCATACCATACAATAGACCCACAATCTAACATCCTAAAGGACAGTTTTCTTTAAAGATAAAAATCCAAATAGGTCCAGGAATAAATACACTCTGTATATGTGAGAATTGTGTACGTACTCATATAAAAAAGAGCCTGTGTCTATGAATTCAACTCAGTAAGCATTTATTTATATCATATTTTCTGCCAGACATATTTCTAAGAGAAACAGAGAAAGAAAAAACATAAAAGAGATGTATTACATAACATGTGACTCAAATTATATGAACACAATCATACAAAAATGCTAAAATATTTTTGAAAGAAGATAAAATTACATATTTAGCAATATAAGAACAGAGGAAAAAATAATTTTTGTTTGTTGATGGTTCTACAAAGTAATCCTGAATAATAAAATATATGAGGGGGTGGGAGTATGAATCATAGGTAAGGCAAGGTCAATCTGTTTAGAGGACGGGGCATCTCTAAAAGAGGAGAGAGAATAAATGAACTCAGAGTTGTTAGAGATTATGAAGTAGGATTGGAGAATATAGAGATGTCCAGTGTAGGTCGTAAATTACCCTAGCAAAGGAAAACACATAAATAAAAAGGAGTAACAGAAAAAGACTTTAATATCAATTTCTATTATGCCACATACCATGCTAAAATATCAAATGCCTTAGCCCACACAGTCTTAAAACATCTTTACAAAACAGAATATTACCCCATTGTATTAGTCTGCCAAAGGGATGCTGATGCAAAGTACAAGAAATCTGTTGGCTTTTATAAAAGGTATTTTTTAGAGGAAAAGCTGAAAGTTACAAGACCCTAAAGAGTCCAACTGAAGGTTGCTTTTTTACCAACATCAGCTGCCACATGCTGAAGCAAAATGGCTGTTGATTTCTGCAGAGGTTCAGGCTTCCCCTCTGGGCTACTTCTCTCTGTTTCATGCTGGCATAGGGCTTGTCTCTCGGGCTTTCTCTGTCTCCTGGCATGGGGCTCATTTCTTTCTGGGCTTTCTATTTCATTCTGTTATTCTGTTCACTTCCCAAGGATGGTTGCAAGCAATCAGGTGAATGACTCATCTCTCCCTGGGGCCCCAGGATAAAAAATGACAGAACTTTCTTTTTTCCTCTGCATCTTCTTGAGTGAGTGCCATTTTATACAGGCCCACCAATGGGGCAGGGACTCAACCTGAATCAGGCCTTACTGATGTGGTCAAGTCTAAGCCTAATCTTAACAGGTAATGTAATCAAGGGCCCTGCAACTGAATCCAGTATAATCAAAGAGTATCACACCCAGAAGAATAGATTCCTTTACAGACACAATCTTTCTGTTTTGACATTCACAAAAATAATCTCAAACTGTAACATCCATTTTCCTGTATAGTTTAAAATCTGAAGCTCACCAAAATTAAGCAAGTTGCCAAGAGAAAAGATCAGTATTTGAACCACATTTCCTAGAATGGAAAGCCTATTACCATTGTGTACGCTGTACTTTCTTCCAATGAAGTGGGTTCTAAGATTAGCAAAATAGATATGGAACAATTTGGAAAGATTTCTGATTAATATATGAGAAGGCTAGATTTTAGTCTAAGGAAAATAGTTTCTATACAAATTCTTGGATAAGAGAGAGAAATAATATTTTGTGCTTTAGAAATTGTTTCTGGCTTTTTTTTCAAGTTCAAATCGTGACAGCAATAACTAGTTGGATTCTTTCAAGTGGGATTTGTAGGTGAATAAAAGTAATTTGATTCTTTGGCTCATATAAATTCAGAGGTCATTTAGTACAATTAGCAAAGAAAAATTAAATATCTCTTATATCAAAGATTAAATATCTCTACAATATCTCTTATGATAATTATACTGAGGATACAGTTTGGAGGTACAATGAATATCAGTTTATTTACTTTAATTCTGAATGTGCCATATGAGACCATTGCTTTCTCATGGCAATTTTCATTTCCACATTTCTCAGGGAATAAATGGAAGGATTTAACATGGGAGCAATCAGTGTAAAACACTGAGATTTCCTTGTCTTTGTTATCACTACCAGATGGTAGAGAATAAGTATAGATTCAGGGCACAAAAAAAACACAATTTTGTGTGAACTGCAGGTTGAGAGAGCTTTGTGTCTCCCTGGAAAAGATCATGTCCTAAGATTTTACAGTATATTTATTAAGAGGCAATCAAAACAAGAAAAAGTACAACCAAAACCATCCCTGAATTGACAATAGCTAGGATATTAATGATTTGAATGTCTTTGCAGACCAGTTTCAAAAGAGGTTTCACATCACACATGTAGTGATTGAACTTATTTGACCCACAGAAAGGTAAATTGAGGACCATGAGCAGTAGAGCAATAACATGCCAAAAACCCAAGCCCCAGGCCAGGAAGATCAGCATGTTACACTTCTGTCGATTCATGATGACCATGTAGTGCAGGGGCTTGACAATGGCAACATAGCAGTCAATAGCCATGGACAGCATGATTAATATTTCCATACCTGCCAGCAAGTGGGCAGTGAAGAGCTGGGCCATACAGTCTCTATAGGAAATGTTTTTCACTCTGCAGCTAAGACTCTGATTATCCAGGGAACCACAGCAGATGTGAAGAAGAGGTCCATGGGGGAGAGGTGGCAGAGAAAGTGATACATTCTTTGTTTGATTAGATGGCTGCAGGTGATAGTCAGTAAGATGAATGAAGTTCCTGATTAAGACAGCCAAGTAACAGAGCAGGAACAAGAAACAGAAAAGCAGCTCTAGCTGATTATAGTCCCATAGCCCCCAAAAGACAAATTCGGTGACTTTAATCTGATTTTTCATTAGGAAGAAGTGAGTTCAGAGTATTGAGTAGGAACTTATATATCTGAAATAATACAGAAAATTAATATTAAAGGTTAAAAGCATTTTCAACTTTGTAGATTGCTAAATTGAGAGAAGAAATGGGTCATAATGGTTTTATTACACAATCTTTCAAATTATTTGTAGATTCAGGTATTATCATGATATCAAATGGTATTTAATGAGAGCATATTTTAATCCTGGCACTTTTACAAATAATTTATATTGTATAAAATTCCCATAACAACCAAATGAATAAGCAGTTACTGTTCTTATACTCATTTTATGTTTAAGGAAATGGTAAGAAGTGTTCAATTAATTACACAAAATCATTAAGATATTAAGTAACCGACCTCAGTAATGTACCTTTATCTATTGCCAGGTTTCATGCTCTTCACGACTATTTTACATTATCCCCAGGCCAAAGGGATTCCAGATGTTCCTCATCTTTGTAAAGAAAAGAGGTTTATATCCATCTTAGCCACTAACTCCCAGTGGAAATTTAAGCAATCCCCTCCCCTTCACTTTGGTACATATAATTTATCTGCACACTTCCAATCTTGTGTTAAAACTCAATGCATGCAGTTAAACACATTATTTATCCTTTAAATTTAAAAAAAACACCAAGTATCTAAATTATGCAGGAGAAGTAACATAAATTAGTAGGTAATATTTCAGTGAAATTTCTCCTTGACATGTTTTGTTCAGGTTCAAGTTATGGATAGATTGTAATAGGAAATTCAGAGCAGTAATTGGCTTTCTGAATATATGAACACAGGATATTATTTATGAGAAAACTTCTCATTTTTCCTGATTATTCCAAAGGCACATTTTAGAGTTTGCTATTAGAAGTACTTTCAAAAGTTAATTGTTTTCTGTTGCCATGTTGGAGGAACTAATGAGATGGAAAGAATGACCTGTTTACATGTATACACTTACATTTCTCTGAGTATATCTCCTTAAAAAATGTTACCTCCAGTTAATTGTTATTTTCTTTTTTTAAAATTTTTACAGAGAGGTAATAATATGATGTAGGGTACATGTCCTTAGTCTAAGGATAATGAGGACAAACATCCATTCTTGGTGTCCTAATAATTTCTACCATAATATTGCTATACATTCATTTTGATATTTCTTATTCAATGGGGAAGGAGAACTAATGACACTGGATTTATTTACTTTCTGCCAAGAGCAAAGATAGGAAGTCTATGTAAATAAAATATTTTGACAAGTCTTCTGATACTAACCTAAATATAGTCCACAGAACAGCCTTTCTGAAAATATTTTGATTAGGAATAAACTTTTATATAAGAAAATATGCATCTGTATTTTCATCATTAATTGGTTTCCCCTTTGTTTTTTGTTCCACCAAAAGGGAAGGAATAGAAGAATTCACAGTGGACAAATATTATGTATAATGAAAAAACATATAACTGGTATAGTTTATTCTGAGCTCAAACTATAGCTGGACAAAATGGCTTTCTTATAAATTGAGATTACCCAAATCTGGTTTCAGTACATGTGAAATATCTGATTATTTAGAGAACATAAAGGGATCTTGTCATAATTGTACATTAAAACTGTAGAACAAAACTAGAAAATGTAGAGAATTAAATAGGAGATCAAGCTAATATAATTGATTTTCAATTTTGATGATGCAACCTTATATTAGTAGAAGTTGCCCTTGAGGACTTTCATAGCTCAAGAGAATTCAACTCACAATTTCAAAGCTTCAGAGACAGGTACTACTATCTTTTACAGTCCCATGTTACAGTTTTTAGCTTTCCTTGTGTTAATATACATGACCTTAGACTTTCCCTTTCAACCCTGCTAGTTACAAACATCACGGTATGCTTTAACCATTGATGGAAACAAAGGATTTCATGGTCTCTGGAAAAGACATTCTGTTCCCATAACTGTGCTTGTAACATAAGGAATGCAGTGGTTGAATGCTTGATGGCTATCAGGATGATGTCACAGGCAGAGATAAAAATGAGCACATACACTTTGTAGTTAAATTGAACACTTAGACTTTGTACCTTGAGATAAGATTTTTTTAGTTCCTTAGACTATGAGTAAGATAAGAGTTAACTGCATGTTGCTGCTTGTTCTCACATGGACAGGGTGTATATAGAGCCCCTTGTAAACAATAAAATTGTCTGATGAGCATATATTCACAGACCCTCTGATCCCTTTCTCTCTTTGTCTTGATTCCCAATACCTTTCATGCTTGGAACCTGACATCTGGCACCCAACATGGGGCATGAAAAAGTGTTTTCAATAACAGTATCGAGGAACCAGCAGAAAGGATTCTGGTGAGGGTCATGAATATTGTCCAAAGAAGTTTGACTTGAGTCTTTTTGGTAAGTAACATTTCCTTGGATCATCAGGGTAATGGGTAGTCAACTGGGATGTTTGGAAGAATATTCTCAGATTTAAAAACTTTGTTGAAAAATACTGGGGTGCCTGTAAAAACTTCTGAGTTACTAGAATTGTTTGGTTTAGTGCAAAAGCATTGCTATTGGTTCTAGCCTCAGGGTCATAATATTTTTAATTTAAAACAATGGAAACTTGTAATGAAAGCTCTTCACAGAGCATAGCAAAAAGAGAAATCCATTCCTCTGTCTGTATGGGCCTTATGCCATCACATTGCTGCTGCTTTGGGTCCTTGGCAATCTGAGGAAAATGATGAGGAAGAAATTACAGTATTTTCAAAACCCATAGATGAACAAAAAATGGAGGATCATAAAGAGAAACCAGATTCTAAGCCAGAAGATGGGGAAGAATCTCCTGGCTTTATGCCTCATCTGTGTACTAATCCATTTAAAGAAAAGAAAATGACTGATTGTTCTAATGAAATGTCTGATCTTCATATATCTTCTCTGGATGGATATTTCCTGTCCAACCTACAGTGTCTGACGAACCACCAGTCATGCCTGTTCCAGTCCCAGGATGGGACTCTTTTCAAATACTGCCAATGTATTACCATATACTAACAAAATATTTGTCCCTAACCCAGTCCCTCAGATGTTACTAATACGTTTTTTTTATTACAAGGATCTCAACAAGGAGATTCAGAAGCCAAACAATTATTATCAGCTTTTCCTATTCCATTATGGCCAATTCCCCCAGGTGAAATAATCTGAAGTTGGCATTGAATTTCATCATGAGCCTATTCCATTTATATTATTAAAAGACCTTAAACAAGCCTGTGCTCAATACAAAATTAATTCTCCTTATACATTTGGACTGGTCCAAGGGATGGCGCAGGTAGATAGGTTGATTCCATAGGATTGGGAAATGCTTGTTCATACTCTTCTTAGTCCTGCTGAATTTTTACAATTTAGGACTTGGTGGACTGATGAGGCTAATATGACCACCCAACAAAATGCCAATCAGAATCCTCTGGTACTTATATCTGCAGAACAGTTGTTAGGAAAAGGAGCTTGGGCCAAAATTGCTAGACAAATGCAATATGATGATGTAGCTATAGTTCAGTTTAGAATGTCCTGTTTAGCAGCTTGGAGAAGAATTTCAGCTCCTGGGAAACCTACATAATCCTTTGCTAAAATTATACTAGGGGTAAATGAGCCATATGTAGAATTTGTATTCAGACTCTCTGAAATTATTCAAAAAACCATAGAAATACCGGAAGATAAGGATTTGATTTTGCTTACTCTGGCCTTCAATAAAGCCAATAATGAATGTAAAACGTTTATAAAACCAATTAAAGCAGCAGGAGGATCAGTACAAGATTATATTAAGGCCTGCCAGGATATAGGGTCTACTACACACCAGATAGCAATGTTAGCTGCAGCAATAAGAGGTAATCAGCGACCACAAACTAAAAAGGGAAATTGTTTTAAATGTGGAAAATCAGGTCATTTCCAAAAGAATTGTAGGGAATATTTTGCTCAGCCTCAAAAGAATGGTGGGAGAAAAACCCTTTCCAAGATATGTCAGCTATGTCAAAAAGGCTTTCATTGGGCCAGTGAATGCAAGTCTAAATTTCACAAAAACTGTTCCCCTATCTCACCATCGGGAAACCACTTTGTGGACCTAGCTCAAGACCCTCAGACAAACAATATGAGCCTACAAGAAAAGTATCCATTCAGCAAAGGCCAGCAGCATGCATCCCAGTTTTGGAATTAAGAGCAGCCACTCATTGGAGTGCTGCTGTTGATTTACTTTCCACAAAAACTATACTCATTACGGCAGCACGGGAATGCAAACTATTCTGATGGTTGTAAAAGGCCCATTAACTCATGGTACAGTTGATTAATTGTGGGAAGTAGTTTAACCATGAAAGGATTGTCAGTAAAAATTGACAGTATAGATGGTGATTTTAAGGAGGAAATCAAGGTTATGGTTCAAGCAGTTGGTCAAGTACAAATTACTCTGGGACAATGCATAGCTCAATTACTACTTTTGCCTTATCACAAACCATTAACTCTTCCATTTGATAGAAAAGGAGGATTTGGGTCCACAGGAAATGAAATTTATTGGCAGACTTCTGTAGGCGATGAACAGTCTGAGGTTACAATTACTATCAATGGAAATGTGTTTTTGGGTCTAATAGATACAGGAGCAGATGTGTCCATCATTGCTAAATGATATTGGCCCCAGTCATGGACATTACAAAAGGTTCCCACAGTCTTTACTTGCATCGGTGCCATGACAAATATTTACCAAAGTACTTCTGTTTTTGATGTATTGGGACCTGATGGACAAAAATCTACATTAAAATCTTATGTGGCTGATGTTGGACTTAATTTATAGGGTCGAGATTTACTCAGTCAGTGGGGAGCTTTTGTTCATATTCCCACATTATCTGAACAGGCAAAAACTTTATTTATGGATATGCAATATAATAACCAAACAAGAAAAAATGGGGATTGATGAAGATTGGGCAATATTCAAGAAAAAATTCAGGATTCACCAAATTTACCATAGGCCATTGTGAAGAAGGGCATGACTATCTTTATAACTTGGCTTATGAACATGCAGGTTTGGGTTGATCAATGGCCCCTTCCCTTAGAAAAACATAATGCCCTTCATATTCTGGTTCAGGAGCAATTATCTCAAGGTCATATTGAACCATCACAAAGTCCTTGGAATTCACCAGTCTTCGTAATAAAAAAAGAAATCTGGTAAATGACGATGGTTATGGATCTTAGAGGTATTAACAGGGCAATGAGCCCTATGGGGGCACTGCAACCAGGAGTTCCTTGGCCTTCTATGATTAAAAAAATATGGCCTTTAATCATTATATATATAAAGGATTGTTTCTTTACCATTCCTTTGTATCCTTCTGATAAAGAAAAATTTGCTTTTTCTGTTCCTGCTATAAATAATCAATTCCCTATGCAGAGATATCAGTGGTGTGTGTTGCCTCAAGGCATGATGAACAGTCCTACCATGTGTCAATTATTTTTTCATCAACTTTTACAGGTGCTCAGAGAAAAGTTTCCAAAAGCCATGATTATCCATTATATGGGTGATATATTATTTGCACATTCTTCAGATGACAAGTTACAACGATTGTTTCAGAATGCTGAAAAGGTGCTTCCCAAGTATGGGTTAGAGATTGCCCCTGAGAAAGTTCAGCGGAATGCCCCTTATTGTTTTCTAGGTATGCAATTAGCAAATGGGCATATACACCAACAAAAGATACAAATAAGAAGAGATAAGTTAAATACTTTACATGATTTTCAAAAACTTTTAGGGAACATTAACGGGATTCAATCTACTCTGGGAATCCCTAACTATATGTTGCAGCATTTATTTCAGACTTCGGAAGGGGACTCTGACCTCTTGAGCCCAAGGAAATTTTCCTTAGAAGCAGAGGAGGAATTAGCTTTCATTGAAGAGTGAGTTTCTCAAGGACAATTAACTCAAATAGATCTTGGCAAACCTATAGATTTGCTTGTTTTTTCCACTCTTCAATCCCCAACTTCTTTATTCTGTCAAGATGGTATTCTAGAATGGATATTTATCTCTAATAATAAACAAAACAGATTATAGACATATTTTTTATAAAATTATTTCTATTATTGCTAAAGGTCGAATACAACTCATGCAAATTAAAGGCAATGATCCTGATCACATAATTTGTAGTTTATCCCATGAGGAATTAAAACATTTGTATGCTACTGATAAGCAATGGCAAATTGCTATTAGTGATTTCAAGGAATAACTGACAATCATTATCAAGGAATAATCGACAATCATTACCCCACTTCTAAGCTATTGACATTTTTACGTAGAACAACATGGATATTACCTAAAATTGTTAAAGCAGTTCCACTAGAAAATGCCCTTACTGTGTTCACTGATGTAGCAGTAGTGGCAAGGCAGCCTATGTAACTCCATTCACAGAAGCAGCTTGGCAAACATCCCATACTTCTGCACAATTAATGAAATTAGCAGCTATTATTATGGTTTTGGAAACTTTCAAGGAACCTCTTAACATTATTTCTGATTCTGAATATGTTTGCTTGATGGTCAGTCAAATTGAAACTGCCAATATTTCAGTGGCAGATGAACTTTTCAAATGTTCTTAAACTTGCAGGCACTCATTAATCAACAAATAAATTCTCTGTATATTGCACACATTCAATCTTATTCTGCCCTACCTGGGCCTTTGTCTGCAAGTAATGCGCAAGCTGACCTCTTGGTAGGGTCTGCACAGGATACTGCTAAGTATCATGCCCTCACTCATCTCAATACCAAGGGATTAAGACATACATTTCCTACTTTAAATAAAGTGGAAGCATAGAATATTGTAAAACATTATTTTGTGGCCCTCTTGGTACCATATGACCAAGGCACCAATCCCTGAGGGCTGGTGCTAAATCAAATTTGGCAAATGGATATTACACATATTCCAACATTTGGTAAATTACAATATGTTCATGTTTGTATTGATACTTATTCTCATTTCATTTGGGCTACAGCCCACAGTGGAGAAAAATTCCATCATATTCATTCCCATTTTTGGTCTGCCTTTGCAGTCATGGGATGCCCTGCACAAATTGAAACTGATAATGGTCCAGCTTATTCTGGTAAAAAATTTGCAAAATTTTGTTCTCAATATTCAATAGCCCATACTATGGGCATTCCCTATAATCCTATTGGTCAAGCTATTGTTGAATGGTCCCATCATACCCTTAAGCAAATATTATTAAAACAAAAAGGGGGAGATGATGGTATTAAAGTTCCAAAAGATCAATTGGTGAAAGCTTTATTTACTTTTAATTTTCTCAATGTATATGATTCAATAATGCATGCTCAATGGCACTTTTTTAAAATATAAAAAGGACACCATGTGAGCCAGATGAATATCAGGCAATATATTGGAAAAATGTGCTGACTAATAATTGGACAAAAGGGAAAGTTACAGTATGGGGGTGAGGATATGCTCTTGTAATTACAGAAAACAAGAAACAAATCTGGCTGCCAGCTTGTCAGATTAAACCATGAATAGGAGCAAAGAAAGAAGACTCTGAAAAGGATTCTCATTCTCCTGATTGAATGGAATGTAACTCTGGGTCATGTGGGTAAAAACTATGTTTATTGGACCTACATTCCTAATTCACCTTTAGTAAGGTCTCTAACATGGGGAGATCCATCATTTCCTATATTTTTGAATAAAACATATGTGTTCCCTGACCAAAAGATGATAGACTACCTTTAAAACTAGATGAAGAAGGGAAGAAAATATAAAATCTTACCCTTCCTTTTGATTATAGACCATTAGGAATAGGAGTTAGACTTTCCTGTATGCAAATAAAAAATTGCACTATGATAATCTGAAAAGCTAACCATATTAAATTATTAATGACAATATTTCCATCACATAATTCTTTATTACCAAAAAACAAAATTATAATTGTCCATTTCGTGAACATGGAGAGAAAGAAAGATGGCAGGAATGTCATGTAGGAAGAGGATATGTTGTTTTTAATGATTCCTATGGAATAGTTTGGGATAGTGCTCCTATGGGGACTGCTAGTAATAGCAGCAGCAGAATCTTGTGGTGTGGACTTAATAACAAGAACCAGGTAATTAGTAACATGAAGGACCATTTCCCATTGTTAGCAGAAGAAAAAATATATTCACTAATAAATCTGTTAATTGGAAATATAGAGGAAAATGGATACTGGTCCCTTGAGTTAATGACACCAATAATCATAATATTCAAAAGAATTTATGGAGAATCTTTCTGGGAATTCCTCCAACATATGAATGGTCAGGAAATAAAAACACACTGGGACAGTATTTAATTCTTAACCAAACTTATCATTTTAGGACCTGTGTTAGAGATCCATTTGCTTTTATAACTGGTAAAATAATCTTTAAGAGTGATTCACTGTTTTATGAGAAAGGTGCCTTGTATACTTGTCTATCAGAAAATGTGTTACAGGATGGAGATACAATAACAATAGGAAGAAGGAGAAGAGGCAATGGATACCTGTGAGAATGACACAGAGTTGACAATCTTGCCCTGAAAGCCAGTTGTTGCTTCACATGGCACAAAAATTTCTGAAGTGAACAAAATGTTTTATTGGACTTATTATTGTCAGCATCCTGAGACTGATTGGAATTATTACTGCAGCTGCTACTGCAGCCGTAGCCTTACATGAAACCATGCAAACACAGCAATATGTACATGATTGGCATACAAATGCTACTAATTTGTGGCATAGTCAAGAACGCATTGATGAACAGTTGAATACTTGGGTGAATGATTTAGAATTGGCTGTTTTACATATTGGAGATCAACTGTATAATTTAAACTTGTTAAGAAGGCTGAAATGTGATTGGAATGAAAGCAACTTTTGTATTACTCCTCTAGCTTATAATTCTTCAGCTGTAGAATGGGAGAAAATTAAAAATCATTTACTGGGTCACAAAAATAATATATCTCTAGAAATAATAGAGTTACAAAGGAAAATATTGGATATGTGTTACAGTCAAATACATGTAGCTAATGATAAGGACATCTTTTCAGATATGATCTCACATGTTATGAAATTTAATCCAGTTAATTGGTGGAAATCTCAGCATTTTCGGACAGCATTAGAAATAGGATTAAGTATATTTGTTCTCTTGCTCATAATACTATCCTGTGCTAGACAGTGTTTCCAGAGAAAATTACAAGTGTAGCATCTATGGGACATGGGAATAATTTGGTGCTGTCTAAAGCACTTCAATAATTCCCCTGGTCAATGAGCTTGACTGGTAGTCAATGATGGGTAAGACTCTTGATAGAAGAGCAACCTAAGACAGGCAAGTCACCTCAAACAAAACAAAAAGGGGGAAATGAAGGAAACAAAGGATTTCATTGTCTCTGGAAGAGACCATACTGTTCTTGTAACTACACTTGTAGCATAAGGAATGCAACTGTTGAATGCTTAATGGCTATCAGGATGATGTCACAGGCAGAGATAAAAATGAGCACATACACTTTGTAGTTAAATTGAACACTTAGACTTTGTACCTTGAGATAAGATTTTTTGAGTTCCTTAGACTATGAATAATGTAGTAGTAAACTGCACGTTGCTGTTTGTTCTCGTGCAACTGGGGTGTATATAAAGCCCCTTGTAAATAATAAAGTTGTCTGATGAGGATATATCCACAGACCCCCTAATCCCTTTCTCTCTTTGTCTTCATTCCTGATACCTTTCATGCTTGGAACCTGACAAACCATTTCTATTCATTTCCAAAGTTTTAAAAACAACATTGCTAATTCTGCACAGATTAACCCTTAGCTTTACATTCTCTGCCATCCTTCTATTTTCTGGTGACCTATACTCTAATTATTAACTCCCTCAGTTTATGCAATATATTTAGTTCATAATAGCACAATCATGCAATATTTGTTCTTTTGTGTTCAGTTTGCTTTACTCAACATAATGTCCTCCAGGTTCATCCATGTTGTCATAGGCATCACACCTTCTTTTCTTCTTACCACTGCATAATATCCCATTGTGTATATACAACACAATTTCTTTATTCATCATCTGTTGATGGACAAATGGGTTGTTTCCAGCTCTTTAAAATCATGAATACTGCTACTATGAACATTGGTGTACAGGTGTCAATATGTGTCTCTGCTCTCAGTTCTTCTGGGTATATATCTAGTAATGGCATTACCAGGTTACATGGCAAGTCTATATTCAACTTCCTTATGAACTACCAAATAGTCCTCTACAGTGGCTGTACCATTCTTCATTCCCACCAACAGTGAATAAGCATTCCTATCCCTCCACATCCTCTCCAATATTTACAGAATATGGGGGACATTGCATATATAAGATTGTTTTCACAAAATATGAATACAAATACACTAGTGAGAAGGAAAAAGAATAGCAGCTGTGTATGGCAGGCAAGGCACAGAGAGATTGAGGTGTGAGTAGTTTTGTTTATTTTTTGTTTATTATTATTGGAATAATGAAAGTGCTCAGGAATGTTTGGAATAATGAATGCACAAATATGTAATTACCCTTAATACCACTGATTATTGATTGTACTCTGCAGATGCATTTGTGCTTTATTAATATGTAACAATAAAATTAATTTGTTAAAAAAAATACTATCTATCCTGATTTGAAGAATCAGAAATAAAAACTTAAGTCCATCTTTTAAATTGTTATTCCCACCTAGGTGAACTTTGCTGAACAGCTTTGTTTCACTGATTTGCTTAAGTTTATTAAATAATTTCTTCTCTCCCATTCAATTCCCATCATATTCCCCTATGTCCCCACACCTCTCAATGTCCTTAGTCCACTTCTTAGACAGTTGTAATCCATTTGTTTTAAACTAAAATTCTTCCCTCACCCTGCTTTTTTTCCCCTAAAGTCTCCCAAGCCAAAAACAGATCCTTTCTGTGAACTCTGCCTTCCCTGTTTTTAGCTATTTACCACTTCCTGGTTGTTTGGCTACTCTTTTCATAGTTGGGTATTTTCTCTCTCTAATTAGACCATAAACTCTTCATATCACCCATTAGCACAATGCTGCATTTCTGAGAGTTACCTAGAGAAATTAATGTCAATGGGTTAATGATTAGTGGTAGCTTGTCTTAAGCTTTCTCAATGCACCCACATCCACCAATCAAACCAGGCCCTGAATTCTTGATATAGAGGTGGAGCAGACATCACCAACCCAGGTTCCACAGGATGGAGGAATACAATTATAGATTAGAGTGAACTTACTGGTATTCTACTATAGAATTATTGTGACTAGTAATGGAACAAACTAGCATTGATCTGGAAAAAGTGGCCAAGGTAGTTGCTGAGGGCAGGGAGAGGGAAGCAGAGATGAGATGTGGGGGCATTATCAGGACTTGGAGTTGTCCTAAATGCAGGGACAGATGCTGGACATTATATATCCTGCCATAGTCTACAGAATGTACTGGGGGCAAGCGTAAACTACAATGTAAACTATAATCCATGCACTACAGCTGTACTCCTAAATGTATTCACCAAATGCAATGAATGGGCCACAATGATGAGGGAGGTTGTTGATGTGGGAGGAGTGGGGTGGTGGGGTGTGGGGTATATGGGAACCTCTTTTATTTTTAATGTGACATTTTTGGTGATTTATTTACCTTAAAATAAGACACTTTAATAAAAAATAAAAATAAAAATAAATAAAAATTTAAAAAAATGCATGGGGAGCCCTGTTATTTCTGTCCACTGTTCAAAGAAAGACAATTCCTGATCTCAAATTAGGATGTTTCAACTCTTTATATTAAATCTAAAGATCCTCCTTTCTTGCCCAACCACAGTCAGCCTTTTTCTCATAGGAACATTCCCCTCAAAGTAGTGACATTAGAAGTGGGGACTTACTTCATTCACATTGATTTATTTAATCTAAGGCACACTCATACTTTGTAGGGGTCTACTGTGTTATTTTCAGAAAAAAATTTTGCCAACACTAGAAATTAAAACAAGATTTTCAGATTAGTACATGTGGTTACATTTATTCTTTCTTTATACTTGTACATATTTCTAAATTTAAAAGCAAACCTGGCATTTCATTTATCCTTGCTTATTTCCTAGGACATGTTAACTTCAAACAAAATTGAAGAAATTTTCTAAACAGTCTAGTATGTAGTTGGTGCACAGTAATATGCATGTATTCATTGATTTTTAATATACTGTATGGTATTTATTATATATGCATCCAGTAAGACCTAGAACAGATACTAAGTGCCAAAAAAGAATTTATTCCTGACCTAAAGGAATTTAGTCTAAAAGGGAAAAATGGGCTAATAACTAAGAGCAACTCAAATTAGTAATTAACTTAAGTATGTAAAAACACAAAGAAAACTCATTTCTATTGTTTTTAGGACTTTAATAAGGAAAAATTGCCATACAATTTTAATAAGTTTTGATATAACCCATGAAATCATCACTAATCAAGATGACATTTTCATACCAACAAAAATTTCCTCCTGCCACTTAATAAACCCTTCATCTCCTCTTCGTACTACAATCTATCCTACCTCTTTACAGGCAATGAATCACCAAATTTCTGACACTGTAGACTCGTTCCATTTTCCAAAATTTTATTAAAAATAGATTCCTTTTAAAATGTTACTACTCATTGACAGTGCACCTGATCATACAATGCCACTGATGAAGGAGTACAATGAAATTAACTTTTTCATGCATGCTAATACATTCTTTCTGCAACACATGGAGCAAGGAGTCACTTCAAGTTTCACATCTTACTCTTCAAGAAACATTTCCTAGAGCTATCGCTGTCATAAGTCATGATTCCTTTGATAGAGCTCATCAAAGACATTTGAAAACCTTCTGGAAAGGATTCACCCATCTACATGAATAACAACATTAGTGATTCAAGGGAGGAGGTCAAAATATCAACATTGACAAGAATTTGGAAAAAGTTCATTCCAAACTTTTGGATTACTTTAAGGTGTTCAAGACTTCAACAGAGGTAGTAACTGTAGTTGGGGTGAAAATAGAAAAATAAAATTAGAAGTGAAACTTGAAGACATGAATTAATTGCTGCAATCTTATGATAGAAATGTAAAGGATGAATGAGGAAAGAAAATGGTGTCTTGACGTGGAATACATTCCTAATGAAGATGCTATGAATATAGTTGAAGTGGCAAAAAGATTTCAGAATATTACATAAATTTAGTTGATAAAGCAACATCAGAATTTGAGAGGAGTGACTTAAATTTTGAAAGATATATCCAGTAGGCAAAATGCCATAAAAAAGCATCACATAACACAAGAAATCTTTCCTGAAAGAGTGAGTTGATGTGGCAAACTTCATTGTTGCTCTACATTAAAAAATTGGTACAATCTCAACAATTACTACCCTGATGAGTCAGCAGCTGTCAACATCAAAGCAAAACCCAACAAGAGCAAAAAGACTAGGACTTGCTAAAGTCTTAGATGATAGTTAACATTTTTAGCAATAATGCATTTTCAATTAAGGTATGTACAATTTTAGACATAATTCTATTGCACACTTAATAGAATACAGTAGAATGTAAACAAAACTTTAATATCCATTGGGAAAGAAAACTAATGTGTCACTTGCATTTGTATGAAAATTACTTTATTGCCCTGGTCTGGAAATAACCCTCAATATCTCTGAGGTATGCCTGTATGTATTTCTGGTCTGTTGATGATTATGCAAAATCCTCCTGGACTGCATAATTGAGGAAGTAGTGTGAATTATATGTAACATATGACCCTCAAATATAAGGGAAGAGACATTTAAGTCAAGAGACATCAGTAGAATAAAAAACAAAAATCCTAGAGGTGAAAGATCAGACAATATATATGGAGAAATCAGTGGAGTGCAGTATAGCTAGTTAAAATCATCTGAGCAAAGGAAAACAAAAGAATAAACGGTAATAGAAGAGACAACATGAGTCTTTCATGGCATAGTCCATGCTTAAACTTCATATGTGTTAGTCAACATAATCTACAGCATACATAGAAAACATAATATCATCCCAATTTCAAAGATATTTCGAAACTGAGGATAATCTCAATAGAGGGAATTGCAAAGATCCATGAATAAAAATTGACTAGGTCTATTTGATGCAGGTATATTTGACCTGAAAACCTATTATTCTGGTGCAACATTATAATTTCCGCCAATGCAATCATTTCTAAGATTAGCAAATTGGACATGAACCAGATTGGAAAACTTCTGATAAATACAAGAGAAGGTTGGATTTTATTCCAAGGATAATAGTCTTCCTTGTAAATTTTCAAAGATGGGAGTGACAGGATTACGGATGAATTTTAGGGAGATGTTTCTTGCATGATTCAACTACAGAGGACATACCTGGGACAATTTGAACCCATTAAGATGAAGCCTGCAGCATTAATAATAGTGCAGGCCAGTTTTAAAAGAGGCTTCACATCACACATGTAGTGATTGATCTGATTTGGGCCACAGAAAGGTAAACTGAGGACCAAGAGCAGTAGAGCAATAGCATGCCAAAAGGCCAAGATCCAGTCCAGGATGATCAGTGTGTTGCACCTCTGCCGGCTCATGATGACCATGTAGTGAAGGGGCTTGACAATGGCAACATAGCGGTCAAAAGCCATGGACACCAAGATTAATGTTTCCATACTTGACAGTAAGTGGAAGGTGAAAAGCTGGGTCATACAGTTGTTAAAGGAAATTATTTTTCTCTCTGAAGCTAAGTCTTTGATTAGCTGGGGAACCACAACAGAGGAGAAGGAGAGGTCCATGAGGGAGAGGTGGCAGAGAAAGTAGTACATTGGTTGTTCAATTAGATGGGTGCAGGTGATCGTAAGTAAGATGGTGATGTTCCCCATTAAGGCTGCTAAGTAACAGAGTAAGAACAAGAAACAAAGGAGTAGCTCTGTCTGCTTATTCTCCCATAGCCCCAAGAGGACAAATTCAGTGACATTGTTCTGTTTTTCCATGAGTTTAGTGTGAGTCCCAAGTACACACTAGAAACTTACCTGAAATAATATAGAATAAAGTATTAAACACTTAATGGAATTTTTAACCTTGGTGTGATTTATGAACTGAAAAATGATGTAGGACATTGTAGATTTATTACAGGTATTAATAATTTAAATTCTTCTTAGATTAGGGCATTTTTATCATATCTAATGAAACTTAATGAAAGCATATTATAATCCTAATATTTTAAAAATTCTTTACATGTACTAAATTCCATAACAACCCATGAGTAAGGGTTACAATTCTTATTCTCATTTTATATAAGGAACATTTGAGGTATAAAATGATTCAATTAATTACACAAATTCATTAAGATATAAAGTAACAGACATAAGATAGGAAGTTGTACATGATGCCAGATTCCACAGCTTTGCTTTGTTATCCACAGGTCAGTGGGACCCAGCCATTTTCTATCTCTGTAAAATAAATGGGGTCTTTTTCCATCTCAGGCTTACTACCTGTTTAAATATAAGCAAGTCCCTCCCCATCTCTATGCTACATATAACTTACCCAAGGTCCCCAAATCACCCTGTAATTCCACATATCCGTTGAAACTAAATATTCTTGAAATTAAAGAAAAATCAACTCAATCACATCCAGAAATAACCTGAATATTTTCTAAAAATTTCAATGTCTCTACTTCTTGTCATGTTTTGTCATAGTTCAGGACATTGGCTGGATTTAGGGAATTGCTTACTCAATTATTAAATTATCAGATCTCTGAATATAGTAACATAGGGTATTATTAAATAAAAGCCTAAACTTTTCCTTAATTAGGTAAAAGATACATTTCTGAGGCTGCTGTTACAATTAGAAAGCTCATTGTTATCTGTTGCTGTGTTGGATGAAGTTACGAGATGAAAGATTTACCTCCTTACATGAGCATACATTTAGAGGAGTGCAGATATTCAGAAGCTGTGTATCTGGCAGAAGGGAGCTAATATGCTGAAAGCATAAACTTTAGCCCATACCAAAAGTCCTTGATCCTTAAAATCATCCTGTGCACTAATGGATTTTTGTGGATTTTTTATAGTATGACTAAAATATGATAAAGTGTACTGATTCCTAGTCTAAGGAACATGAATAGGAGCAGTGAGTCTTGGATATCCTAATATTTCTACAATGTTAGCATTAATCACCTCATTCTATCTGAGCTTTCCTAATCCACTGGCAAGTAGAACCAATGATTCTGCCCAGACCAAAAAATGAAGGCCATGTAAAAATTATATTATTATAAGGCCTTAAGATTCTAACTTAAATCAAGCCCTCAGAACAGCTCTTTGAAAATGTTTTTCTGAGGTTGTTTTCCTGTGTAATAAAATAGAATTCCATCATTGTCATAAATTAATTGGTCTGATGGTTGTTTTGCTCATCTTAGATAAACACTAAGTATGAGAAATGAATAAACATGGATATTAGTGTAAGTATTTTGGGATCAAAATACAGCTTAACATGGCATTTATTCATAAATTGAGAAAATCTGCCCTCTATGTATGTCAATATGATAAGTTAAAGAATATAATGTACCTAGGAATAAATTTCCATTAAAACTATAGAAATATTCTAGAGCAACTAAAGAACTAAAACTGTAGAAGGTGAAACTCTTGGTTTAGAATATTTCCCTAATATTATTACAGTTCTCAGGATTTCTTAACAATTAGGTCTAAGTCTTGTACTTAAAATGATTCCTCATCAGTTGGGAAAACACAGACCTAAGTGGAAAAACACCCTTAAAAGTTCCACCCAAGGATTAGTTACTGGGAATCCTCTTAAAAAGCAAAATCATGCCAAAATATTTCCTAGAACCATCCTCATATCACTTCAGTTCTGGTCTTATTCTTATTCTTGAATTTCCCTCAGTTACATGCAAATTCATTCTCTTTCCATCTTCCTCTCTCCTTCTCTCTCTCTCTCTTTCTGTCACTCTTTCTCTCTCCTTTCTTCCTCCCACTGTGTTTCATACGCATACATACACACAAACACCTATACATAGACACGTTAAATAAATGCAGTGTTTTGGAAATAATTTTGAGTACATCTTTCTCCTAACCCTCAGAGTCTCTTCCAAAGATCCCTTTTGACATTTACAAATTAAATCCTTTGAGAAAAGGTCTGTTAAGAATTCTTCGCGAATGTCTTAACTACGTTTTGAAAGAAGAAAAAATATCGAAGTAAAAGAATAGCTAAATTGAAGAAGAGAGGAGAAACTAAAGGAGAAAAAAATGTTGAGAGGGGAAATTATAGATAAATATATGAGAGCATATGGACAGATGGAATGAAAGATTCATTATCTATTTATCTCATCTATTAAAAATGATAAATTGTGAAACCAAAATTCATGGGCTTTACTCATTGATAGATTTAAAGTAAAATATTTAAATACCATAAATCAAGCAATACCATATTCCAGACAGTATTAGATATCATCTATATGCCCAGTACATGTTTTCGTATGACCTGGTGAAGACTTATTGCTACCTTAATAGTTTACTGGAGAATATATTTACATTATTGGTTTATATATTGTTTTATTACAACCAAAGTCCAAATTTCTGTGCCTTGCTGAATGATTGTAATGCTCAAATATTTTTTACTATGCTTAAATATTTTCTCTCCAATACAAATATAGGCTAAACACCTTAATTTGTTCCCAAGTTGCCAATCAGATATTCTGAATATCCTTTCCTGAAAATAGCCAACAGTAAAATATTCCAGAGGAATATAACTTACAAATTTGGAAATACTAAGGTCAAAATTCATATAAAACAAAGAGGTATTTGAAGTCCTAATGATTTTGTCCCAGAACGTATTTTTCTTATTAATTGATGAATACTAACCATCATGTTCATTTCTGCAACAATTTATTCCTCTCTGAAAAGTCAATATGGTCCTTCAGTCTTCCTTGTATGTTTCTGAATTGTGCCACAAAACTAGCAATTTAATGTGGAAAGTTTTGGACTTATATATGAATCTTCCACAGCGAAGAATCTTTTGAGAAACGCTTGCTGGTAACACCTTAAATTTAAAAAAGCACAAGAAAAGCCAGAGGGACTAGCTCCCATGGGCATTTTGCATCAGCCAAGTAAATGAACTTATAATTACAGAAGTAAAGCCAATACTATTATCTTGGTCATATGGACTGCCTTAAGGCTTTCTAATCTTGCATTCATTTCTTCAGGGACACATATAAAGGTTCAGAAATTTATGTTATGGCACTAATGAAATATTATGGATATGTGGTTTTCCATTTGCCCTCTAGCCTAATCTCCTCAAAGACTATATTCACTGTTTACCATAGTATAGTACATTACATACACTTAAGAAATGTTGAATTCTTCTATTTTATCTAACTGCATTAAAGTACTAATAGAGTTTCAAAAGAGCAGTAAGATTTTCTTCAGTAACACGAAATTGTTGCCATTAAGATGGAGGCATTTCTAGAAATTTAATTATACCCATTTGAAAGTTTAATGTGATATACACTCTTTTGAGTTACTAGGTGTCAGCAGAGTTATTAGGTATCAGTAATACTAATTTTTTTATTATGTTTATTTCTGTTCCTGATATGTTTATCTTAACTTTTTCCCTGGGGTAGGGGAAGAGCCCAGAGCCAATAGAATCTAAAGGGAACAGAATTAAGTTAATCTTACCTCATTTTGGAGAGCAGGCTATCCAAACTGGCCCATGCAAAGTCCCTCATATTTATTTCATTTTATAATATTTTTTCTTTTTTCATTCATTCCCACTTATCTTGGCACTCATTATACTCGATGTATTAATCAGGACTATCTAGAGAAACAGAAGCAACAGTATATGTGTGTGTGTGTGTATAAATATATATATATATAATTATGTGTAATTATGTATTCATTTGTATAAATATATATGTGTATATAAATACATAACTAAATATCTTGAATTATTAATCAGAATTTTCTTCCATGACTGTTGGTTTTGGCAAATCCATATTCCATTCCATTAATTGGGCCTCAAGTTGAGAACTCCCATGAAGATTTTGATGAATTCCCAGTAGAAGCTGATTACAGGAAAGAAAGAAATTCTTCTTTCTGACTGTTGAATTTATAAATTCTTTTCTAAGGTCTTCAAGTGATTGGATAAGACCACTCTCATTACTAAAAACAATCTCCTTTGTTGAGTGTAGATGTAATCAGCCATAGATGCAATCGAGTTACTAATGATTTAAATCAACAAAATTCCCTCACAGTAAATATCAGGCCATTACTTTCTCGACCAAACAACTGGACACCATAACCTAGCAAAATTGACACAGGAACTTAATCATTACACTCAAACATGTCAGTTTTCAACATTATTAGGATCCAGGCAAATCCTTGTGATTTTCTTGCTGCTGTCCCCATTTTAGAAAATAATCTCTTATTTTTCACTCTCATTCAACTATGGCATTTGAATCTGCCCTATGTTTGTTATAAGATCAAGGTTGACACAGCTTAAAAATAATGCCTCAATATATATGAAGTGATGTGAACTGAGATAAAGCTACATGTTAAAACAGAATAAATTCACCTTCCTGGTGGAACATTAAAATGCATTTATCAATTATTGATAAAGCAAGAAAAAGTAAGAAGCAAGAGATAAAATAAAAATTAAAAACTGCATATGGTATATTTACATAAATATATAATTATATATCCAATAATTGAAGAATGTGTATTCCTGCATACAGAGATAGAATATTTTTAAAATACATATTAGAACACTTAAAAAAAGCCTCAATAAACTTTAAAGAAGAGACATAGTACAGAACTGGAAATTCAAGGTAGAAGTTAAAAATAATTGATCATATATATATATTTGGAAAAATAAAAGGATATCATGCTAAATGTTTTTAAAGAATAAACAATCTTAGAAAAAATTGAATACCTTTAATTGAATGATAATGAACTGGGTTTAATTCTGACTTGTAAATAGTTTGGGTAATAGTCACTGCCAGTCTCTAAACAAAAAAAAAAAAAGCTCAAAAACTGAATATTAACAAATCTAGACCTGTCAGACAATTGCAGTTCCATGGAAAACTATCTACTTAAAAATGGAAAAGAAAGGCAGATACAGAGTCACTGTTAACCTGGAGCAGAAGCCAAAGAAGCTGGAGTCAGCCTTCATAAGTATAACTAAAGGGTAATTGACAAATTGCTGGAGTCAACGCATGGGATAGCTTGAAAGACAAAATTTCCTGGGCAAACCTTAGGGACACCCACAATTACCTGAGTCTAACCTACAGAAACTCATTCTGATTCCCATTCTGAATTTCAGAAAAAAAAATTCTTTATGTTTCCAGTATTGCAGAGGAAAGTGACCATTCTGAAATAAAAGAGAAGCAATCTGTTCTCATTAACAAATTCCTGTCCTAATTTACCAGAGCCTAAACAAAGTGGTTTTTTTCCAGATTAACCTTCTTAGGGAAAGGGAAATACCAAATTGTAGCTCTCTCCAGACTTCCTGTCTCACTTAAGGGGAGGAAAAATATTGTATGATATTTCTGTTGTTTCACCTCTTAAACAACATTTTCTGTGGTCACTCTTTAATTTTAACCATTCAGGTAGTATAGGCATTTTACATATGGACTAATGATGCCTAGCAACAGTCCATGTATTATTTGCTAAGTTTCTTTCTTATTTGATAAAATATCTGTTCAAAATATGTTTTCATTTTTAATTGGGCTGTACAATTTTTATTGTTTATTTTTATTGGGTTGTTCAATTTTTTCTTATAAATATGGAATATATTTTTATATATTCTAAATAGTAGTTTTTTTGATTACTATATACTTTTCAAATACTTTATCCAAGAGTATCAGTTCATTTTCCTTTCCTATTTATAATCTTATTCTTACAACAAAATTTTTACTTTGTAAAAATACATTTATCATGCCATTTCTTTTCTGGATCACAGTTTTGTTTTGACTTAAACAGTTATTTGCCTAATTCAAACACCTTACAATTTTCTTTTATGTCTCATTCTAAATATTTCATATTATATATTTATGTAGAAGTCTATGATTCATTTTGAATTAGTGTGCATATAATGTGTGAGATACAGGTAAACTTTAATTTGCTATATGTGTATATGTCCAATTATTCCATCAACATTTGATTAAAAAACTATCATTTCTCCAAGGAAGTACTTACAACTTTTTGCTTAGATTTAGATCCATGAATGTATGGATCTAATTGTGAACTCTCTAGGTTGTTCAATTGTTCTAATTGTCCACCTTTTTGAAATTACAACACTTATTTGATTACTGTAGTTTTATAAAATAGCTTGAAATCAAAAAGTGTTATTTTTCCGAATTCATTCTTTTATACATTTGTGTGGGCTGACCTAGATGCCTTGCATTGCCACACAATTATTAGAATTAGGTTATAAAATTCTAAAAAGATAGCAATTAATTGAGGAATTAATCTTGTGGGTAGTGCAAAAACATCTTTAAAATATTGAGTTGCATCTAAGATGACTGAGTAGAGAATGACAGGATGCACTCATCCTCCAGAAGTGGCTCAAAGATTGACAGGCTTGCTTGGCATAGGGGAAGTCACAGTATCACAGGGTATTTTGAGTGGGCTGCTGGCCAGAAGGTGATCAGCTTGGCACTGCGGGAATAGCAGGCCTGCAGGCTCACCGATGTGGGCAGATAACATGGAAGGACCTAGCCAGAACCCTGTGGCTTAAGATGGCGGTCCAAAGATTTTGTTTATTTTATTAATTTTTTTTTGCAAATAGCTGGCAAGGAGGAACCTAATGGGCATCAGCAGACTGAGAGGGAAGTTTCAGGTTTTCATATGTTTATTTTTTTTCCTCTCTCTCTTCTCTTCTGGGTATTCAGGGAGTGGGGGGTGGGGCATAGAATTAGAGGTGGTCATATACAGCCAATGAAGAGACTCCTAGCTGGGCACTGGTGACCTGAGTAGATGGCCTGCAGTTTCTTTCCCTCCTTCCTTCCTTCTTTCCTTCCTTCCTTCCTTCTTTCCTTCCTTCCTTCCTTCCTTCCTTCCTTCCTTCCTTCCTTCCTTCCTTCCTTCCTTCCTTCCTTCCTCCCTCCCTCCCTCCCTTCCTTCCTTCCTCTTTTTTCTCTTCCTTTTCTCTTCTTAATTTTTTAATTTCATTTTTTTCCACATATTTTCTTTTCTTTTTTCTGTTAAACACAAGCAAGTCTAAAGATTTAGATTAAGTGCAACAAAGTGTCAAAGAAGAGTCTTACCATAAAACCAAATAAAAATAAAATCCTAGGCATGAGAGAAGAAACTATCCAAGAGAATAAACACATCAAGATAAAAGATGACTAGAATGTCAGCAAAAAAAATTATGAACCATACTAAGAAACAGGAAGGTATGACCCAGTCAAAGAAACAAATAAAACATTGGAGGAGATGCAGAATTTGGAAAAGGTCTCCATAATCAATTTAGGGAGATGATGGAAGAAATAATGGGTTTTAAGAAGACACCAACTAAGCATATAGAAGAGATTGTAAACATATATAAGAAAAAAAACAAATCCTAAGGTAAGGAAAGATCCAGTAGAAGAAATTAAAAATTCAGTAGACCATGCAACAGCAGATTTGAACAGGAAGAGGAAAGAATTAACAAATTAGAATTTAGGGCTTCTGTAATTGCATAGATAGAAGAACAGATGGAAAAAAAAATGGAATAAAAATGAACAGGGACTCAGGAAATTGAATGACATCATGAAAAGCACAAACAAGCACATCATGAGTGTCCCAGAATGAGAAGACAAGGGCAAAGGAGCAGAGGGAGTGTTTGAGTAAAAAAATGGCTGGAAAGTTTCCAAATCTTATGAGGAACATGCATGTACATGTACAAGAATGGCAGAATGCTCAAAACAGAATAAATCCTAACCAAGTTACTCTGAGACACATAATAATCAGATTATCAAACACCAAAAAGATAAAGTAAAAAACCTGACAGCAGCAAGAGAAAGGATATATATATCACATATAAAGAACACTTGATAAGATTAAACACTGATTTCTCATCTGAAACTATGGAGGTGAAAAGGCAGTGGTATGACATAGTTACAGTACTGAAAGAGAAAAAAATGCTAGGTAAGATTCTTTATCCAGGAAAACTGTTCATGAAAAGTGAGAGAGAGATTAAAGTATTCAAAGATAAAGAGAAAATGAGAGAATTCATCAATAGGTGCCCTACCCCTTAAGAAATACTAGAGGGGGCAGCAACATGTATGCGTGAGTATGGACAGGGGCAGCTGCAAGGGCAGGGGTGGGCCAGGTTGTGGGGATGACAGAAGGTTGTGATGGCCCTGGCAGTGGGTAGCAGTGAACTGGGTCAGCAATAGGAAGCATGGGTGTCAGGTTGCAGTATCCACCAGAGGTCTGACCATTTATTGGCAGCTGGAAAGGGGTCTAGTCAGCAAGTTTTGGGAGAGCCTGGAGATGGTGGCATAGCAGGATTCAGTGGGCATCTGGCTGGGCAAACACTACAATAAGTATGTTCATGTGAATGTTCCTACCAACAAAATTCTGGCTGGACTGGTAGTATAGCTTTCAGGAAAAAGCCTTTGGGAACATATCATCAACACAGCCTTCACCAAATTCTCTGCAAAATGTTTCACGGTTTTCAAAGCTGAGGGTATCTGGTGTCACATTCTTGGGGCTACTTGCAAGTATAAAAATGAATAGGGATGGCAAAGGTTTGACTACAGAATCCATCCGGAATGGATCATAATGTTAAAATGTTTTTAACATTAAAAATACATTGGTGAGGACCACTGTTTGATCAGACCCAACATCTACCTCATTCCAGACATTCACCTGAAGTTGGCCAGCAAGTTGAAAGATATCATCAAAAGACCTCAGGGGACACTTACTGATGATAAGCCAAAGTCTTCCCACCAAATTTATCCAGATCTTTCCTCACAAGAGGGTGAAGAGTGGTTGAGACTGATGATGAGAAAAAAACAAGCAGGTGTTAGTGAAGAAGGCTGGTAAAATAGGGAATCCATCAATGGATCTGGAACCTGGCAGAGAGTCCATGTGGACATCAGTAACCTCCAAGATGGTTGCTGGAAGATCCCCAGTAGGCAGAATTTCTTGATTCCTAAGAGACTCTGATGGGGAGTTTCCTGGTAGGCTGCAGACTGTGCCCATTACTCTAGGAAGAATGAAAAAGGACCCTTTAGTTGACAATTCTGGTGTCCCAGAGTCCTAGTCTGACTAAAGTTTACTGCTTCACACAATTTGGAGTTGAAGCCCTGTCTCAGCATCCTGAGAATATTTATTGTCAGGGCTTAACTGGCCCACTAGTGTCCTTGTGGGTTGGTCTTGGGAGTATCTGATTTTGGATATCAGATTAATGAACGCAAGCCACTGGGAGCCCTGAGCAGTGGCCCCAAATCAAAGCACCTGAGATGTTTGTCCCAGGAGATAATTGGCTGCTCTCTGAATGGATGGACCTGAGGATTGGGGGTCATTCAGGTTCCTGTTCTGGTTCCTGGCACCCCTACTTTCCAGGGTCTGAGATCGACTGAACCAAACAGAAGTTCTTGAGTTAGATCTCAGGAAATGTTTGGCTGTTGTCTGATTCCCTCCACCCCAGGAAATCATAGAGCCCTTGCTGCTGGGTGTTCTTGGGGCTGCCTGTAGCTGCCAAGCTGAATTGTGATTCTTACTCTTATCCTTCCAGAATTTTTAAACACAGCCTTATTTCTAACTTCACTGTCTGATAGTTTTCTGGTTAAACCAGTCATCAAAAGGTCATTAAGTGATAAGAGGCTAATTGCTCTAGCTGATAGGCTTTGGGGTCCTGAGGCAATAGCTTCCTTGCTAAGCAAAGGCACTTTTAATTTTACAGATTTTTAAAACAGACCAAAGCATCCTAACACAAACCTTCAAAAAGAAATTCAGTAAAAAAGTAAAACATGGGTAAACATTAGAAATTGCAAGGGTATCATGACATGTGAGCACTCTGGGGAAGGGAATTCCTACAGCATCAATTTTGGCTCTGCCCTCCACTTTCCTACTTCATCCGCCAGGTAACTGGGTGTGGTCAGATAGAAATGCCAGGCTTGCAGAGGTGTGGACACAGTGGGAGGGGTAAGCCCTTCGCTCTCCAGCTCTCCATCACTGCCGTGAACCCTCTAGGGGAGAGGACGGGAGAAGGCTCTGGGTCTCCAGCTCTGAGAACAGAGACTCTGGCTGTTAAAGGGTCTTGAAAGAGGAACACAGTTAGCTCCAGTTCTGTGCCCTAGCCCCTCCTGACTGGGGTTAGATCTAACAAGGTGGGGAGTTCAGCACGGATGCAGAGAATTCGCAAGCCCTAGTCCCTTTCCTCCGAGGATTACATCCTGTGGAGGCTCATACACAAATCCGTTTAAAATAGAGAACCAAAGGAAGACATTAAACAGGCTGTAGGCCATAGTTTCACTCACCAATAAACTCCTGGATTGGTTTGCCAAATATGGGGATTTATAATCTATAATGGGAACCTATGGCCTGTAAATCAAGCCACTTTATCACTTCTCTCTCCCCCTTCCTCTCTTGCTGGGACCCCTGATCTGTTATTTTCTCCCATTTCTCATCCCTCCCTGCCTGAATAAATTACTGGCCTACCTCACCTGCCATGCTCTTGAAATTCATTTCTGCAGAATAGTCAAGAACCTAAATAAAATCCGGTAAGATTAGTGTTTTGGGGGTTTTATTCAGACAACTGTGATACTTGGAATAACAACAGTGATGTTGATGCTGAAATTGAAAGCCTTGGAAGTTTCATGCTAAATGGATTTTAGACTCTGACATTTTCAATGAATGAATGAATGAGGAAGATTATGAGGTGGATAAGAACAGGAAGTCTGTGAGTTTCTGTCAGTGAATTTCAACAAAGAATGAAGAGCCAGTCAGTCTGAAGTCCAGAGAGAAGAGATAGAAAAGCAGCAGCTAGCGCTTGAAAGAGGAAACTTTTGCCTTCTACTCCCTTTCCATATGCACAAAATCACAGAAGAAGAGTGGGAAAAAAGGCCAAGCTGGTCTTTATCACAAGTGTAGAAGTCAGAAAGAAGAAGGGAAGCAAGAAGATCTTACCAAAGACATGGATGACTGAACGCCTGAACCCAACATACGGGAAGTGGTATTCCTCAAAAATGTAAATCCCTCCCAAAAAAAGATAGTAAAAATACACCTGTTAGAAGAGGAACTGTAGCAGATCTAGATGAGCAGAAAGAAGAATCAGTCACAATATGAGTAAAAGAAGATGAAGATCCTAGCAAAGGTGATCAGAGTTGCTCAGTCAACCCTGGCGAAGATAAGGTAACAGAGCAGAACCATTCACATGATTATTCCTAGTTATGCATCCTGATTTGATTTTAACTGTATTCATGTAATTTAACTACATGCTATTCCTGAATGTCTCAAAAGAAAAGGCAAATGAAAGTCTCCAGAAATATACTTGGTGTATCAAAATTTTATGATTGACATATGTTAACTGAATCCCCAAGAATATTTAACCAGCACTGCTTATTGGAGGAACTCAACAAAGATGTATGTGCTGTGATGAGGGTTCATGACTTTTTAAAAAAAAAAGATTTATTTTTTATTTATTTCTCTTCCTTTTGCCCCCACCCAGTAGTCTGCTCTCTGTGTCCATTCACTGTGTGTTCTTCTGTGACTGCCTCTATCCTTACCAGCCGCACTGAGAATCTGCATTTCTTTTTGTTGCATCATCTTGTTGTGTCAGCTCTTCATGTGTGCAGTGCCATTCTTGGGCAGGCTGTGCTTTCTTTCACACTTGACAGCTCTCCTTACAGGGCACACTCCTTGCACGTGGGACTCCCCTGTGCGGGGGACATCCCTGTGTGTGTGGTGTGGCACTCCTTGCATGCATCAGCACTGTGCATGGGCCAGCTCCACACAGGTCAAGGAGGCCCAGGATTTGAACCACAGACCTCCCATGTGGTAGGTGGATGCCCTATCCATTGGGCCAAGTCTGCTTCCTGGTTCATGCCTTTTTGAAGCAAGGGGACTTGTTAATTACCAAGTAGAATCAGGAAGTTGACCCATGGCAAAGGAACTCCCTCTGACTCCTCATTTTAATGTATTAACTGACACCCTTTCTGGGTTTGTGCCTCTTCAGTTTCAATCACCTTAGGTCTTGCTGTTCAACAGATGAAAAATTTTCCTGAAAGAACAAGGAAAAACCAATTGATTTGCAGAATTTGGCCTCTCTACTGATATGTATTCCCAGAATACCTTAGGAAAGAGTAAAGGATCTAGTGCTGGAAGAGAGTGGACTGAAAAGGAGACATTTCTACTACTGGAAGATCTAGATATATATGAAAATGATTGGAAAAAAATGTCAGTACATGTTGGAAGTTGAACCCAGGATGAGTGCATTCTCCACTTTTGGAACTACCCATTGAGGACCTATACCTTGAGAATTCAGATGCTTCCCTTGGGCCCCTGGCCTACCAGCACACCCTTTTCAGTCAATTAGGAAACCCAGTCATGAGCACTGTTGCTTTCTTTCATACATACCCTTTGGCATGTTGAGGAAGTTTCCTTCTATTCCTATTTTTCTAAGTGTTTTTATCAGAAAGGATTCTGGGTTTTGTTGAAGACTTTTTTATTTTGTATCACTTGAGATGATCACTGTTTTTTTCCTTTGTTCTGGTTAATGTGCTCTATTACACTAGGTGGTATTCTGGTGCTGAATAAACTGGGATAAACTCACTTGATCATGGTCCATAATTCTTTTAATGTGCTGTTGGATTTGACTTGCTAGTATTTTGTTGAGGATTTTTGCATCTATATTCATAATAGATATTTTTCTGTACTTTTCTTTTCTTGTAGTGTGTTTATCTGGCTTTGGTATTGTGGTTATATTGACCTCAAAGAATGTTTTAAGGAGTGTTCCTCCTCTTCAACTTTTTAGAAAAGCTTTAGCAAGATTGATATTAATTCTTTTGGGGATATTTGGTAGAATTCACATCTGAAACCAATTGGTCCTGGGCTTTTCTTCATTGGGAAGATTTTTATTACTTATCTAAAAATTTCCACTCTAATTATTCTCTTGAGATCTTTTATTTCTAGAGTCAGTGGAGGGTTTTTTTTATTTCTAGAAATTTATCCATTTCATCTAGGTATGTCTAATTTCTTGGCATATAGTTTCCATACTATCTTCTTTTGATTCTTTTTTTTTTTTATTTCTGTGTGATCTCTAGTAATGCTCCCCATTCATTTCTAATTTTATTTGTGCTCTCTCTCTCTTTTTTTTTCCATATCAGTCTAGCAAAAGGATTGTCATTAATTTTTTATCTTTTCACAGAACCAACTTATGGTTTTGTTAATGCTATTTATTGTGCTTTTATTTTCTATTTCATTTATTTCTGCTATAGTGTTTGTTATTTCTTTCTTTCTGCTTACTTTGGGTTTAGCTTGCTCTCCTGTTTCTAATTCCTTCAGGTGTACAGTTAGGTCTTTGGTTTAAGCTCATTCTTCTTTTTTAATGTAAGCATTTAGGGTTTTAAATTTCCTTCTTAACATTGCCTTTGCAGCATCTCCTAAGTTTTGATATGCTATGTTTTCATTTTCATTGTTCTCAAGAAATTTAATGATTTCTGTTGTGATTTCTTCTTTGAACCATTTATTAAGATTGTGTCATTTAACTTCCTACATTTGTGTATTTTCAAGTTCTCTGCCTGTTATGGATTTCCAGCTTCATTCCACTGTGGTTTGAAAAGATGCTTTGTAAAATTTCAATTTTTAAAACATTTATTGAAACTTGATTTGTGACCCCAATTTTTTTTCTATCCTAGAGAATGATCCATGTGCACTTTAGAAGAATGTGTACCCTGCCGTTTGGATGTAGTGTTCTGTATATGTCTGTTACTTCTTGTTCATTTATCATGTTATTCAAGTTCTCATTTCCTTATTGATCAAACTAAGCATGAATGATAACCAGCAGCCAGCCCCAGAATGCCAGTCTTCAGGAAGAAAGCATCACCTTGATGATGCCTTGATTTGGACTTTCATTTATTCTCAAAGCTGTGAACAAATAAATTCCCATTTGAACTTTCTGTGGATTATTTTCAAACACAAATATTTAGACTACCGTATTTCACCATGATATATCACATCTAACAGGACCATTTGCATTTGAGAAAATATTCTAATCACTGGGACTGTAATATATGATCTGGAATGAAAGGTGGAGGTTTAAAATAAAAGAAAGTCCCTGCATTCTCACATGATATAGCCCCAGGTAGTTGAGTAAAATGCATTAGAGAAAAATGGCTGATAGGTTGATTTTACTAATGGTGGACCCAAATGAGATGATGGCCCATTTATCAATTAAAAATAACAGAACATAGAATAAAATAAAATAATTTTTACATTCATAAGAAAGAGATATTTTAAGAGACATTTAGTAAAATCAAAAAGTTCTAGGAAAGTTGATAAAAATGAAATAATTACTTATGATTACTTTTAAATATCTAGGATATAGTGTAATCATTAACACAGGATTCTCTTAGATCTTGAAGAATATTAAGATAGCCTAGAAGTGTCTAAATATGCCCTGACCATGGAAAAGTAGGCACAGATATAGGCTTGAAGGAAAAAAGAAATGAATACGATTGTAAGAGTGTGACCAAGGCAAAAATTAATAAAGAACTGAGTTATTCACAATTTATTTTGGCTGTCAATCTTGCCTTTAGTCTCCCTCCCTCCCTCACCACACTGCAAGACTTCTAAGCTTCTGTGAGCCTAGCACTTTCTGATTGTGTGGGGTTTAAATAATACGAGTGCTTACAAGTTAAGTTATGGTATCCTTGTAATAAAATTTGTTGTGGAGTACTTTAAATTTCTAAAAAAAATACATATTAATTGATAGAATTTCTTAAATTACATGTTTATGACCCCAAATATTTCTTAAGTTTCCTATTATCATATGCTGGTCAATTCAATTGATAAAGTTCATTAGACATTGATTTGACATATTTTTTTCAACATCGGTCATTGGATTACAGGTTGGGCAATAAATGCTGGAAAGAACTACTAGCAATAGAAAATTATATTTAGCTGAAGAGATTTAGGAACTGGGCTTAATACATAATTTCATCATATTTTCAATCAGTTAATTGTGTGGGACAATTAAAAACAAAAGAAAGCTACAATAACTGATTCAAATTTTGTTACAAAGCATTCTTTCTGATGAGTCTTGTCCTGTATTCTCCTGAAAACCTCAAATTTAACTGATCAATGTTGTATGTGTTTTGACTGGTCCACCAACTGTCTATTCCCATCTCTTTCCCCCTCCCCAAGCCTCACTATTCCCTGAGACACAATATTGAAAGTCAACCAGTTAACAACCATATAATGACCACCAAGTGTACAAGTGAAAGGAAGATTTTCATGTTCTTCGCTTTAAATTAAAAATCTAGAAATAATTAATCTTAGTGAGGAAAGTATGTTGAAACCTGAGATGAGACAAAAGTTTATACCAAGCAGCAAAATTGTGAAAGCAAAGGGAAAGTTCTTCAGGGAAATTCACAGTTCTACTTTATTACAGAAAAGTCAGGAATTCTGAGTGGGAGAAAAACCCAAATGACAGAGAGGCAGAGGAACAGATTTATTACATACAAGCCCAGAGGAGACTTTATCTCCAAATTCTGAGCCCTGTCTTACAGTTTTCACAGCTTTATATAGGCTCTTATGCAGAATTAGCATGGCTCTCACTCATTGGTTAATGAGTTGCTGGGCTGTTGGGCAAATTTTCTACTGTTGTAAGTAAACAGGGTTACAGAAGCAGAAAGCAAGAGTGGTCAATTACAGAGGTTTCTATAGGCGTTACAGGGTCACGTTTTTCTACTAGGCAAGTGGAACTATAGAAGTGGAAGGCAAGAGGGGTCAGTCTGGAAAGCCTTTATAGGGGTTACAGGGTCATGCTTTCCTGTTTCTCAACATTTACCCCCTTTGATGCCCCTATAGTTCTATAGGGTGTCACTTGTATTAAGTGGCTTTTATCCTCCCAGGGCTAGAACTCTTGCCCTTGTTCTTTGGGTTACTGTTGTTTCAATGAACGTGATGAGAACATTAACTACACAGGGGCCAAATGTGACTAACATGAGTAAAGTGATTAGGGGACTTGCTAGGGACTGGAGCCAAGAGGATCACTGTCCCAGTTCCTAGCTCCATGACTCTTCTAGTTCTCTTTTCCTTTTCTGGATCTGGTCTCTAAGCTCTTTTACTTTGGCAGTAACAATTCCTGATTGGTTGAAGTAGTAATACAGTTCCCCCTTGAGGAAGATGCATGTCCCTCCTTTTCCAGCTGTTAAATAGGTCTAGGGCTCTCCTCTTTTGCAGAGTTTCTGTGGCTAGGGAGTTGACTTGGCTTTAGAGGGAGACTAGGGAATCCATGTCTTCATTTAGTTCTGGGGAGAGTTTGTAATAAAAACCAAAGGAAGGATCCAATCCTCCCAGTCCAGTTCCCACCCCTGCAACTATACCTGCTCCTATGACAGTGGTGGCAAGTAGAGGTTGCCTGGCTCATCCTTGGTGCATGTTCAGAGCTTGTTCTAGTTCATTTTCAGTATAGACTGACACCTCTGGTGTTAAGAACACCTTGACACAACTCCCTGTCCAATTGGCTTCTAAGCATCTATACACAGTGTTTCCACACAGGGAGAACAATCCTGGGGGCTACACCAGGTCAGGTTGCTTGTTAAGTTTTCATTAGCAGTACACAGTTTTGCAGGGATGGTCCCAACAGATTCTGATGTTAGGTCAGGGTTTTTTATTAGATAACATGTTATATTGTCTCTACTCTCCCCAGAGAGAGCTAACTGGACATTGAAAGCCATGGGGCCAGTAGGGATCTTTCATTTTTTATTTCAGTTAAGGCTTGGTTGGGGGTCCACCCTGGAGGAGATGGAGTGCCTGTAAAGGCTATCCTCAAAAGGGGCAAGCACAGTCAGCAGATTTTGGCATCTGGTCGAGCACTGAAGAGGAAAGTATAAGAGGTGCTTACCAGCCACTGACCACCTGAATGGGGGCTATGAATTGAATAAGTTGATGGAGCCCTGTAAGGTTTACCTGCTGATATTTTGGGTCTTCAGCTAGTTTGATGAGGTTGGTGTGGACATGCTTTAAAACTTTCTCTTGGGCTTGGTCCTGTACCCCTCTCCCATCAGACATGTCTACCCATGGGAGATAGGTCCAGCACCTGGTCTCCCCTGGATTGCCCAAGGTTTTGTGGTTGTCCCCATGTTTTATTGAACCTTTTCAGAATTTTTGCCTATTTTCCGAATATAGGGTAACAGTTTGGTTATAATAGTGTTTTGCTGGCAAATATGTAAAATGGTTAAAGGTGGGGACAGGGGATCATTTTCCCTGGAGCTGTTTTAACCTTTCTAGAATGGTGGATACTATGGCCCTGTTGCACCCAGTACAGCAGGGGTAGGGGTTGATGGTTGCCCCAGAGGAAGTGAGGAAAAACAACTTAAAGTGGCAAAGCATCCTACAAGGCACAGGTGCATTATTAGGATTAATGTTCTTTCAACTATACCCCAGTCCCTGGGAGCTATAATTGCTAGTCCAGTCTCAGACAGTAAGGCAAGCAGTCCAAAGAGAAGCAGGAACCAAAGGGAACAAGAGTCCATCTAATCAGGCAGTGGCCATTCTTAGTGATTCAGGGCAATTTGGAGTTTCAACGGACAGCCAGGTACAGGGTGAATCATCTAGTCAGCCCATCTTTCACTGGAGTGTGCTTTTTTAATTCTAGTATGATGAATTCAAGGGATTATACCTGAAACTTCCAAAGCAGTGGGAGTTACAAGGATTACAGTTTGTGGGCCTGTCCAGGTGGGCTGGAGGGGCTCCTTTTTCCAATATTTAACCCAAACTAGATCTCCTGGTAACTGTGAGTGCACTGGGTGGCCTGATGGGATCTCAAGACAAGATGGTTTTATGTATTTGAGTTCAGGTATTTCCCAGTTGCTGGAGGATGGAACCTTGGTCGGTCTCTCCTAAGAGCCTGAGAACTCCTTTGAAGGTTTGAATAATTGGGTGTGGTTGTCCAAATAGGATTTCAAAAAGTGAGTAACCTGAGGGTCTGGGGGTGCATCTGACACTAAAGAGGACTAGTGGAAGCAGATCCATCCATGGGAGGCCAGTTTCTTGACAGAATTTAGCTAAGGTGTTTTTGAGGGTTCAGTTCATTCAGTCCACTTGCCCTGAGTTCTGGGGCCTATATGCTGTGTGGAGTTTCCACTTAATTCCTAACATTTTTGCTAGCTCTTGGATGAGGGCCACTGTGAAGGCTGGGCCATTGTCACTGCCTATGAATAAGGGTATTCCTTGCTGTGGAACTATGTCTCAGAGCAAGGCTTTAGTTCTCTTGCTTTTTCAGTATGGGTAGGAAAGCCTTCAACCCAGCCTGAGAAGTTACACATTATTACCAATAAGTACTTATGCCCTCAGCTTGGCTTCATTTCTGTAAATTCTGTTGTTAAATCTTCAAAAGGAGCAGTTCCAGTGTATTGGATGCCCAATGGAGCCTTGGGGCCTTGGGAGGGGTTGTTTTTAGTACAGGTTTGGCATTGCTGCCAACTATAATGTAGAACGAGGACATCTGGGTAATGTAGTAATACCTCCCAATTAAGGTTCCTAAAGCAGTCTTTCCTATGTAGGTGAATTCGTGACATTATTGAACAGGGGTGTAGGTGGACCCCTTTGATATGAAGATTTGACCATCCAGGAGTAGCCAGTTTCCCTCTGGGGTCTGATGCCCTCCTTCTTTCTTGGCCCACTCCTGTTCCTTTTGGAGATAGTGTAGTATTTTAAGGACTGCTCTAAGAGAGACAGGTGTGGTACCATCGACAGGGTCTGCAGTTCAGGGACTCCCTTGACTTCCTGTCAAACTGCTTTATTGGCTAGGTCATTTCCTTGGCAACTGCATCTGTTCCCTTCTGATGTCCCTGACAGTGAATGATGGCAACTTTGCTTGGCTTCCAGACTGCCTCCAGTAGCTGAAGGATTGTTTCCTTATTTTGATCTCCTTCCCCCTGCAGTTAGGAGTCCCCTTTATAAATTGCTCCATGGACATGTACAGTAGCAAATGCATATTTGGAATCAGTATAAAGGTTTACCATTTGTCCAGTGGCCAGTTGTAAAGCTTGAATTAGTGCCCAGAGTTCAGCTTGTTGTGCAGACTATCATTTAGGCAGGGGAGTTGCTTCTACCACTTGTTTAGCCATGATGACTACATATCCAGCAAGCCTCTCCCATCTCTGATATAATTGCTGCCATCCATGAATAGGGTTTGATCTGGGCAAGGGAGTGGCCTGTTCTGGAAGTTGGGACAACTGGCATATACCTCTTCTGTTACTTCTGCACAGTCACGTTTAGGAGTTCTTTTTTCAGTTGACAGGAAAGTGGCAGGATTCAGGGTGTGTATGATTTCTACTGTTATTCTAGGGTTTTCACAAAGCAGGCCCTGGGAATGAGTAAGCCTGGGGCTGGATAGCCAGCAGTGACTGTGTGAGTTCATTAGTGCAGTGACAGTACGTGGCACCATGATATGAATGGCTTGCCCAATAGTGAGCTTGTCAGCCTCTTTGAGGAGGGCTACTGTTGCCATGATGTCCTTAGGTGGGGAGGCCACCTGGTAGCCATAGAATCTACCTTTGATAGATAAGCAATAGGTCTCTGCCAAGGACCAATTGTTTGACTGAGGACTTCTAGGGCTGCCTTTTTCTCACACACACAAACAGGTTAAAGTCGTCCTAAGATAGATCTGGAAGTCTTAGAGCAGGAGCCTGGCTGAGGTGTTTTTAATTTTTTGGAAGGCTTTCTTTTGGGTTACACTCCAGGTGAAGGGTTCTTTTTCTGGGTCCATGAGGACTTCATAAAGGGGCTTAGCCATAGCCACAAAATCAGGGATCCAGATGCGACAGAATCCTGTTGCTCCCAGAAATTCATGGAGCTTTCTCTTAGTGGTAGGTGTGGGGATGGTGTAAATTACCTTCTTCCTTTCTGGTCTGAGTTTTCAGTCCTTTTGAGATGATGAATCCTAAATACCTAACTTGTTGATGGCAGATCTGGGCCTTTTTCCAGGATACTTTATACCCAGTTTGTGTTCAAAGTTGCAGAAGGGCCCGAGTTCCCTCTAGCAATTTTCTTCTGTCTCGCTAGCTAGCAGCAGGTTATCTATGTACTGAAGGAGGGTACATTTTAGGTCTTCACATGAGTAAGAGGCTAGGTCTGGCACCAGGGCTTATCTGAAGAAGGTGGGTAAATTTTTGAAGAATTGTGGGAGCTGAGTACAAGTTAATTGAGCCTTTTGCCAGGTCCTGGGATTCTCCCATTCAAAAGTGAATAGAGGCTACATCTGAGGAGATACTCACAGACAGAAGAAAGCGTCTTTTAAGTCCAGACAAGTAAACTACGTGGCCTCAGGTTGTAATTGTCCCATTAATGTGTATGGGTTAGTGATATCTGGGTGCAGGGTGATGGTGGCATTTTTGATGACCTGCAAGTCTTGGACTAGTTGATATCCCATCCCATCAGGCTTTTTTACTGGCAGCAGCAGAGTGTTCCAAGGTGACTGGCATTCGACTAAGATCCCTTCTTCTCTTAAGCGGTTTATGTGCTTGATCATGCCCAACTGCACCTCATGAGGGATCAGGTATTGTCTTTGTTGGACCAGGATGGCCCCAGGTTTCAGGTTTATGATGAGAGGGGCATTGTTCCAGGCCATTCCTGGTGAATTTCTTTCAGCTGAGACCTCATGGTACAGTTCCAATGATCTCCCTAGATTTTGCTTATGGTTTCTTTTTCATGCAGTCTCTATTCCTCACTCCAGGGAATGGTGACAAGGAGGTTGAGGCCGGTCCTGAAACAAACTTCTTGACCCCTGAGGTCTAAAGGTGATTTGGGCTCCCAGTTTAGTTAGAAGGTTCCTGCCCAGCAGGGGAAGTTGACATTCAGGTAGATACAGAATTTCATGGTCACTTTGTGGCCACCCAACTAGCAGGTTCTAGACTGGCAGAAAGGCTGCTGACTGGACAGATTTCCAATTGCCCCTATAATGTTGCTCATCTTTCCACTAAAGGGGGCAACTGGGGTGTTTACTACTGAATATTTGGCTCCAGTGTCTAGCATTAAAGTCACTAGTTGGCCCCCAATATTTACTTCTATTGTGGGCTTGAGGGGGCTGAGTTCTAGTGAGTCCAGTCATTCCTATTTGGATTCAAATCCTGCTAGCCTGATCAGGTGGTCTTGGGTTTTGTGCCAGTGTTCTCCTTTGGGAGTGTTTCTCTTTTTAGTCCGGTCCTTTCATAGGCATGTCTTTTTCCAGTGTTCAGTCTCTTTGCAGTAGGCACATTAGTGCCTTGCCAGGGGCATTCTTTTACAAGTGGTCCCTCCTTTTCAGGGTGGCTCTTCCCAGCTGGTTGGGTCCAGATTTTCTAAGGCTCCTGCCAACAGGGAAGCCTGCTGCTTCATTCCCTTTTTTGCTTCTCTTTCAACAGTTTCATCCCAATTGATGAATATTTTGGCTGTGACCTCGAGGAGCTGGGAGATGTTCATCCGTGTGAACCTGTCTAGTTTCTGGTGCTTTTGTGTGATGTCTGGTGCTGCCTGGGTGACAAAAGCTGCATTAACTATCATCCAGCTTTCTCATACTTCTGGGTTGAAAGGGTTATAGATCTTGAAGGCCCCATAGAGTCACTCATAGAATTATCCTGGAATTCTTCAGGTTTCAGGGTGATGGAGGCTGTCTTGGGTATATTTTTGGGCCACCTCACTCCTTCTCAGAACCCTCTGAGAAGGGTTTCTCAATATCACTGAAGAGCAACCTGCCCCTGATCTGTGTTAAATTCTGAGGCTGGTTGGGCTTCTGGTGCTGCCTCTTGGGCCCATTCTTCCTGGTCCAAGAAACTTGCAGGGGCCTGTCCTTGCAACCTCTTTTTATCCTCTGTGAGGATCCAGCATCTCTCTTGCATATTGAACGAGGTCAAGAGAAGTTGACAGCAATCATCTAAGTGGGGTGGTGGGTCTGGAAGATGGACTTTGTGAGGTTAATAAGAGCCTGGGGTTTTTCTGACTCTGAGGGTGTGCAGTGCTTCTAGTTTAAGAGATCTGTAGTTGTGAAAGGCTGGCAAAGCATGACTGGCCCCCCAGATTGGACCTTTTTGTCTGTACCAATCTGGACCGGACCCTGTATTTCACAGAGGGCATCTGGAGTGCAGGTTGCACTGACCGAAGTCTTCTCACTGAAGGGGTCTCAGGGTACCCCTTGGGAGGGGCTGACAGGCCTGGGGAGACCAAAGGTGGAGGGGCCTCTAGGAGATCCAATTGTGGTGGCTCCAGGACAGGGAAATATCCTGGAATGGCTGGAATATACAGTGAGGGTAATGGCTCTTCCTTTGCAGATCCTTGGAGAATAACAGGTTTTTGAGGTCTGGCCATCTGGGTTACCAATACCCTATTCTGGCCCTTTCTTCCAACATGGATTGAACCCAAGGGGGCAGAGATTAAGCAATTTCTAACCAGGAATCGATGTAGGGAAACTGATCAGGATGGCCAGGGGTCCCAGTGACTACAAACCAAGCTGCACAAACCTTGGTTACCACTAGGGTTCTTTCTGAGGGCCAGTCGATACAAACATGGGCCACAACAACTTGCACCAAGTCCAGAGAATTCCAGGGGACATATGGACACCATAATCCCTGGTAAAGCCTTTTTTGAAATTTTTTAACATATGATCTCAGACTGTGAGTTTGGATTGTGATGATTCCATCCCTGCACCAGTGGTGGAGGACAAACAAAGGAAGGATGCCTCTCATGAGGCCACTCATATGCCTTCCTGTCCATGCCTCTCATGAGAACTTAGTTTCATATTAGCTAAGATGTCATTGTAAAGTCTGAATTAGCCATTATGCTGGATGATGTAGCTGCAGAGTACAAGTTGGAGCCTACTCAGACTCCATAGCACAGGCCATGGAGCCACAAACTAGATCAGCAGAGACAAGTTCTGCAGTCCCCATTCATTCACTCAATCAGTCAGAGGTTACACAGTTCCACCCAAGGGACTACACTATCCTGGAATCTCAAATCTCAAGTTTTTGGGAGGGTATCAGTCTCCCCTTCCATCTGGAGTTAGGCCTGACTGTGACTCAGAACCCTGGGGTCTTAGCTTTCTGTCATCTTCTTATGTTGTTCAATCTACCTCTCCACCTAGTCAGGCTGGGTCAGAGAAAGTGGCCCTCAGGGATCTTTCCCAAAGGAGGTCCCATCAAGGGGACAGGTGGTACCTCCTCGTTCCTGTGGAGATCTCCACTGGCCGTGCCCACCAATCCAAACTGGAGGCTCAAAGGACCTTCTTGGTTGGGTTCCCTTGCCAGGGAACAAAATGTTACTGCAAATCCAGAACTGAGTGGTAGAAAAACTCAAACAGCACTCAGAAAGGCAGAGGAACAGATTTATTATATGTGAGCCCAGAGGAGACTTTATCTCCAAATTCTGAGCCCTGCCTTACAGTTTTCACAGATTTATATAGGGTCTTATGCAGAATTAGCATGGCTCTCACTCATTGGTTAGTGGGTTGCTGAGTTGGCAGGCAAATTTTCTACTGTAATATGCAAGCGGGGTTACAAAGTGGAAAGCAAGAGTGGTCAATTAGGGAGGTTTCTATAGGGATTACATGGTCACATTTTTCTATTAGGCAAGTGGAACCACAAGCAAAAGGTAAGAGGAGTCCATCTGGAAAGCCTTTATAGGGGTTACAGAGTCATGCCTTCCTATTTCTCAACAACTACAGTGAACACATTAATGAAAAGAAAGTAAACCAATCTTATTACTGACACAGAGGAAATATTTTAAGGCATGACTTCCCAAATATTTTAGGTCCACTGTTGAGATATAATATTCAGAAGAGAAGAATCCTTTTAGATGATAGTGCTTTATGGCAATACAATTGGACATCCAATAGTTCTCATGGTGATGTACAATGAGATTAATGTTATTTTTCTGCCTGTTAATACATCATCCATTCTGCATTCCATGGACCAGGAGTAATTTTTGCTTTGCAGGGTTGTTATTTAACAAATACATTTTGTATAGCTATAACTGTCATAGACAGTGTTTCCTCCGATGGAGCTAGGAATGTAAATTGAAAACTTTCTGGAAAGGATTCACTATTCTAACAAATGAATCATATTTGTGTTTAATGGGAGGAGATCAAATATCAGCATTAACAGGAGTTTGGAAGAAGTTGATTCCTAACATCACGGATAACTTTGAGGCTTTCAAGATTTCTGTGGAGGTAGTAACTGCAGATGTAGTGGAAAAAAGGAATTATAATAGAATTATAAGTGAATCCTGAGGAAATTAATATATGGCTGTAATTTCATGATAATACTTCAATGGAATGGATGAGGAGTTGTTTCTTAGAGATGAGTAAACAAAGTGGTTTCTTGAAATTGAAACTACTCCTGGTGAAGAAATGACCACAGATGATTTAGAATAATATATAAGCTTGTTTTACAAAGCAATGACAGGGTTTTAGAATATTTACCTAGAATTTGAAAGAAGTTCTACTGTGGGTAAAATGCTATCAAACACCTTCATATGCAATAGAGAAATCTCATGAAAGAATCAATCAGTGTAATAAATGTCATTGTTGTTTCATTTTAAGCAACTGTCACAGCTATACAAACCTTCAGGAATCACCACCATGATCAACAAGCAACAATTAACATCAAGGCCAGACACAATAGAAGCAAAAAGATTAGGACTTGCTGAAAGGTCAAATGATGGTTAGCATTTTAATAATAAAATATTTCAATTAAGGCATATATATTTTTTCCAGATATAAAGCTTTTTCACATTAAGTAGACTACAGAAGTGCATAAGTTTAACTTTACATTCAGTGGGAAACCAAAAACCTTCTGTGACTTGAATTTGTGTGATATTTATTTTATTGCGGTGGTCTGGAAACAAACCCACAATATTTCCATGAAATGCCTATAATTATGGTCTATTGATGAATATGAAAAATTCTCCTAGATCACATAACAGAAAAAAACAGTGTGAATTGTATGTAAACCATGACCTTCAAATATAAGTGAAGAAGTACCATAAGTAGAGAATGTTGCAAAAAAAATAAACTAGAACTGAGAGTTAAAACAGTCTGTAGAATGTAGAGGGTGCAGTATAGCCAGTTTAAAACATCTAGGCAAAAGAAAAAAAAATAAAAATTAGAAGAATAGAAAAGCATCAGACAGTTATTCTTGACCTGAAACTCTATTATATTTTGTATCATTGTATTTTTTTTTCCAATGTAATAATCCTAAGATTGGCAAATTGGACATAAGGCATGTTGGGGGGATTTCTGATTAACAGAAGAGAAAGTTCTATTTTTTCCAAGGAAAATTGCCTGCCTTGTAAATTTTTGAAGAGGGAGGCATGACAGGATTAAAAAAGAACCTTTAGAGAGACAATTCTTGCATTCCTAAAATACAAGTGATTACAACCGGAACAAGTTAGACCTTTAAACTGAGGGTTCCTATAAGAATTATGATATTTTTTACTTTAGCCTCTTGTAATGTCAGAAATCATTTAGTCCAACTCCCAAGGAAAGCTTACCTTCATTCTACAATGATGTTAATAATAGCTACTCTAGGGACAGAGCATGGAAATAACAATGAATATAACCTTATTAATTTTAATTCTCAAGGTGTCATTTGCAATGCAATTTTCATTTCCACATTTCTCAGTGTATAGATGACAGGATTCAGGATAGGGGAAATCACCCTGTAAAATGCAGGGATTACTTTATCCTTGTTTTCACTACCAACAGGCAGAATTTAAATATAGATACAGGGCAAAAAAATAAGGCTACAACCATTATGTGAGAACTACATGTTGAGAGAGCTTTACATGGTGCTGTAGGGGAGCATGCTCCAAGATTATATGAGTATGTAAGAAGCCAAAAAAAGAAAAACTACAGTCACCACCATCTCTGAATTGACAATAGCTAAGGTACTAACAACATGAATATCTCTGCAGATTCAAGGCTTCACATCACATATGTAGTGACTGATCCAATTAGGGCTACAGAAATATAAAATGAGGAACATGAGCAATAGAGCAATAAAGTGTAAAAAACCCACACCCGAGGTCATGATGATCAGCATATTGCATCTCTGCAGGTTCATGATGACCATGTAGTGCAGGGACTTGACAATGGCAACATAGTGGTCAAAGCCATGGACATAAAGATTAATATTTCCACAGCCACAAGCAAGTGGAAGTGAAGAGCTGGATCATAAATTCTTATGTGAGATTTTTTTTTCTCTCTAAAATCAAGTCTCTGATTAGCTGGGAAACTACTGCTAAGATGAGAGAGAAGTCCGAGAGAGAGGTGGTAGAGGAAGTAGCACATTGTTTTATCAATTTGATGGCTGCAGGTATTTCTGAGTAAATTGATCAAGTTCCCCATTAAGACTGCCAAGTAACAGAACAGGAATAAGAAGCAGAACAGTAGCTTTTTCTGCTTTTATTCTCCCATAGCCTCAAAAAGATAAATCAGTGACATTGTTCTGATTTTCCATGAGGAAATGTGAGTGAAGAGTGCACAATAGAAATTTAATTTATCAGAAATAATACAAAATTTTAAACATGTAATAGCATGTTTATCCTTGCTGTGAGTTACAAATTGAAAAATGATGTTGGTCATGGTGGATTTATTACAGATCTTTATCATTGAAAATCTTTTTAGATTAGTACAGTTTTGTCATGTCAAATGATGTTTAATAAGAACATATTTTAGTCCTCTAATTTCACAAATATTTTACATTAACTCCCATAACAATCCAAACCTAAAGTAGGTAGTATTCTTATACTCATTTTATATATGGGACATTAGAGGCGTAGGAGGTTTCAATTAATAATGTCATTAAGATATATAGTGGCAGGTCTAAGACATGAATCTTTACCCTATGCCAGATTCCATACTTTTCAGTATTATGCTCTGTTAGTCACAGACCAAAAAGTATCCAGCCATTTTTCATCTCCACAAAATAATTGAGGTGTTTCTCCATCTGCCCATAACATCCTGCATAAATTTAAACAACTCCATTTTTCTTTCCTACTTATAATTTACCCATAGTTGCCAAACCAACCTAGAATTCTACATTCCACTAAAACTAAATATTTATTCTGTAAATTAAAAAAAAAATCAAGATTCTTAATCATACCATAGAAATTACCTATTTAAGTTGTTAATATTTTCAGTGACTTTACTTCTTGTTATGTTTGGTCTGGAAATAGGGAATTAAATACAGAAATTGCCAGGCCTCTGAATATAGGAACATGGGATATTATTAAATAAAAGCTCCACCTTTCTCCTAGTATTGTTAAAGTTATATTTTTGAGGATTTACATTTAAAAACACCTTAGAAAGATAATTGTTCTCTGTTGCCACATTGTATGAATTAATGGGATGAAAGATTTACCTGCTCATTTCAATATAAATTTAGAAAAGTGCAGATATGCAGATGAAGTGTATCTGGGAGGAAGGAGTTAATTGATTGAAAGCATCACCTTTGGCCCTTATCAAAATACCCACCTCATAAAAGTTATTTTTTGCCTAAAAATCTCTTACTTTCAATGGGGTGCTTTTGGTTTTTATTTTACAGTATAAGAAAAATATGATATAGTGTCCAGAACTGTAGTCATAAAAATATAAAACATAAAAATGTGCATCTGATCATGGATATCCTAATAGTTCTTCATTGCTAGCATTAATCCCCTCCATTTGAGACTTCTTATCCAACAGACAAGTAGAGTCAATGATATTGGGTCTATTTACCTTATTCTGAGACCAAAAGAAATGAAGTCCATGTAAAGAATATAGTATGATAAAATCTTATTATTTTTAACTTAAATCAAGTCATCAGAACAGCTCCCTGAAAATGTTTTGCTGAGGATAAACAGCCATGTAATAAAATGGGATTACACCATTGTCAAAAATTAATTTGTTCTGCTGTTATTTTTAACAAAAATAAGAGTTGTTTTACTCATGTTAGATAAATAATAAGCATTAGAAAAAACATAGATATTGGTGCAAGTATTCTTGGCTCAAAATATAGCCTAACATAGCATATATTCATAAATTGAGGATATCAAAACCTGTCCTCTGTGTAACCTGTCCTCTGTGTATGTCACTTAATGGAAGTTAAAGAATGTAATTTCTTTAGAAATAAATTTGCATTAAAACTATAGATGTATTCTAGAAAAATTAGAAAATTAAAACTGTAGAAAGCCAAATTCTTGGTATAAATTATTTATGTATTATTGGTGGAAACCACAGGATTTCTAAGCATTTGAGTCCAGTCTTTACCTACAATGATACCACATAAGTTGGGGAAAAACAGACATAAGTAGGTAAAGATTCTTAAAAGCATTGCCCAGAGATTAATTACTGGGAATCCTCTTAAAAAGCAAAATCAAGCTGAAACATTTCCTGGAATCATCCTGTATCATTTCAATTCTGATTTTATTCTACCACTTAAAATCTCAATCAGTTATATATATATATATTTAATTGTATTGTATTTTAGTTACACAAATCACAAAAAATCTTACATTACAAAATATGAGTTTCCCAAATACCCCCATCCCCCCACTCCTCCCTCACCAACAATGTCCCGCATCATTGTGGCACATTCATTGCATTTGGTGAATACATTTTGGAACACTGCTGAACCATATGGATTATAGTTTATACTCTCTCACAGTACATTCAGTGGATTATGGCAGGATATATAATGTCCAGTATTTCTCCCTGCCATATCATAGTACAACTCTGTGTCCCAAAAATGTCCCCACATCCCATCTTTACTTTCCTCTCCCTGCCCTCAGCAACTACCTTGGCCACTTTCTCCAGGCCAATGTTACGGTTTCTTCCATTATTAGTCACAATAGCTCTATAGTAGAATACCAGTAAATTACCTCTAATCTATATTTTGTTCCTCCATCCTGTGGACCCTGGGTTGGTGATGTCCACTCCTCCTTTATATCAAGAGGGGGCTTAGATCCATGGTTGATGTATGCACTTCTCCTCCTTGGAGTTGTAGGCACTCTTGGTTCCTGGTGTGATGGTTGACTATCTTCACCTCCCTGTTAGCCAACCTATGCAAGTTAAATAAACTGGAGAATAGGAGCTGCAACTCTGCTGAGGCTCAGGGCCCAAAAGACACTTGGCTAGTCCAGAGATTGAAGTCTCCTGGGCATACACCAACCCCAGCACCAACCACAGGTTCAGTATACATTGTAAAACATACATTATAGACCAATTTAATGAAGTGAAGGAAGAGATTAAGGATATTAAGAAAACATTTGGATAGCATGGAGAAGAAATTGTAATCATATGCAAAAAGATAACAGATATGATGGTGAAGAACAGCACAATCCAAGAAATCAAAAATACACTTTAAGGAAATAACAACAGATTTGAAGAGGCAGAAGAAAGAATTAGTGACATGGAAGACTGTATATCTGAAACCAAACAGATAGTAGAATTAATCAATAAAAAGTTAGAAAAAATCCAGCAGGGACTTAGGGACCTGAATGACAGCACAAAATGCACAAACATAGAGGGAAAGGGGACAGAAGGTGTGTTTGAGGAAACAATGGCCGAAAACTTCACAAACATAATGTGAGAGAGATTCATACATCTCCAGGAAGAACAACACATCACAAAAAGCATAAATCCCAACAGGCCTACCCCAAGACATATACTTGCCAAATTATCAAATGCTCAAGACAGAAAATACTAAAAGCAGTAAGAGAAAAGAGAACAGTCACATACAAAGGAGACTCCATAAGATTAAGTGCTGACTTCTCATCTAAAACCATTGAGTCAAGAAGGCAGTGATATAACATAGTCTAGGTACAAAAAGAAAAAAAAAAATTCCTACCAAGAATACTCTCTCCAGCAAAGCTAGAATTCAAAAATAATGAAGAGTACAAAATATTCACAGATAAACAGAAACTAAGAGAGTACACGTACAAGAAACCTGTCCTTCAAGAAACACTAAAGGAAGTTTGGCAAGAGGAAAGGAAAAAAAAAAAACCAGGAGAGACAAAGATTGAGGAGAGTGTAAGAACAACTAAAAAGAAAAAAAAAAATCAAACAACACATAACAAACCCAAATCCAAAGAAAATATGGCTAATATAAGTAATCCTTTGAAAGTAATAACACTGAATATCAGAAGATTAAACTCATCTGATAAGAGGCACAGATGGGAAGAATGGATAAGGAAATATGACGCATCTAAATGCTGTCTACAAGAATCCCATCTTGGTCCCAGGGATTCAAGGAGGTTGAAAGTGAATGGCTGGAAAACAATCTTACAGGCAAACAATAACCAAAAAATGACAGGAGTAGCTATATTAATATTAGACAAAATTTTCCTTAAATGCAAAACTACTGTGAGAGACAAAGATGGACACTACATATTAGTGAAAGGAAAATCTTTTAAGAAGAAAGAACAATCATTAACATTTATGACCCTAACAAGGGTGCCTCCAAATACATGAGGCAGATATTGGGAAAACTAAGTGAAGGAATAGATGCCTCTACAGTTATAGTGGGGTACTTTAATACATCACTATAACCATTGGACAGAACATCTCTACAGAGGATCGATAACGAAACAAAGACTTTGAACAAAACATTAGAGGAGCTGAACCTAATAGACATATACTGAACATTACACCCAAATACAGCAGGATATACATTCTTCTCAAGTGCACATGGATCATTCTCCAAGAAAGACCACATGCTAGGCCACAGAGAAAATCTCAATGAATTCAGAAAGATTGAAATCATACAAAATAATTTCTCTGACCACAGTGGAATGAAGCTGGAAATCTGCCAGGAACAGAGACCCATATTTGGCACCAAGGTATGGAAATTAAACAACATACTTTTAGGAAAACAGTGGATCAAGGAGGAAATCTCAAAAGAAATCAATAACTACCTTGAAACTGATAAAAATGATACCACAGCATATTAAAATTTATGGGATGCAAAGCTGTACTGAGAGGGAAACTCATAGCCATAAATTCATACCTCAAAAAAGAAGAAAGAGCTAAAATTGCAGAACTAATTGCATGCTTGGAGGTTAATAAAAATACAACAAACTAACCCCAATGGAAGAAGAAAGAAAGAAATAACAAAGATCAGAGCAGAGCTAAATAAAATAGAAAATAAGAAAGTGCTTGAAAAAATAAACAAAACAAAGAGCTGGTTCTTTGAGAAGATCAATAAAATTGACAAACCCTTATCTAGACTAACAAAGAAAAGAGAGAGAAGATGCAAATACCCAAAATAAGAAATGAGAAAGGGGATATCACCACTGACCCCACAGAAATAAAGACTATTATAAGAGGATACTTTGAAAAACTATATTCCAACAAGAAGGACAATTTAGAGGATTCAGTCAGTTTTATGCAAATCTATTGTGTCTCAACATTGTCTCATCCCAACAATGGTAAATATATCTATTTATCTCATCTATTATAAAGAAAATATTGTGAAAGTGAAATTCATAGGCTTAACTCTTTTATGCATTTAGAGTAAAATGTTTAAGTACCACAAATTAAGTCATACTATACTCCAGACACTATTAGATGTCTTACATATGCCCAGTATATGTTTTCAGTATGACTTGGTGAAGGCTTATTACTACCCCAATAGTTTATTGGAGGATATTTACATTATTGATTTATATATTATTTTATATAATCCAAGTCCAAATTTACTCAAATGTGATGGGAAAGTCTATCTGTGCCTTGTTGAATGATTGTAATGTTCAAATATTTTTCACTATGCTTAAATATTTTCTCTCCAATACAAATACAGGCTAAAAACCTTAATTTGTTCCCAAGTTGCCAATCAGATTTTCTGAATGACCTCTCCTGAAAATAGTTAACAGGAATATATTCCAAAGGAGTATAAACTTAGAAATTTGGAAATATTAAGGTCAAAAGTTATATAAGACAAAGAAGTATTTGAATTCCCAATGATTTTATTCCAAAACACATTTTGTAATTGAATACCAACCACCATGTTCACCTCATCTTCTGCCACAATGCACTATTCTTTGGAAAGTCAAGGTGGTCCTTGTATGTTTCTGGATTGTGCTATGAAATTAGCAAATTGATATGGAAAGCTTTGTACTCTTACATGAACCTTCCATTTAAAGAATCTGTTAAGAAACCCTTGCTGGGAAAACCTTTAATTAAAATGCACAAGAAGGACCAGAGGGAAAATCTCTCATGAGGTTTTTGCATCAGCCAAGTAAATGTTCTTATAATTACAGAATTAAAGCCAGTAGTATCATCATGGTCACATAGACTCTTGCATTCACTTGTTCAGGGTCATCATATAAAATGCTCAGAAATACTTTAATGTTATGGCACTAATGAAATATTATATTTGTTTTTCCATCTGTCCTCTATCTTAGTTTCCTCAAAGTTTATATTTTCTGTTGTTTACATGGAATGCTAAATATAGTTAAGGGTATTGAATTGTGGTTTACCATCTAACTGAATTAATGAGTTCATACAGTTTCAAAAGAGGAGTACGATTTTCCTCAGTAACACAAAATTGTCACTATTTTGATGGAGATGGGAAGACATTTATGTACATTTAATTACACCCATTTGCAAATATAATGTGATGTAGAGTGTTTTGAGCTACTAGGTATAAGTGAGTTTGAGGGTAATAGTTAGAATTAGGAAAATCTACAATGCATAGTCAATATTTTCTTGTATTAGCTTTTGTTTTTGATGTTTGTCTTTATTTCCCCCTGGGGCAGGAGAGGAGGGCAATGCCAGTAGAATCTAAATGGAAGAGTGTTGTGTTAATCTTATCCCTTTATTGAGAGCAAACTATTCATATGGATCCATGTAAGATACATAATATTTATATATTTTATATGATTTTTTCTTTATTCTTGCATTTTCTCTATTCGTCACCTAGGAACCCAATAAACTCTGTGTATTAGATAGGGTTCTCCAGAGAAACAGAACCTACAAGATATCTATTGTGCCTGTTTTAAAGATATATATGTTGCATGTAAATATATATGTGTGTATATGTAAACAACTATGGATTTAAAATAGAGGTTAACAGTAAATAATTATATATATATATGGATATTAAAAGGATATTCTGTTAAAGATCTCATTTAAGAAATAAACAATTCTAGAAAAGTTTGTAAATACGTAAAATTGAGTGATAATGAAATGACATGTAAAGAACCTGGATAGTTATATCTTCCACCCTATCATCAAGAAGAAAGCTGAAAAACTGTTTACCAACAAATCTGGAGATCCTTCAGAGAAGAGAGCTTCCAGGGGAAACTACCTTCTGGACAACTGGAGAGATAGGCAGATAAAAACAATCACATTTACCTGGAGCAGAAACCACAGGTGTAGTCAGCCTTGGGAAGGACAAATGGAGGAAAATTGACAAATCGCTGGATTCAAAAAGTATGTGCTACCTTGAGAGACAAAATTTCCAGGTGGCCAAGCCTTAGGGGCATCCCCACACTTAACATGAGTCTTACCCCTAGAAGCCCCATCTAATTTCCTCTCTGAATTTCAGGGAAAAATCTCCCTGTGTTTCCAACAAAAGAGTGGAAAAATGACAACTCTGAAATAAAACCAGAGCAGGTGGTTCTCATCTATAAATGTCTACATTCAAGGGAAACCAAGGTAGGTTTTTCCAGAGTCTAATATATTTGAGGGAAAGGAAACACCAAGATTCAGTTCTTTAGAATCTCCCTGTTTCACCTAAGTATTGAAAAAAAATGGATGAGATACTTATTTTTCCACCTCTTCACAACACTTCATATGATCAACCTTTAATTTTAGTACTTCAAGTGGCAAGAAGAAATATCATTTGTTTTTTTTATTTTATTTATTTTTTTATTTTCCTCCCCTTCCCCCCACCCCAGTTGTCTGTTCTCTGTGTTCATTCACTGTGTGTTTTCCTGTGTCCACTTGTATTCTTGTCAGCAGCACCTGGAATCTGTGTCTCATTTTTTTGTTGCATCATCTTGCTGCATCAGCTCTGTGTGTGTTGCCATTCCTTGGCCAGCTGTATTTTTTTCACAATGGGCAGTCCTCCTTGTGGGGTGCACTCCCTGTGCTTGAGGCTCTCCTACATGGGGGATATCCCTGCATGGCATGGCATGGGGGATACCTTTGCATGGCATGGCACTCCTTGAGTGCGTCAGCACTGTGCATGGACCACCTCATCAAACAGGTCAGGAGGTCCTGGGTTTGAACCTCGGACCTCCCATGTGGTAGGCAGATGCCCTATCCATTGGGCCAAATCCATTTCCCTCATTTGTATTTACATAATGACTAATGATGTCTAATATCATTTCTTGCATTATTTGCAAAGTGTAATCATCCTTAATGACGTATGTATACCAAACATTCGTTCAATTTTAATTGTGTTGTTCAATGTTTATTATTAATATGTAGATATTTTATATATTCTTATAAGAAGCTCTTTAAAAACTATATTTTTCAAATATGTTCTCCTAGTATACAACTGCTTTTGCATCCTATTTATAATCTTGTTCATATAGCAAAACATCATTTTCTTGAAATCCTTATATTATGCCTTTTCTTTCCTTGATCATAGTTTTATATTGTATCTAGCAACTCTTTAATCCATATACTGGAAGTTATTCATCCAAGTTTCATTCTAAAAAAATATTTTTATATTTTACATAGACATTTTAATCCATTTTGAATTAGAGTATGTACGATGTTTGAAGATTCATTATTTGTGTGTATGGATGTCCAATTGTTCCACTGACATTTGTTGAAAGCACTATCCTTTCTCCACAGAATTGACCACAGGCCATTGCTTAGATCTAGCTGACCAGATAGTTTTGGATCTAATTATGAATTCTAAATCAAATTCAACAAATGGTGCTGAAAAAATTGGACATTCATAGATGAAAGAAGGAAAGAGGATCACTATCTCATACCTTTTCCAAAAATTAACTCAAAATGGATAAAAAACTAAAAATAATAGCAAGAACCATAAAACTTATAGAAGAAATTATTGGAAAATATCCACAAGACCTGGTGGTAGGTGATGGATTCTTAGAGGAGATAAGAGAAGGACTACTCATGTTTAATGTATGTAGAAGTTTTAAATAGCTTTACTGTAAAATTGTGGAAATGTATAGAGTAGATGGTAACACACAGTAAGTAACAGCTAGTTTATAAATTAGGGATGTGACTGAAAATGATAGTCTAGTTATGCAAATGCCTATTGATAGAATGTTTGAGAATAATCTAGGAACTGGATAGCACAGTAAACCAAGAGGTGGGTGAGAATTGTGGTTGATGGTACAGAAGCAAGAGTGTCTTTTGTTAGTTAGAACAAATGTATATCACTACTGCAAGTGATGGGAATGTGGAGAGGCATGGGATGTATACAGCTGGAGTGACCTATGGGCTGTGGTTAGTAGTAATAATATAACATTCTTGCATCTATGCAAAAGATGTACTGTGTTGATGCTGAGGAAGTATGGAAAATGTGAGCCAAATGTACACTATGAACATGGTAACAATCAGATGATATTATTTTATCTGTAGCAAATGACACACCACATTGTGATGTGTTGATGGAGGGATGTTGTTTGGGAATTCTGCACATGTGCATGATTATTTTATATGTTTACAACTTCTGTCATAAAAAATATATGTTTAAAAATAATAAGGTGGGTTAAAAAAGTTTTTTTCATTTTAATACCTACTGATTTGATTACTATAGGTTTATAATATGACTTGAAATTAGGAATTATAATTTCTCCAAGTTTATTCTTTTATAAACTCATGTGGGCTGGTCTAGATGAATTGCATTTCCATATAAATATTAGAAGTATATTTTCAAACTCCAAAAAGAAAAGCCAGTTTATACTTTTTTGGAGGAGGATAGCACTGAATCTAGGAACTTATTTTGTGGTGGTACAAAAGGCATCAACAACTAACTATTAATTATGAAATATTAGTGTATTAAGTATTTTAAGGCTTCTATAATGTCATTTCTAAAACTCAATTTCTGGTTACTTGCTACAAGTAATCTTTTTAAAAATATTTTTTTTAATTTATTTTTAAAAGATACATAGACTACATAAAATGTTACATAAAAAATATAGGGGATTCCCATATGTCCCACTCCACACACATCCCACTTTTCCCACATTAACAGCTTCTTTCCTTAAGTTGGTACATTCATTGCAATTAATGAGCACATTTTGGAACATTTCCACACAGCATGGATTGTAGTCTATATTGTAGTTTACACTCTCTCCCACTCCATTCTGTAGGTTATGGCAGGATATACAATGTCCTATATCTGTTTTTGCAATGTCATTCAAGACAGTTCCAAGTCCCAAAAATGCCCCCATATTACACCTCATTTTCCCTCTCCCTGCCTTCAGCAACTTGTATGGCCACTGTCTCCACATCAATGATATAATTTCTTCCAAATCTAAAATCACAGTAAGTGTATAGTAGAATACCAATAAGTCTAATCTAGCTCATATTGTATTCCCCAATCCTGAGGATTCTGGGATGGTGATGCCCACTCCACCTTTCATTGACAGGGGGCATCAATCCCATATAGCTAATGAATGGGATTTCCTTGCTTGCTGTTGTAGGCCCTTTGTTTCCTTGGTATGTTTGTTGTCCATTTTCACCTCCTTGTTAGTGGTCCCGAGCTGAATCCAACAAGAGTAGGTGTTGCAACTCCACTGAGGCTCAGGGCCTAGCTGGCACATGGATAGTCCAGAGACTCAAGTCTCTTTGCAATACACCTACCAACTCCAGCACCAACTAAGTTCAATGAAAGGGACAGAAAAGACGTGTGTAGAGAAGTCTCATATGAGACCAACTCTGCCACTCTCAGGAACACAAACTCCAAAATAGGGCCCACTGGCAAGGCAGCAAACTCCATAGCTATCATCCATGACTGTAGGACCTGGGTGTCTCTCTAGCCCTCAGGAGCACTACTATTTGGGGTAGTATCTACTCGGCAGTCTATGAGATCTTGCTGAGGCATGCATAAGTGTTACTTCTATAATGACTTGACTCATTTTGAAGTCTCTAAGTCATATAAACTCATTTGTTTTTACCATTTCCCCCTTTTATTTAAGGTCTTTTTCCAGTTGAGTCACCAGCTGGTGCTTGATAGTAATCTCTCAGTGCCAGGGAGGTTCAAGGCTCATCCCCAGGAGTCATGTCCCACACTGGGGAAAAGGTAATGTATTTATATGCTGAGTTTGGGTTAGAGAGTGACCAAATTTGGGCAACTTGGAGGCTCTCAGCAGGTAGCTCTAAAGCACCCTGCAACACTAGGCTAAGTTGAAATTTCAAGAGCAAAAGGTTCATAAGCACAGCCATCAATATCAAGCGCCCATCAATGGGCCATCCTTCTTCACTGGTAATTGCCCCTGTACTTGGTGGATTGTTGCTGTTCCATTAGAGAATGTGGCAGAACTCCCAAGGATGGGAATTCAGTATTCTTTCAGTTGTTGTGTGAATTTGAACATATTTTTATACTGTGTATGTTTGCCCAGGTGGACTTCAACTCATGTATCCCCCATCACTGACACCACATACCAATGATCCTCCCTTGCCTTAGTTGAAACCTTCTGTGATCCAAAACTTCTGAAAAAATGAGGCCTGATATATTGCCAGATTCAATTAATAGGAAAATGAGATAGTAATGATAGGTTTAAACATAAGAAATAAAATACATAATAATTTAGAAAACCTAAAATTTAAATAAAGTAAAAAAAAATTGTGGTACTGAAAAATGAACAATATTAAAAAATTGTTTGATGGTTTTCCTTTCATCACTGGTGTAAGAGTTGTCCTGTATGTACAATGGTGATTTCTTCCATTTCTTTCTCAGTATCTTACTCTTTTTTCATTATGTTCTCAATGAATTTTCAGATGACAGTAAATTCACATACAGAATATAGGGGACTCCCATATACCCAACATCCTCCCCCTTCTCCCCTTCCCTATTAATAACCTTTTTACAAGTGCATGGTACATTTGTTACAACTGATGTACACATATTGAAACATAACTACTAACCATGGTCAGTAGTTTATATTTTGGTTTACATTTTAGACTATATACTGTTATAATTTTTTGATGAAATATAACATGGCCTGTATCCACCATTGCAAGAGCTTCAGAACACTTCCTTTGTCCTCTAACTATTCTGTCTTCCATCTATTCTGTTCCTCCCTTCACTTCCCCTCAGGGCTCACAGTGACCACTAGGCGTCATTGCTTGAAGGACAAGATTCATAGATACTTAAAACAACACTGAGGGCTTGACACAAAACTCTTTCCTCCCCTAATAGGAACCCATGCTCTTGAGTGACACCCTCCCCTACTTGAGATCACATCTGGCCTCCCCAGGATGGGAGTCTGACACCTACTGCTGATTATATGGGTCTCCCCCCACTGATATAACAAACTATGACAAGACGAATACTCACACACTCCCTAGAAGCCTGCTCCAGGTGCTCTCTGTGCTGAATGCCCCCTCATTCAACACCCTAAACCAGGAATCTTTCCTTTGTGCATTGTCAAGAGTTTTCTCAACATTATAGTTTCAACCACATACCCACCAAACCCCAGTGTTCACCTGCTCCCTCCTCCAACCCAACCCCCCCATTCCATGGACCATCGGACCCAATCCTAGTCCCTTGTCAAGCTTGCACCACCCAACCAATAGTATCCTTACACCCCTGTCATGTCCCTTCACTGTAAAACTACTCATTTCCAACTTATTGTAGCATTTACCCATGTGGGCTTTAGCTCAATACCTTATTCTCCCTTTCTATTTCCTATGAATCTTTCTTCCAGACTTTAGCTCTCTGAGTCAGCTGGATTTGTTAATTCATATCACAGAAGTCATGTAGTATTTGTCCTTCCATGCCTGGTTTCCTTCACTCAACTTGAGGTCTTCAAGATTCATCCATGTTATCCCGTGTGTCAGTGCTGTATTTCTTCTTTCAGCTGAGTAATATTCCTTTGTATGTATAACCCACATTTTGTTTATCCATTCACCTGTTGATGGACATTTGGGTTGATTCCAACTTTTGGCAATTGTGAATAATTCTGCTATGAACATTGATGTGCAAATATCTGTTCAGGTCCTTGCTTTCAAGTCTTCTGTGTATACACCCAGCAGTGGAATTGTTAGGTCATATGATGGATCTATAGTTAGTTTTCTGAGGAACTGCCAAACTGTCCTCCATAATGGGTGGACCCCTCTAGATTCCCACCAGCAGTTGATGAGGGTTCCCATTCCTTCACATTCTCTCCAACACTTGTAGTCTTCTTTTCTGTTTTAAGGGCCACTAGTCTAATGAGTGTAAGAAGGTATCTCATTAATTTGCATTTCCCTAACAGCTAATGATTTAGAGCATCTTTGCATGTGCTTTTTAGCCATTTGTATTACTTCTATGGAGAAGTGTCTGTTCAAATCACTTGATCAGTTTGTAAATGGGCTGTTTGGCTTTTGATTTCATGATACAGGATTTCTTTATGCATGTCGGAAATTAGGCTCCTATCATATAAATGTTTACCAAATATTTTCTCCATTGGTAGGTTGTCTTTTTGACAAGCTCTGTTGAGGAGCAAAAGGTTTTAAGTTTGAGGAGATCCCACTTATCTATTTTTTCTTTCACTGCTCATGCTTTGGGTGTGAAGTTCATGAAGCCCTTTCCTATTACAAGGTCATGAAGATGCATGCCTACATTATCTTCCAAGGTCTTTATGGTCTTGACTCTTATATTTAGGTCTTTAATCCAGCTTGAGTTTATTTTTTGTATAAGGTGTGAGATGGTGTTCCTCTCTTATTCTTTTGCATATGGATATTCGGTTCTCCAATAAGCAATTATTGAAGAGGCCATTCTCTCCCAGTGGGGTGGGCTGGGTGATCTTTTCAAATATCAGATGACTGTATATCCAAGGATCTATATCAGAACTCTCAATTCTGTTCCCGTGGTCAGAATGTCTATCCTTGTCATCCCCAAAATGCAGTTTTGACCACTGTAACTTTTAAGTGTGTTTTAAATTCAGATAGTATGATTTCTCCAATTTCATTTTTCTTTTCAATAAGCCTTTGGCTATTCAGGGACCCTTGTCCTTTGGGATTGCATTAAATTTGTAGATTAGTTTGGGTAGGATAGACATCTTAATGATATTTAGCCTTCCTATCCATGGCCAGGGAATATTCTTCTATTTATTTAAATCTTCTTTGAGTTCCTTTAAAAGTTTTGTGCAGTTTTCTGTGTATGTCATTTACATCTTTAGTTACATTTATTCCTAGGTATTAGATTTTTTTAGTTATGACTGTAACTGGTTGTTTTCCTTGATTTCCCCCTCATATTGCTCATTATCAGTATACAGAAATGCCACTGATTTTTGCACCTTGACCTTATAACCTGTGACTTTACTGAACTCATTTATAAGTGTAAGAAACTTTGTTTTGGATTTCTCTGGACTTTCCATGTATAAGATCATATCTCTGCAAATAGTTAAATTTTTAGTTCTTCTTTTCCAATTCGGATGTCTTTTTATATAGTTTTCTTGCCTCAGTGCTCAAGCAAGTAACTCTTACAAAATGTTAAATAGTAGCAGTGAGCCTGGGCATCCTTGTCCTTTCCCAATCTTAGAGGGAATGCTTTTAGGATTTCACCATTGTATTTGATGTTAGCTGTGTGTTTTTCAGATATACCCTTTACATGTTCATAAAGATTCCTTCTATTCCTATCTTTTGCAGTTTTTATCAGGAAAGGATGCTGTATTTTGTCAAGCTTTTACTGAGTCCATAGAGATGATCATGTGATTTTTTTCTTTCCATCTGTTTATGTGGTGCATTACATTGATTAATTTTCTTATGTTGAACCAATCTTGCATACCACAGATGAAACCCACTTGGTTATGGTGTATAATTCACTTGATGTGTTGTTGAATATGATTAGCAAGTATTTTGTTAAGGATTTTAGCATCTAGGTTCATTAGAGTGGTTAGTAATTTTCCTTTCTTGTGGCATCTTTGTTTGGCTTTGGTATTAAGGTAACTTTGATATCATAGAATGATTTAGACAGTGTTCATTCTACTTTAATTTTTTGGAAGAGTTTAAGGAGGGTTGGTATTAGTTCTTTCTGGAATGTTTGTAAAATTCACCTGTGAAGCCATCTGGTCCTGGAGTCTTCTTAGTTGGGAAGTTTTTAATGAGTAAATCTATTTCACTTGTGATTGGTCTGATGAGCTCATCAATTTCTTCTTTCATCAATTTAGGCTGTTTATGTGTTTTATAGGAATTTTCCAATTTCCTCTAAATTGTCCTTCCTTAAGCATTTTTTTTATTCAAAATTTCTGCTTATGATGCTTTTTATTTCTGTTGGGTCAGTGATGGTATCCCCTTCTTCATTTCTTATTTTTTGTATTTGTATTTTCTCTTTTTTCCTTTGTAATTCTAGCTAAGTGTTTGTCAATTTTTTTGATCCTCTCAAAGGACCAGCTTTTTGTTTTGTTTATTTTTTTCTAGTGCTTTCTTATTTTCTATGCCATTTAATTCTGCTGTGATCCTTGTTATTTCTTTTTTTAATTCATTTTTTAAAAATATTACATTAAAAATTATGAGGTCCCCATTCACCTCCCTCCCCCCACCCCCCCCCACTCCCCCCACAGCAACACTCTCCCCCATCATCATGACACATCCATTGCATTCAGTGAATACATCTCTGGGCATCGCTGCACCTCATGGTCAATGGTCCACATCATAGTCCACACTCTGCCACGTTCCATCCCATGGGCCATGGAAGGATCTACAATGTCCGGAAATTGTCCCTGCAGCACCACCCAGGACAACTCCAAGTCCCGAAAATGCCTGCACATCTCATCTCTTCCTCCCATTCCCCACACCCAGCAGCCACCATGGCCACTTTCTCCACACCAATGCCACATTTTCTTCGATTAGTAACCCCAACAGTTCATTAATAGAATATCAGTAAGTCCACTCTAATCCTTACTGTATTCCTCCATCCTGTGGACCTTGGATGGTTGTGTCCATTCCATATCTATGTCAAGAGGGGGCTTAGATTCCACATGGATGGTGGATGCAATCCTCCTGGTTTCAGTTGTAGGCACTCTTGGCTCCATGGTGTGGTGGTTGACATTTTTCAACTCCATGTTAGCTGAGTGGGGAAATCCAATAAACCAGAATGTAAGATGTTATTTCTTTCTTTCCATTTCTTTTTGGGTTAGTTTGTTGTTCTTTCTCGTTCCTCCAATTCTGTGTTCAGTCTTCAATTTTAGCTTTTCTTTTATATATGAAGAAAACATGAATATATGAATTTGTGGCTTTGAGTTTCCTTCTCAGTACAGCTTTTGCTGCATGTGTTTGATATGTTTTGTTGCCATTTTCATTCATTTCAAGGTAGTTACTGATTTTTTTTAAGTTTCTTCCTTGACCCTCTGTTTGTCTAGTAGTGTGGTGCTTAACTTTTCTATCTTTGTGGCTAATCTGGTTCTCTGGTCCTTACAGATTTTCAGCTTCATTCCATTTGGTCAGAGAAATTACTCTGTATGATTTCCATCTTTCTGAGTTCATTGAAACTTTCTCTGTGGACTAGATTGTGGTCTATCTTGGTGAGTGTAGTGTTCTGTATATGTCTATTAGGTCCAGATACTCTAATGTATTATTCAAAGTCTTTTTTACTTTATTGCTTCTCTGTCAAAATGTTCTATCTAATAGTGATAATGGTGTATTAAAGCTCCCTACTATGATTGTAAAGACATCTATTTCTTTACTTAGTTTTTCAAGTGTTTGCCTCATGTATTTTGAGGTGCCCTGTTAGGTGCATAAATGTTTATAATTGTTTTTTCTTCTTGAAAGATTATACCTTTGACTAACATATCTTTGTCTCTTACAATAATTTTATATTTAAGTTCTATTTTGTCCAATATTAGTATAGCTATTCCCACTCTTCTTTGGTTATTGTTTGCTTGTAAGATTTTTTCCTGTCTTCCCTTTCAGCCTCCTTGAATACCTGGGTCTAGTAGGTTTCTTGTAGACAACATATACATGAGTCATATTTCCTTATCCATTCTGCCAATCTGTGTCTCTTGGCTGGTGAATTTAATCCATTATCATTTAGTGTTGTTACTCTCAAAAAGTTCCTTATATTAGCCATATTTTCTTATAGTTTATGTGTGTATGTTATATGTTGTTTTTATTTTTCTTTTCATCTTTTTTAGTAGTTCTTACACTCCCCTCCATCTCTCTGTATTTTCTTTTTTTCCTTTCAACCTGCAGAATCCCCGTTAGTATTTCTTGAAGGGCAGGTTTCTTATTGGCATACTCTTAGTTTCTGTTTATATGAGAATATTTTGAACTCTCCATCATTTTTGAATGCCAGCTTTGCTGGATAGAGAATTCTGGGCTGGACGTTTTATTTTTCTTTTCATACCTTGACTATAAAAAGTCACTGGCTTCTTGCTTCCATGGTTTCAGATGAAATTCAGTACTTAATCTTATTGAGCTTCCCTTGTATTGGTAATTCCCTTTTCTCTTGCTGCCTTCAGTATTTTCTCTTTGTTTTGAGCCTTGGAAAGTTTAACGAGGATATGTCTTGGACTAGGCCTGTTGGGATTTATATTGTTTAGGGTGTGCTGCATTTGCTAGACATGTACATCCATCTCCCTCAATCTTGACAGGTCCCAGATCCATCTCTTGATCCCTATCTCGAGGGTCCAATGGAGAACCAGGAAGTCTTAGAGACCCCTTCTCACCATCAGGACCTTCCTTCTTCTGGCAATCTAGGAATACTGAAAGATTCTGTTGTAGCTCATGTTTTCTATTAAACTTGTACCAAAAAGGAACCTGCCAGCCCATATCCAAGGGTCTGGCCGGCAAATGTTTATTTTTAAATTAACGTGTTTTACCCTTAAGTGGAAAATAATTTTATAATATTTATAAAATGAAGACATTTATACAGAAGAAACAAAAAATAAATTCCCTCTGTCCCATTCTCCAAAGACAGATTTTATTGATGTCTCGGTGTATTTTCTTATGTATGTGTATAAATATTTATCAGATTTAAAAAATATGTTTGAAACTACAAATTCAATTTCTTTAATATATTTTTGCCTATTGAGATATCTACTATCTTTAGGACTTTTTACAATCTTTATTATTTAAGCATTTGTACATTTGTACATCTGTGGTGTTGAATTTTTTGGCCTTAATCTATTCATAATATTCCCTCTATATCCTTTAAAATCATGTAACATGTATAATAATATAATCTCTACAATGAATAATTTTAAAAATATGTAAATCAGTAACCTAAGTATCCTTGCAATTAAGATGTTGGGAAAAAATCCAATTAAATCCCAACAATAGTAGAATATTAACAATGTTAAACTTGATTCTTTGAAAAGATTAATAATACTCAGAAACCTTTAGCATGATCAATCAAAAAAAAAGGGAGAAACATATCTTAATATTCCAATACAATGAAACTCTTACACATTACTGGTAGTACTGCAAAATTGCACAAACACTTTGCAGTACTTTTTATCTGAAATATTCAAACTACCACACACTATGATCCTGCAATTTTACTTCTACGTGTAAATTTACAGTACCAAAAATATTCAAAACTAGTACCAAAGCATCATCAATTAGAAGTAGTTTGAGAACCATATTTGTTCTTAGCAGGAAAATAAATTGCATGAGCAATTTCTAGCAGGGTTGCTTTCCCTTGCAATCTATTTCAAAAAGCAAATGAGCAAATTAAGGTCAAAATGGATAAATATATCATCCTTGGCTTTATCATGTGAGTATATATAGCCAGTTCAGGTTTCTTATGAACAACATTATTTCTGATGGCAAGGGTTTTTCCTCTGACTCTTCCTCTAAAAAGCACAAGCAACCTCATCTATTACTAATATAAATGCACACATCATATACAACAGGCATGTTTTTACTGAAAGAATCCAATAGTATATTAACAGAAATCAATAGAATAATGAATAATTCCCCAGTGCTGTTTTGCATTGGAATAGACAGAATTGCTTTCCCATACATTCCAGAGGCTTCCATGACTCCAGTGTAGATAAGTTATCACTTAGATATGTGAAATGTCCCTAGAAGTGAAATGTAAAATGAGGAGTTCCTAGCACTAAAGGCAAATATTGTTGCTTTTGTGGTTTTTCCTGGACCTCCAACTGGCTGTGGGGCAGGAAGAACTCGTTCTAGGAAGTGCTGTATGCAAGTAATGGAATCATTCTGTAGAGAAAAGACAAGTTCCTAGATAGGAAGAAAAGTCTACAGAAGTAAGAATGAAGGCACAGTGTAAGATTATTTATGTGCTTTACAATATGTGGGGATAAGGATTGATTGGAATAGTAGTGTTTGCTTGATATAGAAATTTTGTAAAAAATGGATATTATAGGAGGATGATAGTCTGTTAGATTTCATTCTCTTCTTGAGAGACACATGGTGATACATGTTTAAGTGTTTGTTCTTTCAGTTGTCACTTTTTTTACTATACACGTATGATTGTTAGTAGCATATAACATGTTCCCATATATGAGAATTTTTTATACAGTCAAATAAAGAGTGGGGTGTTAAATTTGAACATTTGTTAGAAATAATACTTTTAAAGAAAAATGTGCTGCTCATGTCATGACATTTTTTAATGTGTTTTATTTTTATTTTAACTTTATTTTTCTTTCTCCAATACAATGACATACAAATAGTCTTAGTAATAAAATATTTCACATCCCAAAAATTTCTCTCAAACATTTGGGCTTTGCCACTTGAGCTTATAATGCATTTTCCAAAAAGAAATAAAACCTTGCAATAGTTTTGTTTCCTAATTAATATCTTGACAAAGTAATAATTTGTTCAATTCCTTTCTAATTAAGAGCTATACTTAATTTATTGACCTCATTTTGCTCTTTCTCCTAATTTATCCTTCTTTGTCCATTGCCTCCAGTATGACTTAACTTTGTATTGCATGTGCAAATTCTGAAGCAATTTCTGTAATTTAATGATTTTGCTTTTCATATAATCTTTTTAAGCATGCCCTTCTTCCTTGTGGAATATGCTCTACTTCTTAAGAGTTACCTTTTCTCTCTAATCCTATTATAGATACAAAAGTAAATTTTTATTTAAATTTTCTTTTTTTCTCTATCAAATTTTACTCAGAGGTCTCCCCTTCATGATAATTGAAAGGTTATTTGTTTTATCTATGATGCCACAAAAGTTTTGCAGGTTTCTTTTTCTGTTTTTTTCTTTTTTTGTATTTAGTCCACATCTCTTTTGTTTTTTTTACAGTTTTTCTCATATAGAAAGGGAAGCTCTTTTTTCTGAATCCAATATCTAGCTATTAAATTTAGGTAGATAGGACTAGGTCAACACATTATGTATTTCCGTTGTTTAAGGCTTATGTAAAACTCTTTTCAATTCTGATCAATAAGAACACCATTAGATGTATTTTTATACTATCACTAAAATTTCATCTATTTATTAATATCCAATGCTCAATATATAGCTGTGCCTTTATAGCTTTGGCTCAGATGATTTTTGCATGTAATACAATTTAATTTATCTCAATAATCCACAAAATTATGTTTCTAAATCAGTTTTTATGGTAAAATTAGTGTTTGATTAGTAGCTGCTTTAAAACTGTTAATCCCATTGCTTTTCTCCATAGCATTCATGATAACAATGGAATAACTAATCTGTGAGGTAGTTGCTACTGTTTTTGTTTCCATGTTATTTGTGTGCTTCCTTCAAAAGTAATGTTTGATACCATAATTTTCTCATAGCATTTTTCATCTCTGAATTTCTCACAATATAGATTAGGGAATTGACCATTGGAGCAATGATTGCGTAAAATGGTGCAAATATTTTATCCTCAGGGAAAGTTGTAGGTGGTCTAAGGTAAGCAAAGAAAGAAGACCCCCAAAATAAGACAACCATGTGATATGAGACCCAAAATTAGAGAGGGTTTTGCGTCTTCCTTTAGCCGAGCGATTTCTTAAAGTGAGTAATATAATGATATAAGAAGTAAATAAGGCAACAAAGTTTACTACGGCAATGATACCTGAATTTACAACCACTAAAACACCAGTGATGTAGGTATCAGTACAGGCAACTTTTAGCAATGTGAAGATATCGCAGAAATAGTGGTCAATTTCATTTGGACCACAAAAGGGCAACTGGATTGCCAGATAAAACTGAGAAAAGGAATGGACAGCCCCACCAACCCAAGCAGCTAGGACTAGAAGATTGCATTTTGTGCTGTTCATGATAATCATGTAGTGCAGAAGTTTGCAGATGGCACCTTAGCGACCGCAGGCCATGGCAGAAATAATGAAGACCTCAATACCTCCAAAGAAGTGCATGGTAAAGACCTGCAACATGCAATTTCCATAGGAGATGGGTTTTGTCCCCACTAACAAATCACCAATCAGTTTGGATATAACAATAGAGGTGTAGCAGATGTCCATAGAAGATAAAAGGCTGAGGAAAAAGTACATTGGTTGGTGATAAAGGGGGCTGCATTGAATGGAGACAGGATCACAAGGATTCCTACCAAGATGGAAACAACAGAATAAGAAGAGCACAAAGCAAAATATTTGTTTATTTTGGTCAGAGGAAAGTCCCAAAAGATTGAATTCGGACATGTTTCTGTGCCTTTCCATATACGTCATTTTTTTTATATTATGCACAATAAGATGAGTGTCTGAAAATGAAAAAATGAATTTAGATGAAAAATATCATATAATCTTAATATAAAATTTACCAAATGTTATTTTGACATGCATAAAATAAATAATTCTATTTATTTAGCTACTTTTTAAAAACTATATCTGTTATTTTGCAAGTCTGTTGTGTAATAATTTACTAATAGGAATAATTAAAGCAAACATTTTATTTCATTAATTATACTATAGAGATAACAACAAAAGCTTAATTTACTTCCTTAAAATAATAACATTTAAAAAAAATCTTTTGAATGTGTTGCCTTATCCATTGTGTCAAAATTCCATCTTTCATCATGAATGGGCAATCTCCCTTCATTTTCTGCAACTATAGTCTCAGAGATGCAAATGTTTAAAGCGTGGCAGTTTGAATTGTTAAACCTGAATTTGACAGAACATACTGTTTTTTGACTCATGAGCAAATATTGCTGACTGGGCATATTCTAACAATGTAGTTTTCATTTATTTTAAATAACAAAAAAATGGTTGAAAATATATAGAAAATATTAAAAGAATGTAATTTAATGACTAAAGTGAAAATAAAACTAAATTCATGCATTTCACCTATTTATATTTCATGTTATGATAAATTTTAAAAATATGCTGTCATTTAAGGCTTGTGATCATGGTTGGTAAATATATATATATATAAACAGCTTGAATTAACCAGGTTATGTTTAAGCTGTCTATATTTTATAGCTTTTGCTAGACATTTTATATACATTGTAGGCAGCAAAACAAAAGTCAATAAGAGATGACACAATGTTACTATAAGACATCTTTTTATATCTTTGCACTCAGCCTCTATTAGACCGTTAATGAATGGATGAAACATTCATGTTTTGTTCAATCTTGAGACATTATTTACACTCAGAAAAGAGAATTCACAATAAGGAGAATCTGTTTCATGAGCTATTTTACCCTGTGATGTGTTATTTGACACCATTGTGGCTGCTAACATTTTAGCACAACTTCTCCCTTTTCTAGTCTAACCATGTCTAGACATTCTGAGTGTTTATTTTTTAAAATAGAAAATAAATATCAAGTTTTTAAGAAATTATGACAGCTATTGAATCATAAATGTGTCTTTATGATGATTTTCATGTCAAATATGTAATAGATAAGTCATTAAACATAGTCCATTTGTTACAAATTTAAATTATTTAATTTCATTAATGAGAAAATCTCTTTGTATTCTTCTTTGGGTTCATTATTGCTATAAGACTTACCATCCTTTTATAACAGTATGAAAATTATCAGGAAAAGAATGTTTAGCAGTTAACTGTAAGGAAATATTTTTGAATAATTAAGGGATGATTCCTTGACCTATCTTTTACTTATTAAAATTGCTACTGATTGTTTGTGTATGAGGTGGTTTAATGTTTACTGCAAATACATTTACTGACCTAAAATAAATAAATTTATAATAATTTATAGTAATTGCTATAAAATATGTTTGTGAACTACTTAAACACAATATTATTTGATTAATCCAAGTCCATGATTTCCAATAAACTGAGTTAAATCACAAGAATCTTGGCAATTTTTCCATCAGTAATCACTTTGGATATTAGATGACAGATATTCAGATTCTCAATCAGTTTGGCATTGCTTTCATGAAAAAGAGCAGAGCAGGATATGGGAAGGATGTCATGGGGTACAGAAATAAGAGGAACTACTATAAATCCTCATCTTAGTAGAACAGATTATGGAATTGGACAATTTACCAGGTCAAAGAGTGAATATTTATGTAAAGCTATACCTTGAAGCTAATATAAATATCTGGTTCAGAATTTTCCCATTATACGCAATTTTGATACAATAAAATTTAATCTTACCTAAATGTACATTCCTTATATCAAGACTCTTACTTTTTTTCCTAGATTAGCTACTTAATTCCCAATAGCACCTACAATCCCGTCCTGCATTCCAAAGGCTCATGTTATTATGATTACTGTGGTTAGTTGAGGGTTAAAAGAAACTTGAGTCATTTCAGATGAGAAGAACCATTGTCATTAATACAAATAAAAAGTTTTGAACATAGAGATTATAAGGAAATTCCTATGAAAGTATCAGTGCCATACATGATGAAAGGAAGTCCATATGAGCTATCCACTGTGGAAGTATTAAAAACAGTGATAACAAAGAAGTAGAAATGTTGAATAGTTTAAAATAAATGAAGCAGTTATGACCATAAGCATATTTCATAATATCCTTAAAAGTCATATCTTTATCTATCAACTGAGAAGTTGTTACATAATTTAGAAGTATGATGTGAGGTAATACAAAACACAGCAGATTCATACATGGCTCATGCTACACAGGTCATTTTCCTTTTACTTCCCTTTCTTCTTTAAGGGAGAAGTTTTGCAACTACAAAAATGGTCATATATACATATAAAATCAAGTCCAATGAAGAAATAAACACAATAAAAACACAAAATTTTGAAGAGAGTGATTAGTTAAGTATCAATTTTCATAACCAGTAAATTAAAAAAATATTAAGATGACAAATTGACCATTTAAGGCAATTTTTAACACTAAACTCTGCTCTGATTCTTTTTCCTATAGAAATATAGTGAAACAATTACTTTACTTCCTGTGTAGATTTAGAAAATATTCTGCATACCTTTTTGAGTATGCTATATTATAGTAGATGTTTTTATTGTTAAGGTACAACTTCCATAATAAATTCAAATTTTCTCCTACTGCTGTGTGAATGTGACATGTTATAAGCTTGCCTTAGTTGACCCAGATATGTCTAGCCATTTTAGAATTGTAGATTATTTGATAGCCAAACATAAACATAGCTACTCCTTAACAGGAATACGGAGAAAGATACATAATCATCAGAGTGGGACTACTAAAATTTTTTACCAATCTGAAAATTTCGTTAACTTTAATTCTGCTTATCTCAATTGGAATTTGCCTTGTGAATAATTTATTTAAAACAAATGTGTACTAAATCAGTTGTAAAGGAATCAAATTATCTTATCCTGAAAGAGAAGTTATGGAACCAAGAATGAAACTTGCATAGTGGATGTCTCTCCAAACCAAAGTGGGTATGCATAATTTACTGTATGCTAAGTACGAGGGAAATTCAGGTTAGATTTAGCTCAAATCAGGAAGAATGCACCTTGAGATACTCACTGTGCTAGTTCTTCTCCATTATCAAAATTTAAAATATATGCAGAAAAATGAAAACCAGTAATTCAAAAATGCTAGGTTAATTCACAAAAATATTTTGGAAATCTCCAAATGTCTTAGAACTTTTACAAGTTTGCAAGGGAAGAATAATTTAAGTACCTACTAAACTCATCAGGGTTGTAAGAAGTGGATCTTTATTCCACAGAGGAACACCTAGAACTTTTTTTTTTTAAGATTTATTTATTTCTCTCCCCTTCTCCCCCCACCGCAGTTGACTATTCTCTGTGTCTACTTGCTGCATCTTCTTGTCTGCTTTTGTTGTTGTCAGCAGCACCTGGAATCTGTGTTTCTGTTTGTTGCGTCATCTTGTTGTGTCAGCTCTGTGTGTGTGCGTGGCACAATTCCTGGGCAGGCTGTACTTTCTTTCACGCTGGGCAGCTCTCCTTATGGGGCGGACTCCTTGCACGTGGGGCTCCCCTACGTGGGGGACACCCTTGCGTGGCAGGGCACTCTTTGCGCACATCAGCACTGCACATGGGCCAGCTCCACATGGGTCAAGGAGGCCCCGGGGTTTGAACCATGGACCTCCCATGTGGTAGACAATGCCTTAACCACTGGGCCAAGTCCGCTGCCCACCTAGAACATTTGAATGCAAATTTACCATCATCACACTAGCTCAGACTAAAATTCATCAAGTAGGATTTTGAAATTCACACAAAATCTAACAAAATAATTTCAGTCCTAAGAGTCATCTCTTTGATACCTATGCCTGATGGAAATGTAATTTGAAGCAGTCTATGAATTTATATAACAACACAAGAATTAGTAGGCCTCTGAAAGCTCTTGGAAATTGTATTCCTTGAAGCATGTCTAAACAGATCCTATCCAAATATCCATGAAACACTATCCTGGGTAATGTCCCTTGGATCTCAGAGCATGGTCAGTCTCAGGCACTGTGGAGGCAGTCTGGAGGTTCAGGGCAGTTCAGGAACTCTGTGGCTCTGTGCTAATCTAGCTTTCTGAAGAATAGGAGAAAAGGCATTGTAGCCTGGAATGGTATGTTAACCGGCAGGAAAATAAGAGATGGGAATGGCATAGAATCAAAGAAAGGGATTTACTGTTTCATAAGAATCATTTTCAAGATTAATCTAAGTCAATAGATCAATAAAATCAGAGAGATCAATAAAATGAATGACCTGCAAATCAACTGTAATCCAATTATTTATTGCTATGTACTAATATTGCAGAAATGGATGGTTGTGGAAAGGGAGACAAAGAAATTAAATAAGGAATAAACATTACCCCCACTTGTGCATTTAAGGGTTAGAAATAATGTATCATTCAGTGAAAACATACTGAAAATGCCAGAGGAAATCAGTACTCAAACTACAGCTTGCCTTTTATCTTGTTTACCATGCAGTTCTTTCCTCAATGTCACTGCATTGGTACAGGCTATAAAGCTTCAGCCCCAAATGCACACAATGGAATTCAGTTAACTGTTCCTTCTCTTCCATATTCAAATTCAGACATTAAAGGCTGTTTCACACTTTTGAAGTTCAAAAAATCATCACATTGGAGTGCCATATCTGGCTCAGATCAAACTACTTAAAAATAAAAAGTTTATTGATAAAGTATTGAGATTTTAACTTCATTACATCAATTAATCCTCATCATAATGCATATTTTGAAATATGTATATAGCTTTACAATTCAGATATTACTGAAGTGTCCAAATTTTTAAAATAGCTCAAACAACCAACAAGCTGCTAAAAAGGACTATGTATTTCATTGATTGAAAGAAATAGGCAATTCTAAGTTTAATTCTTTCTTACCAGCTTGGAAAGTTAAACAGCCTGAGAAGAAGTATTCTAGCATTTCAGATCAAAGGACATCAGAGAATAAGGAAAACAGAATTTGATTTGTTGCCCACTTCACCATAATGCCTGAGGTTTACCATTCTTCATTGACTACCACCTATATTAATACATAAAAAGGACATAGTTATTTATGCATAGAAGGAGATAGTCATTCATACCTCATGCCATCTGTCATCCACAAATGCATTCACCTGAATACTCACATGAAATATATGTTTGTGAATGGTTCTAATTCAGGATTAACTCATCCTGAATGAGTTGTGTCACATCTTAACTGAAGTAACCTCATCAAAATTCATATTCAAAATGGGTTCAGTACTATAAAGGTATTACTTACTTGGTCCATTTTATCCCATGGCTTTCTGTTGTTATATCTTACTATTGTCTGTCTTCTAAGCCTTTCAATTTCTCTACTTATGTTCTTCATTTTTAATCTCTTCTCCAGGGCTCTCTTCCTTGTTTATTTCTTTGAGGCTGTAATATGTCCTTTAATAGATCTTGTAGATTTGGTCACTTATTAACATGCTCTATCAGATTTTATTTGTAAAGACTTTAAACTCATTTCTGAAGGACAGTTTAGCCAGATAAAGCATTCTAGGCTGGCAGTTTTTCTCTTTCAGTACCTTAGACATATACCACTGCCTCCTTTCCTCCATTTCCTACTGAGAGATCAGCACTTAGCCTTATTGAAGCTCCCTTGTAAGTCATACATTGTTTTTTTCTCTTGCTACTCTCTAAACCCTCTCTTTATCTTTGGCCTTTGACAAACTGAAGAGTAGATGTCTTGGAATAGGTGTTTTAGGATTTATTTTATTTGAGGTACATTGTCCTTGATTATTGATATTCATGTCTTTCACAAGGGTTGAAAATTTTCAGTCAGTATTTCCTCAATATTCTTTCTACCCCTTTTCCATTCTCTTCTCCTTTGGGGACACCTGTAATATGGATGTTTGTGTGTTTCATGTTTTCATTCAATTCCCTGAGGCCCTGTTCATTTATTGGCATTCTTTTCTCTGTTATCCTATCTTTTCAAAGTCAAACATTCTGTCTTCTAATTCACTTATTTGTTCTTCTAACATTTCATACCTGCTGTTACATGCCTCTACTGCATTTTTTAATTTATTTTTTAAAAATGAATTTATTGAAGTATATTACTCATATATAAACATACATAAATAATAAGTGTATGATAATAGTTGTGAACTTACAAAACAAACATACATAACATCATACAGGATTCTCATACCTCACTCTACCAACAATAACTTGCATTCTTTTTAAACCTTTTTAACTAATGATTAAAGAGCACTGTCAAAATATTACTATTAACCAATGTATTTTACCCAAACCAACTCTATTATTATTAACTTTATGTAGTTTATATATGAGCATGTATAAAAAATTAAGTGTGTCTTAAAAGTTGTGAACTTATAAAGCAAACATGTATAATATCATACAAGAGTCCCATACATCAACCCTCCACCAATACCTTGCATTGTCATGAAGTGTTCATTAAAAATTATGAAAGAATATTGTGAAAATCTTACTACTAATCATAGTCCTTGTCTTACACTTGGTGTGCTTTCCCCCCAACCCATGCCATTATTATTTTTTAAATATATATTTTATGACAACAGTTGTAAACTTATAAAACAAATCATGTATATGTGCAGAATTCCCATACAACACCCCTCCATCATCATACCACACCGTGGTGGAACATTTGCTACAAATAAGATAATATCATCTGATTGTTAACATGTCCATATTGTACATTTGGCTGATATTTTCCAGACTCCTCACTATCAACACAATACATCTTACACATAGATGCAAGAATATTATACATATTATATTATTACTACTAACCACAGTCCATAGGTCACTCCAGCTGTATTTTTCCCATGCTTCTCCACATTCTCAACACCCTGCATTAGTGATGTACTTTTGCTCTAGCTCACAAAAGACACTCTTGCATCTGTACCATCAACCACAATTCTCATCCACCTCTTGGTTTACTGTGGTATTCACTTTCTAGATTATTCTCCAATTCCTGGGAAAGAATTAGGAGAGACCAGCCTGTCTTCCTTCACTTTCCCTCCTGGCCAGCAAATGACTCCTCAGCAAAACCTCCCATGGGCATGAATCTTTCAATTTCTACTAGATCTTCTGAATGAAAAATTTATGGTAGCAACATTCAATAAAGAGAAACCACACTGAGTCCTCCACTACACCCTCCTTTTCCCCGAGGAGAAGTCCTTTCTCCTCTCCCTTAGCTGCTTAGCTGCAAACGTTGCCAAAGCTGTTCCCCTTAGGAGATAGGAAATGGGTGATATCCACAGCCATGTATATATCAGTTCATGAACTTCCCTTTGGCCTTTCTGTCCCTCTGACCAGAATCCTTCTGGACAAGGCATGTGGCAATCTACTTGCCTAAATGGGATCCCAAAGTAAATCCCTCAGTTGAGTTCTATACCTTTACCTTATACCGCAAGAGCTATGGGCCCTGCCAGAGCTACTCTGACCCCATCTTAGCTCAGCCATGCTAAATTTCTAGATGTAAGAAACACCTTCATAGTAATAGCATAACATTTTAAATTTTTTTTGAACATACGTAGGTCACAAAAAATGTTAAAATATATGAGGTTCCAATATACCCAAACCCCCACCCCCCACTTCTTCCACATCAACAACTTCTTTCATCATTGTGGCACATTCATTGCATTTGGTGAATACATTTTGGAGCACTGCTGCAATGCATGGATTATAGTTTACATTGTAGTTTACATACTCCCCCAGTACTTTCAGTGAGTTATGTCAGGACATATAATGTTCAGCACTGTCCCTGCAATTTAGGACAACTCTGAGTCCCAAAAATGTCCCCACATTGCATCAATTCTTCCTCTCCCTGCCCTCAGTAACTTCCATGGCCATGTTCTCCACATCAGTGCTGCAGTTTCTTCCATTACTAGTCACAGTAGTTCTATAGTAGAATATCAGGAAGTCCACTCTAATCCATATTTTATTCCTCATCCTGTGTACCCTGGGTTGGTGATGTCCACTTGACCTCTATATCAAGAGGGGGCTTAGATCCCACATGGTTGATAGATGTGATTCTCCTCTTTGGAGTTGTAGGCACTCTCAGTTGCCTTGTGTGATAGTTGACCATTTTTACCTCCTTGTAAGCTAACCTGGGTAAGTCCAAGGAACTGGAGAGAAGGATTTGCAACTTTGCTGAGTTTTATGGCCCAGCTGGTAAATGACCAGTCTGGAGATTCAAGTCTCCTGAGTATACACCAACCCAAGAGCCAACCACAGGTTCAGTAAAAGTGACAGAAGAGGCATGTGTAGAAAGGTCACATCTGAGTCCAACTCAATCACACTCAAGAACACAAATTCCAAATTAGGGCCCACTGAAAAGGCAGTGAACTCTAGAGCTATCTTCCATGGCTGTAGAACCTCTGTGGGGAAGCAGACTTGGCCCAGTGGTTAGCATGTCTGTCTACCACATGGGTGATCTGTGGTTCAAACCCCGGGCCTCCTTGACCCATGTGGAGCTGGCCCACATGCAGTGCTGATGCACACAAGGAGTGCCCTGCCATGCAGGAGTGTCCCCATGCAGGGGAGCCCCACGTGCAAGGAGTGTGCCCTGTAAGGAGAGCCACCCAGTGCAAAAGAAAGTTCAGCCTGCCCAGAAAAAGTGCCACACACATGGAGAGCTGACACAAGATGATGCAACAAAAAGAAACACAAATTCCTATTCTGCTGACAACAGAAGCAGACAAAGAACACGCAGCAAATAATCACAGAAAACAGACAATGGGGTGGGGGGAGAAGGGGAGAGAAATAAATAAGTAAAATAAATCTTAAAAAAAACACAAAACCTGTGTGTCTCCATAGCCCTCAGGAGCACCAGTACCTGGGGTTGCATCTTCTTTGGCAGTCTCTGGGATCCTGCTGAGACTTGCATAAGCATGACTCTTCTGATGATTTCCTGACTCTTTTTTGAAGACTCTTAGCCATATAAACTTATTTATCTTTGTCATTTCCCGCTTTTATTCAAGGTCAAAATGCAGTTTTTAATACATGATCCTACATGTATGCAGAAATATTCTGCTGGTCTGAGTTGACCCTTTTATCAGGGTCTTCTTCTAGTTTCATCACTAGCTGGTGCTTGGTAGTAATCCCTCAGCACCAGGGAGGTTCATCTCAGGGAGTCATGTCCCATGCTGGGGGGAATGTAATACATTTACATGATGAGTTTGGCTTAGAGAGTGACCACATTTGAGCAACGTGGAGGTTCTCAGGAGGTAACTCTTAGGCATCCTGCAGCTCTAGGCATAGTTCACATTTTAGGCACACAGATTCATAAGAATAGTCATTAGTATCATATGCTCATCATTGGGCATTCCTTCTTCTCTAGTCATTGCCCTTGCACTTGTTGCTGTTCCATTGGAGAATGTGACAGAGCTCTCCTGGCTAGGAACTCAGCATTTCCTCAGTTGAAACATTTATAATTGTAACTACTATGAAAATACCCAATGAATATCTGAACAATTTTATATACCCTATATACATGCCCTGGAGAACTCACTCCCAAACATGTGTCCCCCATCAATAACATCCCACATCAGCATTCTTTCCCTATCATAGTTGATTGAACACCTCTGTGGTCAAAAACTTCTGAAAAAATGAAACCTGTAATATTACCAAAATCAATTAATAGGAAAATGAAATAGTAATGTAGGCTTAAAGATTAGAAATAGCATATATAATGATTTAGAAAAACTAAAATAAAGGAAAATATAAAATGGGGTATTAAAAATGAAGAATACCATAAAACGTTGTTTTTTACATTTTATCTTTCATCACTGTAATAGGTGTTGCCATGTATGTACAGTGGCAAGGCAATTTCTTTCATTTCTTTCTCATTGTCTACATTCATTTTTTTTTTAATTTTTAATTTTGTCTTCAAAAGTGTTTTAGGTCATGGTGAAGTCACATATACAATACGAGGTCTCCTATATATCCAGCATCAAACCCTTTTCCCCCTTCTCCAGCAACGACCTTTTTACATGTCCATGTTTTATTTGCTGCAGCTGATGTACAGATATTGAAACATAGCTACCAAACATGGTTCCATTTTGGTTTATATTATAGTTTATATTTTAGACTGTACAATTTTCTAAAATTTTAGTTACATTATGGTTTACATTTTAGCCTATAAACTTTTATACATTTTTGGTGAAATTTAACATGTCTCATATCCATCAATGCACAATCTTTTATAACACTTTCATTGCTCCTCTGTTACTCTGTTTCCATCTATTCTTTTTCTCTCTCCCCCTCTCCTCAGAACCCACAGTGATAACCAAGCTTCATGGCTTGAAGGTCCAGATTGACAGATACTTGCAACAATGCAGAGGGCTTGACATACTAGACTGTCCTCCCCCATTGGTAACCACCAGTTCTCTCAAGAGGTATAATTCCCTCTGTTGGAGAACATTAGTTCTCCCCAGGATGTGGACACATCTTCCCAATCATTGTATGGGTCTCCACCCAATGATATAACATGCTATGAAAAATAAACACTCACATACTCCCTGAAGCCTGTCCCTGCATCAAATGCCCCCCTTAAGCATCTTAAATAGGTAATCCTCCCTTATTATATTTTCTAGAGCATTTTCTCAACATTATACTTTCAACCACATACCCAACAATCACCCATTTTCAATTGTTCCCCCCAACTCTTCTCCCAATTCCTTGGACCATCTGACCTATCCTCCCAACCCTAGCTCCCCTCAAGCCTGCAAAGCTCCACCCAAATGCATTTCTATGCTCCCATCTTATCCTTTCCCTGTGAAACTACTTACCTCCACTTTATCATAGATTTCACCCATGTGGGTGTCAGCCCACAACCATCCTCTTCTCCCAATTTCCTGTAAGTCTATCATTCAGTCTCTGGCTCCCTGAGACAGCTTGGTTTCCTTATTTCATATCTGAGAGGTCATGTAGTATTTGTCCTTCGATGCTTGACTTGCTTCACTCAAGTTAAGGTCCTCAAGATTCATCCATTATATACAATGTGTTTGGACTCTGTTCCTTCTTATAGCTGAGTAGTATTCCATTGTATGCATATACCACATTTTGTTTATTCGTTCATCTGTTGATAGGTATTTGGGTTGGTTCCAACTTTTGGCAATAGTGAATAATGTTGCCAAGAACATTGCTGTGCATATATTGGTTTGTGTCCTTGCTTTCAGTTCTTCTGAGTATATTCCCAGCAGTGGAAATGCTGGGTCATAGGGCAAATCTATAGCTAGTTTTTTTTTTTTTTTTTTTTTTTTTTTTAACCACCAAACTGTCTTTCAGAATGGCTAGATCCTTCTGCATTCTCACCAGCAGTGGATGAGTGCTCCCATTCCTCCATATCCTCTTCAGCACTTGTAATCTTCTGTTTTCTTAGATAGCCTCCTGTCTTATGGGAGTAAGATGGTATCTCAGTGTAGTTTTGATTTGCATTTCCCTAATATCTAGTGATTTCAAGCATCTTTATATGTGCTTTTTAGCCATTTGTATTTCTTCTTTTGAGAAGCATCTGTTTAAATCTCTTGTCCGTTTTTTAAATGAGTTGTTTGTCTTTTTTATTTTTGAGATATAAGAGTTCTTTATATATGCAGAATATTAGTCTTCTATCAGATATATGGTCACTAAATCTTTTCTCTCTTTGGGTAGGTTCTCTTTTCACTTTCTTGACAAACTACTCTGAGGTGCAAAATGCTTTAATTTTAAGGAGGTTCCTTTTATCTATTTGTTCTTTGGGTGATCATGCTCTGGGTATGTCATGAAGCTATTTCCTACTAAAAGGTAGGATCCTGTAGATGCTGCCCTACATTGTTTTCCAAGGTCTTTATGGTCTTTGTTCTTATGTTTAGGTCTTTGATCCATCTCGAGCTGATTTTTGTATCAGGTATGAGATGGTAAACCTTCTTCATTGTTTTTCATATGGATATACAGTTCTCCAAGCACCATTTGTTGAAGAGGCCATTCTGTCTCAATTGAATGGGCTTGGTGGCCTTGATGAATATCAGATGAGGATGTATATATGAGGATCTATATCAGAACTCTTAATTTGGTTCTATTGGTCAGTGTGTCTATCCTTGTGCCAATGCCATGCTGTTTTCACTACTGTAGCTTTGTAGTATATTTTGAAGTCAGGTAGTGTAATTCCTCCAATTTCATTTTTCTTTTTCTTTATGTCTTTGACTATTTGGGGCCCCTTTTCTTTCTAAATAAATTTCATAGTTAGTTTTTCTAGTTCATTAAAACATGCTGTGTTGATTTTTATTGGGATTGCATTAAATTTGTAGATCAGATTGGGTAGGATAGACATCTTAATGATATTTAGTCTTCCTATCCATGAACAGGGAATATTCTGCAATTTATTTAAGTCTTCTTTGGTTTCTTTGAACAGTGTTGTGTAGTTCTGTGTTTAGGTCTTTTACATTTTTAGTCAAATTTATTCCTAAGTATTTGATTTTTTATTTACTATTGTAGATGATATTTGTTTCTTTATTTCCTCCTGAGATTGCTCATTATTGGTTTACAGAAATGCTACTGATTTTTCCACATTGATCTTACAACCTGTGACATTACTAAACTATAAGCAGCCTACATTGATGAAAGAAGAAATTGACAATCTCAACAAACCAATCTCAAGTAAAGAGATAGAATCAGTCATTAAAAACTTCCCAACTAAGAAGAGCCCTGGGCCAGATGGCTTCACAGGTGAATTCTACCAAACATTGCAGAAAGAACTAATACCGATCTTGCTTAAACTCTTCCAAAATGTTGAAATAGAAGGAATATTGCCTAACTCATTCTATAACTCCAACATTACCCTAATACCAAAGCAAAAAAAGACACCACAAGAAGTGGAAATTACAGACCAATTTCTCTAATGAACCTAGAAGCAAAAATCCTCAACAAAATACTTGTTAATCATATTCAAGAACACATTGTATGAATGATACAACATGTACAAAGGGGTTTTATTCCTGGCATGCAAGGATGCCTCAACATAAGAAAACCCATTAATGTATTATACCACATAAACAGATCAAAGGGGAAAAACTCACATGATCCTCTCTATAGACTCAGAAAAAACATTTGACAAAATACAGCACCTTTTCTTGATAAAAACACTGCAAAAGATAAGAATAGAAGGAAACTTTCTGAACATAATAAAGGGTATATATGAAAAACCCACAGCTAACATCATTTACAATGGTGAAATCCTAAAATCTTTCCCTCTAAGATCAGGAAAAAGTCAAGGATGCCCACAATCATCCCTCCTGATTAAAGTTGTGTTAGAAGTACTTGCTTGAGCACTGAGGCAAGAACCAGATATAAAAGGCACCCAAATTGGGAAGGAAGAAGTCAAAATTTTGCTATTTGCAAATGACAAGATCCTATACATAGAAAGCCCTGAGAAGCCTACGACAAAGCTTCTAGAACTTATAAACACTGAATCTTAATGGATTGAACACCCCAATTAAAAGACAAAGACTGAGAGAACGGATAATAAAATTTGATGCATCTATTTATTGTCTACCAGTTACTCACCCTAGATGTAAGGACACAATCAGACTGAAAGTGAAAAGTTGGAAAAAACAGTCTGTGGTCATGGGAATCAAAAAAGAGTGGGTATAGCGATACTAGTATTGGATAAAATAGATTTAAATGCAAAAATGTTATAAGAGATGAAGAATATTACTGTATATTAATAAAAGGGAAATGCATCAAAAAGAAATAACAATAATAAATATTTACTCACCTAACATAGGTGCCCCCAAGTTACATGAGACACACACAGCTAAACCTAATGGGAAAAATAGATGCTTCTCCAATAATAGTTGGAGCCTTCAACACTGCACTTTCAGCATTAGATAAAACATCTGGACAGAGGATAAATAAGGGAAAAAAAGAGTTTGAATAATATGCTAAATGAGCTAAACATAATAGACCTTTATAGAGCATTAAATTCCAAAACAGCAGCGTATACTTTCTTTTCAAATGCTCGTGGCTCTTTCTCCAAGATAGACCATATGTTGGGACATAAGTCAGATCTTAATACATTTAAAAGCATTGAAATTGTAGGAAACAATGTTTTTTTTATCATAACTGAATATAGTTAGAAATTAATAACAGGCAGAAAAAGGGAAAATTCTTAAATATATGTAGAGATTCAAATATATCCTTAAATAATCAGTGAGTCAAAGACTAAATTACAAAATAAATCAGGAAATACGACAAGAAAAAGGAAAATGAGAACACAGTATGCCAAAACTTATGAGATAAAAGAAAGGCAGTGCAGATAGGGAAACTTATGGTCCATAAGGCTTATATTTAAAAAGAAGAAAGAACTAAAATCAAAGACATAACTACACACCACACAGAATTAGAAAAATAAAAGCAAACCAAAACAAGCAGAAGGAAAGAAATAATAAAGAGTAGAGCATAAATAAATGAAATATTGAATAAAATAACAATAGAGAAAATCAACAGAACTAAGAGTTGATTCTTTGAGAAGATCAACAAAATTGATAAACCATTAACTAGATTAACAGAAGAAAAGAGAGAGAAGATGCAGATTAATAAAATCAGAAAGGATAAGGGTGACATTACCAGTGACATGGAAAACAAATGCAAGAGATGAATAAACAACTGTATGCCAAGAAGCTAGACATTGATGAAATGGCCAAATGTCTGTAAATACATAAACAATTCATACTGACCCTAGAAGAAATAGCAGACCTTAATAAACCAATCACAAATAAGGAAATTGGAATTGTCATCAAAAACCTCCCTAAAATGAAATGTCCAGGATTAGATGGGTTCACAAGTGAATTCTATCAATCATTTAAAGATGATCCACTACTAGTCTTGCTCAAACTCTTTAAAAATATTGAACAAGAAGAATGCTAGCAAACACATTCTATGACGCTAACATCAGCATAATACCAAAGCCAATTAAAGATATAATGAAAAAAGAAAAATACAGACAAATTTCTTTAATGAATGTAGATGAAAAATTCTCAATAAGATACTTGCTTACTGCATCCAGAAACACATTAAAAATACATATATACATCATGATCAATTGAGCTTTATACCAGTTCTGCAAGGGTAGTTCAACACAAGAAAATCAGTGTAATAAATCACAATGGTAAACTGAAGAAGAAAAATCACATGATCCTCTCGACTGATGTAGAAAAGATATTTGACAAAATACAGCATTCTTTCTTGATACAAACACTCCAAAAGATATGAATAGAAGGAAACTTTCTCAGTATGATAAAGTGTCTTATATGAAACCCTATAGCTAACACTGTTCTCAGGTGTGAAAGAATGAAATCTTTCCTGCTGGGATAAGGGAAAAAAAAAAAAAAAAAAAAGAATGCCCACTGTTACCATTGTTATTTAATATTGTGCTAGAAGTTATAGCTAGAGCAATTTGGCTAGATCAAATAATAAAATACACCCAAATAGGAAAGGAAGAAGTAAAACTGTCATTATTCACTGATGGTGTGTTCTTATATCTAGAAAATCCTGAAAAATCCACAAAACTGTTAGAACTGATAGACATTACAGCAAAGTGGTAGAAAACATGATTATCAAGCAAAAGTCAATAGCTTTTCTTTACACTACTAAGGAACAATCTGAGAGGGAGTCAGAAAAAATTCCATTTATAACAATGAATAAAAGAATTACATATTTAGAAATAAATTCACCCAAGGATGTAAAGGACCTGTGTTCAGAAAACTATAAAACATTGCTAAAATAAATTAATGATGATCTAAATAAATGGTAGTATATCCCGTTTTAATTGGTTGGAAGACTAAATATCATTAAGATGTCCATTTTATGTAAACTTATCTACAGACTTAATACAACCTCAATAAAAATTCCAATATCTTTCTTTGCATAATTGGAAAAGTCTATCATCAAATTTATCTGGAAGGGCAAGTCTCCTGGAATAGATAGAAATACCTTAAAAAAGAAAAACAAAAAAAAACAAGTGGGAGCACTCTCACATTAAGACTTTAGAACACATTTTCTAGCTATTATGGTAGAAACAGCATAGTACTGGCATAATGATAAACAGATTGACCAATGGAATCAAAACCAGAGTTCAGAAATAGACCTACATATCTATGCTCAAGTGATTTTTGGCAAGGCTGTCAAACACACTTACCTGGGTCAGAGCAGCCTAGTCAACATATGGTGCCTGGAAAATGGAATATTCATATCTTAAAGAAAGAAAGAGGACCCTTATCACATACCTTATAAAGAAATTAATTCAAAATGGATTAAGGACCCATATGCAAAAATTGCAATTATGAAACTCCTAGAAGAAAATGTAGAGAAACATCATCAACATCTTGTAATTTGTTTCTTGGACTTTACTCCCAAAGCACAAGCAACAAAAGAAAAAATAGATAAAATGGACTTCTTCAAAATTAAACAGCATTCAGCTAACCAAAAATATAGTTAGTGGGATTCTCTCCAAATGAAGACAGCATGGGTAATTCACAGACCTTCAAGTCTAAATGAACTTCAGGCTAATTTAGGCTGTTTCAGGAAGAATTTGCCCTGAGATACCCTGATAAAATTCTTCTGCAATATCCAAATTTGAAGTAAATGAAAAGAAATACAAACCAGTACTTTAAACACACTTAGGTTAATTCTAAAAAATTTTTTTTGGAAATCTGCAGTGTCTTAGAAACTTCTACAAGTTTGCAAAGGGAGTAAACTTTAAATCTCCCCTCAGCTCATCAGATATGCAGAGATGTGATGATTTAATCCAGCTCTTTGGAAGCTGGTAAATCGAATGCATATTTAAGACTGCAAATAAAGAGATTTTGAATTTCCACAAAATATAAGACATGTTTTAAGTCCTAGAATTTATTTATTTTATTCCTATGCCAAGGAAAATTGGTTTGGAAGAACAGAAAATAAAATTATGTGAAAATAAAAGAATTGATAAGTCTCCTTAGAAATTATAATTCCTGGTTGTGTGATACATGACATATACCACTTTCTTCATGACCTAGGATTGCCCTTGTCCTGACCCCTATCTCAAGCATCCCTCCCTATAACTTCCTGGAAGGATGCTGATCTTTAACTCCTATAACCTTGAACACTGCCCCCCTTCACCACCCAGTACATCTTATTTTGAGAAAAGAGCACATACCAAGATATTTTCCCAAACATGTAAGCAAGCCCTTGGCATTTAGCCACTTTTATTCCTCAGCCATATTACTGTAGGTGTGGATATACTCAAATGAGAATGGATTATGTGACTTATGAGATGTGGGGATAAGTGTTAATTAAAATTCTGGACCACTGGCATAAGAATATGGATGTGGAGAATATCCATATTGGTTCTTCTCTTCAAATAAGTCAAGCTCTTCCATCCTACAGGCATGTGTGTTCATACCCCGATAGCCCAGTATAACCTAATAAAAAAGGGTGCAGAATGTATATTGTTTGTGCAAGGAAGAGGAGGACTTTGCTAAAGCAAACATTTTAGTGGCTCAACCACAGGTCCTGCAAACTATGAAATTTGAGCTAATGTCTTCATCACAGAGGATGGACTGGGATGGATCCTATGGAAAAAGGATGGTAAGACAGGAATCCCCATAAGTTTTTTGTCTCAGCTCTTCAAAGGAGTTGAGCAACAATATACCATCCTAGAAAGGTAATAACTCATTGTATAACAAGCTTTTATTTTACATTTTATTTTTTAATTATATTTTTTTGAAAATACATAGATCACAAAAAATGTTACATTCAAAAAAATGTAAGAGATTCCTATATACCCCATGCCCCACCCCACCCCACTCCTCCCACATCAATAACCTCTTTCATCATTGTGGAACATTCATTGCATTTGGTGAATACATTTTGGAGCACTGCTGCACCACATGGATAAGTCTACATTGTAGTTTACACTCTCCCCCAGTATATTCACTGGGTTATTACAGGATATATATATAAATAACAAACTTTAATACAAACTGAGGCCATCACAGGAAAAATATCCCATTAAGATATAGGTAGATTTCTCTGTAAGGACTGATTCTGAGGTAGCCCAGAATGGCACATTAGTATACATATATCTATAGCAGATGGTTCACTTAACATCTGTATAGTGTTAAACTTCAGTGGTGGCCCAGACACTCCAGCAAAAAAGGATTCATGTAAAAACCAATCAAGAGTGTAGATTGCATGATATCTATAGCACCTTATATCTGATCAAAAAGATTGACCTCATTCCTACCTCTTTCTTTGGATATCCCTGCCTATAACTCTATAGAAACATGAAGATTTTGTACTGCTACAATCTTGAACACTGCCTACCCTGAGCATAACTTTTCTTGAGAAAAGAGCACATACTGCAATAATTTCCCAAAACTTATATGTAAGCCCTGGCTTTTAGCCACTTTTTGTTCCTCAGCCATATATAATCTATTGGGTAATTACTGTAGATGTGGACATACCCCAGTGAACTTATTGCCTCCCTTGCTCTTCCTTATGAGGTAGCTGGTGCTTTCAGTAGGTAAAGTCCCCTAATAATTGCTTTTGACTGATAACCATGGTGCTCAGGACCTCTTCAGAAAGAATCTCTGCCAACTCCATGGTAATATAGTTTTGTTTGTTTTCCCTCTATTTTTTTTAAATGTTACATTAAAAAAATATAAGAGGTTCCCATATACCCCCCAACCCCCTCACCCAATTCCTCCCACATCAACAACCTCTTTCATCATCATGGGACATTCATTGCATTTGGTGAATACATTTTGGAGCATTGCTGCACCACATGGATGATGGTTTACATTGTAGTATAATTCCCTGGTTGTGCCTTCTCTTATATCTTTGTTCAGCATGAGTCTTGCTACTGTTTCAACAGGACACAATACCTAAGACATGTCTGAAAACACTGTAGCCTAAGATCCCTAAGCCCTCATTCCTCTGAGTATTTACTTCCCAACTTTGAGGTATGCTGGTCAAGCACTGTTTCTCAGAAAGCAATAAATGCTACAGTAAGAACCAGAGCAGTTTAGCTAACACTGTTGACACTGCTCATCTAGCTTTCTGACAAATGGGTGGTATTGTTGGTTCTGTTATAAGGGATGGTGGTCAGTATCTTGGCTTCATCATGAAAAATAATTCAAGGATAAGTTACAAATTATTCAGACAAGCAAAGCATTTATTGGGAGTTAAAGTGAGGAACAGAAAGTATACCCTTCAGAGCTATTGGCAGGCATTTTCAAGGGAGAAAATGTGAAGTTCTGCCCTGGGGTCCCCTGTTTTATGGGAATACAGGACTCCAGGGTCTGCGCTGATAAGCAATGGCTTAGTGTGTGGGGATCCAGGAGTGTGGGGTACCTAGGGACATGAGGGTGCTGTCCAGTGACAATTGGCTTCTGACTGCTTTCAGTGACCTCTGCAGGTCATGTTTAATGGTGATGATTAGCCTCTGGTTACTGTCCAAAATGTATGATGTCACTGTACATGAGGCATGGGATAACCTGAAAACTAGGTGTGTGTGTGGTGGTGATGCCTCCTTTCCCCGCTCCTTTACAGCTGGCTGCCTTCTGATAATGCAACCTTTGTGTGTATATGTGTGTGTGTGTTTCAAGCTCAGGGTGTATGCTTGAAAGCGGTCTCCCTAACTTGCTTGTGTGAATCAGTAGACCAATGCTAGTAAACAGACCATTGCCTCAGTTTCTCTTATCAAGCTTATTAGGTTTTCTGCTCCCTTCTTCCTCAGGTCCCTATTCTACCCTAACTCAAATCACCCCTGAGAGCATTTGTACCACCTTAATCTTAAAGAGGAGTTGAAGGATGAAGGTCATTCTTCTTTATCTGCTTACTGCTGATTAGGTATTGTAGGCCCTTTCTGATAGGGTATAAAAAGTCTCTTGCTATGCTACTGGGGCTAGGAGGAGTGTTGCTTGCTTTCATGTTAGAGACTGTGTGATATTCATTCATGAGTAGAAGTTTGTCTTTGCACTGCAACTCATTAATCCTGGAAAAGATAAATTGAGTTACGAGTTTAAATATATAAGGGTTCACTAATAGTGTAAAAAAAGATAGTTGAGAGGGAGTTTTGGAGGGCTATAAATTAAAAGAAGTAAGAGAGGTATGAGAACAGCAAAAATGGAGTACTGCAGGCAGCATTTTTAGTCTGGTTGCATGGTCCAGAGGTCTTTGGGTGTTAAAGACTACAGCTGCTTAAAGAAGTTGGTTTTAACAAGTTCTATGGTATAACACCAAAAAGGCATTCTACAAGGTTCAGGCTACGAGGGTGTTGTTATTCAGTACTTAACTTTTGCTATTTCAAGACATGTTTCAGGCCATCCAGTGGCTGGCACTTGAACATTTCAGCAGGTATTTCTGGTACATGGGCAATTCCTTGGACAGCGGGCTTTATCTGGGATAAATGTACTCAGCTACCAGTCCATTTCATTGTATGCAATTGCACTGGTGGCAGCCTATTCGAAGAAGACCTTGAATGAGCTTATTTGAAGCAAGATTAGCCTAAAGATGAAAACATAAGTGTTTAGTAGGTACCCAGGGAGGGAGAGTTTCTCTGGTAACCAAAATAATAGTTGAAGTTGCTCCTATGGGTCTTAAGTCATGGGCCCCCATGAGTTAGCTCCAGGTTTTCAGTACCATACATGTTGTCTCCTCATAGGAGCAGGCTTTAATGCCAATTGTGTAAGTTCTCTAACTTACTCTGGTAATTATTACTCTGCATGATATACTCTTCACACAGTCAGCATGCTGCAGCACTGTTGGCCCTTGGAAGGAAGCCCAGTGTTTTTTTTGGCTTCATGCATAGCACCCTTTGGTACTGTGAAACAGAACCAGTCTGGAGGCAATGTTGAGCCATCAGCAGCTTGCAGAGTAGCAGACATTTGAAGCAGCAATGCCATTCCATTTACTTCATGGCCAGATGTGGTAGAAACTTTATTGTTTTAGGGGTCTTAGTGTGCCCTCCTGCCAATAACTCAAATGGAGAGTCAGCATGCATGACCCTGGAGGCCTGGCTATAATGCTTAAAAGATTCTGAGAATGGTGAATTTATTCCCTTACTGTGTGGTGTGACCTTATGGATATGTTTACTGCTCACAGCACCATTTGTGGCTTCAACTGAGAACAGGCCTCACAATTTTGAATGATATAAGCTAGGATAGAATAGTTTATGGGAGTACCCAATGCCCTAGCTATGTACCACCCCAGCGCAGCCCGTTGATGGCTTTTCTTATTGGGTGGCCACAAGGCTGCTCCTTCTGCTGGGGTGGGGCAGACCATTCAGATATGGACTAGAGCATTTGCCTCTTGATTCTCAGGCAGAGAGGTTGTTTCTGTGGCATATTACATGTTAGAATACTTAAAACCATTATTTTTTTTCCCAAATTCTACTCAATTTATTCATTTTTTAAAAAATATTACATTAAAAAAATATGAGGTCCCCATTCACCCCCACCGCCCCCACCCCACCACTCCCCCCACAGTAACACTCTCCCCCATCATCATGATACATCCATTGCATCTGGTGAGTACATCTCTGGGCATCGCTGCACCCCATGGCCTGTAGTCCACACCATAGCCCACACTCTCCCACGTTCCATTCAGTGGGCCATGGGAGGACACACAATGTCTGGCAATTGTCCCTGGAGCACCACCCAGGACAACTCCAAGTCCCGAAAATGCCTCCACATCTCATCTCTTCCTCCCATTCCCCACATCCAGCAGGCACCATGGCCACTTTTTCTACACCAATGCCACATTTTCTCAATTATTAAGCACAATAGTTCATGAATAGAATATCATTAAGTCCACTCTAATCCTTACTGTATTCCTCCTTCTTGTGGACCTTGGCTTGGTTGTTTCCATACCACATCTATGTCAAGAAGGGCCTTAGATTCCACATGGATACTGGATGCAATCCTCCTGCTTTCAGTTGTAGGCGCTCTAGGCTCCATTGTGTGGTGGTTGACATTCTTCAACTCCATGTTAGCTGAGTGGGGTAAGTCCAATAAATCAGAGTGTAGGAGCTGAAGTCTGTTGAGGCTCAGGGCCTGGCTATCATATTGTCAGTCCAGAGATTCAAATCCTCTAGATATATCTTTTTTTTTTTTTTAATTTTTTTATTTTTTATTGACTTTGTAATAATATTACATTAAAAATATATATGTGAGGTCCCATTCAACCATATATCTTAAACCCCAGCACCAACTACAATTCCAGCAAAGTAGCATGAAAGGCTTGGGAAAAGAGATCACATCTGAGTCCAGCTCCATCACGCAGAAACACCAGCTCCAAGGAAGGACCAACTGACATAGCAGTGAACCCCATCTGCCATGACCATTGAACCTGTGGGTCTCTTTAGCCCTCAAATGACCAATACTGGGGTTGTATCAACTTTATCTGTCTCTGAGACTCTGCTCAGGTGTTCATAAGGGCAATCCTTCTGACAACCTCCAGACTCTTTTTTAGAGACTCATAGGCATATGAACTCTTTTGTCCTTTCCATTTCCCCCTTACTTTAGGTCAAACAGCATTTTTAACTCCTGTTATTATATGTAGGCAGCGATATTCTGCTGGTTCGCGCTGAACCTTTAATTCAAGGTCATTTTCTTGTTACTTCATCAGCTAGTACTTGGTAGTGATCCCTTGGTGCCAGGGAGGCTCATCCCCGGCTGTCATGTCCCACACTGGGGGGAAGGCATTGCATTTTCATGCTGAGTTTGGCTTCAAGACTAGCCACATTTGAGTAACACGGAGGCTATCAGGAAGGAACTCTTAGGCACACTGCTGCTCTAGGCCTTGTTCTTATTTCAGGTGTATAGGCTCACAAGCATAGTTATTAGTATCAAGGGCTCATTGTTGGACCCTCATTCCTTCCTGGTCCTTACCATTGCACCTGGGGGACTGCCGCTGCTCCCCTAGGGACCACAATAGAGCCCCCCCACGCCAGCCCGGAACCCAGTACCACCCCAGCTGTTGTTTTTAATTGTTTCTACTATGAGTATATCCAAACATTTCCATGCACCCTGGACACATGCCATGTATAACTCCCTATCAACCATATATCGCCTGTCAATAACATCCCATACCAGTATTCCTCCGCTGCCATTGTTGAACCACTCTGTGATCCAAAACTTTCTGAAAAGTGAAGCCCAATATAATGTCAGGTTCCCTTACTAGTAAAATGGAATATAGCAATGAGTTTAAAGGTTAGATATAGAATACATATTGATTTGGAAAAATTCTACATCCTATCTTTTTCTTTTCTTTTTTCCTAATTATTGAGCTTCTCTTCACAAGAGCTTTAGATCACAGTAATTCAGATATACAATATACAGTACTCCCACATAGCCATTGTAAAACCTTTTCCCTTCCACAGCGATAATCTTTTAACTTATTCATATCATATTTACTGAAACTGATGTACAGATATTGAGACAATACTTTCAAACAAGGTAACATTTGTGTTTACATTGTGGTTTATACTTTAGGCTATACAGTTTTCTAAATTTTTTAGTTATCCTATGTTTTCCATTATGGTTTACATTATTAGTCTGTCGTCCCCTATATGTTTTTGGTGTAATATTACATGTTTTATATCCATCCTTGTGTACTCTTGTGAAACACTTCTTTTGCCCTCACATTTACTTTGATTCCATCTATTCAATATCTATTTCCCCCTCCCCTTGGGGCCCACAGTGACAGTCAATCTTCATTTCTTGAGGAGCCATGTTCAGAGATACTTACAACAGGTAAAACCATTATTAATAGCATTATACTGTTATGAAGAAAACATTGCTAAATCTCTAGGAACAATTTTAACTATTCATATGAATGTTTTACCTATACAACTTTTGATTAAGAAAAGATTAGACAACTCTTTTTACCTTTTAAATGCTTTTCATTTAACTTGTAGCATATTAAATGAACTTCACTATTTTATTACTTTACTTTTGTTATAGGTGGAATAAAAAATTTTACAATAATTTAAAATAAAAAGGGTACCTTTTAGGGTTTGAATTTGAGAAAGCAAAATGTTAAAAGTTGCTAGATTTGAATGTTATGGTTTTTCAAAAGTGAGAAAACTTTTTTTTAACCAATGACAAAATAAGGTTAAAATGCAAGAAGCTATTTTGATAAAATACACTTTCTTCTTTGTATACTGATTATTCAGGAGAAAACCTTTTATAAACTTTTACTAAAAGAGACAAATGATTTAAGGAAGTTTATTATTTTAACAGATAGAAAGAGCAAAATTTGGCTCTGCATCAATGAACAATTTTATACTAAGGTTTTTAAAAATGTATAAGTAGAACCTATTATATTTACCCAACTTTGAGCACAAATATTTCTTTCATGCAAACTGTCTGCACTTTCTGTATTTATTCAGGTTTCATTCTATATTTTTATTTTTTTCTTAATAACCAGTAGTTTTATTATAAGATAAAATTACTTTTTACACATATTTTATATATCTTACATACTTAAGTTATCATAATGATTTCAAAAATTCCCATCCAAGCAAACTTCCTACAACGTACAATTACTACTAAAATTAAACAGACTTGTCAGAGTAAGAAATTAATTTGATTATATGCAAACATAACTTTTTTTCATCTTAAATACATAGTAGCATGCAGTACCAGAACATTGACAGCTCATAAGCACGGTTTTCAGGAATATATGCTTTCCTTAGTTTATAATTTTATCACTACTACAATGAGGTATATTATGAAAATTCCAAAATTATGAAAATCCTTTAAATCATACTGACTGCCATCTTTTGGAGCACACTAAATTTGCTTATTTAGTTTTAATCATAAATTAGAAAAATAGTTTCATAACCTTTAAAGACTTTGTTCCTTATTGAATTTTGGCATTTGTATTATTAATTACTCTCATTTTAAGGCTGTTAAGAGGCTTAACTTGGGATGAACTATGACTCAAATTTCTGGCCTAATAGATAAGAGTTTTAAGCTAAATTTGCATTTCCTTATCTTATTATACCCAACTCTCCCTATAGCTCCTGCATAGAGAGGGGGCAAACCAGGCAGTGGGCAGGGAAGTCAAGGAGCTTAGGAATTTTTTTTTTCTTTCCCAATAGTTTTTGTATTTAGATTTATAAATGTCCTTTTTATCCTGCTTTGCCTCTCTAGTTTGGACTTCAGGAATATAAATTTACATATAAATACTTATTTTACTTTTAGCAATTTGAATAGAACTGTTTCAAGGATTTTTATTTGTTAATTTGATATCAACATCTTGAGGTATGAAAATATATATTGAACAAATATGCAGACACAAATAGAAAGTTAGACACAGAAACACACAACTCACTAATATTACCCATATTTCTTATTATTTTACAAGGTAAGTTTAACTATAAATTAGGATTATATTTAAAGATCTCTTTGAAGGGTATATTTCTGATTATTTTAACTTGTACTGTGATCGCACAGCTTTGAACAAGAATTTTTTTCTTTATAATTTTTAGCTTATTATTCCCAATGCTTTAAAATAGTTTACATAATTTTCTTTTACTTTAAAGCTTTGTTTTTTCCCCATTTTGACTTGATAGATACCAGAAAAGCAACATAAATTGAAATTTACTCACTGAGGTTATTGAAGTTTCTTGGAATACTGGTTTCTTCCATGACTTGCTACTTTTTTTAGGGCTCCTTCTGCTAGAGGTGAAGTCTCACACTCTCAAGTCCTCAGAATTAACAGAACCCTGGTAGCTGCTGGACTGGACGAGTGGATGCCCAAACCTGAAGGCCGAGGATTTCACCAGGCTGCATTTTCCTCAAAGATTGTGGGGTCCCACTGGGTTTTGCCTGTAGTAAGTAAACTGGAGTTAACTACTAAATAGTCAGGAGAGAAAACAGGGTTATCAGCATCAATGGAAGGATAGGTGACAGAGGTGTCTTAAATTTGCCTTCTCCCAAGCCTTGGTGACAGAAGATTCCCTAGAGTCAAACATGGAAGAATAGTTCCCATTACAAAGTTGTTACACTTCTGAAACACCCACAAGCAAAGGCAAATACAGTTTAGAATGACCATCATGATAGTGAGTCTAGGCTGAATCCATCCAGCTATAGCAATTTCAGATGTTATTCTTTTGTTGTTTGATAATATAAAGGTATGTATAAAATAATCTTTTCTTAACTCTTAGTTACAGTTTTTAGTAGTTTTTAACTTAAAAACAAATTGAGCGTTTTTGTTTATTTCCTAAGCAGTTAAAACTATGTTATTTATAACAGTATTGTTACTAAGTTTTTTCATTTTTCCAGCATTTGAACTATTTCCATGTGATTACTTCTGTACATTAAATCCAGTGACAAGATAGAATTGAAATTTAAAGACTTATTTTTAGGTTAGCTCTCACTATTATTGAATTTTTAGCAGGTGAATCCTAAAACTAATTTATAAGCTTTTAGGCATGAGCATATTGAAGAGTTAAATTAAGCACAGATTTAGAAGAAGAGGAATAATTTTACACACTTACTTGGCATGGGGAAAGACACAAGTTTAGAATCACCTTCATAAAAATAAGCTCCCAGTGTTCACCCATGGCAGAGCCCTCATCCTGAAAATCTCAGCTCTGTTCCTCCAGGAAAATCCTTGGGCAGCTTCTAGGTCTGGAGCTGGGGGGCTCAGGGAAGCCCTTATCCTGATGAGAAATCAATTGGATCTGCATTTTCATTAGCTACCTCTCACAAGGGTTAATTTCTGTGTGGGCCTTTTAATAGCTTCCTTTCTGAGGCAACACTGCAAACAACCTAGATTCAGATTCCCCATTTAACTCCCCTTATCAGGCAAGATTGAGATGAGAGAGGCTTGAAGTGGCAGATCAGAACCTGGCAAATGGCTTCTTTGTTAATTTTGAAATTAATGACCTTACCTGCCACATCAAGGGCCACCAGAGGCTTCTCCAGGTTGACAGTTTGTGGTACTGTCCAGGGAGCCACACCTGGCCCAGGTCCCTGCCATCCCACCCTCTGGCAAGGCCCTGGCAGATCCTGGCAGCAAAGTCGCATGGGTCTAGGACCCCACTCTTCCACACTTGAAGCAGATTCCTGCTGACATGGACATCTGAATTCCGGGTGGCCCTGAAGTGACAGGGTGTTTTCAAAGGCAGCAGCCATAAGGTAAGCTTACCTCTTGGCTTTTTACTTGCCACTTCTTACCTACCTTCTTTGGTGGCATGGTTTTAATTGTTTGAAACCATGGAGGTTGCTTTTCAAAGGTAGTTAATAGAAGTTTGGGGAGCCAGGGAAAGTTTTTGTATCTTCTTACAGATATCTGAAGCAGACTGGTTAATAATGTGAGTTTTTAGGAGGATCTGTCCTTTCCCAGAGTTAGGATCTTTTTGTTCTGCCTCTGGGTAATTTTTCTGAGCTTATTGTAATTGTGGTTTGATAGTGCATTTCCTCATCCCTTTTAGGAGTCACATTGTTATAGGATCTCTGGCCAGAAGATCTGCCTGTTTGTTCCTCCTTTCTTACTCCGGTTTTACCTGGGATTCAAGGTCCCATACAGAGGTTACTTTTGGCCATCCTCTAATTTGTACTGTGGCCATATGGTGATGTGGCTTGGCAGGAAAGGATAGCTTTTTTTTTTAATTAACCCCTTGTTGGACAAGGATGTCCAGTTTTTGAGAAGGCACCCAAGTGTGGAGTCTGCTGGTAGGCTATAGGTCCTGCCCATCATTTCAGGGAAAATTGAAGATTTTGCCTGCCTGGCATCTGAGACTCCAAGCTGGTAACTAAATTCTTACACTGCTCTAAATGTTTGGAGCACAGCAAGCACCAAGGTTGCTTATGTCCTGGGAAAAATTTAAATCCCCACTCATTCTCAGCATCCAGAAAATGCAGAGACACAGCCACCAAACAGGAGTTCCCAAGCTGCCTGAAGTTTGGGGGGGAATTGGAAATGGCCCCAACCTCTGAACAGAAGTCCCCAGGCCACCTGAAACTTGGGCAACATTCAGGGATGACCCCTGCCTCTGGGAATCCCCACAGCACCCTGGGTCCTGGAAGGCACCTGACACTGAAGCCCCTATGCCTAAATTCTTCTCTAGAAGGAGGGTGGACTCCTCCATCAGGTTTTAAATATACTTTCTTAATGAAAGTTAGATCTTTGTCCAAATGGCTAGAGATTTGGAGGTCATGGACCTGGACCATAAGGGAACACAATTCTCCCACAGAATCTTTCCCAACTTGCAGAAGATCTTTAAGATAGTCAGAACATAAGTTATACTTAGAGAGATGGGATCTGAAATTGGAGGGGCAGTTAAGGACATGGGCTAAGATTGATTTCATAACTTCTTGGGAGCTGGGTAAACAAAATTAGGATCAGACAGATCTCCTAGACTCTCATGTTCCCATTGAACTCCAACTCACCACAGTGGAATATCCCCAGTCAGGTTTCAAGAGTAGTGGCATCCATTGTCCAGAGCCTCCTTGATCTCCGTGGCATGGGGGTTGGCCCTACCGTCTCTGAGAAGAGAATCAGAAGAATCTTGGGTAAACCACATTAATGTTCTCTGGGAACAAGGTCACAGACCTGTACAGAAATAGAGGCAGACATATATATAAGTTGATAGACACATATGCCCATGTCCTCCACTCAACAGACTCACAGACAGACTTCAGTTAGAAGCCAAAAAACTCAGTAGGCTCATCAGATGGAGGAAGGGAGTTACCAGAGATGATTATCTCTCCTGGCTGGTTTACTATAATGTGTTATGGAGTTTGTGGTTGATGTCTAGGTTTTAGGCTTTGTCATGAGAAAGAATGCAAGGATGAGTCACAAATTAATGAGGCAAGGCAAGAATTTATTGAGAATTAAAGTGAAGAACAGAAAGTATCCATTTCAGAGTTCAAGGCATGCATTTTTAGACGAGAAAATGTGAAAATCTGTCCTGGGGTCCTCTGTTTTATGGAGGTACAAGTCTCTAGGGTCTGTGCTGATAAGCAAGGGCTTAGGGTGTGGGGCGTCCAGGGGTGTGGGAGGTGCTGTTTGGTGGTGATTGCCTTCTAGCTGCTGTTCGTGATCTGTGGGGCATGCTGGCTGGCAGTGCTTAGCCTCTCGTCACTGTCCTTGAGGCGTGTGTAACCTGTAAACTAGGTGGGTGGGTGGTGGTGATGCCCCTCTTGCCCCTTCCCCCTTTGCTGGCTACCTTCTAAAAATGCAAACTGTGTATGTGTGTGTCTGTGTGTCTGTTCAAGTTGCAGGTTGTGTGCTTGTGGGTTGTCTTCCTAACTTGCCTGTGTGACTCAAAATGTTAATGATAGTAAACAAGCTAAAGCCTAAGTTTCTCTTACCAGGCTTATTACATTAATGCCCCTTCCTCCTTAGGTCCTTATTGTATCCTGCCTCAGTATTAGGCTAGCTGACAGGAAAATCTGAGATGAGAAAGGAAGAGAAACAAAAGACAGGAATTTACTATCCAATATGTATCATTATTAAGAGTAATCTCATGTAGAAGTAGATAAACCAATAAAATTAGTGATCTGAAAAATTAACTGGAATCAAATTTTATTTCCAGGGTTTAATTTAACTAAAATAGATAGTTGGGGAATGGGGGACAAAAGAAAAGAAAAAAGAATAAACATTGTTCCCCATATGCACATCAATGTTAAAAAAGACACATTAAGTGAGAACATAATGAAAATGCCAGAGGAAATCAGCACTCAAAATGAGGCAGGGTTTTATCCTGTTAACCTTGTGGTTCTTGCTCCTATGACATTGGCACAGGCTTTAGAGGCTCAGTCCAAATGCACATACTGTAGTTCTGTTAGCTTGTCTCTCCTGCTTCCACATACAAATCTGAGCAACAAAAGGTTTTCTCAGACATTTAAAATTTCTGCAGCTCAGTACTTTACTGTACCTGTCTGGTTCAGATTAACCTACATAGAAAAAAATATTTATAGCAATAACATTTTTTCATAAAATATTGAGCACTTTAAATTTATGGTATCAATTAATCTTCACAATACCACATATTTTAAAGTAAGTATTATGAGTTCTATCGTTCAGAAAAGGACACTGAAGCTTCTAGAATTTCAAAACTTGCTGAAACAGCCAGAAAGCAGCAAAACAGGATTCTGTGTTTTTCTTTAAGTGTTAAATTAGGCTAATTCTAAATTTAAATCTTATTTTAGGCTTTGAATCTTAAATAACACTGAGGAAATGAAGGAATCTAGCCTTTCTGAAGGAAGGCTATAAGAATCTCGTGTTTGACTTGGTGTCCAATTTACCATAATGCCTGAGGTTGATCACTCTTCACTGACGGTCATTTGTGCTAGCACACAGAAAGAGACAGTGTTTCATACCTCATACTATTCTACCTACACAAACACTCAAACCTGGATACTCCCTAAAATGAATGCAGGTGCCTCCTGTACAATGTGAAATGTTACCATCTCAACCCTGAATTCATTTCTGGTCATCTCAACTTGTGCTGCAAAAGGTTTAATTTTGATGAGGTGCAATTTATCTCTTTTTTTTAAGGGTCATGTTTTTGGTATTGTATTTAAGAACTTTTTATGTAACCCAAGTTTAGAAATATTTTATTACCTTTTTATTCTAAACATTTTGTCACTTTCCACTTTAAATGTATTTCTAAGATTTATTTTAATTCATTTTGTATAATGTATAAGGTTTACATTGAGGTTCTTTTAATTTCGTAATATAGAAGTGCAACTGTTCCATTAAAATTTGTTGAAAAGACTATTCTTTTTCTTTTGAATTACCCCCAGGACCTTGATGAGATTGCTTAAGCATAAATGTGCAGTTCCACTACTATACTTTCCACTCAATGCTTCATTGACTATTAGTCCGTATTTTATTAAATACCATGTCATTTGCTCATTATACCTTTATAATATATCTTGATATCATATAGTATAAATTCTACAATTTTTTTCTATCTTAAAGTCTGGGGTCTAATCTAGATCCATTGTATTTCCATATAATTGTTAAAATTAGTTTGTAAATTTAAAATATTTTATACCTTTTTGCATATTGTTTGGGATTGCATTGACCTAGAGATGAGCAAATTAAGCTCAAAGTGTGAGAAATAAATTGTCCTTGGATGTAAAGTGAAGTTACATATCCATTCAAGTGTTAGGCACCAAAACAGTAAAGCCAGTGTCATTTCCAGCATGCATCCACTTGGATGGGGCAACATGGAACAAGAATCTCACAAACTGTACATATGAGGAAGTCTAAAGAGTCTAACTCTCTACAAGCCTGTTTACAATGGACCTAAAGATTCTCATGTGTAAATATCTAACTGGAACCAGAGATGGATTCAATTATAGCTTTAGAATCTGGATGAATTAGAGGAAGTGCCTGAGAGAAGCATATTACATTGAACACTGAGGAGGAGCATTTGATAGTACTTATTCTATGCAAAGAAGGTGCTATCAAGAAAGCCTTGATATATTAAAAAAAAAAAGTGTCAGCATTGTGAAAAAGAAGCAGGTTTATATAAAATATAATGTGTCCAACTCATCCTTAGAGTTTAGGTGTAATTGTGATGAAGTGAAATCATTTTAGTAATGGTATATCATAAATTTGTCAAATATTTCAATATCAGGTGAAAAAAATGAGAAAGGAAAGAAAAACAAAAATAGTGAAAATGTCTGGAAATGTAAAGGAAATTGGGAATGCAATCTTAGAGTTATAGGTATCAGAAGGAGTGGAACCACTGGCTGACATTGAAGCTATTCAGAGACTAGCTGTAAGCATCTAGACTTTTCAAGCTTATTGCATCCTTTTGGGAAAAAAAAAAGTTTAAGTCAGAGCATATCCTTGCTTCTCAACAACAAAGCTCCTCCCAAGACCGCAGTTAATTTTGATGTAGGGTATGGCTGGGTGGGGGGGAGCTGTTCATCTCCTCATAGATAACCTGACTGAGCTGTGCATTTGGGACAGTAAGAGCTGCAGCCCTGCCCTTGGTAACCATGACAACAACTCCAGTCATGGAGAAACTGTTTAGCAATGTAAACTCTATAAACTTTAAATATTCAGGGAAAATGCAAACAAAATGTGCTAAAAGCTTAGCTAGAATGTATGAAGTCCATGCTAAAAGCTTACCTAGGATGTGGATGATACATGTTAATTCAAGCTTACTGCACACTGAAACTAAGAACCATTTGGTCCTTCTTCTGTATAAAAAGAACTCAAAAAACTTGTTCGGGAATCTGAGTCCCTGGCCGGTCATAAATAAATCCTTTTTCCTTCCCAAAATTACTGGCCTTTCTATATGCAAATAATTGAACCTCTCTTGACTTCTACATTTCAAGACTTAAAACCACAATCTCTCTCTCTCCCATCTCATCAGTAGGTAGTCCATGTTGTTGAGAGAAGCAAGCACTGTGTGCCACTAACTCAGTTACTATTTCCAGACAGAACTGCTGCTGTTGCTACCAGAGACAATGCAGCATAGAGGATAAAAATTAAACTTCAAAGGAAAACTTGGATACAATCTCAAATTAGCCACATTGCTAAACTCTTCTGATGAAGATGTATAAATTCTCTGAGACCTAGTAATGAATCTACTACTACAACCAAATGTAGAGCACCTACAATTAGTTATGCCAATAATTACAATGGTTTATGTCTATGATCAAGCAGCTAGTCTATCATAAAGAGTAATTTCTGACTACCGATCTTAAACTCTGGGTCCACCTAATGAACCCTGTATATCCCATTCCCTGTATGTGAGAACATGTGCTATTCAATCAGATTCTGCTGCTTACTGATGTGGACTATGGGTGGGAGACTGTTCATCCCTTATAGATAACCTAAGCAGTCTGTGTCCTGACTTGTGAGTGTGGGATGGTAAGAGGCTGCAGTCCTGCCCTTGGTGACCATGACAATGACTCCAGTCCTGGGAGACAATTTAGCAATGCAAACTCTATATACATACCAGTCAGTCCAGGAAAACTCTGATGGTGGTAATGCCGAAGCTTAAGGGAAATTGGACTTTGCCTCGAATGGGAAATATAATATAGCTTGTGCATAAATTAAAAATCATCTAATTCTGTATCCAAGTGTGCCTGGTCTCTAGAAATCCAGTTAAGTGATATAGGCTTTGAATGTTCAGAAAGGATATAAGAAGGAACGTGTATTCAAAGTTGCATCCAGACAGAATGTGGGCAAGATGCTAATTCAAGCTTACCTGAAATGTAAGTGATACGTTAATTCAAAACCTACCTGGTACTCAGGCGAACACTCAACTAACAAAAAAGTAGTTTTCTCTGATGAAAGCACCATTTGACTCCCCACCCTGTATAAAAGAAACTTGAAAATCTTGTTTGGGGCTCAGATTTGAAACAGAAAGCACCCGAGTCCGGCCTGCCATCAATAAATCATTTTTCCTTCTCAAAATCATCCTTGAGTCCTGGCCTTTCTATACAAAAATAATTGAACCTCTCTCAACTTCTACAACATTGCTACTCTGATATATTCCGAGTTCCTTGAATAAACAGGGACAGAAAAAAAAAGCTGCTGGTCTAATTTTCCTTTGAGTAGACTCAATTGATATGCGAGCTCATTTTACAATAAAATATTAGAGCACACTCCTGTGAATTTTCGGATGAAAAAAAATACTCCACAAGACATTTAGTAAAATCAAATTGTTCTGAGAATTTTGATAGCTTAGGTAGAGAGAAATGAAATGAATTAATAAAATTAAGATCACTTTGAAATGTCTAAGATATATTGTGACAGTGATCATGGATCTTGAAGGTCTTTCAGAGAATATTAATATAGCAAACTCAACAGAGGCTTAGAGATAGACATATATATGAAGAAAAGAGTAATGCAAAGGAAGAGAGTGACTCCAGCAGGAAGTCCTGTTGCACTGTGTCACTCACAATTTAAATTGGCCTCCAATCCTTCCTTTAGCACCACCCAAGACCTTTAATCATCTTCAAACCTGGTGTTTTCTGAACCTGGTGTCTTACATAAGCGGCCTGTGCAATATGAGTATTAATTGGCTGAGTTAAGTTATTCCTTTAATAAAATTTAGTATGGTGGACTTAAATATTTCAAATTTAAAAAATCATATTTTACCGGCTAAAATATTTTAAATGACAAATTTATGTTCCAAAATATTTCTGAATTAGTCTGTGTTTCACTTACAAGTTTAGTCAAACAATTGATCGAATCATTCTATACAATCATTTGGCAGCTATTTCTGCAGTTTCCAATAATTATGCTAATGACCAGAAAATGAATGTTAAAAGGAATAACTAGTGATCATTAATATTACAACAATTGATTTTTTAAATTTTATATTTTTTATTAGAGAAGATGTGCGCTTTCAAAACAATTATAGATAATGTGCAGAATTGCCATACATCAACCCTATGCCAATGCCTGAAATTGTTATGGAATATTTGTTACAGATTATGAAAGAACATGATCAGACTATTACCATTAACTATTATCTGTAGCATACATTTGGTATGTTTTTCCCATACCAAATCTAATTATTAATACCATGTATTAGTATTGCACATTTGTTATAGTTCATGAAAGAACACTCTCATATTTGTCCTGTTAACCACAATTCATCTTCCACCACATGGTTCATTATTATACAATCCCATGCCTTGTGCATTCTATCTAAAGTGTACACTCAGTGACTCTCACATCACAGAGTTGTGCAGGCATCACCCCAGTAAACCTTTGAACATTTTCCTTAGTCCAAAAGAAAAATATCCCATATACCCTATTATTGACCCTTAGCATTGATATAGTATCTTCTTTTATACTGATGCAAGAGCATTACAATATTGCTGTCGAGTATAAAAAAATATTTTGTATATGGAAATAATACATATTTTCATTATATAGTCTACCATTAAAATTATTTGTGTTCTTTAAAATGATAATAAAAGGCTTCAGGGTTTTGCAGCATAGCATTTTCTGTGATGGGATGGTCTTTCTCCTGAACCCTGCTCAAGAAACTCAAGTTCTCTCATACCATACAATAGACCCACAATCTAACATCCTAAAGGACAGTTTTCTTTAAAGATAAAAATCCAAATAGGTCCAGGAATAAATATACTCTGTATATGTGAGAATTGTGTATGTACTCATATAAAAAAGAAACTGTGTCCATGAATTCAACTCAGTAAGCATTTATTTAGATCTTATTTTCTGCCAGACATATTTCTAAGAGAAATAGAGAAACAAAAAACATAAAAGAGATGTATTACATAATATATGACTCAAATTATAAAAATAAAAACACAATCATATAAAAAAACGCTAAAATATTTTTGAAGGAGATAAAATTACATATATAACAATATAGGAACAGAGGAAAAATAATTTTTGTTTGCTGATGGTTCTACAAAATAATCCTGAATAATAAAATATATGAGGGAGTGGGAGTATGAATCATAGGTAAGGCATGGTCAATCTGTTTAGAGGAAGGGGCATCTCTAAAAGAGGACAGAGAATAAATGAACCCAGAGTTGCGAGAGATTAGAAGTGGGATTGGAGAATATAGAGACATCCTGTGTAGGTCGCAAATTACCCTAGCAAAGGAAAACACATAAATAAACAAGAGTAACAGAAAAAGACTTTAATTCAATTTCTATTATGCCACATACCATGCTAAAATATCAAATGCCTTAGCCCACACAGTCTTAAAACATCTTTACAAAACAGAATATTACCCCATTGTATTAGGCTGTCAAAGGGATACTGATGCAAAGTAAAAGCAATCTGTTGTCTTTTATAAAGGGTATTTTTTGGGGGAAAAGCTGAAAGTTACAAGACCCTAAAGAGTCCAACTGAAGGTTGCTTCTTTACCAACATCAGCTGCCACATGTTGAAGCAAAATGGCTGCTGATTTCTGCAAAGGTTCAGACTTCCCCTCTGGCTTCCTCTCTCTCTTTCATGCTGGCATAGGGCTTGTCTCTCAGGGCTTTCTCTGTCTCCTGGCATGGGACTCATTTCTTTCTGGGCTTTCTATATCATTCTATTATTCTGTTCTCTTCCCAGGGTTGGTTGCAAACAATCAGGTGAATGACTCATCTCTCCCTGGGGCCCCAGGATAAAAAATGACAGAGCTTTCCTTTTTCCTGTGCATCTTCTTGAGTGAGTGCCATTTTATGTAGGCCCACCAATGGGGCAGGGACTCAACCTGAATCAGGCCTTACTGATGTGGTCAAGTCACAGTCTAGTCCTAAAAGGTCATTTAATCAAGGGCCCTGCAACTGAATCCAGTATAATCAAAGAGTATCACGCCCAGAAGAATAGATTCCTTTACAGACATAATCTTTCTGTTTTGACATTCACAAAAATAATCTCAAACTGTCACATCCATTTTCCTGTATAGTTTAAAATCTGAAGCTCACCAAAATTAAGCAAGTTGCCAAGAGGAAAGATCAGTATTTGAACCACATTTCCTAGAATGGAAAGTCTATTATCATTGTGTATGCTGTACTTACTTCCAATGAAGTGGGTTCTAAGATTAGCAAAGTAGATATGGAACAATTTGGAAAGATTTCTGATTAATATATGAGAAGGCTAGATTTTAGTCCAAGTAAAACAGTTAACATATAAATTCTTGGATAGGAGAGAGAAATAATAAATGTTGTGCTTTAGAAATTGTTTCTGGTTTTTTTTTTTTCCAAGTTCAAATCCTGACAGCAATAACTAGTTGGATCCTTTCAAGTGGGACTTGTAGGTGAATAAAAGTAATTTGATTCTTTGGCTCATATAAATTCTGCGGTCATTTAGTACAATTAGCAAAGAAAAATTAAATATCTCATATATCAAAGATTAAATATCTCTACAATATCTCTCATGATAATTATACTGAGGATACAGATTGGAAGTACAATGGATATCAGTTTATTTACTTTAATTCTGAATGTGCCATATGAGACCATTGCTTTCTCATGGCAATTTTCATTTCCACATTTCTCAGGAATAAATGAGAGGATATAACATGGGAGCAATCACAGTGTAAAACACAGAGATTTCCTTCTCTTTGTTATCACTACCAGATGGTAGAGAATAAGTATAGATATAGGGCACAAAAAAACCCACAACCATTATGTGTGAGCTGCAGGTTGAGAGAGCTTTGCGTCTCCCTGGAGAAGATTGTGTCCTAAGATTGTACAGTATATTGATTAAAAAGCAACCAGAACAAGAAAAACTGCTCAAAAACCATCCCTGAATTGACAATAGCTAGGATATTAATGGCCTGAATGTCTTTGCAGACCAGTTTCTAAAGAGGCTTCACATCACACATGCAGTGATTGATCTGATTTGACCCACAGAAAGGTAAATTGAGGACCATGAGCAGTAGAGCAATAGCATGCCAAAAACCCAAACCCCAGGCCCGGAAGATCAGCATGTTACACTTCTGTCGATTCATGATGACCATGTAGTGCAGGGGCTTGACAATGGCAACATAGCAGTCAAAAGCCATGGACACCAAGATTAATATTTCCATACATGCCAGCAAGTGGGCAGTGAAGAGCTGGGCCATACAGTCTCTATAGGAAATGTTTTTCGCGCTGCAGCTAAGACTCTGATTATCCGGGGAACCACAGCAGATGTGAAGAAGAGGTCCATGAGGGAGAGGTGGCAGAGAAAGTGATACGTTCTTTGTTTGATTAGATGGCTGCAGGTGATAGTGAGTAAAATGAATGAAGTTCCCGATTAAGACTGCCAAGTAACAGAGCAGGAACAAGAAACAGAACAGCAGCTCTAGCTGCTTATTTTCCCATAGTCCCCAAAAGACAAATTCGGTGAGTTTAATCTGATTTTTCATTAGGAAGAAGTGAGTTCAGAGTATTGAGTAGGAACTTATATATCTGAAATAATACAGAAAATTAATATTAAAGGTTAAAAGCATTTTCAACTTTGTAGATTGCTAAATTGAGAGAAGAAATGGGTCATAATGGTTTTATTACACAATCTTTCAAATTATTTGTAGATTAAGGTATTATCATCATATCAAATGATATTTAATGAGAGCATATTTTAATCGTGGCACTTTTACAAATAATTTATATGTATATAAATCCTATAACAACCAAATGAATAAGCAGTTATTGTTCTTATACTCGTTTTATTTTTAAGGAAATGACAAGAAGTGTTCAATTAATTACACAAAATCATTAAGATATTAAGTAGCCGACCTCAGTAATGTACCTTTATCTATTGCCAGGTTTCATGCTCTTCACAACTATTTTACACTATCCCCAGGCCAAAGGGATTCCAGATGTTCTTCATCTCTGCAAAGAAAGAGGTTTATATCCATCTTAGCCACTAACTCCCAGTGGAAATTTAAGCAATCCCCTCCCCTTCACTTTGCTACATATAATTTATCTGCACACTTCCAATCTTGTGTTAAAATTCAATGCACACAGTTAAACACAATATTTATCCTTTAAATTAAAAAAAAACTCCAATTCTCTAAATTATATAGGAGAAGTAACATGAATTAGTTGCTAATATTTCAGTGAAATTTCTACTTGACATGTTTTGTTCAGGTTCAAGTTATGGAGAGATTGTAATAGGAAATTCAGAGCAGTAATTGGCTTTCTGAATATATGAACATAGGATATTATTTATAAGAAAGCTTCTCATTTTTCCTAATTATTCCAAAGGCACATTTTAGAATTTGCTATTAGAAGTACTTTCAAAAGTTAATTGTTTTCTGTTGCCATGTCGGAGAAACTAATGAGATGGAAAGAATGACCTGTTCACAGGTATACACTTACATTTCTCTGAGTATATCTCCTTAAAAAATGTTACCTCCAGTTAATTGTTATTTTCTTTTTTTTAAATTTTTACAATGAAGTAACAATATGATGTAGGGTACAGGTCCTTAGCCTAAGGATAATGAGGACAAGCATCCATTCTTGGTGTCCTAATAATTTCTACCATAATATTGCTACACATTCATTTTGAGATTTCTTATTCAACAGGGAAGGAGAACTAATGACACTGGATTTATTTACTTTCTGCCAAGAGCAAAGATAGGAAGTCTATGTAAATAATATATTTTGACAAGTCTTCTGATTCTAACCTAAGTATAGTCCACAGAACAGCCTTTCTGAAAATATTTTGATTAGGAATAAACTTTCGTATAAGAAAATATGCATCTGTATTTTCATCAGTTAATTGGTTTGTCCTTTGTTTTGTGTTCCACCAAAAGGGAAGGAATAGAAGAATTCACAGTGGTCAAATATTATGTATAATGAAAAAATATATAGACTGGTATAGTTTATTCTGAGTTCAAAATATAGCTGGACAATAAGGCTTTCTTATAAATTAAGATTACCCAAATCTGGTTTCAGTGCATGTGAAAAATCTGATTATATAGAGAACATAAAGGGATCTAGTAATAATTGTACAGTAAAACTGTAGAACAATTAGAAAATGTAGAGAATTAAATAGTAGAAACTAAAATTTCCCTAATATTTGTGCAAAACTTCACATCTCTTACCACATGGATATACTCCTGCTGTTCTCAAAATGATTGAAAAGTTGGCAAAACAGACTAGTGTCAAAAAATACCCTTCAAAGCATTACTCAGAAAGCACTTACTAGGAATCCTCTGAAAAAGTACTCTTGCTCTGAATTTTCCCTGAATCCTTGGAACCATCCTTAAATCATTCATGGTATTTCACTAATCTTTAAAATTTCTCTCTGCTATATGCATATCAATACCCCAACCAGACACACATGCACACAGGTATGTGAATGCATGTATGCAGGGTTTTGTGAGAGAATTTAATCCACCTTTTAAATTATACCTTAGTTAAAGACTCTTTTCTGAAAGTCCTTTTATTTTTACAATTTAAACCATGCAGAAAATCCTGTTAATTTCTCTTTGAGTGTAGCAACTCCAATTTGAGAGATGAAAAACACTGAAATAAGACAGTCGAGAAGAGGAAATAATGACTATATTTAGGAGATGAAATGGGGTTATGTAAAATTCCAGATATAACTGGATTTTCAGTTTCTTTAAATATCACATTTTAATAAAGAAAATTTGTGAAAGGGACAATATTGGATTTAACTCTTTGGTGGATTTAGTATAGTATGTTTAGATACCATAAATTGAAAAATTACAATATTCTAGGTGCTGTGCAAAATATTTCATAAACTCAATCAGTGTATCTTCATTTCAATCAGCAAAAAATATTTACAAAAGCTTTACCTTTAAATTTGGATTTTCAAAGATCAAATTTTTATAAAAAGTAGAGTTGTTTGCCTTTCAGATGATACAGACTCAAAGTTTTATATGTACACACACAGATAGATGCACCATATACACACACACGCATACATATATATACTAACCATAAAACTCACTTCTGTAACATTTTTCATTTCTTTAAATATTCAGATATACATTAAACCGAATTATCTGGATTATGAATACCTACATATTTTGAGCTAATTTCCATTGGAATAAGCAGAATGGTTTTCCTTTATATTCCAGAAGTTGCAGGGTTCCAAAGTTACTTAGATATGTCAAAAGAAGAAATCCTGGCTACTTCAGGGACAGATGCTTAACATTACGTTTCCTGCCGTAACCCACTGAATGTACTGGGGGAGAGTGTAAACTACAATGTAAACTATAATCCATGCAGTGCAGCAGTGCTCCAAAATGTATTCACCAAATGCAATAAATGTCCACAATGATGAAAGAGGTTGCTGATGTGGGAGGAGTGGTGGGGCGGGGTGTGGGGTACGTGGGAACCTTTTATATTTTTTAATGTAACATTTTTCACGATCTATATATCTTCAGAAGAAATACAATTAAAAAAGAAAGACTAACCTGCTGCCTCTGTGATTTTTCCCGGATCTCCCCCTGTCTGTGGAGCAGAATAATGTAATCAGGGAGGTGCTATTCGGAAATGATGCAGTATTTCTGATAAATGATAAGTCCCTAGACAGGGGGAAGGTCTGGAGAAATGGGAACCAAGGCACAGAGTGAGATGATTTATATGCTTCATAATATATGTGAGAGTCAGGAGTAATTGGGATATTAGTGTTTCCTTTAGCAAAAAATAAATAATAAAAAGGCTATCTTAAGAGGCTGATAGTATGCTGAATTTCATTCCCTCCCTGAGTTACGCTTCAGGATATGTGTTAAAGGGTCTGGCCTTTCAGACGTCACTAGTTCCATTATTAATGATTAATTGTTAATGATACAGGAAATGTTCCCCTTAAGTGAGAACAGTGTAGTCATCAGATAGAACAAAGAAGAGATGTTATATTTGAATACTTGTTTAAAAATATCATTTCTGAAAAGCACACATGTTGTTTGCACTATAAGCTTATTAAACGGGAAGGTTTTAATTTTCTTTTTTGTGAACGATGTAATTCAAATAATGTGGTGATAATATGTTTCATGTTCCAAAATTTCCCCTCCAATCTTCAGACTTTGCCATATTGTCCTGTAATAGAATTCCAAATAGAAATTAAATATGGCAATAATTTGGCTCCTTTATAATTATCATGACAAAATAATAATGTGCCCAAATCCTTTCTACTCTGAGATGTCTAGTTTTATCAGTCTCATGTTTTCTGGTCATTATCATTTTTGTACAGTGTCCCCAGAATGATTGTTACTTGTTTTATTCCATGTACATGACATGAAATTTTCTGTATTTTCATTATTTTCCTTTTCAGATAATCCTGTTAATAGTTCTTTTTTCCCTTATGATATGTGTTTTGCTTCCTAAGAGTGATTTTAACAAATTTTGTTCTTCATTTCTAGGAAATCTTTCTCAGACGTCTCTTCTTGATAGTTACTATATGTTATGCTGTATTTATTTTTATACAATGTTTTTGCTTTTGTGTGTGTGTATATACATTTGTATTTTGATACCAAGTCATTTTTTGTATTTTGCTGATTTTTTCTTTTATTAATATGAAAGAACTTTTGTTCTAGATCCATTTGGCTACCAATTTTAACAAGGTACAAGGTGGTCAAAACTTGCATCATATAATTCATTTCCTTAAAGTTAATAAGAAATTATTAACTTGGTCAATATTTTAAATACCAGGAGCTGTGTTTTCAGTCTTTGCATTACTGGATTTTGTCTGTCTATTAATATCCACTTTTTAACAGCAAGTCAGAATAGTTGACCCCAGAAACCACGTTAAATAAGAGTCTACTATTCCAGTATTTATATTACACAATTGATTGTTTTGAGGTCCACTAAAGGATATAAGGGTAAATACTTGTCAAAATTAAAATAACTAAGTAAATTACAGAATTTAACTTCTCTATTACCACACGTTTGTGACTATGAGTCTACTGGCGGACTTGGTTTTGTGAATAAAATTGTCATTATTTTTTTTCAATAAAATTCACTAAGAAATCATTTCTTTCATAACTTTGGCCAAGACTTTTTTCACAACATTTCTACCTACTCTATTCAATACCCCACAAAACAAATTATGTGACCAAAACATTTTGCATGATAAAATTAGTAATTGATTAGCTAACCTGTATATCCTATTATCCTCTCCCATAGCATACAGAGTTGCAATATGAGTATTAATTGATAAGGCAGTATGTAGCTTTTCAATTGCACATTAATCGCATACTTCCTTCAAAAATAACATTTGGCACCAAACCTTTCTCATGATATTTTTCATCTCTGTATTTCTCAAAGTATACATTAAGGGATTGAACATAGGAGCCATGATGGTAAAAAATATTGCAGATATTTTATCTTCAAGGAAAGTGGTTGGTGGTCTAAGGTAGACAGAGATTGAAGGCCCAAAGAATAAGACAACCACTGAAATATGAGATCCACAGTTGGACAGGGCTTTGCATCTTTCCTCAGCTGAATGATTTCTTAAAGTGTATAATATAATAACATATGAAACACATAAGACAACAAAGGTTACTAAGGCACCCATATCTGAATTGGCAACCACAAGGACACCTGTGATGTAGGTATCAGTACAGGCAATTTTCAGCAATGAGAAGATAGCACAAAAATAGTGATCAATTTCATTAGGACCACAAAAGGGCAACTGGAGTATCAGATACAATTGAGGAAAGGAATGGAGAGTTCCACCAGCCCAAGCAGCTAGGATTAGAAGGTTGCATCTTGTCCTGTTTATGATAATGACCCAGTGCAGAGGTTTGCAGATGGCAACATAGTGATCGAAGGCCATGGCAACAATAATGAAGATCTCAACACCACCAATGATGTGTATGGTCAAGACCTGCAGCATGAAATTTTCATAGGAGATGGTTTTTGCCCCACTAACAATCACCGATCAGTTTAGGTGTAACACTAGAGGTGTAGCAGATGTCCATACAGGATAAATGGCTCAGGAAATAGTAAATGGGTTGATAATAAAGGGAGCTGCAACTAATGGAGACAAGGATTGCAAGGTTCCCTACCAAGATGGAAACATAACTGAACAGGAAGAGCACTAAGCAAAACATTCGTATGTGCTGGTCATAAGAAAGCCCCAAAAGAATGAAGTCTGATATGTTGTGGCTTTCCATATATTTCAGTATGTGTATAAAATTCAGAAACAAATTAAGACCCTGAAAAGAAAAAGAAATGAATTTGTATAAAGAATATATCAGTATGATCACAAAAATATAAAATTTATCAATCCGTTGCTTGGCATGCACCGGATATTGATATTATTGTTTATTAATTGAATTACATTACTTGTTATTCTTTATTGTATCTTCTTTTATAAATATATTTGTGAAATAATTTTATGAAAATAAATATATATAGTATTTAATTTCACCAGTGAAGATTAAATAATATTTTATAGTAGTTTGATCATAAAACATTTTATTTTTGTTGTTTTTTAGATAACAAAAGTTTCATTTCCTTTGTTAAATTTATTTTGCTTATTTTTAATGTATTGTATTAGCCATTGAGTCAAATTTCTTTCTTTCAACATAAATAGACTACCTCCTTTAATTTTCTGCAACTGTATACTCAGGAAATGCTTATGCTTAACAAACTCCAGCTTGAATTGGAAAATTTAATTTGGCAGAGCTTATTGTGCTTGCCTTCGCACCAAACATTGCCAGTTGAATATACTAACCAATGGTGCATCAGTTATATTAAATGAAAAAGAATGGTTGAAAGTATGCATTAAATTTTTAAAAATGTTATTATCAGCTGCTATTTTGAAAAATAATGTGCAGTCCCATTCATTTCTCTTATTTGTATTTCATATGGTAGAATAGTTTTTATAAAATGTGCTGTCAATAAAATTGTGATGTCAATAGGTAAAGGAAATATATAAGTGGTGAATTACCCAAGTATGTTTGAGTTGTCTGTAGTTCATGGTTTTTGCTAGAAATATTGTATATAATCTAGTCCACAAAAACAAGAGTCAATAAAAAGATGGTAAAATGTAACTGTAAGACAAGTTGTGTGGTCAGTTTGCACTTAAGTGGTTATTTACTGCATTAAGAATGTGATGAAATATTCATGTTTTGTTCAATTTTGAGACACTATTTACATTGGTAAAAAGAGATTGCAGAATAAAGAGAACCCCATGAACTATTTTATGCAGGGATGAGGAATTATTTAGCATCTTATGAGGCTGTGAAACTATAGCACATCTTCTATCTTAGTCTGGATTCAATGTGTCAGCCATATCTGGACCCCCTGGGTGCCATTAAAAAAATAGACTATTTTTGTAGCAAGTTTCTTTAGTTATCATCACATCCCTTGAGTTACAAATTCCAGCTCAGTTTCTTTAGACTGATTTTAGACATCAAATAGGTGACAGACATACAATTCATTCGAAGTATACAATCCATGATATTTGGTATAATCACAAAATTGAGTGTTCATAAATATGATCAATAAAATTTATTTCTTTTTTTAAAAGCTAGTTCTGATAGACTGTGCCAATTTTGGAATTTTAAAGATTTACTTTAAAAAAAAACAGAATGGGTAACCTCTGTACTATATATATATACACTATATATATATACTATATATATATATATATATATAATTCTGGGTAATCATATTTGATCATACTACATAATTTAGAATGAAATTAAGTCATTGGTTATTATCTACTACACTTTTTGTTGACAGTATTAATTTGTGAAATAAGGTTTATATTTAGTTCAGCTACCTTTATGGCACAAGATCTCATTTATAAAACATGGTACCTTTAAGTGTAACAGCACTCTCTTTTTTAGCAGAAATTATATTTTTTAAAGGTTAATTTGTGAAAAAAGCTCTATTTTCTAATTTATGCTCACCAGTTACAATATTTACAAAAGGCTTAAATTAAGTCTACATATAGAATGATCTTTTAGTCTTCCCCATCCTACATCTTAAAGCTTTTTTCTCTCATCTCATTTCTGACTTAGTGGGAGAAATGCAGGAGATTCTGAAAAGGTACCTATGTGTTTTTGATGTGATTCTTGATTTTAAGGGAGTATAAGGCAAGGACAAGACAAAATAATTCTTAGTTCCAGATGTGTTACTGTGCCCCATGTTAGTTATATGATAACTAGTACCTATTGGCAATCTATAAAAGAATTCCATGAATGTAGTTTTCAAGATAAAATGTATTTACTCAATTCATTTTGCTAACAATACCTCCCTGAAAATCAACAATTCTGTAGTGACACTTTGTGTCAAATTACTCTTAAGTTATAGAGGAAATGGTTGTATCAGGTAGCTTACATAGTAGTATTCAAAGGACTTGGTTTCCCAGTAATCTCCTAAATTTCTTTAAATTATACATGTAACACAACAGAGGGACTGTATTGTTTTATATATAAGACTTCTTCCACTTAAAATGAAATGCTGTCACAATTACTTTGAGAGATTTCTCTTGTATATGATATTCTATTAGGTAATAATGAATTATCTTATTTTATAAACTTTTAAACTGCGTTTAGATATGTAAAATATGTACAGTATTGATATCTACCCTTTCTTAAAAAGTTAACCAGTAAATATTGTTGTATAATTTCATCAGAAACATTTGGACTAAGTAGTACACTGGAGGCAGAATTTTCCTCAGTGCCACTTAACAAACAACTGTCTTTAGTCTAACAAATTTCCTAGATCTTCTATTTGTATAACGCAACAGAATACTTTACAGTTGTCACACTTTAAATTCATGGAGGGTTCTTCTGGAACCCAGTCTAGTAAAATTAGAGGAAGGACCCTAAGGAAATTTATTTCTCTTAAGAGAAAATGCCAACATCTTCAAGCCAAATAGTTGAATCTACTAGAGATAATGTCTACTATCACAACCCTCCAAAGTTTGCAGTGTTGGGACTGTCATTTGTGCTTTGTGTGGTAGTTAGATAATATTAGGTAGCTAAATTTTTCAGTGCCATGTAATTCCTAAATAAAAAACAGAAAAGCACTAGCTACTGTAAAGACTTGCAGATTTGAGGTAGAAACATTCCTGTCTGTTTTGTAAACAAGTGACATTTTCCAACCAAGTACATGCCATTCAGTTTTTTATTGCTCACACTATTGTATAAAACAGCAACACGGAAAGGGGAAAATGATTGTTGTACACACCTGAATTTCTTTTCAAGGATAGTTGAGCTACTTGGTGTAAGAATCTTGACTTTTTTGATATTTAGAAACTTTGAATAAAAATGGAAATAAAAAATGTTGGTAACAGGTAAGACATTTTTAAAATGGTCCCTTCTATGAGAAATTTAAACTATTTAATTATAATTTCATCACTGAGAAAGTCTCATTGTATTTCTCTAAGGTCTTCAGTAAGGTTTTAAGCCTTACTATCCAACTTCGTTTAACAAACAGAAAATAAGTAACAGGCAAATTATGTTTAGCAGTTAATTGTTACTAAGTAATATAGAATTATTAAAGGATAGTTCATTGACCTATCCTTTCCCTTTTACAGCTGATATTGATTCTTTGTAAGATGGTGTAATGTTAACTTTTACTTACATTTATTTACATTAAATACCTTGATTTAAATATAATTGCTTTATGAGTTGGTTGGTGAACTACTTCATCACAATATCACCTAATAATCTAAGTCCATGATTCCCAATAAATTTGAGTCAGATCATGAGATCTCAGTAGTTTTTCAGAATCAGTAACTTATCCACTACAGATATTAGAAGTCAGATATCCCAATTCTTACTGAAATTGGTGCTGCATCTCATTTGTGAGAGCAGGGCAGGATGGGGGAAGGGTTTCTAGTGCAGTTGTAAGAATGGCCATAAGTTCTCAATTCAGTAGAAAGTTTATGAAATTTGATGAGTTACTAGATCACCAAGTCTTCCTCAATATTTATGTAAACCTATATCTTATAGCTAAAAAAAAGTATGTGGTCCAGAATTCTGATTCTAAACCATTTTGAAATAATTGTTCTTCAATTTTACCTAAATATACATTCTTTAGATAAATATTTTAACTTATTCTCTAGATCGTGATAGGTGTTTAATCAATAACAGCCCTAAAAATCCATCTAGCATTCTGAGGGAAGGTGCCATTATGATCACTGCTATTTATAGAGGTAAAGGGAAACTTGAGTATATTCTCCTGAGAAGGAATATTGTCATTAAAAGAAATAAAATTTTTTGACCATAGAAATAGTAAGGAAAGCTCCTATGAAAGTTTTTCAGGCATACATGATGGAGGAAGGAATTATTAGCCAAACACTGTTTATATAGTTTATTTAGTGGCAACAAAGATAGAGGTAGAAATGGTGAGGAGTGTAAAAGAAACTGACCAGTTCTGAATATTGAGCTTATTTCTTAATATCTTTAAATCTCATTTTCCTCATCAATACAATTGAAAATTTGTTACATAATTGAGAAATATAATCAAAAGTACAAGATTTAATATGATATACACTTTTCATACATGGTTCATGCCACACTGGTTATTTTCCTGTTTCTTTTTTCTTTGAGCAAAGAGTTTAGCAAATACTGAAATTGTTATGCATGCATGTAAACCAAATTAAACAAAAAAATAAACAAAAACCTGAACACAGCAAAGATTTAAAGCGGGTGACCGACTACACTTCAATTTTTATAATTAATGGGAAAAAAGTTATTCTGATGCTAGGCTGCCTATTTAGGGTTGTTCTTAACAGTAATCCTTAGCCTGATTTTTTCTTTCATGAGAAAATATAATGAAAGGATTAATTTATATCTCTCATAGATTGTTTGCCCTTTTGTGTGTGCATGTAATAGATGCTCTTCAAGTTTCCACCCTATACGCAAATTTTCTTCTACAGTTATCTGAATGTACCATGTTATAAACTTACCTTAGATGACACAGATGAATCTTTTTTGTTGTTGCTTAGGATGGCAGGTTGTTTGAAAGGTAGTAAATTCTTTGTTGTTAAATATCAAAGGGGCTATTTTTTGGTAGGGAAATGGAAGAAAACACATAAGCACCAGAATGGGACTCAACAAAATTCACTGCCAACAATTAAAATTTTATTGCTTTAACTCTTATCTTTTCAATTAGAATTCCTTTAGTAAATACTATGCAATTAAAACTATAGTATCCTAAACCATTTTATATTAATCAATTTATCATATGCTTCAAGAAAACGAAGTTAGATGGAATAAGTGTAAATAGAATATAACCATGCTAAAATATGGTTAGTGGGGCTTTCTCCAAATCATGGTGGCATGTGTAATTCACTGTCCATGAATCCTGCATTGACTTCACATTAGTTTTAAGTTGCAACAGCATGAATTCCCCTTGGCATACTCACTCTGGTAATTCTTCTCCAATATGTGAATTGAAGAAAATGTAGAGAAACATAAATCACTAATTTAAGTATACATATGTCAATTTTCAAAATATTTGTATATCAATATATGTTATAATTTTCTACAGATTTTCAGATGGAGTGAACTCTATATATCCCGTAAACCCATCAGGGATGCAAAGAAAAGTGAATCTTTATTCTACGGAAAACAAGTTGGAAGTTTTAAATGCAGATTTAACATCTGCCCATTAGCTCCAAATAAAAATAATCAGAAAAGATTTTGAAATTCCTGCCAAACCTATCACAAGTATTGTAGTCCTAGGAGTCATCTGTTTTATGCTTATGCCTGAAGAAAATTTAATTGGAAGAACAGAACCTGAACTTATGTGACAATGCAAAAATTAATAGATTTGGAAGCTCTTAGAAAGGGTATACCCTGAGGAAAACTAATCATATCCTAGCCAAATGTTCCTAGATCACTGTCCATGGTAATTCTCTTGTGACCCTGGGCATTTACTTTACAACTTTGACTTGGCCTGGCTCAGGTAGTTTCTCTGGAGGTCCCGAAACGTTATCATCAGGCAGGTAGTTCAGGAAAATCTGATGGCTCTGTGCTTATCACTGTCTGAAGAATAGGAGGAAATATGATGTAGCCTAGAATGTCATTAGGTTATCTGCCAGGAAAATCTGAGATGAGGAAAAACAAAGAGCACCAAAGATAGGCAATGGAGTCCAAATATTGATCATGATCAAGAATAACATAGATGAGTAGAAGGAGATAGATCAATAAAATCAGTGATCTGCAAGATCATGACTGAGGATAGGATAAGGTTATTTGTTGCCAGGGATTAGACTAACATTGCTGGAATAGATGATTGAGGAATGGGGGACAATAGAAAAGAAAAGAAAAAAGAGTAAATATTTTCCCATATGCACCAAAGATCTGAAAAGATATATCATTAAGTGAGAAGATAATCAAATGTACATGATGAAGCTCAGTTAGCCTTTCCCTCTCTTCCATTCATAAATCCATTTATTAAAATTTTACTCAGACATTTAAAACTTCAGGAAATCAATGTTTTACAGTAACAATCTGGGTCACATAAACTTTCTTAGAAAAAATAATTAAAATAACTAAATGGAGAGAATATTGAGCAATTTTATTTCATCATACCAATTACCCTCACAACAATGCATATTATATATTAAGTATTATAAACTTTATTATTCCCATTAGACACTGACATTTCTAGAAGTTAAAAACCAGCTCAAATAATTAGCAAGCAGCCAATCAGTACTCTGTGAAATTATTTAAGTGAAAGAAGTGGTTAATTCTAAGTTCACTTCTTGCTTCCAGGCTTTAAAAGTTAAGGAAACCTGAGTTAATGAGGATTCTGTCACTTAGGAATGAGGGTTCTAAGAATTCAGTGTTTAATTCTTAATTTCACCCCGATGTCTGTGGCTGGCCACATTTCCCTCAAGCTCATCTGTATTAATACACAGAAGGAAGTAGCTTGTTGCACTATGCTCCCTCCATAGAAACACACATCTGGATACTCCTTGGAGGCAGGATCCTTATTTGCAATGTGGAGCATTACCAATTCAATCCTGAATATATGTCTAGTCATTGCAACTTGTTTTGTTGTAAAATTTTAATTTTGATGAGGTACAATCTATCTATTAGTTTAAATTATAAATACTTCATAATATAATATTAAAAAAGAATGTTTTCAGAATCATCTTTAAAGACTTTTTGTATAATCCAAGGTCAGAAAAAATTATTTCATTATTCTAAACACTTTGTACTTATACACTGATATATTGTTCTAAAATTCACTTTGAAATAATTTTTTATAATGTGTAAGATATAACTCGAGGTTTATTTTTACTGTACATATGGATATCCAAGCGTTCCATCACTATTCAATAAAAGGACTATCCTTGCTCCATTGAATTGCCAAGAGAACTTTGCTGAGATTTAGTTGTTCACACATGTTCAGGTCTACTACTATACTTTCTGGTCTGTGTCTTTGAGTGCGTCTATATTTATGAGAACATTATACTTTGTTTTGATCACTGTACTTTTATAATATACCTTGATGCCATATAGTGTAAGTTCTCTGCATTTGTTCTTTTTAGGAAGTCTGGGAGCTTACCTAGATCCATTTTATTTACATTCAAATTTTAAAGTAAGTTACTAAATCTATAATTTTTCCCATGTTAGAAATCGTTTGGGATTGCATTGACACAGAGAATAATTTAGGGTGAATTGAAATCTTAATAATGTTGAGGCATCCAACCATTACTAAAATATTTCTTAAGGTTTTTCCTTTCTCTCAATATAATTACAGTTGGCAATGCCCATGTCTTGCAACATTATATGTCACAATTATCCACAAGCATTTACTATTTTGATATTATTTTAAATGGCTATTTTGGCTGAATATTGTTCTCAAATTATGTTCAACTCTTCCCTTTTCCAGTGTAAGTGATCTTTTTTTTTTTGGAAATAGGGTCTTTGAAGATATAATTAGTTAAGATGAGGTGAACTGATTCAGACCAGGCTGTCATACAATGTGACCTTCTTATAAGTGGGAAATTTGAACACAGACTCTGAATTAGGGAAGAATGCTATGTGAAAATGGAGGCAGAGATTGGGATGATGCATGTACACCCCAAAGTTCACCAAAGATTTCCAGGATCCAACAGAAGCTAGAGGACTCATCAAAGTATTCTCACTACAGATTTCTGAGGGAGCATGTCCCCAGTGACTAATTGTTTTTGACTTCTAGTCTCTACAATGTTAGACAACGAATTTCTGCTCCTTTGAGCAACCTCGTATGTGGTTCTGTTATGGTAGTGTAGTCCTAGGAATTTAAAAGTGGTATTCTGAAAATTCAATGACTGATTTTCATAATTAGTACAAAATTAAAAGTGATTTTTGTATATTGAACTTATCCTGAAACCATGCTAAATTCACTAATACAAAAAAGGCACCTATATTTGATAAGAAGAAGTAACTTTGTATTTGCAGATAATATGATCATCTATGTAGAAGATCTGAAGCAATATCTATAAGCTGTTATATCTTATAATCATGAGAGAAATGGTGGTCTTATAGAATTAGATCTGGAAGAATTTGTATATAATTAGTTTTATTTCTTCATTAATATTTAATATAACACACTATTTTAGCACTTTGGATATTAGGTTTCATGTAGGGAAGATTTAAGACAAAAATTCTATCTTTTTGAAAGAAGTAGGGCCAATAAGATTATCCATTGCTTTTCTCATTTTTTTTTGTACTTTGTTACTGTGTATCTTCAATTCTATTTAAATTTTTGAATTTAGTAGATTTGATAAATTCATAATTTTCCTTGGTATCATTTAAAAATCAATGGGACTATAGGTTTATCACCACTAAGATTAAAAATTAAGGAAGCAGAAGTGCCTCAAGCAGTTGGGTACCCACCCACCACATGGAAGGTCCCAGGTTTGTTTACATGTGCCTCCTAAAGAGGATGAGCAAGACAGCAAGCTGGTGTGACTGGCTGGCATGTTAAGCTGACACAACAAAATGACGCAATGAGATGATGCAACAAGGAGATACAGTGAGGAAACACAATGAAAGACACAAAAGCAGGGAGCGGAGATGGTTCAAGCAATTGGGTGCCTCACTCCAACATGGGAGTTCCCAGGTTTAGTTCCCAGTGCCTTCTGAAAAGAAAATGATCAGACATAGAAAGCAGACAGCAAGCACAAACAATGGGGGAAATAAATGAAATAAACCTTTAAAAAAATAAGGAAATGTGTTAACTAATGTTATAAGTATCCTAAGTGTCACGATTTAGGTAAATAAAAACAAAGTAAATCCAAACTATAATGAGATAAGTATATAATAAAAATAAGGAAAGGAAAAAATGATTTAAAATTAATACTCATTCCAGGAAGGTGCTTTGACTTTAGACATTCAACAGTAGCCAGTTTTTCCAGTTTGCTTTGACAATTTTTTATGATGATATGAGAGTTCCACGTCCTTCAAATAACTTAATATTTACAGATGACATTTTATCAGAACGAACTGGAAAGTCACTTTCCTCGCTTTTTATTGCTAATCTCCATTTGCAATAAATTTGGTTACATCATTTATTGCTCACACATTCTGCCTTTTGCTTTCTTAGTGTTAGTTTTACAGTGCCAGCTTCTAGAAAGCATCCTGATAGTGCAATGCAATTTCATGCATAAATGTTAAAAGTTTGGGGAACATGTTAATGTTTTAAAAAATGTTGTTCATTATTGAATGTCCTAATGCAACAAAGAACTTTTTAGTAGCCAACGATAAATTTTTTACCAGAAGACAATCTGCATTTCTTTTATAAATCTAAAGATATACTTTATAGACTTTATTATAACTCTTATGTTTATATACAACTGCTATGAATTGAAACAGCAATTTCATATGTTAGTTTACCAAACATAAATCTTGTTAATTTTATATTTTGCTACCTACACTTTACAGGATCATAGGAAAAGGTGGAGTTTTTCCTCTAAAATGGCTTCTTGATACTGAAGGTAGCATAAATATAAAGCAATAAACATCCAGTATTGAAGGATGATATAATGGGGAAGTAAGTATTTCTGTGGGTATCTGTAAATTATGTATATCAGTTGAATGTTGTGAGAGATATGTAAATCATCAGTTATATATAACCTAACCTTGATTTATAAAGTCTTAAGTCAGACTATAAAGATTCATTGCTATTGCATAAGAAGCTTTGGAACATTCTACTTTTAAACAATGTTTTTATGTGGAATTAGGTTATCACTCACTTTGGGCTTTATAGACCCTATGAAAATAGGGTCTTTATGGAAAAATAGAATTTTTTCCCACTCTAGTGTCTTGCTGTTGTGTGTTTTCACCCTGATTTTATTTTTTGTTTAATAGCTGCACCAATGAATTGTTTTGAAATTGAATTACATTTTTTCATACCAAGGAATGTGATTTTAGGTTAGAATTACATCTTAGAAACATAAAGGCTACATTTTCCGATCAAAACACTCTCGTGATAAGCCTACTTTGAGGACATATTCTTAAGCACTCTGGATCTTAGATATGAAGAGTTTCGGAGGAGAGTAATAAAGAAAAATTGAATAATTTCAAAACATTTCTTGGTCATTGATTCTTTTAGTGTCTCATATCTTAATTAGAATAATTGGAATCAATATTTAGATTTTTCTAACTAACTTCCTTAGGAAGGTTGTACAGTGTTTTAATTTAGTTTAGTTCCTCTAAAGGGTCATCAGTTATTAGTTTAAAACCAAATTGACTGGTTAAACAATATGTATTGAAAACTTTTAAAGCATTAGAAAAGTTGTTAATGTTATAACCTAAACGTTTTGCTGATACATTTTTTAATTTATAGAATTATTTTTGTTTTTACCTTGCTTCTGGAAATATATGCCCTTCTTAAAACTATTAAAATAACCAAGCATTTAATATGTGGTCTATCTGGAGAAATGTGTATTTTGGACTAGGATACATGTGGCAAAGTCAGTATTGTGTTTGGGGTAAATGCAGTAACACTTACTTTTTTACTTAGTCTTATGAGGTAGAAAACATGTATGTAAGTGATTTTCTATAAAAGGAAAATAATCCTAATATGAAAATAGTTTATATGGCTATGAATCTTTGACTTAGTGAGTAGGAATATATTAATAATCTTCCATTAAGGGTTAAAAAAAAGAAAATATACTAAGTGAAATAAACTAGACAAAAGGCACTACATATTCTTTGACTCCATCAGTACAAAATATAAAAACGAATAAATTAGAGAGGCAGAAACAGCATAGAGCTATGTAAAGCAGAAGCATAGAGACTGACATATCATTATTAAGTATAATATTTTTGTTTGTTTATTATTATTAGATTAATGAAAATGCTCTAATAATGATTGAAGTGATGAATGCACAACTATGATTATTAAAAATACCATGGATTGCACATTTTGGATGGATTGAATGTTTTATGAATCTATATCTATAAAACTGATTAAAAATAATATGGCTGTGAATCATTCACTTATTTTTGCAATAGTTGATATTGTAAATGAGATATGAATGTGACTATTTTTAAACAAATCAATTTTATTAATAAAGCACACTATTCATCCAAAGTATACAATCAATGGTATTTGGTATAATCACATAGTTGTGTATTCATCACTTCAATCATTATTAGAGTATTTTCATTATTTCAATAATAATAAACTAAAAACAGACAAAGAAAATTCCTCACTTCTCAATCTCTGTATGCTTCCCCCACTGTACATAGATGCTGTTTCTGGCTACTCAAACCAAGGTGCACATAATCAATGGCTTTTAGTATAGTCATAGTGTTGTACATTCACATCTCAAAATTTTTAGAACAATTTCATTACTCCAAAATGAAAGACTCCACACCCCATAGCATTCCTTCCTCATATCTATATAACCTCTAACCTCCTTTCATGTTTATAAATTTATTTATATTTACATTTTATGTAAATAGAATTATACAATATATAGTACTCTGTGCCTCGTATCCTTCTAATATAATGTGTTTTTTTGTCTGATATTAAAATTATGCAGTATTAACTTACATTTGTTCAGCTTCACAGAAAAACAGTCTTATATTTGCATTTCTACCTGTATTCATATTTCACATAATATGTTTCTATTTCACAAGGTATATTTAGTTCTAATAGGGCAGTCATACAGTATTTGTTCTTTTGTACCTGTCTTGCCTTACTTGACATGTCCTCCAGGTTTATCCATGCTTTCATGTGATTCACAACGTATTTCCTCTTACTATTGCATAATATTCCGTCATGTGTGTACTCCACAATTTGTTTATCCATTCTTCACTTGATGGACATCTGTGCTGTTTCAACTTTTGGCTATTGTGAATTAATGCTGCTTTGAACATCAGTGTGCAGATTCGTGTCACTGCTCTCAGTACTTCTGGATATATACCTAGCAAAGGTATTGCAGGATCCCACAGCAAATCTATATTTAACTTCCCTAGGAACTGCTAAACTGTCATCCACCATGGCTGTATCATGCTACATTCCCACCAACAGTGAATAAGCATTCCTATCTCTCCACATCCTCTCTGACATTCAGTTTCCTGAATTTTTCATAAATAATTTTTCTTCACCCTCTCCCCCGTCCTGCTATTTTTGCTGTCTGTGCCTATTTACTGTGCGATCTTCTGTATCTATTTCTTTTTTTGGCTTCTCTTCTCATCTTTCTCCTCTAGGATTCAGCAGGATTTGATCCTGGGGACCTCTAATGTGGAGAGAGGTTCCATTCGATTGCTCCATCTCAGTTCCTGGTCTCTGCTATGCCTCACTTTGACTCTCCCCTTCATCTCTTTTTTGTGGTGTCATCATCTTGCTGCATGACTCACTTGCGCAGGCACTGGCTCACTGCTCAGGCACTTGGCTCACTGTGTGGGCACTCAGCTTGCCACCTGGGCACTGGCTCACTCCACAGGCACTTGTACGGGCACTCAGCTTGCCACATGGTGGGTACTCCGCTCACCATGCAGGCACTCAGTTCTCCATGAAGGCACTCAGACTGCCACACAGGTAGTGAGCTTGCTGTGCAGGCATACACATGGGTACTTGGCTCAACATGTAGGCACTCATCTCAACACACAGGCACTCACACGGGTAGTCAGCTCACTGTGTGGGCACTTAGCTTGTCATGTGGTCACTGGCTCACCACACAGGCAGGCATTCTCTACTTCTTTTTCGCCCTAGGAATCGAACTCAAGTCCCCCCAGGTGGTTGGTGGAGGTCCTATCACTTCAGCCACATCCGCTTCCCAGTTTTCTGAATTTTAATAACGGCCACTCTAATAAGTGTGATACGATATCACATTGTATCTTTGTTATGCACTTCTCAAATTGCTAGTGATGTTGGACAATTTTTCATATGTTTCTTTGCCATTTATATTTCTTCTTTGAACAGTTGTCGTTTTAAAACTTTTGCCCATTTTTTAATCAGATATTGTGTCTTTTTATTTTTGAGTTTATGATCTCTTTATATATCATGGATATTAAACCCTTATCAGATTTGTGATTGCCAAATATTTTCTCCCATTAAGGTGACTGCCTTTTCACACTTTTGACAAAGTCCTGTGAGGTACAAAAGTGCTGATTTTTGAGAAGGTCCCATTTGTGCATAAGTTTTAAGAAACTACCACCTACATAAGTGCTTGAAGTTGTTTCCTGTATTTTCTTTTAGGGGTATTATGGTTTTTCTTTGTTAAGATATTTTTGGCTATTCGGGGCCCGTTACTCTTCAAAATAAATTAGATTATTGGCTTTTTGAAATCTACAAAAAAAGGCCATTGGAATTTTTATTGGATTGAATTGAATCTGTAAATCAGTTTGAGTAGAATTGACTTTTTAATGATATTTAGTCTTCCAATCGATGTACAAGGAATGAATTAAGTTTTCTGCAGTTTCTTTTAGCAATATTTTTAGCTTTCTGTATACAGTCCTTTATGTCCTTGCTTAATTTTACTCCTAAATATTTGATTGTTTTAGTCAATATTATAAATGGAGTTTTTTTTTCTGATTTCATCCTCAGATTGCACATCAGTAGTGTACAGAAGTGCTTTTGATTTTTATGTATTAACCATGTATCCCATCACTTTGCTGAACTCCTCTTTTAATTCTAGTAGCTTCGTTGTGGTTTTTCAGGATTTTCTAGATATAAGATCATGTCATCAGCAAATAGTGAAAGTTTTACTTCCTCCTTTCCTTTTTGGGTGCCTTTTTAAAATTTATCTAGCCTAAATGCTCTAGCTAGAACTTCTAGGACAAATACTGAAAAATAATGGTGACAGTGGGCATCCTTGTCTTGTTCCTGTCTCAGCAGGAAAACTTTCTTTCACCTTTGAGTACAATGCTAGCTGTAGTTTTTTCAAGTATGCACTTTATCATATTGAGAAAGCTTTTTATATTCCTTTCTCTTGGAGTGTTTTTATTAATGAAGCATGCTGTATTTTGTCAAATGCATTCTGTGCATCAATCACAGATCACGTGTTTTTTCTTCCTCAATTTATCAACATGGTTTATTACACTAATAGATTTTCCTGTGTTGTACCACCCTTGTAGACTTGGGATAAAACCCACTTGATTGTGGTGTATAAATATTTTAACATACTTTTGAATTCTGTTTGCAAGTATTTTGTTAAGGATTTTTCCATCTATATTTATTAGAGATATTAGAATGTAATTTTTTTGGTAATATCTTTATCTGGTTTTGGTATTAGGGTGATGTTGGCTTCATAGAATAAGTTTGGTAGCATTATCTTCTGTTCAGCTTTTTGGAGGAACATGAGCAGCATGACCAATAGTAGTTTATCTTTGAACAATTGGTAAAATTCACCTGTGAAGCCATCTTGTCCTGGGCTTTTCATCTTTCAGAGGTTTTTAATGACTATTTCAATCTATTCACCTGTGATTGGTTGTTGAGGTCTTCTATTTCTTATAAAGTTGGTATAGGTTATTCTTGTGTGTCTAGTAATTTGTCCATCTTGTCTACATTTTCTAGTTTTTTGGCATACAGTTGTTCATAGTAGCCTCTTATCATATCTTATTTCATTGGGTTGGTTGTAATGTCCCTCTCTCATTTCTGATTTTATTTATTTGTGTTTTCTCTCTTTTTTCTGTCTAGCTAAGGGATTGACAATTTGATTGATGTCAAAGAGCCAACTTTTGGTTTTGTTGATTCTATTTTTTCTTGATTTCATATATTTATGCTCTTATATTTCTTTCCTTTGACTTGGTTTGGGATTAGTTTGTTTGTTCTTTTTCTAGTTCTTCCAGGGATGCAGTTAGATCATCAATTTTAGCTCTTTCTTCCTTTTTTAATGTATGAATTGAGGGCTATAAATTTCCTTTACAGCACTGCCTTTGTGATGCCCCATAGGTTTTGATATGCTGTGTTTTCATTTTCATTTGTCTCAAGATATTTGCTGAATTTTCTTGCAATTTCTTCTTGGATTCACTGATTGCTTGAGTGTATTGTTTAATCTCCATATAGTTATGAATTTTCCATTTTTCCCCCTTTTTTATTTTCAGATTTGTTCTGTTATGATCAGAGAAAGTGTTTTGAACAATTGAAATCTTTTAAAATTTATTTAGACTTGTCTTGTAACCCAAATATGATCTATCTTGGAAAAGGATCCATAAGCAATTGAAAAGAATGTATATCCTGCTGTTTGATGTGCAATGTTCTATTGATGTCTGTTATATCTAGTTCATTTATCATAGTGCTCAGACTCTCTGTTTTCTTTATTTAGTCTCTGTCCAGATGTTCTATCCCATACTGAGAGTGGTGTATTGAAGCCTCCAACTATTATTTTAGAGACATTTATTTCTCCCTTCAGCTATGCCCGTGTGTGCCTCATGTGTCTTGGAAACTGAGGTTAGGTGCATAAATATTCAGTACAGTTACTTCTTCTTGTTGAATTGCCACTTTTATTAATATATAATGACCTTCTTCATCCCTTATAACAATTTTGCATTTAAAATCTATTTTTTTCCAATATTAGTATTTCTACTCCAGCTCTTTTTTTGGGTTCCTGTTTGCACAGAATATCTTATTCCAACCTTTCACTTTTAACCTGGTTGTGTCCTTACATATTACATAAGTCCTTTGCATACAACATATATATTACTTAAATTTTTTAATCTATTCTATCAGTCTGTGTCTTTTACTTGGGTAGTTCAGGCCATTAATTTTTAATGTTATAACTGTCAAGGCATTGCTTACTTCATCCATTTTGACCTTTGGCTTTCTGTTTTCATATCATACTATTGCCTAACTTTTTATACTACTTTTTCTAATAATCTTCATTTTTACACTCTTCTTCAAGTCTCTTGCCCTTGTTTTTTTCCTTTCATGTTGCAGCACTCCCTTTAGTATCTCTTGTAATTCTGGTCTTTCAGTAACATATTCTATCGATTTTCATATGCTGTAGAGATTTTGGACTGTCCTTTTTTTGAAGGACAGCTTTGCTGGATACAGAATTCTTGGTGGGCAATTTTTCTCTTTCAATAATTTAAATTCATCATACCACTTCCTTCTCTCCTCCATGGTTTCTGATAAGAGGTAGGCACTTACTCTTATCAAGTTTCCTTTGTATATCATGCATTGCCTTTCACTTCCTGCTACCAAAGTCTTCTCTTTCTCTCTGATATTTGCCATTCTGAATAGGTGGTGTCTCAGAGTAGGTCTATTTGTGTTTATTCTGTTTGCAGTGAGTTGTCCTTCTAGGATATTGAAATTTATATCTATCAAAAGGGTAGGAAAGTTTTTAGTCATTATTTCCTCAAATACTCTTTCTGCCCCTTTTTTTATTTTCTTCTCTTACTAGGGCACCAATAATGCACATATTTTTATATTTTGAATTGTCATTCAATTCCCTGATAGGCTGATCCATTTTTTCCATTCTCTTTTCTTTCTGCTCTCGTTTTTTCAGTTCAGATGTTCCATCTTTGAAATCAATAATTCTGTGTTCAAGCAATTCAAATCTGCTCTTATGTGCTTCTAATGTATTTTAATCTTATCCATCATGCCTTTCATTCCCAGAGGTTCTGCTACTTTTCTCTGCAAACTTTCAAATTGTTTTTATCTTCACACAGTGTCTTCTTAATATCCTTTATCTCTTTAGTCATATTTTCTTTCAAATATTTAAATTGATTTAGGAGCATTTTGTGGTTATCATTGATTGTCTTAAATCCTGAATCTCTTCAGGCAGGATATTAGGTTTGTTCCTTTGGCTGGGCCATCTTTTCCTGTTTCCTAGTATGGTGTGTAATTTTTTGCTGATGTTTAGGCATCTGATATGTTGGTGAATTTCTCTGATGGCCAATTTCTCTCTCTTGCCTATTGTTTTTATTTTTTCACAGCTTTTCTTTGATATTTGATTCAACTTATCCTGTCTTTAAAATGGCCCAGTATAAGTTATCAAAGTCATGCCAGGGGCTCACTAATGGTGTGCAGACTTTCTCCCAGGGGTGGGATAAAGAGACTTCTAAAGCAGTCTCTGTCCATGAAATTTCCAGACTAGTCAGCAGATGGTACGCATTGGTACACGTTTCCATAAAGGTATATCACTCTTACTTTTCCTTTGCTTTCATCTGACCTGAACCAAGATTCAAATCAATTCTGCTGGTCAAATTAACTTAAGAAACCAGTGAATCTCCCTCCCTTTTCCCTTGTAACAGCTGACAGGGAGGAAGATGGTTGCACCCCTTTCAATTAGCTGAAACCAGGTGTTTTACCTCTGCAGAATATAACAGGAGTCGGGGAGAGGAGCTCTTCTTGGCAGCAGGATGTTTAGTAACTCACAGGTTGTTGTTTGAGCTTCTTCTTCTCTCTGACCTTCATTTTCATGGGAATTGTAAGCAAAGCCCTGTTATGCTTACCCCAAAAGTAAGTCCTTTGGCTTGCTTTTGCCTCTTTCTTCATTGTTTTTGAGAGATATCTGAGCATTATCTGCCTAATCTGATGCCTTATTTCCACCTGTGTGTAAATTTTAAAATATTTCAATGAAAGTTCTAAAGTACTTCATTTGATCTGGACTATTATTTCATTTCATGTACTTTGTTTGGCTTAGTTATTTTATTTATTCATGTATAATCTAAACTTACTCAAATGACACTTCCACTAATAAAGAATTGTATATCTGTAGTTGTTGGCAGTGAACACAATTGCTAGTGAATATAAAGCTTAAACTATGGGAGAGCTTTGCTATTATATTTCCTTTGAGAGATAATAGAGGAAAAACAGAAAATAACAATGAATTTTAGGGAAAGTACTAGAAACCTATGTGGTTAACTCTGTTTTCTTGGGTGAATGTGGAAGATCAATCATCAGATTTCCAGTTAAAAGCACTCATATTCTTAAGGAGAGAAAAACTGAATTATATGAGCTGTCAGCAAAATGTGAAATGCTGCTGTGCATGCTTTCCTTTATGAACTGGCATTGTTTTATACATTAACTTGTGTAAAGATGCATCTCTTACAACTTAAGTGTTGAACCAATTCAAAGAAAAAGTAAATTAAAAATATAAACTTGGTTATTTGACAGAGAAGATTAATTAAGGAATTTGTATCCAAAATTTTGCATATGTTTGAAGTGATTTTATGGCTTTATGCTGTCTTACCCCTCACCCAACCTCCCTCTTATTGAAGCTTAAATCATGGCATGTATTCTTTTAGAAACCAAGAAAAGGAAGAATACACATTAAAAGGCATCCAAATTGGAAAGAAAGAAGTCAAAATTTCTTTATTTGCAGATGACAAGATCCTATACATAGAAAACCCTGAGAAGTCTACAAGAAAGCTTCTAGAACTCATAAATGAGTTCAGTAAAATTTCAGGTTGTAAGATCAATGTGCAAAAATCAGTAGCATTTCTGTATACCAATAATGAACAAATACCATTTACAATAGTAAATAAAAAAAAAAAAAACAAGTACCTAGGAATAAATTTAACTAAAGATGTAAAAATCCCATACATTATTCAAGGAAATCAAAGAAGATTTAAATAAATGGAAGAATATTCCCTGTTCATGGATAGGAAGATTAAATATTATTAAGATGCCTATCCTATCAAAACTGATCTACACATTTAATGCAATCCCAAGAAAAGTCAACACAGCATTCTTTAATGAACTAGAAAAAATAGCTATGAAATTTGTTTGGAAAGGAAAGAGGCCCAAAGAGCCAAAGACATATTGAAAAAGAAAAATGAAATTGGAGGAATCACACTACCTGGCTTCAAAACATACTACAAAAGCTACAGTAGTGAAAACAGCATGGTATTGGCAACAAGGATGCCAAACCTACTCAACTGGGAGAGAATGGCCTCTTCGACAAATGGTGCCTGGAGAACTGGATATCCATATGTAAAAATATGAAAGAGGATTACCAACTCACACCTTATACAAAAATCAACTCAAGATGGATCAAAGACCTAAATATAAGAGCCAAGACCAAAAAGACTTTGGAAAACAATGTAGGGAAGCATTTACAGGACCTTTAATAGGAAATATCTTCATGAACTTCACACCAAAAGCACAAGTAGCATAAGGACAGATAAATAGGACTTCCTCAAATTTAAAGCCTTCTGCACCTGTTAATGGAAACTGGCAATATATTAAGTTTCATTTTTGAGGAAGTTTTGGATCACAGAGAGGCACCACTATGGCAGGGAAGGAATACTGGTGTGGGATGTTATTGATAGAGAGCACATGATTTGAAGGGAGTTCTCCAGGGAATGTATACAGGGTGCATAAAAATGTTTGGATATTTTCATAGTGGTTACAGTTAAAAACGACAACTGAGGGAGTGCTGAGTTCCTAACCAGGGGAGCTCTATCACAATTCCCCAATGGAACAGCAACAATCCCCCAAGTGCAATGACACAGACCAATAAAGAAAGATGGTCCAACAATGAGCCCTTGATACTAATGACTATGCTTGTGAGTCTGTGTGCCTGAAATAATAACTAGGCCTAGAGCTGCAGGGTACCTTTTCCCTAGCATGACACATGACTCCCAGGGATGAGCCTCCCTGGTTCCAAAGGATTACTACTAAGTACCTGTTGATGATGTAACTAGAAAATGACCTTGAATAAAAGGGTCAACTCAGATCAGCAGAATATCTCAGCCTACTTGTAACATCAGGTGTTAAAACTGCTTTTTGACCTTGAATAAAAGGAGGAAATGGAAAGGACAGATGAGTTTATATGACTATGAGTCTACAAAAAAGAGTCAGGAGGTCATCAGAGGGATCGCTCTTATGCATAACTCAGCAGGGTCCCAGAGACAGCCAAAGTAGATACAAGCCCAGGTATTGGTTCTTCTGAAGGCTACAGAGACCCAGGGGTTCTATGGTCATAGCAGATGGAGTTCAGTTACATGTCAGTTGACCCTATTTTGGAGTTTGTGTTCCTGAGCATGATGGAGTAGAACTCAGATGTGATCTTTGTTCACAAGCCTCTCCTGTTATTTTACCAGCTTTGTGGTTGGCACTGGGGTTTGTTGTGTGCTAAGGGGATCTGAATCTCTGGACTGTCCATGTGATAGCCAGGCCCTGAGTCTCAACAGACCTGCAATTCCTATCCTCTGGTTTATTGGGCTTACCCCAGCCAGCTAACAGGGAGGTGAAGAAGGTTGGCCACCACACCAGGCAGCCAAGAGTGCCTACAATTCTAAGTAAGAGAATTGCATCCACTGTCCATGTGGAATCTAAGCCCCCTCTTGATATAGAGGTGGAGTGGACATAAACATCCCGAGGTCCACAGGATGGAGGAATAGAGTATGGATTAGAGTGGGTTTACTGATTATTCTGGAACTATTGTAATTAGTAATGGAAGAAAAGGTAGCACTGATATGGAGAAAGTGACCATGGTAGCTGCTGAGATATGGAGAGGGAAGAAGAGATATGATGTGGGGGCATTTTCAGGACTTGGAGTTGTCCTGGATGTTACTTCAGGGACAGATGCTGGACATTGTATGTCCTGCCATGGCCCATGTTGTGGACTGGGGATGAGTGTAAACTACAATGTAAATGACTATCCAAGTGGTGCAGCAGTGCTCCAAAATGTATTCATCAAATGCAATGAATGTGCCACAATGATGAAAGAGGTTGTTGATGTGGGAGGAGTGGGGTGAGGGGGGTGGGGGCTTTATGGGGACCTCATATTTTTTTAATGTAACATTAAAAAATAAAGACAAAAAAAGAATACATGGAAGTTAGTGTGCTATGATTTTTCTCTTGTGTTATCTAAAGAAATGCAACATTATGTCACTTTTTAAAAAAGTATGCTCATCTGATTTCCTGGATATAGTCTTTAAAAATGCATAACCAGCTGATTTTATATTTGTATTGGGGGGAGGGGACATGTTAATTTCTCTTTCTTACTGTTTGCAGTTTCCTCTGCCATTCATGTTTTATGTTCAGTGTTTATGTAAGTGCTTCAAATATTTGTATCTCAGGATTTTAATGTGCCCAAACTGCAACTGAGTAGAGTGGATTGTTTGCTGGTGTCATGTTAATATTATACAATGAAATGTATAAAATTATTATCAATTTGATTGACACATGTTTGCAAATAAACTGTGGTGTTGATTAAAAAAAAGAACAGTATTAGATAGTGAATAGCGACAAATCCAAAGTTGGTCCTTTGGAAGGATTATTAAAAGGCAGACACCTTTAACATGATCAATAAATAAAAGATAGACAAAAACTCAAGTTATCAATATAAACATTGGAAATCTGATATTTTGCTGATAATAATGCAAAGTTGCAGAAAACATTGAAATGCCATTAAACAACATCTACTACAGTTACTGTATACTTTGTTTAGCAAGTTTGTTCCCAGATATTATTTTATAATACCATTAATTTTCTTAAAAAGCACCAATACCTCAACAATTAGAAGTGCCAGGTATAGAATTTTACTTGGCTGTACCAAAAACAATGTTACAAGTGCAGTTGTCTCACAGTATCAACATATCTGATTTTGTTTGCAATCAGTTTTAAAGAGCAGATGATCTAATTAAGCTCCAAGAGGGAGACAAGTATTACCCTTGGTTTAAAGTGAGATAACATATCCATTTCAGGGTCAGGCACCAAAACACTAAGGCTAATATTTCCAACATGCAGCCACTTAGATAAGGCACATGGGGCAAGTTCCTAACCAAAATGAACATACTAGTCTTTCTTGAGATTCTAAATAGGCCTAAAGATTCTCTTGTGTAAATATTTCATGTTGGAGAAAGAGACAAATTCAATTAAAGCTTCATAATTAGGATGAATTGGAGGGAGACCCTGAAAGAAGCATATTTACATGGACTATAGAGAGCTTTGCATAATACTTTTACTTAAGAAAAGGAAAATCTATCTAGAGAGCTTTGGTCTACTAAAAAAGTTTCAGCAGTTTGGAATAAAAGAAACAGCTTTATGTAAAATACAATGTTGCCAGTCCATTTTACTGTTTTAGGTAAAATTGTGGTACAGTGGAATTTTTCTTATGTACATTGTATCCTAAACTTATCTCTGAATTTATAATATTAGAGCTGAGAAAATAAATAAGAGTAAGGAATGCAAAACACGAGGTAAAATATTTGGGGAAAACAATGTAAAAGACTTTGAGAATGCAAATTATAAAGTCATATGTTTTATAAAGAGGGTTAACTCTGGCAGACATTGAGGATATTCAGAGATTGGAGCCAGCCACTGGGCCTTCCAAAAATCTTCCTATATTCTTAGAAAAATGGTGAAGTCAGAACTGACCCTTGTTCTCAAAATCATGGCTTCTGCCAAGCCCATTCTTACCTTCAGGAAGAAAGTTTCCAACATCCTTTCTTTCTCCTCACTAACAGGTAGCCCCGCTAATGAGGGAAGCAAACATCTGTGCTTCATTAACTCAATTACTATTATGAGTAGTATCGCTCCTGCTACCCTCAGAAAGAAAGTGAAGCACAGTGGTTAAAATGTGAACTTCAAAATTGAAAGTCTGGAAACCACCTCTCTACCCATAATGCTCAATTCCTGTGGGGATAGTACATACATTTTCAGAGATCTTGGAAACTAGAGCAACTACGACAACCACACATGGAACATTTACTACATGCTATTCCTTGAATTGAACAAGGAACTTTTTTGCTTGTTTTGGATTATGAGTGATTTTATTGTATTATTTCTGATGCAGTGTCTTCATATGCTGCTCTGCTCCTGCTGGGGAAGTCATTGACACACCTGGCAGCCATCTCCAGCTCTCACCTACCCTCACCAGTCCCACACTGTCTCTTTTTCTCTTGGGTGCAGATGTTTCCATATAGTTACATTCTGCAGCCTGGGGGAGACATTAGATGTAATGAAAAGACCTGAACATACTGGAAACCTTGAAACCAGGAACAAGCAACCCCAGCTGCTTATCAGGGCAGAAACTCTCAGTCTCAGGGCCCCTCACCCTGGATTTTATAAGCCCACCCTCAGTCAGCACAGACTTCTCTCTACTCTGATGTGAACCTGGGCCTGAGAACTGCCATTCACCAACTCGTCCCAAGCAGTTTGCTTCCTTCAGAAACTTCCAGGATGGTATCTCTTCACTTGGTCTTTGGGATCCTTTGTGCTGTAGTGTTAGTAACAAAGCAGTCATTCACTCAGAGTTTTGGTTATGCCTGGGCATGTGTTCCTACGATGTACCACATAGCAACTTGCTCCCCAGATCCTGAAGAATGCTTGATCCTTCTCATGTTCCCTCCAGTCAAACCCCAAAAATACCCAAATCTGCTTCTGACTCACCAGATATATATATATAATATTTTTCTTATTAGAGACATTGCAGGTTGACAGAAATATATAATGCATAAAATGTATAAATACAAAGTTCTCATATACCACCCTATTATTAACACATTGCATTAGTGAGACACATTTGATGATTGATGCAATAAAACATTTTTATACTTGTACTGTAAACTAAATATAGTCCTTTTAAAATGGAGTTCCTCATTTTGTTCAAACTTATGCATGTTTGTTTGTTTTTTCCTGTGTGCTTGGGAATTTGACTTTCATTTTTTTATTTTTATTTTTAAATAAGCTTTAGATTACATAAGTGTTACATAAAAAATATAAGGGATCCCATATGCCCTACTTCCTTCCTCTCCCACAGTTTCCCACATTAATAACATCATTCATTAGTGTGGTACATTTGTTAAAAATGATGATGACATATTGAAGCATTGCTACTAACCATGGGCTAAAATTTACGTTATGTTTTATACTCTATACCACATAATTTTGTAAGTTATGACAAAATATACAATGGAATGTATCCATCACTACGTCATGCAGGACAAATCCAGTGTCCTGAAAATGCCTCTATATTATACCTAGTCTTCCCTCTTCCATCCCTCAGAACCTCTGGTGTCAACTGCATTTACATCAATGATTAGAGTTCTTCCATGCTGGAATAATAATAAATCTATGGTAGAATAATAATAAGTCTACCTTAGTCCATTGTTCCTTCCCCAATCTTGAGAATTTGGGGATGGTGATGCTTATTGAGAGGGAGCTTAAATCCCATGGAATTGATGGCTGGAACTACCTTGCTTGCAGTTGCAGACACTCTCTATTCCTTGGGAAGAGTTTTGTCCATCATCTACTTGTTAGTTGTCCTGGGTGAGTCCAATGAACTGGAGAGTAGGTTTTGCAACTCTGCCACTGGAGCCCTGAATCTTATGCTTTTTAAAAAATGTTTTATTCTAGTAGTATATATATATATATGTATGTATGTATGTATATATATATGTATATATATGTATGATCTAAAATTCTCCTTTTAATCACATTCACATATATAATTCAGTGCTGTTAATTATGCACATAATGTTTTGCTACCATACCCAACATCCATTATCAAGACTCCTCATTCAACTACAATAGAAATTCTGTATACTTTAAGCATTAACTCCCCATTCCTTGACCTCAATTCAGCCCCTGGTAATCTATTCTAGATTCTGACTCAATGAATTTCCTTATTCTAATTATTTCATATCAGTGAGATCAAACAATATTTGCCCTCTTTGTCTGGCTTATTTCACTCAACATAATGTCTTCAAGGTCATCGAAGTTGTCACATGAATTAGAAATTCATTCCTTCTTAATGCTAAATATTATTCCATTATGTGTATATACCACATAGTGTTTATCCTTTCATTAGTTGATGGGCACTTTAGTTGCTTCCATCTTTTGGCAATTGGAAAAATGCTGCTATGAACACCAAAGTGCATATACCTTGAACAAGGAAGTTTGCATGGTTTCCGTCCAAGATTACAGAGCTAGACTATCATAAAAATTTGTTTCTGACTCCAGAACTTAAACTCGGCCTCCATAATGTACTCAGTACATACCCCGCATGTGAGAACATAGTCTAACTGCCAGTGTTGTAATATATGAACTAGAATAAAATATGAGACTGGCTCAAATTCTTGTACACTCATCTGCTATTTTCATATTCCTTAACAAAAGAGGGTTAGAAAATTTTTGCCAGTCCTCTTTTCTCTATGGTAGACCCAATTCAGATGATGGCTAATTTTACAATAAAAAAATCCAAAAATAAATATTTTATGTACTTTTAGTAGAAAAGTAATCTAAGAGACATTTAGCAAAAGGATAAGAAAAACTATTTGAAATCAAGAAGGTTTTGACATATTTAAGACATAATGTCATCAAAATCATAGGCCTTGTAAGTTCTTTTGGAGACTGCTAGAAAAGTTTAAACTTATCTACATCTTCCTTCTAATAGAAACTTAAAGACAGATATAAATATGATGTAAAGAGTGATGAATAGGAAGAGTTTGACTGCATCAATAAGTCATGTAGAATTGTGTCATATTACTTCCTAATTTAACCTTCCACATTTATTTCTTGTCTCATTGAAGCTTTCTAAGCTTCATCCGCACTTGTAATATCTAACCTCCTTGCAACTTAAATAATGTTTCACTGAAATATGAGTGTTTATAAGCCAGTTAAGGTATTAGTTTATTAATATTCACTATGGTGGACTTGAAATGTTTTTAATCTAAAATTTCATATATTAACTGGCAGGATTGTTATTTTACATATTTATGAGCCAAACTATTTTTTCATTAGCTTGGGATTACATTCCCATGCTGAGCAAATAATTGATTGAATTTTTGTATTTACTCATTTGTCAGATTATTGTAGATGCTGAGAGAGGTTCAATTATTTTTGTATGAAAAGGCCAGGACTCATAATAATTTGGGGAAGGAAAAAGTAATTTATTTACAGCCAGCCAGACTCTGGAGCATTCTGTTCAAAACCTGAGCCCTGAATAAAATTTTTGACTTCTTTTTATACAGAGGAAAGGCCAAATGGTTCTTTGTTTCAGTGCTCAATAAGTTTGAATTAACATATATCTTCCACATCCTATGTAAGCATTTAGCACATTTGGTTTGGAATTTCCCTGAATATTTAAAGTTTATAGAGTTTGCATTGCCAAACTGTTTTTCTGGGACTGGAGTTGTTGTCCATTTACCAAGGGCAGGGCTGTCTCATAGCTCAGGACACATACAGCTCAGGTTATCTACAAAGAGATGAAGAGCTCCCCCACCTATAGCCTACATCATTTCCCCCATTTATGCCAGCTTAACGTGCTAAGCTTTGGCATAATTATTGTTGGAATTATGAGGTAGATGGATGTTCATTGTTTTGATTGATTATCCCACTTATCAATTTCCCAGTGAGGGCCCAAAGGCAAAGTTCCTTGGGGTTATCCTCTTTTCAGAAGAAGTTCTCATCCTGGACAGTAGAATCCTGGGGGTGGGGCCCACCAGCAGTTCATCGTGGGGGTTATTGGTGCTTATGTGGATTTCTTGACAGGCTCCAGATCCATCTATTAAGTTTATTTTATCCTTAGTGAGTAACAACTTTAATCTTAAAGGAATGCTGAAGGGAGATGATTCCTTTTCTGTAACTACTTCCTGCTGGCCATGGGTTGTAGTCCTTACCTAACAAGGTGTAAAAACTTTGTTATTTTATTTTGGCAGGAGGAAGATGGATCTGGCATTCTGTATGAAGCTGGATGAAGTTTTCATACGGTTAATAAGATGTTCATTCTGAAAGAAACAAACAATTTAAATTTTGGAATAACCATTTTTTTTTTAAAGAGGACATTGGAATACAGAGGTAGACAAGGTTAGGTGTCTATAAAGATGGCACCTTTATAAAAGTTGGTAGGGAACTGTATATATATATATATTTTTGTTGTTGTTGTTATTTATTTTCAGAGAGAAATTGTAATAGATAACACTATTAGTTACTTAGCTTTGTTTTGAAGATGCATTTCAGGATGTTTAATGATTGGCATTCATGTGCTCTGTCAGGTGCTTCTGGTGAATTGGCAACTTTAGGGCAGTTGGTTTCATTCAGGATTAGTGCGCCAAGTTGGAAATTCTCTTACCTTTTAGCTGTGGGAATGATCAGAACTACAGAATAATGATGTTTTACGTTTGGCTTTAATTGTATAATTCCTGATAATTTTAACACTTCAACTGGTGACCCATCACTAGCAAGCAAGACTCATTTTGCTACACAGTAGAGTACAGGAGAGTAGTAGTGTGGCTGAGCCTGGCACCTATTAACCAGCTCCCTGGAAGCCACTGGTTGCCGCATTGTTTTTTTAGTTAAGATGGCTATTTTATTTTACAGACATGTTCATTAACTAGAAGATGAAGTTTGCCAAGAGTTTAACATGTCTAATGTACTTTTGTACTTGATGTAGAATAGAAAAGATAACATTATAATTATTAGGCATATATTTAGAACAAGATAAAGGTACAGCAGTTAATATTAATTAATGTGTACCTAATGCATAAGGATTCTGAGTTGCAATTAATAGTTTCAAGTTTCAGGTTTGTAATACTTTACATGTTATCTCTCCACGGGAACAGGCCATAATGCCAATTGTGTTTAAGTTTTTCTCACAGTATTCTGGTAATCATGGCTCCACTTAGTATGTTCTTCACATAGTGAGCAAGTTGCAACATCATTGATCCTAGAGAGAAGTTAAGAAGGTAGTTTCCAGTATTTTACTGGCCTGGTGCATAATGCTCTCTGGCACTATGGAACAGTGTCAGTCTGGAGGCAATATCCATTGCACATTTGGCTGTATGGAGCACCATTGGCTGCCACAAGAGTTTGAAACTGCAACATAGTTTCCATTGACTTCAGGAGCACAACCAGAGACCTGATGTAGTAACTATTTCTATTGTTTGTTGGATCAGTGACCCATCAAATAAGTCCTATGGAGAGGCAACCTATTATGTATTCAAGGCTTGATTTGAATGCACAGGAGAGTTTGACAATGTTAAATTTTATCCTTTGTTTTTATATATTTTAAACATTTTAATGCAACACATCATGTATCAAATGACTTTGTTTACTTCTACAATTTTACCATGAAGATATTAGTAGGTATTTTATTTTAGTAATAGAGGGGGAAAATATTTTTCTTTGTTAAAATGTAAACAGAAGTTTCCTAATGCAATCAAGGTAAATTTTCATTACCATTTACTTAAATATGCACCTTGTGGTGACTTTCAGACAGGTTTAATACCATGAAGTTACTTTTGGCCATCAATACCAATCCAGGTTTTTAGTTAACAATGGCTTTAAGAACTAAAATCATTTAAATGCTTTAGTTTGGAAGTTGTTTCTTTTACAAACTTTTTACAATTGACACAATTTTAGACTCACAAATGTACTTCACATTACAATTGGCAACCAATGGAAGCTCCATCATGCATTTGAGAGAGAGCAGTTTTATACTTAATTTAATTTCATTAGACATGAGCTTACATTTTCCATTATTTTAAGATTCAACACATACAATGTTAACTTATTAGCCTGGTAATCACAAACCCAAGAGATAATACTTGAGCAAAACAAGTTGAAATTGTTATTGATTAAAAAAAGAATGTTCTTTTCCTTTTTACAGAGGTGTAAAACCTTTTATTTATTTTTTATAATTTTAAAACTGAATAATATTAAAAGCATACTGACTTTTAGGCTCTGGAATATAAAGCAATTATTTAATATGTTTCAATTATAATTTAATAATTTAATAAGGATTTCATAGCTTTTAACAGTTCTGTATAGTCTTTTTATACCATTTAGCTTAATTTGGGTTTTAGAAATATATATATATATATATATATAACTTTATATCTGCGTATTTAACTTTAGTAAATAGGCAGACGAATGGTTTTATGCAGAAACACCATTTAAAACCTTTTTCTTTGCTGGTTAATTTAAAATATGGTTCCCTCACTGACTTTTCTAGTTACATTGCTGTTTGGAGGGAACCTGGCAAGCATTTGGGCTTTTATTTAGACTGGAAAGAAACTGGGTAGCTTTTACTCATTTTTTTTTTCCTTTGAGACAACCTGAACAATGGGGGAGGGTGGTTGTTTAGTAAGGCCTGGTACCCTAGGAAGAGTATTGCTTATTTCTGGAAAACCTGGCTACAGGTATTTGTGGTTTCTGGTAGAAATGACCAATCAGAATTAATTTATATTATTGTAAATGCCAAGGGAAAAGACAGTTTTTCCTTTAAAAGGGTAAAAAGGAAATGAGAAGATTAAAAATATTTAGAATGGCATAATAGTGATATGCACCAGCCCCCTTTTTAAAATTTAATTATAAATTTTAAAGTTTAATTATTAAGTTGAACAGCTAAGGGGTGAAATTAGCTATAAAATAACTATAGGATAATTTTAAGTAATAACCATCATTATTACAGTAAGCATTACATAAACTTGAAGTAGCCATAAATAGAGGCAAATTAATTCAATATCACTATTACAATAGCCAAAATCCAGCCCACATTTAGTCCATTGTAATAGCTTTAGTTTTATATATACATATATATATATACAAATAAAGGTACTTACACAATGATTTTAATTCTTTGTTACAGTTTTTAGTATATTCTATTTTAAGATGAATTAAATGCCTTTATTAATTAAGTTACAAGAACCTTATTAGTAACAGCCCTGTGATGCTTTCCTGTTTTATCGAGTAACTGAACAAATTTCATCTGTGGGTTATGCATTTAATTCCCCAGCAAGACAATATTGGCTTTTAAACATTCATTTTAAGTTACCTTTTACCATAATTTTTAGGCACAAGCAGACTGACAAAATCCAAACACAGATTTTAAAGTTGAACACAAAGTTAGCACAGATTAAAACCAAATTCCATATCTTAACATTTTAAGGAACTCCCTGACCCTAACTGATGACATATGAGGTCTTATTTCAATTACTATTTGCACCTTTTATAGGCACAATTGAATTTAAACTGAGAAGTTTGAGGTTTATTGTTTTCAAGCAATAGCCTCTTACCTTTAGACAAGTTTACAGCTTTAAAATATTCCAAAGCATTTTTACATAGACTTACAAAGAGAAAGATTCAGAAAAGCAGAACCTGGGCAGAATGTAAATTTATTTTGGCCTTTAACACTTTAGGAAGGAAACTTTACTGCATTTATTCTGGTATTGCTTGGTGCCCCCCTTTACCTCCCCCCCTTGCAGGCAGTCAGGTGCATACCAATTAAAGAGGAATGTGGCTTATGAATAAAAGGTGTGAAATCACTGAAAAGGGGCAAGCTGCTCCCCTTCCCAGCTCTCCACTTATACATCATCCTAAAGGGAGGAGGGGAGAGAAGATAATGGTGATAAGTGCCTGGTTGCTAAAATGACTTGAAAGATCTTTTCAAATTTGGCACCTTTCTGGGGGACCCCTGCCCTGGCAGGACTATGATTTAAGTTACTGATTTTACTAGCTGCTTTGACTGGGACCAGTTTTAATAAACTTGGGTGTGTGTTATGGGCACAGACACTGACAATTTCCATGCTTCAGCAAATGGGGTGAACCCAGAGAGGCAAGACAGAAGAGCATGTGCACACACATTCAAACACTGCAGTTTTGCTTTATGAACTACAATCAATTAATTTCTTTGCCAGTGGTGAGAGGGTCCCAGTTTAACGAAATTTTACCACTCTTAACACCAGCTTTAGCAGACAGACAGAAGCACAAAACTTATTAATCTGACTCACAATTTTATATATATTTTCTTCAGCATGGCTGCCACTGCAGCCATTACAAACTTTAGAAACATTACATTAACATCTGAACAAACTTTAGAAACAAACATTAACATCTGAACAGGATCTCCTGCTTACACTTGCTGTCTATAAAGTGAATTCATCTGTAATTCAGCACCATAACAAAAGATTCTGGCTAGACCTTTTCACTGTTTAACTTTACACCCAGACCAAGCTTCACTAGACAATGATCCATTTTCCTGTAAACAAGTTTCTAAAAATCCAAACCAGTTTCCAGAATTTAGGACTCAAACCTATACATATCCCTTCCTATTATAATCAAGCCTTCACTACTTCAGTAGAGATAAGAGCAGAACTAGATGCACAACGTATTTCACCAAATACAACACTAGGTTTTTTAACCCTTTTTTTTTTTTTCTTTTTTTCTGACCTGGAGGAGATGGCTTCCCCCTGAATTTCTGAAGGTAACAGGGCCTCCTGGGAGGTGATCAGGCTCCTCTCTAGCAATTAAAGCTAGGGCTTTCCTTACTTTATTCTCCCCAGGGAGTCTTACCTTCTTCCATATGTGGAGTCTTTTTTCATTCCCAGAATTTTTTCTGACTTCTGTTGCCCCTGATTTTCATCAGGTAGATTCTGGTGGAGCCCACATCTTTTCTGGACTAAATATAATCCAGAGGTGCCCAGATTTGTGGTTCACCTGACATCCTTCCAGCTTCTTCAGGGATCCAGAAGGGGTAGCGAAATGCTACCTTCTCTGATCTTCATTTGCGAATTCTGGATGAGCCCCCAAATGTTATAGACATTGAGAGATGTTCAATTACTTGCGTATGAAAAGGCCAGGACTCATAATAATTTGGTGAAGGAAACAGTAATTTATTTATGGCTGGTCAGACTCAGGAGCTTTCTGTTCAAAACTTGAGCCCTGAACAAGATTTTTGAGTTCTTTTTATACAGGGAAGGGCCAAATGGTTCTTTGTTTTAGTGCTCAATAAGCTTGAGTTAACATGTGTCTTCCACATCCTGGGTAAGCATTAGCCCACTTAGTTTGCATTTTCCCTGAATATTTAAAGTTTATAGAGTTTGCATTGCTAAACTGTTTTTCTAGGACTGGAGTTGTTGTCCTGGTTACCAAGGGGAGGGCTGCAGTTCTCACTGTCCCACATGCACAGCTTGGGACACATACAGCTCAGGTTAACTACTAAGAGATGAACAGTCCCCAACCCACTACCTCCATCAAGATGTTTTTGCATTCAAGAGTTATTGTGCTAAGGGATAGAAAATGACAGTTAGAAAAACAACTAGAAAATAGATCATTAATATAGATGAATTTGTGAATGGTGGAAAGACGGTAGAATAGACAGTTTGTAGACACTGTCCTTCTGGCAAAACAACTATTAAACAGGCAGGAACTGTCTGAAACAATTATTTGAAACTTTGAATGTTAGAAGAACTGTGTACAGCACAGAGGGAAAAGCAGAAGGAAGAGGGTGATAAGTTATAATAAAGAACATTAAATTGCTCTCTCCATGCCAGCACCTAGCAGTGAAACAGAAAGCTCCCGAGTCTGACTGGCTGTCAATAAACCATTTTTCCTTCTCAAAATCATTCCTGAAGAAACAAGCCCCGGGAGAGAGACAAGACTTGTCCCAGCCTGCAGCTGGGACTGGAGGAAGCTGGAACCTCGCCCTTGGTGGGAGGCGGGAGACTGAACCCTCGCAGACGTTGCCTGCCATTTTCCATGGCAACAGATTCCAGGTGAAAAGGAACCACTGGTACCTTGAGTTGGACTCTTTAGGGCCTTGTGACTATAAGTTTCTACCCCAAATAAATACCCTTTATAACAACAACAACAACAACAACAACAAAAAATCATTCCTGAGCCATGGCCTCTCTATACACAAATAATTGAACCTCTCTCAAATTCTACAACATTTTTGGCGACTCCGCCGGGACAGCAAACGAAAGCCAGAGATGGTACCATTTTTCTGTCCCTTCCAAATCCCCAAGGAAGCCAGGAGGACTCAGATGAACCCCAAATCTGGGCTCCCCTGGATTAAATTTAATACAGAAAAGATGTGGGCTCCACCAGAGTCTTCCCGACAAAAATCGAGGGCAATGGAAGGTCTGAAGAGAAAGATTCTGGGAATGAAAAAGAACTCTGAACATGGAAGAAGGTAAGATTCCCAGGAGAGTACAGTCTGGAAAGCCCTAGCTTTAATTGCTAGGAAGGCAAGGCTGATCACCTCCCAAGAGAACCCTAGTAGCCCCAGAAAACTGGGGGGAAGTGGTTCTCTCTAGGCCTGGGAAAAGGAGAAAAACTGCGGAAAAGCCCTGGTGCTTTAGGTTTGTCTAACTGCATGTTAAAAGCTGGTACTGGTCTCACATACACTGAAGGAGTAGAGTCTTGATATAGGTTCGAGTCCTAATGTCCTGGAGAAAAACTGGGAAAAAGCCCTGGTGTTTTGGGTTTGTCTAACTGCATGTTAGAATCTGGTACTAGTCTTATATCCACTAAAAGAGTGGAGGCTTGATTTTAATAGGAAGGGCTATTTATAGGTTCGAGTCCTAATGTCCTGGAAATTAGTCTGGATTTTTAAAAAAACAAAAAACTTGGTTACAGGAAAATAGATCGGCTTTTCTAGTGGAGCTTGGTCTGGGTGTAAAGTTAAACAGTGGAAAAAGTCTAGCTGAAATCTTTTGTTATGGTGCTAAATTGTGAATGAATTCACTTTATACCAAATGTTTAAGTGTTCTGAGGTTTGTGATGGCTGTGGGGGCAACCATGCTGAAAATATATATATAGAATTTATGGTTCAGATTAGTGACCTTTGTGCGTCTGTGTCAGCTCAATGCTAGTGTTGAAGCTGTGTGGTTATGTAAAGTAGAATTCTGTTGAGGTGGAACCCTCCCTTGCCATTGGCAATGGGGTGAAATGATTATGGGGCAAAAGTGAAGAGTCTGGATGTTTGCGGAGTCTAGATGTTTGTGCATGCTCTGCTGTCTTGTCTCTGGTCTGCCCCTTTGCTAAGGCTTTGGAGGCCATCTGTGTCTGCGCCACGCACCCAAGTTTGATGGGGCTGCCCAGTCAGGGTGGCTGGGTCCCTGGGAGAGTTGCCAAATTTGAGTAGGTTCTGTCTGCCCACTTAGGCTGAAAGCTGGAAAGGGGGGAGCGGCTTGCCCCTTTCCAGTGAATCCACACCTTCTATTCATAAGCCACATTCCTGTTTGATTATTGTGCACCCCACTGCCTAGAAGGGGGTGAAGTGAAGGGGGTGAAAAGCAGAATCAGAATAAAGACAGTAAAGTTCCCTCCTTAGGGTGTCAGAGTCAAAATACATTTGCATTCTGGCCAGGTTCTTAGAAGGTGTTGTAGTAACTTTAAGTAAGAGAATGTGTTCTGTGAAAGTAAAATTTGTCTTAAAGGTATAAATAATTATAAAAGTTTAACAAAGCATTGTTTAAATTAAGGTATCTAAATGGCTAATTGCAGAAAGTCATTATTAAACAAAAACTAAATTGATAATAATAATAATAAAAAGTAATTTTATAACAAGAAAATTTGTCGGCAGCCAGCCTTCCCTGCCAACTTGATTCCAAAAAACTGTTTCTGGTATTACATGCTACTAAGTATTTAAAGTGAAGAAAAGTTAATTATTTTAATAAGTTTGTTTAGTATTAATGGCAATTATATGTTGTAAGAAGTTTGTCTGGTAACTTAGTTTGTGGGATATATAGAATGTGTCTTTATTGTCAAGGAAACAGAAGATGATTTTGTCCTAAGATAAAATAACTGATTATTAGAAAGAGTAGAGTGTAGGAAAAAATCTGAATGAATACTGAAAGTGTAGAAGATTTGTAGAAGGAAAATTTTGTGATTAAAATTGAGTAAGATCAGTATACGAAAAAAATCTGTTTTATCAAAATAGCTTCCTGTGCTTTAATCTCATCATTTCCTCAGTGTTTGAAGAAAGGGTCTTATCTCTTTTAAAAGAACATTATGTTCTAGAAATCAAATCCTGAAAAGTAGCTTTTTATTTCAAACTAACTGCAAGAGATTTATTCTTTTACCTTAAAAGGAAAATTAAAGTAATGGTTAAGTTTATTTAGTATGTTATAAGTCAAATAAAGTGTTTAAAGGTGTTATAAAATTAACAGGTTTTGAAAAATTAATAAACTGTAACTAAGTTAAAATCATTTATAAGTGCATTTATATTATAAAACAGTGGAAAGATAATAACTGAAATTATAGCTGAGTGAATTTAGCCTGAAACTATTATTTAAGTGTAAATTCTAAACGAACCTTTCCTTTGTTTATGGTTACTTCAAGCCTAACCTGGCTTCTGCCCCTACAGGGCAGAGAAGAGCTGAGACATCACTGTCACCTGTCCTGGTATTAGTAACCCTTTCTCTCATGAATTCAAGTATAAACTAAATAAATTGCTGCCTGATGGAATAAGGTTAAATGACCACTGGAGTTTTATTATCTTCAAAATCAAAAAGGAGTGTAGAGGAGGAGAAGTCTCCTGCCTTGACAGTCAGTGTTCCTAAGAGTGGCAATTCATGAGAGAAACCAGTCTGTCTCCCTGAGGCTTCAAACAGCCTCAGTAAATATATATAAAATTAATCTTGTTGCTTATCCAAAATTCTGCTAAATTCAAAGTAAAATATAAAGTTCTGAAACAAAAATATAGTGCTAAAGCATTGAGAACATTTTGGTTGCAGTCCATTAATTAAGAAAGAAAATTCTTGTGTAAAACTGCATGGTCATAGTGTAAAACTGCACAGTCATAGTGCAAATTAAGAAAGTTTCAAGAGTCTTTGAAATGTTTTGCAGTCACTTGTTTTGTAAAAATTAGAAGTTTAAAGTAACTAAAGTTATGTTTTTGTGTCAAACTATTCATATCTGCCTATTTGCTCAAATTGTTAAGGTTAAATATGCAGTTATATACGTAATATATATTTCTGGACCCCAAATTAAGCTAAACAATATGTAAAATAATGCAAATTATAAGTAATATCAATGAGTTGTGTTTCTGTGTCTCTTTGTCTGCCCATTTGCTCAGTGTATGTCTTCATACATCAGAATATTAATATCAAATTAACAAATGAAAATTCTTAAAAGAGCTCTATTCAAATTGTTAAAAAATTAAATATGCAGTTATATATGTAAATAAATACTCTTAAAGCCCAAATTAAACTAAGCAAGATGAAAAAGTCATATAGAAATCTGATTATAGAAACAATTGGGAAAAGGCCTCCTCTTTGCAAGAGCTTTAAAGGCAAGACTAGGTGTGGCAGATTAAATTTATCTACTAGGCTAGGGAATTAAGAATCAGTTTGCCCTGTAATTTCCCAGTTGAAACCGTTTGTCAGCCATAAAATGTAAAAAAAAAACAACAAAGATTAGGTTAGTTTTCACATAAAAAAAGTTGATTGGTGTAACCTGGTGGCCTGCTGCCTCAGTCTCCCACTCCCGGGTTGGACAGCAGTAGAGAAGACCAGCTTAGGCCAGTCCTATGGGCAGTGAAACGATGCCCAAGAAGAAGCTAGGTCGGTGCCATTTCAGCACTAAATTCTATTTCTTATTTAACAAAGGGGAGCAAGTAAAAACTAAAATGGTTAGAATGTGATAGAGGAAGCAGTTAAATCATGAACTTTTGCATGGGAAAGTTAGATTTTAGATAAGCTGTAACTTCTGAAGTATCCAATCTGTAGAGAAACAGAGGAAGAGCTTGCATGCTAGGCTTAAGGGTATAAACTGTGTCATTTTTCTTTGTTCGGGGCGCCAGCCATATCTGGCTCTGCACCCCTCCTTGCAAGATTGAGAATAAATTCTTTTCTTCTCCACAATCTGGTGAGCCTTATTTTCTTCTAGAAAATTTCTTTCCAACAAAATAAAGGTAATTAGTGGCTCTATTAACAAATTTCAATAAGTAAAGAAAAGTCCATAAAAACTACAGAGAGATCTTTCCTGGATTATGATTAAACAAATTAAGTAATTGTGCAATGTGTTTTAAAACCTGGTAGTAAGTATGCTTTTAAATTATTCATTTTCATAACTTAAACAAAGAGAAGTTTTTAGCTTCCTGTAAGGAAAAAAAAGAACATTCCTTGCATAAAATATAATGGTTTCAATTTTATTTAACTTGAGTGTAATCTCCCATAGTTAATTTATAAACTAAATTAACATATGTACAAAATCTTTACAGTAATGAAAAATATAAGTTCACATTCATGAAATTAGGCAAAAGAAAAAAGATTGTAGATATGCTCTCTTAAATAAATGGAGTAAATTTCTTTGGTTTGTAATTGTAATTTAATAAGTTTATTTAAACATGAGGTGGCTAGTCAATGTGCTTATAGCCAATTATAAAGAGTTTGTAAAACATCTTACAAACTGAAAACGTTTAAATAGTTCTAATTGTAGAAGTCATTGTTAACTAAAAACTTAGATTAGTATTGGTAGCAAAAATAACTTTGTGATAATAAAACCTGTCTGAAGGCCACCACAAGGTACATATTTAAGTAAATGGTAATAAAAAGTTGTCTTGATTCTATTGAAAATCTTCTGTTTTCATTTTAACAATGAAAAATAATTTTTTTCCCCTCTATTACTAAAGTAAAGTACCTACTGTTATCTTCATGATAAAATTGTGTAAGTAAACAGTCATTTAATATATGATGTGTTGCATTAAATTGTTTAAAATATATATATATATATATATAAATAAGGAATAAACTTAAACATTATCAAACTCTTGTGCATTCAAACCAGGCCATGTATACATTGCATTTTGCCTCTCCATGTGAGTTATTGGCTAGGCTGGTCACTGACCCCTCAATTAAAATATTTGCTATATCAGCCTCTGGTTCTGCTCCTAAAGTCGATGGAAACTATGTTGGTTTCAAGCTCCTGCAGCAGCCAATGATGACTCACTACAGCCAAGTGTACAATGGACATCGCCTCCAGACTGGCACTGTTCCATAGTGCCAGAGAGCACTATGCACCAGGCTAGTAGAATACTGGAAAATCTCTCTAGGATCAATGATGCTGCGACTTGCTCACTGCATGAAAAACATGTTAAGTGGAGCCATGATACCAGGATACTGTAAGTGAAACTTAAACACAATTGGCATTATGGCCTGCTCTCATGGAGAGATAACATGTAAAGTATTACAAACCTGAAACTCAAAACTAATAATTGCAACTCTGAATCCTTATGCATTAAGTAATACATTAGTTAATATTAAGTGCTGTACTTTTATCCTGTACTAAATATATGCCTAATAATTATAACGTTATCTTTTCCATTTTGGATCAAGTGCGAGAGTATATTGGACATGTTAAATTCCTAGTAAATTCATTTCCTAAACAGTTAAAAAACATGTCTATAGAATAAGGTGGCAGTCTCAGACAGGCTCAGTCAACTTGCTATATTCTGTTGTACTCTACTGTGTAGCAAAAGTGAGGCTTTTGCTTGCTGATGGTGAGTCACCTATTAAACAAGTCAAAATTGCTAAAAATTGTACAATTAAAACCAAGGTGTAAAAAACCTTTATTCTGTAGTTCTGATCACTCCCACAGGTGAAAATGAAGAGAATTTCCAACTTAGTGTTCTAATCCTGAATGAAGCCAGTTGCCCAGGGAGTCCCAGTTCACCAGGAGCATCTGACGGAGCGAATGAATGCCAATCATTGAACAGCTTGGAATGCGTCTTCAGACAAAGCTAAATGTCTGTTGCAATTTCTCTCTAAAGATAAATAACTTAAAAAAGAATATATAGGCTGTTCCCACCAGCTTTTAAGAAGGAGTGCCATCTCTATAGGCACCTAACCTTGTCTACCTCTGTAATCCAATGTCCTCTTTTAAAAACGGGTATTCCAAATTTTTAATTAAGTTTGTTTCTTTCAGATGAACATTTTATTAACCATATGAAAACTTCATCCAACTTCGTACAGAATGCTGGATCCATCTTCCTCCAGTTAAAATAAAATAAGAAGTTTACACCTTGTTAGGCAATGACTGCAGCCCATGGCCAGCAGGAAGCAGTTACAGAAAAGAGATCATCTCCCTTCAGCATCCCTTTTAGATTAAATGTGTAAACTCTTTAAGGGTAACACAAATTTAATAAATGGATCTGGAACCTGACTAGAAATCCACGTGAGCACCAATGGCCCCAGGATGTCTGCAGGGGGCCCCTGCCCCAGGATTCTGCTGTCCAGAATAAAAACTTCTAAACTTCTAAAAACAGTCCTGGATGCTACACTAAAGATTAATGGATCCACCTCATAGCTCCAACAATAATTATGCCAAAGCTTAGCAAGTTAAATTTTGGCAAAGGGGGGAAATGATGTGGGCTATGGGTGGGAGGCTCTTTGTCTCTTCAGAGATAACCTAAACTATCTGTGACTTGTGGGTGTGGGATGATAAAAGGCTACAGTCCCATGGCAAGGACTCCAGTCCCAGGAAACAGTTTAAAAATGCAAGGTCTATAAACTTTAAGTATTCAGGGGAAATGCAAACCAAATATGCTAAAAGCTTACCTAGAATACCTAAGGTCCATGCTAAAAGCTTACCTAAGATGTGGAAGATATATACGCTAATTCAAGCCTATTGAGAACTGAAACAAAAGGACTGTTTGGCCTTTCCTCTCTGTATAAAAGGGACTCAAAATCTTGTTCCAGGCTCAGGACTGAAACAGAAAGCTCCCGAGTAAGGCCGGCCGTCAATAAACCATTTTTCCTTCTCAAAATCATTCCTGAGTCCTGGCCTCTCTATACACAAATAATTAAACCTCTCTCAAATTCTACAACACCAGCACCCATCCCCCATTCTTACAGCAAGTAGTCATTGAGTCCAAGCCTTGGCTAGCTTCCTGCTGACAGAAAGAGTTCCTATTCACCAAGAACAGGGTCAGGCATCATAGATCACTGATCTCAGATTTTGATTAATGAATTCTGATTGCTGGGGGAATGACTTTGAGGGTAGCGGTTGTTTTAACCCTCCCTGGACAGCAGTAGTGGTGGTAGGAACTTAAAGATGCTGCTGAATCAGTTACTTAAAGGGCTGCATTTGCTGGGTAGTCCAGGAAAACCCAGCTTTGGGGAGCCAGCAGAGAAACTTTGTGCTTTTCCAGATCCTTCCCAGGGCACAATGGAACTGGAAAAAAGTTCCTGGCCTTCTTTGGAAAGTATTTTCAGTTTTGTTCTTCATCAATGAATTTGCCCTCAAGGCAAACGCATTTTGGAACAAGGAAGGAAGGAAGGGTAAGATATTACTCTGGCACTCTGGGGCAAATACCTACTGGCTTCAAACCTGGGAGAGGGAAGTCTGGCTCCTGGGAAACAGAAGAAGCAGCCAAATTCCTGTAAACAGTGGAATTGTAAAACAACTAACAAGCAAAAGCCTGGGACAAGAAAGGGAAAATCACACTGACTTTGCATTTAGCAGACCTTCTTGATAAGTGGACTGAAGCTCAGGAAAATCCCTGTCTTAACCCTACCTGGTGAAAAATGCAAAACCAAGATATAAACATATTCAGGAATAAATTCCAAAGTTAACTTTTGAAACTATTGGAATGAACACTATGTCAACAAATGAGTACCATTTTGTTGTGCAATGATGACCCATCCAAAGGAAAAGGATAAAAATACAGAAAAACAATAAAGAAGACAAGAATGTGGACATACCTAGCAAAACCTGTTAAAAGATAATCTTAAAAATGTTCAAGAAGATAAAGGAAAGTACAGAGAAAGAAATAAAGGATATCAGAAAAACAATGAGATTCTAAATAAAGAGGTAGACATTGTAAACAGGAATCAAACAGAATTACTGGAGTTGAAGACTACAAAACTCAAACGAAAAATTCCAATATATGCATTATAGGAGTCACAGAAGGAGAAGAAAGAGAGAAAGGTTCAGAAGGAATAGTCAGAGAAATAAGGACAGAGAACTCCCCGAATTTAGCAAAAAATGTGACAGTGCACATCCACATAGAGCAGAGAACAACAAATAAGATAAAGATGAGGAAAATTGTGCCCCATAATATATTGATGACACTATTAAATGCAAAGGACAAAAGAGAAGTCTGAAAGCTGCAAGAGAAAAGCAATGTTATGTACAAGGGAATTTCAATTGGATTGAGTACTGATTTCTCATTAGAAAACAGGGAGGCAGAGGAAAGTAGGTTGAAATACTTAAAGTTCTAAAAGAAAACAACTGCTAGCCAAAAAATTTATCTAGTGAGACTTTTTTTAGAAATGAAGGTAGATTAAGACATTCTCAGAAAAATAAAAGTTGAAGAATTTCCATCACCCTAGACCTGCCCTACAAGCAATACTAAAAGGTGTTCTTCAGACTGAATCAAGGACACTAGACAGTGATTCAAGAAGCACAAAGAAATAAAGATTTTCAGTGAAGAAAAGCACTTGGTAATTATAAAGGCCAGTATTTGTATATTGTATTGTTTGGTATGGAAATCCACTTCTTACACCCTACAGTACTAAAATGCAAATGCATAAAATGTAATGCTAAACCTTTGTATTTGGACAATGTACAAAGATATAAGTGGTACAAAAAAATAAACAGAGGGGGGAAACTACATGTGCATAGTACTGAAGTTAACTTTTTATCAAACTAATATTATTGTTATAAATTTAGGATGATACATTTTAATCCCATGATAACCACAAGGAAAACAGAAATAACATAAAGCCAGAAAGGAGAAGGCATTCAATATGGTACAACATTATAAAAAGAAAATAAATGTAAAAGTAGGCTTTAATGGAAGTAAGACACAAAAAAGGTAGAATACTTAAGGAGACTAATCAACAAAGTACAGAATAATGTCCTGTATTATCAGTAGTAACTTTAAATGTAAATGGATTAAACTCTCCAATCAAAAGGCAGAGATTGGCAGAGTGGATATAAATGCATGACAGAATTATTTGTTGCCTGCAAGACAATCACTCTTGCACAGAGTGCACAGAGGTGGCTATACTAATATCAGATAAAATAGGCTTTAAGTCAAAATCATTTATGAGGGACAAAGATGGTCATTATATACTGATAAAGTTCTACATGCTTACATTAAAAAAAGAAAAAAAAATTCAAAACAGAGACCTAATTTCAAACCTGGAAGAACTAGGAAAAAAAGAGAGCAAATTAACCCAAAGTAAACAAAAAGAAGGAAAAATATGATGAGAGTGGAGATGCATGAAATAGAAAACAACAACAGCCAAAAAAAATTTAGAGGGAATCAACAAAACTAAAAACTTGTGCTTGAAAAGACCAATAACTTCTACCAACATTTAGCTAGACAAAGAAAAAAAAAATAAAGGATAAAAATAATGAAAATCAGAAAGCAGTGGTGGTCTTTAAAATTGATCCTATTGAACTATAAGAGACTATAAGAGGATATTATGAACAGCTGTACACTAAGTTATCTAATAAATTAGATAACTTAGATGAAATGGACAAATCTTGGAAACACATATACTACCTACATTGACTTAAGAAGGAATAGAGGCTCTCAACAAACCAATTACTAGAAAGGGAATGAATTACAAATCAAGAACCTCCCAACAAAAAAAAGCCCAGAACCAGATGGATTCTTAAGGGAATTCCAGCAAACATTCCCAGAAAAGTTAACTCCAATTCTGCTCAAGCTCTTTCAAAAAAGTCAAGAGGAGGGTACACTCCCTAACTCATTCAACAAGACCAACATCATCCTAGCACAAAAGCCATAAAAATATCAAAGGAAAAGAAAACATAGACCAGTATCTCTTATGAATACAGATGCAGAAATTCTCAGCAAAACACTAGCAAACTGAATCAAACAGCATACTAGAAAAATTATACATTAAAATCAAGTGGGATTTATCTCAAGTATGCAAAAAGTGCTCAATATAAGAAAATCAAGTAATGTAATACACCACATTAACAGAATGAAGAAAAAATAAAACCTTATTATCTCAATAATACAGAAAAGATATTTGACAAAATCCAGCACTCTTTCATGATAAAAACACTTAGAACACTAAGAATAAAAGGAAACTTCCTCAACATGATAAAGGGTATATATGAAAAACCCATAGTGGTCATCTTACTTAATGGTGAAAGACTGAAAGCTTTCCCTCTAAGATCAGAAACAAGACAAGGATACCACTGATGTCATTGTTATTCAACATTGTACTCTCAGTTTCCCCCAGAAAAAGAAATAAAAGTCATATAAGTTAGAAAGAAAAAAATAAAAATTTCTCTATTTGGAGATGATTTGATCCTACATACAGATAATCCTGAAAAATCCACAACAAAGGTCCTAGATCTAATAAATGAATACAAAAAAGTAGCAGGTTAGAAGAACAACACCAAAAATTCAGTAGTTCATACACAAGCAATGAACATTTGGAAGAAGAATCAAGAAAATATTGCAATTATTAATAGCAAATAAAAAAGCAAATCATTAGTAATAAATCTAACCAAAAAATGTGAATTGTATGCAGAAAACACAAAAATTTACTAAAAGAAATTAAAGAACACCCCAATAAATGGAAGGATATTCCATATTCATGGATTGGAATACTAAATTTTATTGGTGTCTATTCTACCCAAAGAAATTACAGATACAGTGCAATCCCAATCAAAATTCCAACAATCTTCTTTGCACAAATGGCAAGCTAATCATCAAATTTATTAGGAGCATAAATTCCAAAGTAGGGCCCACTGGCAGGGCACCAAACTCCTGAGCTGTCTGCCATGCCTATAGTGTCAGGATGACTCTAGAATCCTCAGGAGCTCCACTATTGAGGAAATATTTATTTTGGCAGTCAATGAGATCCTGCTGAGATTTGCATAAGCATTATCTCTGGAATGCTTAATTTAAAGCCTCTTAGCCTTATAAACTCATTTGTCTTTACCCTTACTGCCTTTTGGTCAAGGTCTTTTTCCAGGTACATTGCTAGTTGGTGCTTGGTAGTAATCCCTCAGTGCAAGGGGGTGCATCCCTGGGAGTCATATCCCATGCTGGGGGGAAGGTAATGCATGTACATGCTGAGTTTGGCTTTGAGAGAGGCCACATTTGAGCAAAAAGGAAGCTCTCAAGAGGTAATTCTTAGACATCCTATAATACTAGCTAAGTTTCAATTTCAAAAGTAAAGGTTCATAAGTAAAGTCATCAATACTGGGGGTCCATCAATGGTCCTTCCTCCTCCCCTAGTCACTGCCCCTTTATTCAGGGGCTTCTTGCTCTTCCATTAGAGAATGTGACAGAGTTTCCCAGCATGGGAATTGTATATTCTTTTGGTTATTGTGTGAATTTCCAACCACCATGACAATGCCCCATGAACACTTGAACACAATCATCTGCCTTATAGGAATGCTCCCAGTGAATCTCTTCCCATGCATCCCCTATCACTGACACCCTGTACCAAGGATCCTCCCCTGCCACAGTTGTAACCCTTGTTATCCAAAATTTCTTAAAAAATGAAGCCACCAAAATAACCAAATACAATTAACAAGAAAATGAAATGATAACTATGTTTTAACAATAAAAAATAAAATTCAAATTTTTAAAAAGTTGAAATAATAAAAAATACAAATTTTTAAAAAAATTTGACATTATGTTTTTCATCATTGTAAGAGCTGTTGTCTTGTATGTACAGTGACATTTTCTTCTTTTTATTCCTCCAGTGTATTATTTTTTTCATTTTGTCTTCAAAGACACTTGAATTTACAGAAAAGTCATGTACAGAATATAAGGGATTCCTATATACCCAACGTCCCACCTTTCCCCTATTAACAACATTTTGCTTGCAGATGGTACATTTGTTACAATTGATGTACAAATAGTGAAGCATTACTACTAACCATGGTCAATGCTGTGCATTATGGTTTACATTTTACTCCATACACTTATATAAATTTTGATGAAATTTAACATGATCTGAATCCATCATTACAAGATCATGTAGAATAATTCCATCACCACAAAAATGCCTAATGTTCCATTTATTCTATTCCTCCAGCCCCCTCCCCTCTGGACCCACAGCAACTACCAAGCTTCACTCCTTGAAGAGGAAGACTCATAGTCAATTGCATCAACATGGAGGACTTGACATACTTGCCCGCCCTTCCTTATTAGGCATTGCTTATGCTATCAAAGGACGATTCCCACCCCTCTATTTGAGAACATAGTAGGAGTCCCCAAGATGGGATTCCAAGACCTTCCTGCTCATTATGTGGGTCTCCACCCACTTATACCAAACACTATGACAAGACAAACACTCACACACTCCCAAGAAGCCTGCCCCAGGTGTACCCTGTCCCTCATGTCCCCTTACCCAACACCCCAAACCAGTAACCCTCCTTTGCTATATTTGCCAAAAGAACATTCCCAACGATGTAGTTCCACCACTTAAATGCAAATCACCAGAGTTCAAATGCTACCTCTCACAACCTCCCACCCAGTTCCATGGACAGTCCAACCCACATTCCACACCCTACCCCTCCCACAGACCAGCACTGCCCAGCCCAACAGCATCACTTCAGCACTGTCAGCCCCTTTCACTGCACAAATACACCCTTCCACTTTATAGATTTTGCCCATATGGTCATTGGCTCACCACCCTCTTCTCCTTTTCTGTATTCTGTAAACCTATCTTCCAGACTCTAGCTCTGTGAGTCTGCTCAATTTTCTTATTCATAATAGTGAGCTAATGTGATATTTGTCCTTCAGTGCCTGGCTTCCTTCACTCAACATAATGTCTTCAAGATTCATCCATTGTTATCCCATGTGTTAAACTGCATTCCTTCTTACAGCTGAGTAATATTCCATTGTATGTATATACCCGACTTTGCTTATCCAATCATCTGTTGATGGACTTTTGGATTGTATCCAACTTTTGACAATAGTGAATAATGCCACTATGAACATGGGTGTGCATGTATCTATTTGTGTCCTTGCTTTCAATTCTTTTGTGTATATACCCAGTGGTAGGATTGCTGGATCATACGGCAGTCCTATAGTCAGCTTCCTGAGAAACCAGCAGACTGTCTTCCACAGTGTTTGCACCATTCTGCATTCTCACCAGGAGTGGGTAATTGTTCCAGTTCCTCCATATCTTCTCTAACATTTGTAGTCTTGTTTTTTTTAATAGCTGTCAGTCTAATGGGTGTAAGATAATATCTTATTATAGTTTTGATTTGTATTTCCCTAATAGCTGGTAATATTGAGTATCTTTTCAAGTGCTTTTTACCCTATTGTTCTTTGTTAGAGACGTGTCTGTTCAAATCACTTGCCCATTTTTTAAAAGGGCTGTTTGTCTTTTTATTTTTGAGGCATAGGATTCCTTTATATATGCTAGATATTACACCTCTATAAGATTTATGGTTAACACATATTTTCTCCCATTGTTTGACTGCCTTTTCACTTTCTTGACAAACTCCCTTGAGGTACAAAAGTTTTAAATTCTGAGTAGGTCCCATGTATCTATTTTATCTTTTGTTGTTCATGCTTTTGGGTATAATGTTCATGAAACCATTTCCTAATACAAGATATAAAGTAATGTAATACTTACATTTTAAAAAGTTAATATTTCAATTCATAGATCTAAACTCAAACCTGGAAGAACAAGAAAAAAAAAGAGAGAGAGAAAACTAACCCAAAGTGAGCAACAGGAAGGAAACAATACAATTAGAGTAGAGATAAATTAAATAGACAACAAAAGCAACAACAAAAAAATAGAATCAACAAAAGTAATCCTCATTCTTCGAAAAGATCAATAACATCTACAAACTTTTAACTAGACATACAAAGAAAAAAAGAGAGAGAATAAAAATAACTAGGGAAATGGACTTGGCCCAGTGGTTAGGGCATCTGTCTACCACATGGGAGGTCTGCGGTTCAAACCCTGGGCCTCCTTGACCCATGTGGAGCTGGCCCATGAGCAGTGCTGATGCGTGTAAGGAGTGGGTGGACCCCACGTAGGGGAGCTCCGCGTTCAAGGAGTGCACCCCATAAGGAGAGCTGCCCAGAGTGAAAGAACGTGCGGCCTGCCTAAGAATGGTGCCACACACACACAGAGCGGACACAACAAGATGATGCAACAAAAAGAAACACAGATTCCCATGCCGCTGACAACAACAGAAGCGGACAAAGAAGAAAGATGCAGCAAATAGACACAGAGAACAGACAACTGGGGTGGGGGGTGGGGAGAGAAATAAATCTTTAAAAAATAATGAAAATCAGAAATGCAAAAAAGGACATTAAAAATTGATCCTATTAAAACATAAAGGACTATAAGAGAATAATATGAATATCCATGCACCAGTAAATTAGATAACTTAGATGAAATGGATGGTACCAGTTCAAATTCCTCACGGTTTTAATGTTTTAGGAATGACCAGTTCATCTGGTCCTTCAAATCTGGTACCATATCACTTAGGCAGCAAAGGAACAGCTAAACCTTCTCAACAAACTTCCAGATTTAATCCCATTATGGTAATTTTAGCTCCAAATATCAAGACTGGTCATAATACTCCTACATCTAACAGTCCACATGGGAATTCTATCTATATTAGGCTTTTCACTATAACTCCTAGTTGTACAGCTCGAAAGACACAGCAGTATTCTGGCTGGGTATCTCAGTTCAATCCCATGAACCCTCAGCAAGTCTGTCAACCTTCACAACATGGTTCCTGGACTTCCTTTCCTATATCTGTCCTTCTACTGCATACCTCAGCCCAGCAGCCAAGTCAACGAGGCCACTAGACCTCCCATGTCTATATGCCCATCAGCTCACCTATGACTCCACAGCAACGAAGAGTCCATCTATCTGGCAGTTCACAGTCTTCTGCCCATGGCCAATATAACATTCAGAATATCTCAGTAGGACCTCAGAAAAAACAGATTGAAATAAAACTTAAACCCCCACAAAGAAATAATTCTTCAAAATTGTGTTCCTCTGGACCTCTAACCTCCAGCAGTTGCTCTTCCATCAACAGCCATATCTTAAATAGAAATCAGCCCACTGTTGCATAGCTGCCAGCCACCCAAATACCCATGAAGTGATGTCTTATAGTCAATCTAAGCTCTATATTTCAGCTAATGCTCCACAGGAGATGATCAGGTCATTCAGAAGCAGCCCACACTTCTCATGTGCACAATCACTAAAGCATCTGCTACATGCAGGAACATTTCTGGGCAAGTGATCATAGACCTACCTTTACTGCTCCCCCCCAAAACAAAACAAAACAAAACTGGGCAGTAGATGTCGACTCCACAATTTCTTCTCGCATCCTGGACATGCAGCCCAATACAAAGTACACTTTCAATATTACAGTTTCTCCCAAAAAACCCCTGTCAGTTTCTGCAAGGGTGGTGTTCCCTATTTTTGAACTTACATATCTTCTAAACCATCCTGATCATTACGTAGAAACAAAAAGAGTTCAGCACTTCATAGACCCGACGGTAGCACATTTGGGTAGAATAAGTGATGAGAAGAAACTGGGCATGGGATCTGATGATGCTGCCTATACACAAGCTTTGTGGTACACCAGAAGGCAGAACGGAATGACTTCAAAGAGAACTCAAGATTCATAAGGAAAAGTTGGATAAACTAAAATCTGAGGTCAATGAAATGGAAAGCAATCTAACTTGAAGGCACTTGAAAAGATTGAATTCCAATCCCAAATACCTTTCTTCAAAGAAGTGCAGCAGTTGACAAGTTGTAATAGGAACTCCAGGTTGATACTGATGCTTAACCAAAGAAATTGATCTTTTCAAGCCTGTGGACCACATTTTAATCTCAGCACTATATATAAATATTATGACAATATTGGAATTTTAGGTCCTGTGCCACCAAAACCCAAAGATCAAAGGTCCACCATCAAAACACCCAAGAAACAAGACCCAGAATATGATGAGGGAGCTCAGTGGGATTGTACTGTCTGTACTTTTTTTGAATCATTCTGCCTTAATCCATTTTGAACAGAGCATTTCTGAGTCAAAGACTCTGTATGTTCTCTAAAACCACATCTAAAGTTCAAGAAACTAATCTGTCATCAGGGAAAAGGTTTCACTGCTCCATAGGATTTTGTCTCATTGAAGATGTGACATGATGGTTTGCTGATACTAAATGCCAGCCCCTAGAGCTTAGAATACCTCAGGATCCTGTCATAGACATTGAAATTCATCATGTGAAAGGTCAACTGCTTAAGGACTCAGCACTTACTGGGCAGCCATGTACAATGTTACTACTGTACTGTCTTGAATCATTCTCAACAGCCTAGTGCTTCAGCCTCCTAGTGCTGGATTTTGATAGGAGGAAGGTATAGAACAATAGCTTAAAAAAAAAAAAGGCTTTTAAAGCTTTCAGTGAAACACTATGTACACCAAGAAAAGGAATAAGATGTAACTAAATTGTTTGCTGCCATATAGTCCCAATGAATAGGAGAAGAACTTCACAAACCGATGGCACTCTTGGCCTTGTGTTTGTCTTCCCTGAAGATGTCTCCACTCTGTGAAGTCAGCATCTAGAGTCTGAAGATGAAAAAGAAAGCAGCATGCACTTTCTGTACAAACAAGGAGTGAAATTCCCCAAAGATTTTCTTACAGTACAGATATTTAAAGTCCACTTTGATTTTTTTCTTATTTATTATTTTCTTATATTTCTTTATGTATAGTATAATAGTCTTTTAATTAATTTTCTTTTTTTTCCTTTTAGTTATAAAGTATGATCATGCCCCCCTTTTTTAAGTGGGGGGAATATGTGTACTCTTTAAAATAAGTTTTAAATTTCAGCATAGTTTAAAGTTTATAGAAAAGTTGTGAAGATGGCACAGAGAGTTCCCATATTCCCCAATTCCAGCTTACCCTATTTTAACATCTTGCATTATTATGGCATGTTTGTGACAGCTAATGAACCAACATTGTTCATATCCTTGATAACAAATGGTAATGACAGAATAACATGCTCTTAAATTTAATCAATTCCTGTGGGTTTGAGTTCATTGTAAGCAGGATCTTTTGATGAAATTACTGCAGTTAAAGTGTGGCCCACCTCATCAGGATAACACTTAAATATATTACTGGAGTCCTTTATAAGAGAAATTCAGACACACAGAGAGAAAGAGAGAGCACAACAGTATAAAAGTAGTTGAAACAGAGCCTGGAAGAGAAGGAAGAGACAAAGGTATGACAATATGTGCCTTGCAATTTGATAGAGGAGCCATGGATTTCCAGCAGCCTGCCCCAGAATGCCAGTCTTTGGGGAAGCCTTGGTGCTTCATTGATTTCAACTTTCTTAATAATGTAAGTTAATAAATTCTCATTGTTTCAGCAAAACGATTTCATGGTATTTGCTTAAGCAGCCTAGGAAACCAAAACAGGTATATAGTGGAATTTCATTGTTGTTTTATAATTTTAAAATTGTATTGTGGTAAAATATGTATTAAATATAATATAATATAAGTTATGTTAGGAAACTTTAAGTGAAATTTTAATTAGTTTTTTTTTCCTATTGACAAATGGCTGTGAACATCTTTTAATATGCTTATTACTCCATCTGTATGTTTTCTTTGATGAAGTGCCCATTTGCCAGTTTTCAAATTGGGTTGTTTGTTTTCTTGTTGTTGAGGTTTAAGAGTTCTTTAATTTGGATAAGTTTCTTTATCAGTTATGTTATTTGTAAATATTTTCTCAAATCTATGACTTTTTTCATTTTCTTTCCTTTTTTCTAAATAACGTAACATGCTAGAGAATTTGAAGAGGAACCAGGAACGTTCTTATGGCAAGATCATATCCCTTTTTAAACCTTATGTAAGAGAAGCAATGCCTTAAAATAAAAAAACATTAATGAAATGAAACTATGCACAGACTAACTTTCTTCTATGTATTCTGTACTTGACCGTCCTCAGTGCCAATGCTCTGTGAAGACACTCAGATTCTGCACAGTGGATTGTAGGAAAGGTGACAGGAATTATATTTATAGATAACACTGTATACTGACTTTAGTGGTGGATGACAAAACTGTTTTTGTCTTTTACAAGGAAGCTTAAAATGAAAGAAATTTTCAACGACTGAAGGGGCAGAAAGGTTAGCCTTGCCAGGTGTTCTGAGAACTTTCACAAGAAATATTATTGGTGTGGTACAGTTTAAAACCAGCAGTAGTAGTGCCTATAGTTCTCCACCCCCCTCCCTCCCCCGCCCTTTTGTGGATCTAAACTGACCTGGTGACAGTTTCAAGTGTATTTATAAAACAAGGCTAGTCATATTGATGACAACTGAAGAAAAGCTAAAAAAAAGAGGAAAACTTGCAAACTTGAACACTTGAAGCAACCTCAAGCATCTCTGTGTTTTGCTGATATATTTTTATAAGGAAAATAAATATTCAGATGATCATGAATGTATATAATTAAATGAAATCAAGAAATATAAATAATAGTATGCATTTAAAAGATAGAATTATGAGATTATCTATCATTGTTTAGAATAGGGCTAAGTGATATGCTGAATTATAGCAAAAGTTAGAAGATAATGTCAACTGTCACCCACTATAAATGTTTGCAAGTGGATATTTCTAAATTAAACAGGATCATCGCAAGTTATCTCTAGGAATGTTAAAGCCTTGACTTGTGGGCTTTACATTTTGTATATAGGGAGCAACATGACAATCCTAGTTAATTAGACAAGGGCCCCAAAAGCCTTTGCATTTGATGCATTTTGTTTTAAAAACAAGGCCTTGTTTTTTCAGTTTCATCAGTAGTTCTATGTGAAGACTGATGTCAGTGTTTACTTGTTTTATTAATAAAATATTATTTATAAAAAAAAAAAGGCCAGCATGGTAGACGAATGATGTCTTACATATAGACCAATGGAATCTAACTGAAAGCTCAGAAAACAATACACACATTTATGGTCAACTCTTTTTTGACAAGGTGGCAAAGACCACTCAATTGGTAAAACTAGTCTTTTCAACAAATAATACTAGGAAAACTAGATCTCCATTTGCAAACATCAACTCAAAATGGACAATAGACCTAAATATAAGAACTAGAACTCTCAAATTCCTAAAAAAAACCGTAAGGGATCATCATCAGGACCTTGTGTTAGGCAATGTTTTCATGGACTTTAGACCCTAAGCACAGGCAACAAAACAACAAATAGACAAAAGGAACTAATCAAAATTTTAAAAACTTTGAGCCTCAAAAGACTTTATCATGATAACTTACATAATGGGAGGAATATTTGGAAACCATATATTCAATAAAAGATTAATATGCAGAACACATAAAGAAATCATTCCACTCTCAAGAAAAAGACAAATGATGCAATTAAAAAATGCCTGAAAACCATGAATAGTTATCTCTCCAAAGAATATGTGCATGTGAGCCATGAAAAGATGCTGAACATCATTTGCCATCGGGGAAATGGAAATAAAAACCACAGTGAGATACCATTTCACAGCAAAAAAAAACAAAAACAAAAACAAAAGCAAACAAACATAAAATAACAAGTGTTGGAAGGGATGCAGAGAAGTAGAAACATTCGTTCATTTCTGGCAGCAATGTAAAATGGTGCAGCAGCTGTAGAAGACAGTTTGTGGTTCCTCAAAAAGCTAAGTATAGAACTACTATATTACCTGGTAATTTCTCTACTAGGTATCCATCCAAAAGAACTGCAAGCAATTTCTCAAATTGATATTTACATACTGGTGTTCATAGTGGCATTAACCAAATTTGCCAAAAAATGGATGCAGCCCAAGTGTACATCAAATTATCAATGGATAAATATAATATAGTAAACACAGGCAATGGAATATTATTGAACTATAATAGGAATAAAGTTCTGATACATACAACAACATGGATGAACCCTGAAAACAACATGTTGAGTGACATGAGCTAGACACAAAAAGGCAAATATTATCTGATATCATTGTTTTGAAACAATTAGAATAAGCATACCCATAGACTCAGAATCTAGAATATAGGTTATGAGAAGATGGGGAGGGAATAAGGAATGGGAAGTTAAGACTTAAAATGTACAGGGGTCCTATTTGGAATGATGATAATATTTTGATAACAGATGGTGATGACAGTATATAAATTGTTATGCAATTTACAGCACTGAATTATGTATCTGAACATGATTAATAGGGGAAATGTTAGATTTTATTTATTAAAAAATAAATATTTGAAAACTGCAGAGCAATACACTAAACAAACAGTGATCTTTAAGTTAAAACATGGACTTCAGCTAATAGTGTAATTATAAAAAATGTTCCACACCACTGCAAGGTGTTGGTGATGGGATGATAAATGGGAATCCTGTATTTTATGCATGATTTTTCTAAAAACCCAACATTTCTCTAATAAACAAAATAGATCCATTTATTTTGTTTAGTGCTGGCCTCACATATATTTTCATCAAGTGTTTTGTCAATAAAATTTTGTAATCTTGAAAGAAATGATAGTATATGTCATGTTTTTTGAGTAGCATTCCCTCTGATGGGTGGTCTTTCTCCAGATCCCTCCTCAAGAAACCTCAGTCCTACCATACCATACACATAGACACTCTAATAAAAAGTATACATACTCACATAGTCCACAACCATGGGCTATTTTCTTCATTAAGAAATATCTAAATACTCCCAGAAAAAAATACTTTATTAAACCAAATGAAATAAAAATTTGAATTACTTGTCAAAACTAATTGAATTTGAAATAGACAGAACCTCAATATTCCAGAGGTTTCCATGGTTTCAGGAGAAAGATAAGATATGGGAATGGCTCCTGGTAGTAAAGCACCAATTGAGACCTTCTTGGCACTGATGACATGCATCTCGTACTTTATGTTTATTTTTCCTGAGCCTCCCTTGACTGACAGGCAGGAAGTACCAGTCAAAAAGTGCTGGGTAGAAGTAATGCAGTCATTTTACTGAGGCAAGATAAGTACATAAACTAAGAGAAATGTCCAGAGATAAGTTAGTAAAGTCACAAGTTTGAGAAATGGTTTTGCGATTTATGAGATGTAAGTATAAGGAGTAATTGGAGTAAGAGTGACTCCTTGGTCAAAAAACAAAACAAAACGAAAAGATTATATAGGTGTTGATAGTCAGCTAGATTCATGACACACTTGACAGGCACTTATGTACATACTAAAATATTTGGCATTTCAGACATAACATACTTCATTATTAATACATGGTTGTAAATGGTATAAAAGACTATCTGCATAAGAGAAGAGTACAGTATATGGCATCATACAAAAAAAGATACTATCTTTTAATTCAATTCAGTATGAATTTATTTAGATCTAATTATGTACCAGACACATTGCTAAGAAGAATATATATATCTATATATATCTATATATACATAAAGATGATATAGAACATGATATATGCTCAAACACACTAAATAAACACACTTTATGTGGAAGAAACACTAGCATATAATTTGAACTAAGATTATATATAGTTAGAAAAATAAGAATAGTGTAAGAATAGGGGAGTAAATTGAACTAATTGTGAACTATTGGTGGGTCTACAAACTCTTCCTTAATAGCATAATAGAAGATGGAGTATGAATTTTATGTGAGACATAGACCATTCAGATTAGAGGGATGGGCATCTTAAGCAAATGAGATAGAAGGAAAAAGCCTAGAGATGTGAAAGATTGTGAGTAGTTTTAGGAAATGAATAGGTGTTCAATGCAGCTGTTAAAATATTCTAGCATAGATGCAAACCACAAGGAAGGAGGGGCAAGATGACAGAGTATGTAGCTCCAAGAGTCAGCTCATCCTACAGGGAAGTTAGTAATCACCCAGAGTTATCTGAAGCACCTGTTTTGGGGCCCCAGGACACCATAAGAGCATCCTGAAATAACCTTGAAAGAATGAAAGGAGACTGTCCATCTGCAGAGAAGTTTCATGAGTAGAGCCCTCCATGCCGTGGAAGCTGGTGCCCATACTCTACTGGCAGCACAAGCCACCTTGAGAGTTCTTCTATGATGGAGTTGGAAGGTCCACTTCCCAAAAATGGGGGAGGAAAGATAGTTTGGTGCCAACTTCAGCTATTGATTAATAAATTCAGTTGGTGGAAGCATAGCATTATAACCCTAAGGACTGCTAAAGTTTGAACCTCTCTAAGTCAGAAATAGGCCAGTACCCACCATTTTAAATTCATTCCTGGCATGAGGGGATGTGGGGCTGACTGAAAATCACGGTGAAGGTGAGTACCAGCTTCTACCATCTAGATTGGATTGCAACTCTAGCCTAAGTGCTTGCCCCAACTTCAACAAGGAATAAGCTGGGATGACATGCAATAGACTCTCTGGGAAACTCAGGCAATGCAGTAGTTACCAGTGCTCATCCTACTCTGATGGCACAAACCACCTCCAGAGCTTTTGTTTGATTGGATTTGGAAGGTCCTTAAAGGAGCTTAAAGGAGCTTCCCATTCCTTAAAGGGCAGAACAGACAGTACTCCCTCAGCTCTCAGGGCAAGTGCAGGTGCATTTGACCCACATGAATTAGATTGTTGGGAACTCCAGAGAGTCCATCCAAATACTTAGCAGGGAGGGGGTGGTGACAGCACTATGTCAGTCTGCCTGGGAAACTGTGGTTATTTTTGACCTTCATCACATAGATTTCTCCCACAATTACAACTCCATCCACACCCAAGGCTGGGGAGGAAGGAGCATGAGTCTCCGTCAGTCTCTCCAGACAACTACAGGAAGTCTTGGCTTGCATGACTTGAATTATTACACATGACTCTGACTCTGTCACTACCTCTAGCAAAGGAGAAAAGTGGGAGAGACTTCATCAGTCCCTGGGTCTACACAAGAAGATTCATATTTCACAGATTGCAGCACTAACTACATGCTTTTATCCTACTACTAATCAACATGGGAAAAAGGGCAAGAAAGTCCAAAACTAAAGAAACTACACCCAGAATAAATACATCTAGCAAGCCAGATGCCAAGATACCAACAAAAATTACAATTCATACCAAGAAACAGGAAGTTATGGCCCAGTTAAAAGAACAAGACAAGGCTCCAAATGACATAAAGGAGGTGAGACAACCAATCATACATGTTAAAACAAACCTTTTTAATAAATTCTATGAGATGGCTAAAGAGATTAAGAATATTTAGAAGAAGCTGGGCAAGGACAAAGAAGAATTTGAAAGAATACATGGAAAAATAGCTGGTCTTATAGAAAAGAAAGTCTCAATAAATGAAAATAAAAATATACCTGAGGCATAAAGATTTGAGGAGGTAGAAGAAAGGACCAGTGAGTTTGGACACATGACTTATGAAAGCAAACATACAAAAGAACAGTTGAAGTAAATAATGGAAACAAACAGGTCTCAGGGAAATATATGATGGCAGGAGATATACAAACATACATATCATGGTAGTCCCAGAAGGAGAAGAGAAGAAAAAGGAGCAGAAGGAATATTTGAAGAAATAATGGTAGAAAATTCCCCAACCCTATTGAAGGACATAGATATACATGTCTAAGAAACACAATATACTCCCATCTAAATAAATCTGAATATACCAATTCCTAGACACATACTAATCATAATGTCAAATGCCAAAGACAAAGAGAGAATTCTGAGAGCAGCAAGAGAAAAGTGATGCATGACATATAATGGATACCAATAATATTTAGCTCCAATTTCTCACCAGAAATCAGAGAGGCAAGAGGACAGTGGTATATTTAATATATTTCAAGAGAATAATTGCCAGCCAAGAATCTTATGTCTGGCAAGACTGTCATTCAAAAATGAGGGTTGGTTTAGAACATTCACAGATAAACAGAAACTGAGAGTTTATAACAATGATACCAGCTTTGCAGGAAATACTAAAGGAAGTAATACAGCCAGAAATAAAAACACCAGCAAGAGAGGCTTGAGAGAGAATCTAGAAATGAAGATTATGTCAGCAAAAGTAACTAAAAGTGTTAAAAGAGTGGTGAAAATAAAATATGAGAGATAAAACGCCAAGGTCAAAGTAAGTGAAATAAGAACTGCCTTTATGTAATTATGTTAATGGAGTAAACTCCACAGTCAAAAGACACAGACTGGCAGAATGCAGAAGAAAATATGATCCATCTACATGCTACCTACAAAAGGCTCACCTTAGATCCAAGGATACCAATCAATTGAAAGTGAAAGGCTAAAAAAAAGATATTCCACACATGCAGTACCAAAAAAAAAAAAAAGTGAGTTCATCATTTTTAAATGAAATAGATTTAAAAAACCCTTTAATTGTACTCAGTTATTTTGTTGGCTTCAATTTTGAAGATGTTGTGGAGAACAGAAAGGTTACAACTGTGACAGGTATGGATCATTGGTGCAGGATTTCAGAGATCAGGGGTGCATGGGAGGACATTCACCTGGGGCATACCTAAAGGCATATCAATGTGTTCAAGTGTTCATGGGGCATTGTCACAGTGGGTAAAGATCCCACAATAACCAAAGAAATATTGAATTCACATCCTGGAGAGCTCTTCCACATTCTCTGGTGGGACAGCAAGAATCTCCTTAATAAAGGGGTAGTGAATAGTGAAGGATGATGGACCATGATGGGCCATTGATTGTGATGACTGTACTTATGAACCTTTACTTTTGAGACTGAAACTTAGCATACTTTCAATCTCAAAAGTAAATAAGCATATAAATCCATTACCTTCCCCATAGCATGGGACAGCATTACTGGGGATGAGCCTTCCTGGTACCAAGGGATTATTACCAAACACCAACTAGCAATGTGACTGGGAAAAGACCTTGACCAAAAGGGGGAAAAGGTAAAGAAAAATAAGTTTATATGGCTAAAAGTCTTCAGCCTGAGTCGGGAGGTCATTTCAGGGGTTATGTTTATGCATGTCTCATGAGGAACTCATTAATTGCCAAAGTAAATATTACTGCAAATAATGGGATTCCTGAGGGCTCTGGAGACATTCAGAAAATGTGGGCAGGGAAGACAGCTCAGGAGTTTGGTGACTTTCCAGTGGGCCCTACTTTGGAATTTACGCTCCCCAGCATGATATAGTTGGACTCAGTTGTTTTTTCCCTATACAAGGCTCCGCCTCCCCTCTACTTGAACTTATAGTTAGTACTAGAGTTGATAGTCATATGTCTAAGAGACTTAAATACTTGAGCTGTCCATATGCCATCTGGGCCCTAAATCTTAACAGACTTGCAGCATCTACCCTCCAGTTCATTGGACTGAACCAGGACAACTAACAAGAAGATGACTGACAATGGCCACCTCAAGGAACAGAGAGAGTTTACAATTTTAAGCAAGAAAGTTCTATCCATCTGCCCCATGGGATTTAAGACCCCTCTCAATTAGAGGTGGAGTGGGCATCACCATCACAGAATTCTCAGGATTGGGGAATGGATGATGGATACAGTAGATTTACAGTGGTTCTACTGTAGACTTGTTGTAATCCCAGCAAAGGAAGGAATTTATTATGGATGTAGAGACAGTGGCCACTGGAGGTTCTGAGGAGAGAGAGAGGGAAAAGTAGGAGTGATTTGGGGACATTTTCAGAACTTGAGAATTATCCTGAATGGCATTGCAGTGACAGATACAGGCCATTGTATATCTTGTATAACTTGCAAAAAATGCAGGAGAGAGTGAAAACTACAATGTATACTATAATCATTGCTTAGTGGTAATCCTCTAAGATGTGTTCATCAATTGTGGCAAATGTACCACACTAATAAAGGATGATGTTAATGTGGGAAAATGTGGGACATATAGGGAGCGGGACATATGGGAATCCCTCTATTTATTATGTAATATTTATGTCATTCAAGTTTCTTTAAAAAATAAAAATTCAAAAAAATTTAAAAGAAAATGTGTTATTAGAGACAAGGAAAGACTTTATACATTAATAAAGGGGGCAATTCACCAGGAAGAAATAACAATCATAAATATACGTACTTAACCAGTATGCCCCAAGATACATGAAGCAAACACTGACAAAACTGAAGGAAGTTAGATATCCCTACAGTAATAATTGGAAACTTCAATACACCACTCTCAACATTGGATCAAAGCTCAGGACAGAGGATCAGTAAAGAAACTGAGAGCTTGAATAATATGAAAATTGGACTAAATCTAATACATATATACAGAAAATTACACCCCACAGCAGGAATATATATATTATTCTCAAGTTCTCATGAATCTTCCTCTAGGATAGACCATATATTCAGTAACAAAGCAGAACTCAATAAATTCAAGAAGACTGAAATTATACATAGCACTTTCTCATCAAAACGAAATAAAGTTGGCAATCAACAAGAGGCAGAAAAAGGGTAATTCACAAAAATATGGAGATTAAACAGCACACTTAAATAATCAGTGGGTCAAAGAAGAAATTTTGAGAGAAATGAATAAATATCTTGAAACAATGACAATGAGAACACAACATGTAAGAACCTCCATGATGCAGTGCAGACAGTGCTGAGGGAAATTTATAGCCTGCAATGCTTACTTAAAAATTAATGAAATCAATGACCTAAGTACACAGCTGTAGGAACTAGAAAAAGTACAACAAATTAATCACTAGGCAAGTAGAAGGAATGAAATAACAAAGAGCAGAAATAATTGAAATTGAGAACAGAAATATAATAGAATTTACAAAATCAAAAAGCGGTTCTTTGGGAAGATTAACAAAATTGAAAAACCCTTAGTTAAACTGACAAAGAAAACAAGAGAGAAGATACAAATAAATGAAATAAAAATTACAATGGGGACATTACTACTGATCTCTTATGATAAAAGATATCATAAGTAGATACTATGAATATATGTATGCCAAAAAAAAAAAGACAATGTAAATGAAATGAAAAAATTCCTAGGAATGTATGATTAACCTACACTGACACTAGAGGATATAGAAGACCTCAAAAAATAATCACAAGTAAAGAGATTGAAACGGTCACCAAACAACTCCCCAAAATGAATTGCCCAGGCACATGGTTTCACAGGTGAGTTCTATCATACATTCAAAGAAGCTTTAATACCAATCTTATTCAAACTCTTCCAAAAAATTAAATAAGGAATGCTACCAAACTCATTCTATACAAACAGATTCACCAAATACCAAAGTCAGATTATGATATTACAAAAAAGAGAATCACAAATGATCTCCCTAATGAATACAGATGAAAAAAATCCTCAAGAAAATACTTGCTAATCGAATCCAACAACACATTAAAATAATTATTCATTATAAGTCAATTTTATAGCAGGCATGCAAAGGTTGCTCAACACAAGAAAATAATCAGTGCAATACACTACATTAATAAATCGAAGAAGAAAAATTATAAGATCTTGTTGACAGATGAAGAAAAAGCATTTGACAAAATAGCATGCCCTTTCTTCATAAAAATATACAAAAGATAGGCATGAAGGAAACTTTCTCAGCATGATGAATGCCATATATGAAAAACCCATAACTAACATTGTATTCAATGATGAAAGACTGAAAGCTTTCTCACTGAGATTGGAAACAAGACAAGGATGTCAAGTGTCACCAGTGCTGTTCAATATAGTGCTAGAGTTTCTAGGTAAAGCGGTTATGAAAGAGAAACAAAATATATCCAAATTGGAAAAGAAGAAGTAAAACTTTCACCACTCACATATGATATGATCCTATATCCAGAAAGTACTGGAAAATCTACAACAAATATGGTAGAGCTAATAAATGATTTCAGTAGAGTGTCAAGATACAAGACCAGTACACATAAATCATTGGTGTTTCTATGCACCATCAATGCACAATCTGAGGAGGAATTCAGGAAAACTTTCCACTTACAATAGCAACTAAAAGAATCACATATTTAGTAATAAAATTAACTAAGGATGTAAAGCACTTGTATTCAGAAAAATACAATATACTGTTAAAAATAAAGTAAAAAATACAGTCCATGCTCATGGACTGGAAGACTAAATATCACTGAGATGCCAATTCTTCCCAAATTGATACACAAATTCAAATGCAATCCTAATACAAATTGTTTTTCAAACAAATGGAAAACACTACTATCAAATTTATTTGGAAGGGTAAGGGATGCCAAATAGCCAAAAACATTTTAAAAAGGAAAAGTGAAATGGGAAGACTATCACCTCTGAACTTTAAATCATATTACCTAACAACAGTGGTTAAAACAGCATGGTACCGGCATGAAGATAGACACATAGACCACTGGAACTGAACTGATGGTTGAGAAACACTGTCACATCTAGGGTCAAGTAACTTTTGACAAGCCTGTCAATCTCACCCAGCTGGTGTATAACAGTCTATTCAACAAATGGTGTTGAAAGAATTGGATATCCATATTCAAAGGAAAGAAAGAGGACCCTTATCTCATACCTTATACAAAAATTAACTCAAAATGTATCAAAACCTAAATATAAAAGAGGAACCATACAGTTCTGTATTAGTCAGCCAAAGGGTTGCAGATGCATAGAATAAGAAATCTATTGGCTTTTATACAGGTTATTTATTTGGTATAAAATCTACAGTTACAAGGCCCTAAGGAGTCCAACTCAAATTTACTTCCTCACCAAAGTCTGTTGCCACATGTTGAAGAAAGATGGCAGGCAACCTCTGCCTGATCTCTCTTTCTTTCTTCCTCTTCAGATTCCATTCTCTTTGGTTGCAAACTATCAGGTGAATGGCTCATCTCTCCCCAGGTTTCCAGTATCAAAACTGGCAAAGTTCTCTCTCTTGCATGTCTATGGAGCTCTTGTGTTTTCTTCTATGTGTCTTCTTGAGTGAGTGGTGGGGACTTAAACTGAGTTACACCCTAATGAAGTGGTTGAATCAAATCCCTAATCTTAACATAATTTAACCAAAAACATCTTAGCTGAATCTAATACAATCAAAGGGGATCATGCCCACATGAACAGACCAGTTTAAAACACAGTCTCTCTTTTTGAAATTCACAACTTATCTCCAATTGCCAGAAGCTCCTAGATGAAAATGTCAGAAAGATCTTCAAGACCTTCTGGTAGGTGGTGCATTCATAAGCCTTACATCAAAAGCATGAGCAAAGAAAGAAAATATGAATAAATGAGAACTCCTCAAACTTAGACTCTTTTTTGATTTGAAGGACTTTGTCAAAAAAGTGAAAAGGCAACCCATTCAATAGGCAAAAATATTTGGAAACCACACATCTAATAAGGGTTTGATTTCCATTGTATATAAAGAGATCATACAACTCAACAATAAAAGAGAAAGCAATCCAATTAAAAAAATAGGCAAAAGACTTACATACACATTTCTCCATAAAGGAAGTACAAGTGGCTAAATTGCACATGAAAAAAATGTTCCACATCGCTAGTTATTAGGGAAATGCAAATCAAAATGACAATACAATAAATCTCACACTGCATAGATGGACCATTATTCGAAAAACAAAAAAACAGTAAGTGGTGGAGAGGATGTAGAGAAATAGGAACACTCCTTCACAGTTTGTGGAATTGCAAAATGGTGCATCCTCTGTGGAAGACAGTTTGGTGGTTCCTCAGAAAGTTAAATATAGAAATGTCATATGATCCATCAATTCCTCTACTAGGAATATACATAGAAGAACTGATAACTGTGACACGAACACATTATCTGCAAACCAATGTTCATAGCAGCATTATGCACAATTGTCCATCAACCAATGAATGGATAAATGAAAAGTGGTATATACATATGATGGAATACTATGCTACAGTAAGAAGAAATGAATTTGGAACACATATAATAACATGGCTGAATCTTGAAGACATTGTGCTAAGTAAGTAAGCCAGACACAAAAGGACAAATTTTGCATGGTCTCATTAATATGATCTAAATACAAAGAATAAATGTATGGAGTTAAAACCTAGAGTATAGGTTGTTAGGAGATAAGAGGAGGATTGAGGGAGACTACTGACCTTTAATGTATGTAGAAATTGTAATTAACTTTACTATAAAAGTATGGAAATGGATAGAATTAATGATAACACATTATAGTGAGTAGCAGCTTGTTTAGAAATGGGAATGTAGGTGGAAAAAGTAGTCTAAGGATGTATAAGTCAATTGAAAGAAAGCTAGAGAATAATCTAGCTTTCTGAACAACACAGTGATCCCTGAGGTGGATGAGAATTTTAGTTGGTGGTACAGATGCAAGCGTGTCCTTCTGTGAGCTAGAGTGGGTATATGTCTCTATTGTAGGGTGGTGGAATGTGGAGAAACATGGGAAAAATACAATTATTTGACCTATGGGCTGTGGTTAACAGTAATACTGTAATAGTCTTGCATTTATGTCAAAGATGTAGTGGGTTGATAATGGGGCAATTATTGAAAAATTGTGCCAAATGTATGTTATGGATCATGGCTGGTGGTAATGATCTGATGATATTATCTCATAATCTGTAACAAAATGTTTCACAACAGTGTCATGTTTTGGTGAAAGGGTGTTGTATGCGAATTCTACATATGTGTACGATTGCTTTGTAAGTTCACAACTTCTGTAATAAAAATATATTTTAAAATATTATAGCGTGGGTTGGGAGGAAACACACCAATTGTAAGATACGGATTATAGTTAGTAGTAATATGTTGACCATATTCTTTCATAATTTGTAATAAATATTTCACAACAATGCAAGGTGTGGGTTGTGGGGTGATGTACAGGGCCCCTATATGATGTTATGCATGTTTGTTTTATAAGTTCACAACTTTTACTATGTACTTATTGTTTATGTATGTTCATGTATGAATGATACATTTCAATAAAATTTAAAAAGTGTAAAAAATATTCTAGCATAATAAAACAAACAAAAATATTAGAGTGATAGGAAAAGCCTTAAACTTTCTTACCATTGTACTGTATACCACGCTAAAATTTTATTTGTTATAGCCCATGCAATCTTACAACATCTTTTCAAATCCTAATAAAACCACATTCTCATAGATATTTCAAAAAATGCTGCTAATACAAATTAAGCAATTGCCAAGACCCAGAGATAAAAATTGAATGTGAGTATTTGAACCATTTCTCCTTGACTGGAAATCCTATTATCATTGTGTGAAACCATAATTCATTCCAATGCAGTGGATTCTATGATTAGCAACGTAAATGTAGGCCAATGTGCAGAGATTTAAATAACATGAAAGAATGTTATTACAAGGAAATGTGTCCTCCAGTAAATTTTTGGATAGAGGTGTGACATGATTAATGACGTGTTTTAAGATAGTCCGTTCATTCTTCAAATCCAAATGGTAATACCCAAAAGTAGTTAAGCACTTTAAAGTACAGTTTTCTACATGAATAATAATAAATAGATTGTTTAGCTTATATATGGTCATGGTCAATTAGTAAGACTCCAAAAGAAAGCTAAATTATTTCTTAAGTATCTCTAATGATGGGTATTCTGGGGCCGAGTATTAGAGGCCTAGTGACTATCACCAAATGTACTTTAATTCTGAATGTGATATTTGAGATCATCCTTTCTGCATAGCAATTTTCATTTCCGTATTTCTCAGAGTATAGATGAGAGGATTCAACATTGGGACAATTACAGTGTAAAAGACTGAGATTTCCTTGTCCTTGTTTTCACTGCCATCAGGTAGAACTTAAACCTAGATACAGTTCACAAAAAAACAAAACTAAAACCATTAAGTGAGGGTAAAGACTAAGAGACCTTTACATCATCCTGCATGGGAGTGGGTCCTAAGACTCTACAGTATGAGTACATAAGAAGACAAAAGGACAATAAAAACTACAACTACCATCATTCCTAAACTGACAATTACCAAGGTACTATCAACATGTGTATCTTTGCAGACCAGTTTCAAAAGAGGTTTCGCATCATAAATGTAGTGATTTATCTGATTACGGCCACTGAAAAGTAAATTGAGCACGATGAGCAGTAGAGGATTAGAGTGCCAAATCCACACCACATTGCACAGTTCAACAGGTACATGTTGACCATGTAGTGCTGGGGCTTGACAATTGCAAATAGGGGTCAAAAGCAGATGAACTTGGCCCAGTGGATAGGGCATCCATCTACCACATGGGAGGTCCATGGTTCAAACCACTGGCCTCCTTGACCTATGTGGAGCTGGCCCACATGTAGTGCTGATGAGTGCAAGGAGTGCCATGGCCACCAGGGGTGTCCCCCGCATAGGGGAGCCCAACGCACAAGGAGTGCACCCCATAAGGAGAGCCGCCCAGCGCGAAAGGAAGTTCAGCCTGCCCAAGAATGGTGCCACACACACGAACAGCTGACGCACAAGATGAAGCAACAAAAAAAGAAACACAAATTCCCATGCCACTGACAACAACAGAAGTGGACAAAGAAGAACATGCAGCAAATGGACACAGAGAGCAGACAACGGGGGGTAGGGGTGGAAGGGGAGAGAAATAAATAAAAAATAAATCTTAAAAAAAAAAAACATGGACAGGATATGAAGATCTCTGTACACACCAAACTGTTGACAATGAAGAGCTGGATCCTACAGGTGTTACAGGAAATGTTTTTCTCTCTGCAGCTTGGCTCTGATAAGCTGTAGAACCATTGCAGATGAGATTCGTTTGTGTGCTTATTACATATATTTATATATATATATATATATTCATATATCTACCAATAAAGTTCCACAGTCATTTGGGGAAAAAATGATATTAGATGTATTGTAATTGTGTTGAATTCTCTCTGTGGAATGGATCTTATTCCCTGTCTTCTCCTCAAGACCCCCAAGACCTTTGATACCTCAGCATATCCATCCAGACACCTGCACATATGTACATTGTCTTTAGTTTTAAAGAAATATAAGCAGTATTTGGAAAATGCTGCATTAAATCAAATCAATCAGTATTATGAGTAGCTAGAATAACTATTCAAAGCTAATTTTCTTTGGTATGGACAGAAAGTTTTCCCCTGATGTTCCAGAGATTTCCATGACCCTCAGAGAAAAATAGTTATATGGTAAATGCAGAAAAGTCACCAAGAGATGACTTAGTGAAATAGGAGTTCCTGACACTAGAAACAAAAGTTGCTTCTTCTAAGTTTGTTCTTGGATCTCACCCTGGATGTGGGACAGGAATACTCAATCAGGAAAATTGTGTGAAAACAATGTAATTGTTCTGTTGAGCAAAGATAAGACCCTGGGCAATGATGAATGGTAGGAAAATGGGAGCCAAGGCACAGAATGAGACTGGTTTATGTGATTCATAAGATGTCAGAGTAAGGGTGATTGGAATATTAGTTCCACCTTGATGTAGAAGAATATACATTTAAAATTTATTTTAGGTTTGCATATAATTTCCTGGATTTTATTCCCACTTTGAAAGGTACTTGTGGACACAGCCTAAGTTTTTGTCCTTTCTGAACTCATTTACTTTATTATTAATGCATGATTGTTAATGCTTTGAGGAATGTTCTGGATATGTGAGAACATTGTGTGCAGTCAAATAAAAGCAGGAGATTGTATTTTTGAATTCACATCAGAACATTTATTTCATGCTAGGCACATTGCTAGAAAAGAGACATACAAAGAAAAAAATAAGATATCATAAAATCTGTTTCAGTCAAATGGTAAAAAACCCGAAGAAATGTTAGTGTAGGGTATTGAATAGCTTGAAATACAATCAAAGTACAAATGAAGAGAAATGTAAAAATGGGGAAGAAAAATAAAAATTTCTGATGTGTTGATAGGTCTACAAAATCCTCCTGAATAAGATAATAAGGGAAGAATGTGAAGTATGGGGAAGACATGGAACCACAAGTATAGGGGATGGGGCATCTTAAGCAGAGAAGATATGGAAAGAAATCCACAGATATGATAGATTGTAAAGGGTGTTTGGAGAATGTAGAGGAATCCAGCAAGGCTGGATTAAAGCATACAGACAAAGAAAAACAAATAACAAAGTAAAGGTGGTAAAGAACTAATAGGAGTTTCTGTTATGGCTTATGCCATCTAACATTTCACAGGTATTAATGAACATAATTTACAACATCATTATGAAAATAATATTACTACATTTTCATAGAAATTTTTAAAACTGGAAGCTCACAGAATTAAAGCAAATTTCCAAGACACTGAGATAAAAATCAACTGTCTTTATTTGATCATTTCAACGACTGCAAAGTCTATTATCACTCTGTCACGTCATACATTTCCCATATGTAGAACTATGATTAGCAATTTAAACTTGGGACAATTACGGAAGATTTCTGACTAATAAGTGTGAAGGCTAGAACTCATTCCAAGGAAAATTATCTTCCATGTAAATGTTTTGAGATGTGAGTGACAAAATCAACAAGGTGCTTCAGGAAGCCATTTCTTGCATTCATCAAATACAAGTGTTCAGACCACAATATGAATAACATTAATTTGGGCCTTTCTAGCATCAGGGTTCATTTAGTACAACACCCCAGAGTTCTATCTAACACATCTTTGTTAATTATTCTGAGGTCAAAAGATAGAAAGCATAGTGAAATTAGCCTTATTTACTTTAATTCTGAATGTGACATTTGGACCACAATTTTCGCATTGCAATTTTCATCTCCACATTTCTCAGAGTATAGATGAGAGGATTCAGCATGGGGGCAATTACAGTGTAAAAGACTGAGATTTCCTTGTCCTTGTTCTCACTACCAGCAGGCAGAATATAAATATAAATACAAGGCACAAAAAATAAGGCTACAACCATTATATGAGAACTACAGGTTGAGAGAGCTTTGCGTCGTGCCACAGGAGAGCATGCCCTAAGATTGTAGAGTATGAGTATGTAAGAAGCCAAAAGGACAAGAAAAACTACAACCACCACCATCCCTGAATTGACAATAGCTAAGGTACTAACAACATGAATATCTTTGCAGACAAGTTTCAAAAGAGGCTTCACATCACATATGTAGTGATTGATCTGATTAGGGCCACAGAAAGGTAAATTGAGGACCATGAGTAGAAGAGCAATAGAGTGCCAAAATCCCACGCCCCAGGCAGCAACAATCAGTGTGTTACACCTCTGTCGGTTTATGATGACCATGTAGTGCAGGGGTTTGACAATGGCAACATAACGGTCAAAAGCCATAGACACCAAGATGAATATTTCTACACCTGCCAGCAAGTGGGAAGTAAAGAGCTGGGTCATACAGTTGCTATAAGAAATGTTTTTTCTCTCTGAAGCTAGGTCTCTGATTAGCCGGGGAACCACAGTGGAGGTATAGAAGAGGTCCAAGAGGGATAGGTGGCAGAGAAAGTAATACATTGGTTGTTCAATTAGGTGGCTGCAGGTGATAGTGAGTAAGATGATGAAGTTCCCCATTAATACTGCCAAGTAACAGAGCAGGAACAAGAAACAGAACAGTAGCTCTATTTCTTTATTCTCCCATAGACCCAGGAAGACAAATTCAGTGACATTTAAATTTTCCATCAGGTTAAGGTGCATCCAGCATTCACAACATTGGTTTAATTAATAAGAAATGATTCAAAAGGTAATATTAAAGATTTAAGAACATTTTTAAACATTGTAATAGATTTATAAATTGAATGATAAATGTAAATCACAGCACATAGATTTATCTTTTAATCCTTTAATCAGGATTAAGCTTTTAAGCCCTTTTTAGATTAAAGACAGCATTATAAGGTTATTTGGTTTTTAATGAGAGTGAGAGTGTAATTTATTCCTGGTATTTTTATAAATATGTTACACATATTTAATCCCCATATTAACCCAAAGTTTAAGTACATATACTTATTATACTTATTTTACATATGGAGCAATTGAGTCATAAGAGGGTCCATTAATTCCACCAATATAATTCTTAACTACATTAAGCTGTTAGGTAGCAGATCTAAAATATGAGGACATATCTGATGACAGATTACATGTGTTTCACAACTATGTTATATTATCCACACCATAAGGAATTCCAATTGTTTTTCATCTTTGTAAATGGAAATGGGGCTTTATTTCTGCCAATAACTAGCCACTTCCCTATGAGACAGACTGTGTTTAATTCTTAAGCTCAACTAGTATTCCACATATCCACTGAAACTAAATATTTATTCTTGTAATAAAAAATAAAATCAGGAGTTATTAATCATAACAGAGAAATAGTCTGAATTAGGTGCTGTTGGATTCAGTGTGTCTTCTTGTCATGTTTGTTTGAGGTCCATTCAGGACCTAGAAAGGCTGGAAATTGGGAATCAGATGACATTATTTCTGGTTACCTGATTACAGGAAACACAATGTTATGGACCACTTCACTTTTCTCCTAATTAGAACAAAGTCACACTTCAGAGGCTACTTGTAACACTTTAAGTCACTTTAGAGGCTCATTGTTTTTTCTTGCCATTTCAGAGGAATTAATGAGAGTAAGGTATGACCTGAAAATTGGAACATGAATTTAGAAGACCACAGACATTCAGATGTAGTATATCTGGGGGAGAGGGAGCTAATACATTTGCATTGAAACCTGTGTCTTTACATCTATGGAAATGTCCTATGCAAATAACAGCATGCCCAAAAGGCTTTTATATTTGATGAATTTCTTGTTATTGCTGTCCTGCTATTGCATCTTGAGGGTACAACACGATGTAGTATAAGCATCACAAAGGAAAGATGTCTTGAATTTCCTGGTAATTCCTATATTGATAGCACCGGGCAATTCATATTTTCTGAGCCTTCTTCTTAAGTGCCAAACAGAACCTATGATACTAGATTCATTTAACATATGCCGAGAGAAAAGGAAGTGAAATTCACATAAAGACTAACGTATATAGGGTTTATGATTCTAACTTAATTCAGCCCTCAATACAGTTCTGAATATGTTTTAGAGAGGAGCAAACTGTTGTGTAAGGAAATGGATATCACCATTTTCATCAGTCAATTGGCTTTAGTTTTATCTCTTATGTTTCTGTTCTGCCACAGGTGATGATGATGAGTGAAGAACTCATGTTATAAGGCAAAACATGTGAGTTCATAAACGTTTACTCTGATTTCAAAATATGACTTAAATTACTTCTTTATAAATCAGGACTACCCAAACCTCTTCTCTGTGTATGTAGAGAATCTGATAAATTAAAGAACATAAAGAGATCTAAAGATATATTTCTTTAAAGCTGTAGAACAAAACTGTAGAAAACCTGGAGGATTAAAACTACAGAAAATGCAAATCTGACTTTAGAAAGTTTCCCTTACATGGTGCAGCCTCAGCATCTCCTAACATTTTGATCAAGTCCTGCTCTACTTAAGATGATTGACTACCAGTTTGGAAAACAAACCATATAGAAAAGTATCCTTCAAAGCTGTGCCCACAAAGTCTCTATTAGGAATCCTTGAAATATTTAACTCATGCTGAAATATTACTCAGATCCATCCCCAAATTATTTCCCTTCTGATGTTCTAATTCTCAAATTTCCTTGTGCTCTTATAAATTCATTGCCCGTTCCATGGGCACACAGATGCATTCACAACACACACTCACACACTTGTGTATAAGCATACATGCATAGATACACACCGTTTTTGGAGAGAAAAATTGGGGGTTCACATTTTCAGATACCATACTGTTATGGAGTCTCTCTAAAAGTTTCTCCTTCTTTAAAATATAAATCCCTGGAGAAGGATCCTTTTAAGAATTGTTGAAATGATGTGACAATTATATTTTGAAAGAAAGAGAAAAACATTGAAGTAAGATTCTTAAGAAGTGGAATTTATGACTAATGCTATGAAGGTATTTAGATAATATAGATACAATCAAGGACAATTACCTTTTTTCCAATATCTATATGTATTCATCATCTATTTAATAATAAGTATAATAGTATTTCTCTAAATGAAAATTATGGGTTTGATTATTAGATGGTTTAGATTAAAATGTTTAGATACTTTATATGCACTAAGACTGTGATTGATACTAGCACTTAATATTTGAGCAAATTCACCACAACCTGGTAAAGTATATATTATTATCCTTGTTTTGAAAATAGTGAAACTAAAGCACAAGTTTAAACAATTATTAAGGAAAAGATCTACATACAAACCATAACTGTTTGATTCCAAAGCTTATGCAGTTTTTTTCAATATGCTTAAATTTCTTCCACAAATACAACCTTAAAAATTTTAATTAGCCTTCAATTTACTATCCAGATTTTCCTGAATGATTTCTTTTGAAAATGAAACAAACTAAAATAATTCATAAAAACTTTTAACTAAAAATTTGAATTTAGTAAGATAAAATTTTATATAAAATAGCTTTTTGAAACTTCAAAACTTTATCCCCAATATTCATATATGCACAATATTTATACTAACCCTAGTGCTCTCTTCTTTAATGAGACTTTATATTTCTAATAATTCAAGGTAGATCTCCAGGTTAGGTCCCTTTGCTTTTCTATGAAATTTCTATGAAGGCAGCACATATATGTAGAAAACCTCTGACAGGTCCATGAATCTTCCATCCAATAGAACCTTTTAGGAAAACATTGTTGTAAACTCCTTGAGTTAAAAGGCACAAAATAAAAACAAAACAAAAAAAAAACACCAAAGGGAATATCTCTCATGGGAATTTTGCCACAGTCCATTCATGTATAGTTATAACTGCAAAAATAAAGCCAACATTATTAGAGTGATCATAGAGATGGGTTTAAGGCTTTTACTTCTTTTACTTTTTATCTTCAATATTATTATATGAAAAGTTCAAGATTACTATAATATTATAGTACTGGTGAAATATTGTGAATAATTGTTTCCCCTTCTATCTTCTCTCCTAGAATAAGCTCCTCAAACACAGAAGCCACTGATGTTTACCATGGTACATTCTACATAACTACATACTTATTTTTAAAAATTATTTAATAATTATTTACTTTTAATTGCCTTTTTTTAAAGATACCTAGATCACACAAAAAATGTTACATTAAAAATATAAGAGGTTCCCATATACCCCATACCCCACCCCTCTTGCTCCTCCCACATCAAAAACCTCTTTCATCACTGTGACACATTCATTGCACTTGGTGAATACATTTTGGAGCACTGCTGCACCACATGGGTTATAGTTTACATTGCAGTTTACTCTCTCCACCAGTACATTCAGTGGGTTATGGCAGGATATATGTCAAGTATCTGACCCTGCAATATCATTTAGGACAACTCCAAGTCCAGAAAATGCCCCCACATCACACCTCTTCTTCCCTCTCCCTGCCCTCAGCAACTACTGTGGCCACTGTCTCCACATCAATGATACACTTTCTTCCATTCCTAGAGTCACAATAGTTCTATAGTAGAATACCAGTAAGTTCACACTAATCTATATATTATTCCTCCATTCTGTGGACCCTAGGATGGTGATGCCCACTCTACCCCTAAATTGAGAGGGGGCTTAGATCCCACATGATGGATGTGATTCTCCTGCTTGCAGTTATAGGCACTCTCAGTTCCATGGTGTGGTAGTTAACCATCTTCAGCTCCCTGTTAGCTAACCTGGGTAAGTAGGATTTGCAACTCTGCTGAGGCTCAGGGCCCAGCTGGCACATGACCAGTCCAGAGATTCAAGTATCCTGAATATGCATTAACCCCATCACCAACCACAGATTCAGTAAAAGCGACAGAAGAGGCATGTGTAGAAAGATCACATCTAAGTCCAACTCCATCACACTCAGGTGCAAAAGTTCCAAAGTAGAGCCCACTGACAAGGCATGAACTCCAGAGCCATCTACCATGAACATTGAACCTGTGTGTCTCCATAGTCCTCAAGAGCACCAGTACCTGGGGTCATAACTACTTTGGCTTTCTCTGGGATCTTGCTGAGATGTGCATAAGCACAACCCCCTTTTTGACCTCCTGATTCATTTTGAAGGCTTCTAGCAATATAAACTTATTTTTATTTATCATTTCCCCTTTTATTCAATGTCTTTTTCTACTTGCATCACCAGCTGGTGATTGGTAGTAATCCTTTGGCACCAGGGAGGCTCATCCCTGGGAGTTATGTCCCACACAGGGTGGACATGACTGAGTCATGACATAAATGAGTCAGCATTTACATGCTGAGTTTGTCTTAGAGAGCAGCATGGAGGCTCTCAGGAGGTAACTCTTAGGCACACTGCAGCCTTAGGCCTACTTGAAATTCCAAGCACACAGGCTCATAAGCATAGTCATCAGTATCAAGAGCTCATCATTGGGCCATCTTTCTTCACTGGTCTTTGCCCTTGCACTTGGGGAATTGTAGCTGTTCTATTGGGGAATGTAACTGAGCTTCCCTGGCTAAGCACTCCCTCAGTTTTCATTTGTAACTCTAACTACTATGCAGTACCCAATGAATACTGGACATTTTTATTTACCCTATATACATGCCCTGGAGAACTCCTTCCCAACCATGTGTCTCCCTTCAGTAATATCCTACACCAGTGTTTCTCCCCTGCCATAGTTGAATACCTCTGTGGTCCAAAACTTCCTCAAAAATGAAGCCTAATATATTGCCAATTCAATTAGTAGGAAAATGAAATATTAATAATAAGTTTAAAGATTAGAAATAGAATACATACTAATTTAGAAAAACTGAAACAAAGTAAGAAATAAATTGGTGTATTAAAAAATCAAAAATATCATAAAACTTTGTTTCTGATGCTTTGTTTTTCATTGCTGTAATAAGTGCTGCCCTGTATGTACAGTGGCAAGGCAATTTCTTTCATTCCTTTCTCCATGTCTACATCCATTTTTTAAAAAATTTTTCTTCAAAAAAGTTTTAAATCACAATAAAGTCATATATACAATATAGGGGGCTCCCATATATCCAACATCAAACCCTTTTTCCCCTTAACCAGCAATGATTTTTTTTACATGTTCATGTTATATTTGCTGCAACTAATATACAGATATTGAAACATCACTACCAACATGGTTCCATTTTGGTGTACATTATGGTTTATATTTTAGTCTGTACACTTTTCTAAATTTTTAGTTACATTATGATTTCCTTGTGGTTTACATTTTAGCCTATAGGCTTTCATACATTTTTTTAAAATTTATTTTTATTTATTTAATTCCCCTCCCCTCCCCCGGTTGTCTGTTTTCTGTGTCTTTTTGCTGTGTCTTGTTTCTTTGTCCGCTTCTGTTGTCGTCAGCGGCATGGAAAGTGTGGGTGGCGCCATTCCTCGGCAGGCTGCGCCCTCCTTCGTGCTGGGCGGCTCTCCTTATGGGTGCATTCCTTGCGCGTGGGGCTCCCCTACGCGGGGGACACCCCTGTGTAGCACGGCACTCCTTGCGTGCATCAGCACTGCGCATGGGCCAGCTCCACACGGGTCAAGGAGGCCCGGGCTTGAACCACGGACCTCCCATGTGGTAGACGGACGCCATAACCACTGGGCCAAAGTCCGTTTCCCGATAGGCTTTCATACATTTTTGGTGAAATTTAACATACCCTATATCCATCATTGCACGGTCTTGTGGAAGGAACACTTCCGGTGCCCCCCAGTTATCCATGCTTTGATCTATTGTATTCCTCTCTCCCACTCCCCTCAGGGCTCACGGTGGCAACCAAGCTTCACTGTTTGAAGGACCAGATTCACAGATACTTGCAACAATGCTGAGGACTATTCAATTGGGTCAATACACTGAGTATCAGAAGAACATTAAGAATTTCCTCATCAACATAGATTTTTTTGACACTATTGTTGTAGAATTTGAGAGAAGTTCAATTACTTGAGTATAGAGAGGCCAGGACTCAGGAATGATTTTGAGAAGGAAAAATGGTTTATTGATGGCCGGCCGGACTCAGGAACTTTCTGTTTGAATCCCAAGCCCCGAACAAGATTTTTTAGTCCCTTTTATACAGAGAGGAAAGGTCAAATGATCCCACAAGTCACAGATAGTTTAGGTTACCTCTGAAGAGACAAAGAGCCTGCCACCCATAGCCCACATCACTATGATACATATTTGTAAATAGTCTCTAACATTTTATTACAGCTTTGAAGCCATGAATACTATCTTTTGTTTGTTCACTTTAAAAACTAAACAATTTGCATTAGTAGGTATTGAGTTGAATCAATCATAACACTTAGTTCATAGCAGACTTTTCTCATAGGTCAATTCAGGCCCTCTGTACTCTTTGACTTTATTTTACCTTTATCCCCTTTTCATTCCACATTTCCATTCTTCCACATGCATCATGGGCAACCAAAATACACTAACAAATAACAGGCTGCAACTGTTACTTGACCCATGTTACTGTACACTTGGATTTCTTACAGTTGTGCATATATATTGAGAATCTATTATATACTCATTAAAGTATGGCATTTGCCTCTACCCTCTTTTGTTGTAAGACATTACCTAATTAGAGTACTTAATAATATAACCTTATAATAAATGACTCAACTTTGGATAACATTAAATGAAGAAACAGGTAAATATACAGTGGAAGATATAACACACCTTTATCAATTATTGATAAGTAAAGCAGGCAATAATTTGGTAAGCATATAAAAGAAAGAACAACATAATTAAGCAGCATTTATAGGCATATTTTAGACACATGTAAAATTATATTTCCAATGATTAAATAATATATGTTCTTTTCATGTTTAGATAGAAGATTTAAAAATTAAGTGTTTGGTCATGAAAATAGCTGCAATAAATTTTAAAGAAGTGAGATTATACAGAACTCTGAGCAAAATGAATTTAAGGTAGAAGTTAACTACCTTAATTTACAATTATATATGTACATATAATTATATATATGTATATATATATACATCCATACATGCACAGATACAAAATCTCCAGAAACTTAAATCTCACCATGATAGATGTTTAAGATATTGAGAAATAAACCATAGGTGGCATGTTTTCAAAATATTCATAATTGATTGATTATGAAACAGATTCCACCCTAACATATAAAAAGCTTGGAAGCCATCAATCCCATCCTTACAATAAGAAAAAAGCTTGAAAACTGAAAACAGCAACTCTTCTTACATCCATCAAATAATTGATTTCAGAGAGCAAGATGATACCTTTATTTTAGTTTGCTAAAAGTTGTTGGAAGCAATATACTAGAAATAGAAATACTATGATCTTATCACTACAAAGTTGTGTTTTGATGATTTGGGACTCATTCCATTACTGTAGTCCTTTAACTGTTCTCTAGAGGTCTAAGGAAGATGACTCTGCAAGTTTTTACTAGTTGTTCAAAGATTCTATGGGGAAATGGAACGCTTGAGCATCTCAAATTGCCATCTTTGTCGATGAGAATTCTAGATCATTGATTTCAGATCTCACTACTTTTTTCATATATGCATTCAATTTTATAAAATGTCCTTCCATACACTGTCTTTGCTACATCCTACAAAATTTGATAACTTACATGTACATTTCAATTTAGTTCAAAATATTTTTAAAATTCTTTGGGTTATTTAGACGTGCATTTAAAATTCAAATATTTTAGGATTTTCCAGTTTTCATTCTGTTATAATTACTAGTTTGATTCTTTTGTGGTCTGAGAATACACTTTACATGATTTCTGTTCTTTAAAATTGGTTGAGGTGTGTTTTATGGCACATGATGTGATTTATTTTGGTGGCTGTTCCATTTGAGTTTTAGGTAGGAATGTGTATTCTGCTCCAGTTGGATGAAGTATTCTATACATGTCAATTAGATTCAGTTGATTGATGGTGCTGATCAGTTCAAATATACCCTCATTGATTTTCTGCCTTATGGATCTGTCAATTACTTTTAGAGGGGTGTTGAAGCGTTCTATTATAATAGTGGATGCATCTAATTTTCCTTGATGTTTTGACAGTCTTTGTCTCATATATTTTGATACCCTATTGTTATGCACACACATTAAAGAAAGTTATGATTGTTTGAAGAATTGACAACTTTTTTATTATTTAATTGCTCTCATTATCCCTATAATTTCCTTGCTTGGAAATCTGTTTTGTCTGATATTAATAAAGCTTTAACAGCTTTATTGTTATCTTTCTCCATCTTTTTTTTTAATATATATGATTTTATATTTAAAGAGTTTCTTTATAATTATATCTGTTGTTTTATTTTTGATGTTGCTTTTATACATTCAGTGTCTATCTTTTAATTTGCATATATAGAACATTCACATTTTAAATTAATTATTGATATAGTTGTATTATCTCCAATAATTGAATATTTGTAAATTTTTTTGATTCCTTGGCCTTTTTTCTTTGTTTGTCTGTCTTATTTTCCTCTCTTTTTACTGCCTTCTCCAGTTTCAGCTGAACATTTAACCTCCTTTGTTAGGCTCTCAATTACACTTCTTTTTTTTAAATTCTTTTAGTGGTTGGCTTAGACTTTGCATTATAATTTTACTGTTACTCTCTGCCTGCTATCAAAGAACACGAAACCATTTCATGGGTAATGCAGAGACTTTATAATACAGTGTTCTCATTTCTTTCCCTCTGCCCTTATAGCATTGCCAACATTGATTTCACTTTGATGTTGGCTATGGGTGGGAGGCTCTTTATCTCTTCAGAGATAACCTAAACTATCTGTGACTTGTGGGTGTGGGATGATAAAGGCTACAGTCCCATGGCAAGGGCTCCAGTCCCAGGAAAGAGTTTAACAATGCAAGGTCTATAAACTTTAAGTATTCAGGGGAAATGCAAACCAAATATACAAACCAAATATGCTAAAAGCTTACCTAGAATACCTAAGGTCCATGCTAAAAGCTTACCTAAGATGTGGAAGATATATATGCTAATTCAAGCCCATTGAGAACTGAAACAAAAGGACTGTTTGGCCTTTCCTCTCTGTATAAAAGGGACTCAAAAATCTTGTTCCGGGCTTGGGATTGAAACAGAAAGGTCTAGAGTCCGGCCGGCCATCAATAAACCATTTTTCCTTCTCAAAATCATTCCTGAGTCCTGGCCTCTCTATATTCAACTAATTAAACCTCTCTCAAATTCTACAACAACCTCTCCATAAACTATAGTCACACAATATATTGTTGCTATATTATTTTGAGTAACATTATTTTACCTTCATTTCTGTCCTTTTCAAGTGTTCCTCCTTTCTTTATGCAGATCACATTTTGACCTATATTATTTTCATGCTCTTTAAAGAGCTACGTTTTACATTATTTACAAAGCAGTTCTTCTGGCAACAAAATCTCTCAAATTTTTTTGGCTTGAGAAAATTTTAATTTATCCTTCACTTTTAGCAGATTATTTCCTTGGATATAAATGTCTACTTTAGCAGTTTTGTCATTCGCTACTTTTAATATTTCATGCCAATCTGTTCTTGCATACATGGGTTTCAAGAGAAGTCAATGTCATTCTTATTCATGTTCCTCTACAGATAAAAAGGCTTTTTTTAACATGGCTTGCTTAAAGAATTTTTTCAATGCCATTGATTTTCTGCAATTTGGTTAGAATATACGTAGGTAGAGACTTCTGATATTTTTTCTGCTTGGTGTTCTGTAAGCATCCTGTATTTATGGTTTGGCTCTTGTCATATTGTGAGAGATTCTCAGACATTATTGCTTCAAATATTCTTCTGTTCCTTTCTCTCTTTATTCTCCTAGTGTTCCATTAAAATATGATATACCTTTTTTAAATTGTCCCTTAGATTTTAGATATTTTTCCCAGTGATTCCATTGTTTTGAATGTTTTTCTACTGACACAACTTTAAGTTGACTAATTCTTTTATAATCCATTTCTAGCCCATTGATGTGTCTATCAAAGGTGTTCATCATTTTGTTGCACTGTTTTTTGATTTCTAATATTTCTTCTTGATTCCTTTTTAGTCTATATTTCTCTTCTCACATTAGCCAACTGGTCTTACAGGTTGTCCACATTTCTTATACTCTTAGCATATTAATAATACTTATTTTTAAATATCATTCCAATAATTCCAAAATCTTCCATATCTGAAACTGGTTCTGATGCTTGCTATCTCTTATCTCTCTCAGATTGTTTTTTTGTTTGTTTGTTTTTTTGCTTTTTTCATGACTCATAATTTTTTGAAAGCCTGGAGCACTGTTATCAGGTAAAGTAACTGAGACAAATAAGTAGTTATTTTGAGGTTTTATGTTGGCTTTATTAGAAATTAGGCAGTGACTGTAGATATCAGAGCATAACATTTCGTATGGTATCTTTGTTTTTTCTCTTTTTCTTTGGGTTTCCTGAAAGACTCCTTCTTAATTGAGTCTCAGCCTTGCAGTTCTTTTCTATTGTAATCTTGTAGGGGAAGGATAAGCAATCTATATTCCAATCATTAGATCACATCCATTTAGTGAATATATGTTCTTGGGCTATAACTTGCACAAGTGTTTTTTCAGAAGTTTTTGCCACCCCTTAGTTGACAAAGAAAGAATAGTGGTGATGTAGTTGGGTATATTCCTTCCCACAAGTTGGTTAAGTTCTGGAAAAAGCATGTAGGAGAGAGTCTGGTAAAATAGTTTCCCTTTGTGGACAAGTATATGTTAAAAACATAAGCCAGACTGCCCTGGGCTTATTTCAGAATGCTTATATGTCTCTTCCTCTGCCAGAAATTTGAAAGGATATTTCTCTGACATTCCCAGTGATACTTTAGTGGGACTGCTGGAAGTAAAATTCATCAAAATGTGGGATTTCCTTAAGACTGGGCCTCTAGAAATTTGTATCTGTTGAGTTGAATCATACCCTGTCCACAGTAATTTGTCAATTACGCTTTAAGCATACCTGCTTGATTCTGGTTCCAATAGTGATTTCTACTCCAGGAAAGTAGTGATTTTTCTATATCTGCCTTTTCTACTTTGGAGTGAGGGGGATGTGGCAGTTTGCGACTTTTATATGAGAAGGTCATATCCTAGGAGTTAATCCAGACCTGTGGTCTGCCGAGTGGTCTTCAGGGAAATAGTGTCACCTGATCCCTTGATTTAGACTATTTTACAACTTCATAACTATATACTTTCAACCTAATAAATCCCCATTATAAAAGCCTTTTCCACAGTAAGAAAAGTAATCCCTATGCGGCTTCAGGGGTGCTTGTAAGTCAGTGGAAATCTAATGGATGGCAGCCTGAAGGACTCAGCCAGGACACTCATCTCTTGATCCCCTTCCCAGACCCTTCCCTGAAGGCAGAAGCAGCTCATAGATAGCTAAAGCGGTGTAAGAAACAATCATATTGAGGTTACCTGTAGCAAAGAATTACTGGCTTCAAAACATGCAATGAAATATCCCATATCAGTGAAGATCTATTCAACAAGGAGTAGAAGGGGCATTTGGATCCTTATAAATAGTTTAATTCCTGAGCACCCAGCATAGGCTTAGCACAAAACACATGTTCAGAAAAGATTCAGAGAACCCTGTGTTTTTGCTTCTGTTTGATCTTGGTAGGAAAACCAAACCATGAAGGAGAGAACCAGCCAATACAGAGTCAATTTGCAAAAACTGAGGAATAAGTTTTTGTTTTGTTTTGTTTTGCTTTGCTTTATTTTGCTTTTGGTAGCTACTGGTGCTAAAGGAAATCTCTATCATATCATTAGCTGTATACAAATTTAAGAAGGAGACAGACCAGGAAATAAATCCCAGAGTTAACATATTAAAATATTAATGTGTATAGTTTTTAGCAAAAAATTATAAGACAAAAAACCAAGAAAAGATAGTTCATACAAAGGAATAAGATAAAACATCAGAAGTCATCAAAAAAGAAAATTAGATTTGGACATGCCAGTCAGACTTAAAAAAAAATCTACTTTCAATATGATCAAGAAGTAAATAAAAACTCTCAGAAAGAATTAAATTATATGAACGAAATGTAAAATGAAAAAAATGAGCATCTCAGTAAACAGATATAAATTATAAGAAGGAATCAAATAGGCTTTCTCTAGTTTAGGACCACAATTATAAAACAAACAAAAAAAAAATGTCCTAGCATATTTCTTCAGGAGATTGGAGTGGGCAGAAGGAAAAAAAAAGTCCCTGAACTCAAAGGTAAGAATGTTAAATAATACAGGCTGGGGAACAGAAAGAATAAGGAATGAAGAATAGTCGACAAAACATGGGAGGGGAGTAGGACACACTCAAGTAATATACTATACACCATATAGTAGTTCAATCTGTTGAATGTCAGTGACAGACGAGCATTCTGAAATTTGAAAAGCGAAAATCAGTGTGTTATGTAAAGGGAGTCCCATAAAATTTAGTGCTGATTTCTCATCAGAAAACAGAAGCAAGTAGGCAAAAGCATGAAATATTAAAAATGGTGAACGAAAATAATTAATATGCAAGAATTTTATATCTAATGAGAGTAACTTTCAAAAAGGAGAAAGAGATTTAGTCATTCACCGATAAATAAAAGTAGAGGGATTTAATAGCCACTAGACTTGCCTGACAAGAATCACAGCAAAGTGGAGCTTCAACCTTCACGAGAAGAGTCTCTGAAAAGCGCCATCTGGTGGCCAATCTGGAAACTGCAAATGAGACACAGGATTTAAGAAAACTAATCAATAATAAGCACACAAAATTCCTAAATCAATTTAGGGAGTTGAAGGAAAATATGACTAAAGAGAAAATGGATATTAAGAAGATACTATGTGAGCATAAAGAACACGTTGAAATCCTGTAAAGAAAAGTTACAGAGCTTCTGAGACTGAAAGACACAGTAGATGAAATTAGATTTAGAGGCACATTTGCCTTGATGGATAACAGAATTAGTGAAGTCAAAGACAGAGCATCTAAACTTGAAAGGCAGGATAACAAACTGAAAAAAGAATGGAAAAATGCAACAGAATCTCAGGGAATTGACAAAGCAAAATACAAAAACATGTACATTATTGGTGTCCCAGAAGGAGAATAGAACAGAAAAAAATGGTAGAAAGAATATTTAAGGAAATAATGACCTAGACCTTCTCTATTCTTATGAAAGATATGAATGCCAATATCTAAGGAGGATTACATACTCTAAATGGAAAAAAATATGAATAGAACTACTCTGACACATCTTCTGTTCAGAATGACAAATATTAGAGATAAAGAGAAGACTCTGAAAGCAGCAAGAGAAAAGCAGTGCATCATATACAAGGGAACCTCAATAAGACCAAGTGCTGATCTCTCATCAGACAGCATGGAAGCAAGAAGAAAAGTGTATTATGTATTTAAGCTGCTGAAAGAGAAAAACTATCAGTCAAAACTTCTATATCTGGCAAAACTGACCTTCAAAACTTAAGATGATTTTAATGTATTCACAGACAAACAAAACTGAGAAAGTATGATACCAAAAGACAAGAACCACAAGAAATACTGTAGGGAGTGCAGCAACCTGAAAAAAAAAAAAAAAAAAAAAAAGGGCAAGAGACTTAGAGAAGAATGTAGAAATGAAGATTATTAAGAAGAGTAAATTAAAAGATAAAACACTGAAAAAAGTAAGAAATGACAGCAGAAGGCCAAAGGATAAAGTTGGTGAAGTAAGTAGTGCTTTCATTGTAATAAAATCAAATGTTAATAGATTGAACTCCCAATCAAAAGACTTAGACTGACAAAATGGAGAAAGAAAAAAAAATGAGCCATCTATATGCTGTTGACAAGAGACTCACCTTAGAATTAAGGACAAATCAGACTGAAAGTAAAAATTGGAAAAAGATATTCCATGCAAATAGTAATCAAGAAACCAAACATAAGAGATTAATGAGTCATCAAAAACCTCCCAAAGATGAAAAGCTCAGGACCAGATGACTTCATGGTGAATTCTACTAATCTTTCAAAGACCATCTAATACCAATCTTGCTCAAGTTCTCCAAAAATTTGATCAGGAAGGAATGCTACCAAATTCATTCTTTGAAGCTAACATCACCTTAACACTAAAATTAGATAAACATATTACAAAAAAGAAAATTAAAGACCAATTTTTCTAATGAACATAGAGGCAAGAATCCTCAAGAAAATATTTGCATACAGAGTCCAAAAGCACATTACAAACATTATAGATCATGATCAAGTGGATTTCATCCCAGGTAGGCAAGAGTTTTGCAAATGAGAAAATCAATTACTATGATAAACCACATTAAAAAATTAAAGAAGAAAAATCACATGATTCTCTTGATTGATGCAGAAAAGTCATTTGACAAAATATAGTATCCTTTCTTAATAAAAACACTCCAAAAATAGGAATGGAAGGAAACTTTATTAACATGGTAAAGTGCATATATGAAAAACACGTAGCTTGCATTGTACTCAATAGTGTAAGACTGAAAACTTCCCCACTAAGATACAGAACAAGACATGGAAGCCCCCTCTCCACCGTTACTCAAATTTTTTTTTTTTTGCTAAGAGCAATTAGGGTAGATAACAAAATAAAAAACACCCAAACAGGAAGAGAAGAAGCAAAACTTTCACTATTTGATAATATCACCATTTGTCTGAGAAATCCCAAAAATCCACAAAAAGCTACTAGAGCTAATAGATAAGTTCCACAAAGTGGCAGGTACAAGATTACTATGCAAAAATTAGTAACATTTCTATACACTATTGATGCTTAATCTGAGGAGGAAGTAAAAAACGTATCCATTTATAATAGCCACTAAAAGAATCAAATATTTAGGAATAAATTTAGTCTAGTACATAAAGGATCTATATTCAGAAAACTGCAAAATATTGATAAAAGAAACCAAAGAAGACATATATAAATGGAAGGTCATTCCATGCTTATGAATTGAAAGACTAAGTATTTTTAAGATATCAATTCTAAAATAAATGACTTACAGCTTCAATGGTATTCCAATAAAAATAGCAACATTTATGCCAAAAAGGAAAAACCAATTAGCAGATTTGTTTGGAAGGGTAAGCAGCCTAGAATAGCCAAAAAAATCTTTAAATAGAAGAGTGAATTTGTATAACTCTCACTTCCTGCTGTCAAAGCATATTACTTAGCTATAGTTACAGAAACTGCATGGTAGTAGCATAGAGACATGCTGACCAATGGAATGAAATTGAGAACTCAGAAATAAACTCTCACATCTACAGTGAACTGTTTTTTATTTTATTTTATATATACGTATTTTTTTGTACTGGGGCTGGACGTGGACCTTGTATATGGACAGCAGGCACTCAACCATTTGCACTACATCTGCTTCAGCAGTGAAATGATTTTTGACAAGGCTTTGAACATTCCCAGGTGAGCCAGAACAGTCTATTTAGCAAATGGAACTGGGAGAACTGGATATAAATATCCCAAAGAAAGAAAGAAGGCCCCTATTGCATACCTTATGCAAAAATTAACTCAAAATGGATCAAGGGCCCCCCAAAAAAGCTACAATCATAAAACTCCTGGAAGAAAGTATAGGAAAACATCTTCAAGATCTCGTGGTAAGTGGTAGTTTCTTAAACCTTATATCCAAAGCATGAGCAATGAAATAAAAAATAGACAAATGGGACCACCTTGAAATTAAACAATTTTGTTCTTTTGAAAGACTTTGTCAGAAAAGTGAAAGGGCAGCCCACTCAGTGAGAGAAAATATTTGGGAACCACATATCTGATAAGGGTTTGATATCCATTTTATCCAAGGAAATCATACAGCTAAACTAGAAAATGACAAGCAACCCAATTTTAAAAATAGGCAAAAACTTGAAAATAGTTTATCCAAAGAAGAAATACAAATGTGCAAAATGCACATGAAAAAAATGGTAAAAATCACTAGCTATTTGGGAAATGCAGATCAAAACTATGATGAGATACAACGTCACACCGTATAGAATTTCCTTTATTCAAAAAATAGAAAACTACAATTGCTTGAAATGATGTGGAGAAATAGGACGATTCTTCACTATTGGTGGGAACCTAGAATGTTGCAGACTCTGTGGGAGCAGTTTGGCAGTACTTCAGGAAGCTGAATATAAAGCTGCTGTATGATCCAAGAATCATTTTACTAGGAATATATTCAGAAAAACTAAAAGCAGGGTTGAGAACCGACATTTGCACACTGCTATTCACAGCAACATTTTTCATAATTGCTAAAATATGGAACTAGCCCAAGTGTCCATCAACTGATGAATGGATAAATAAAATTTGGTAAATACATATAATGAAATACTATGTAAGAAGAAATGAAATAGGATGCATATGACAATATAGATGAACCTTGAGAAAATTATGTTGAATGAAATAAGCCAGACAAAAAAGAACAAATACTGTATGGACTCATTAATATGAAATAATTATCATGAGTAAACCCACGGAGGTAATCTCTAGAGTATAGGTAACTGGAAATAGAATGTGGTTTGAGAATGGGAGCTCATGTGTAATGTACATAGCATTTTTCATAAGGTTAATTTCATAAGGCTAATTGTAAATGAATAGAGTTGATAGTAACACATTTGGTGAGTGTAATGAACATGGCTGATTTGTAAATGAGATTGTGACTAAAGAGGTATTCTGTAGATATAAATGTTAATGGAAAGGAAACTAGAGAATAGGGAATGAGAACAGTGATTTAGGTGGTGGAGGAAGATTTGGTCAGTATAAATATAGGAATGCTGTTATTTTACAAAGTGTTAAAATATGTTAATACACAGGAAATTTACTACTAATGTAACTCATAGATCAGAGTTAACAACAATATTACAATATTTTGCAGCAATGATAAGAAGATATATCAATTCTAAGGGATAATATCATGGAGCATAAGAGGTTATGGGATTTTTCCTTTTGAAGTAGTGAAAACGTTCTAAAATTGCCTGAGGTAATGACAGCACAATTCTGTGATGGAAATGAAAACCACTGAATGTACACTTTGAAGGACTGTACAAAGCATGGGACTGTACAACACAGGGACTCAGTGATGATAATGGACTGTGGTTAACAGGACAAATGTGAGGATATTTTCCCATGAAGGTTAACAAATATGTAATTAGTAATACAGGATGTTAAAAATTGGGTGGTTGGGTGAAAAATACACCAAATATAAGACACAGGCTATATTTAAGTGGTAATATTTTGGCAATACTCTGTCACAGTTTGTAAAATGTGTTTCCCGGCAATGCAAAGTGGTGGTGGCACAGTAATCTATGGGAACCACATTCAATAATATGCATGTTTATTTTGTAATTTCACAACTTTTACTATACATTTATTGTTTATGTATGTTCACATATGAATGATATACTTCAATACAATTTATTTGAAAAATGGTATCCACAACCAAAGAGGACACTATATAGTGATAATAAGGTCAAGTCAACAAGAAGATATACCACTTATAAATCCATATACACAATTGGTGATTGAAACATATGCGCCCCCCCCACACAAAAAACATATTTAGCTACCAACCTTTCATCCAGGTAATTTGCAAATAGCATGTTTTAAGATGTTATTAGTTAAGTTGTATCAAAATGGAAAGACAGCGAGCCTTAATCATATATATGATAAAGTCTATCTCCAAAGGAAATTGGACAGGGAAGAAGAAACCATGGGAAGCCACCAGAAGCTAGAAGTTAGCAGATCCTAGAAGAGAAATGAGAAAATACTACTATGTGCATTGTCATGTGACATAAAAGTCAAGGAACCCCAAAGATTTCTAACCTGCTGAAAAAACTGCTGCTAGGAGAAAGTAAGCCTTATAGCTTCTTAAACTGAACAAATTAAATTCCTGCTGTGAAGCCAATTCATTGTATATATATTTGCTTTAAGATCTAGGAAACTAAAACATACACCTCACAACAGAACTTGTGAATATATGAAGTTAATATTAATATATTTAAAGGGAGAAATAAATGTTTTGCATAAGTAAAGGAGACTTCAATCCAACCACTTTCAATAATGATAGAACATTGAGACAAAGATCTGTAAGAAAATAGAAGACTTGAATGATACTATAAACTTACTAAACCTAAGAGACATATAAAGAGCACTTTGCCCAAAACAGCAGAATACACATTCTTCCCTAGTACACAGAGATCATAGTCTAAGATAGACGATCTATTAGGTCACTACCTTAGTCTCAACAAATTTAAAAATATTGAAATCATGAAATGTATCTTCTCTAATCACAATGGAATGAAACTAGAAATCAGTACCCGAATGAAAATTTGAAACACACAAATATGGTAAAATTAAACAAGATAGTTAAACAACTAATGGGTCAAAGAAGAAATCATGAGGAAATTCAGGAAACATCTTGACAAGAATTAAAAGAAAAGTACAACAAACCTAAACTTATGGGATACAGCAAAAACAGTGCTGAGAGGGAAATTTATAGTTCTAAATGTTTATGCTATTAAAGAAGAAATATCCCACATCAGAGAACTAATGCAACATATTGAGGAACTAGAAAAAGAAAAACGAAGCAGACATAAACTGAATAGAAGATTAGGGTGGAGATAAATGCAATAGAGAAATTTAAAAAAAAAAAAAACAGTAGAGAGATTCAATGAAAGCCAAAATAGGTTCTTTGAAAAGATGAATAATTTTAATAGACAATGAACAAAAGGGATAATATACAAATAATTAAATTAGAAATGAAAAGAGGGACATTACCAGAAAATTATTGGTTCTGGGAATTGGGCACAAAGACGACTGTAGGAGAATGTAGAGGTGGCCTCTACTGATACAGAGTGAAGGCAAAATGAATTCTAGTATTTATATAAGGACAGAGGTGGCTCCTGGCTATGGATTTTAAGGTCCAAGTATAATTGCTATCTCTGTCCTAGGGAAGAGAGAAAAAATCAAATCAAATCATAACACAGAGAACAGAGAGAAAGAAAAAAGAAACAAACATGTGACTCAAAGACAAATGTTCACTGGAATAGATAGGGCACAGACCATGATTTAAGACGCAGAGATTCAAAGAGCTAGTATGAGATGTCTTTGAATCCATGGATTAGGAGAGCATTGAGGAGGAAGCTAATAAGGTGTGGGCACTCTTGCTGTTCTCCCTCTGTGGAATGCCTCGTCCTCTTTCTTTATCTTGTTTCCTGTTTCTAAACCTTCAAGATTAAACTCATATAATTTCTTTTATGTCCTATCTCAGACCTAGCTTATTAGAAGGCAGAAAGTAATTTTACATAATTGAACATAAAGATGTCTAGCAGCATTGATTGAAATTAAAAAAAAAATTAATCCAAAGTCCTATAGATAATATAGATATAGTGCTTACAAATCATATTATATAAAATTAAACTGAGAGGCGGTGACTAGGCAGAGCACAAGAAATTTTTAGGCAGTGAAACTATTCTGTGACAATGTAAGAGTGGATAAATGACATTGTGCATTAGTGTAAGAACCATACAATGCAGAGTGAACCATAATGTAAACTATAGACTTTAGCTAACATTAATGTGTCAACAGTGTTCATCAATTATAACAAATGTACCATACTAATGCAAAATGATAAAAATAGGAAAACTGTGGAAGAGGGATATATAGTAACTCTCTTTATTTTTAGCATAATTTTTCTTTAAACCTAAAACTACTGTGAAAATGGTCTATTAAAATAAACATATAAATGATAGCATAAAATCAGGGGATTTTGTTTTACACAGCTCTGAGTTCAATTCCACCATTGCTGCTGTCCAATTATTTGATCATAGCAAGTTGCTCAGTATCTCTAAGCAGAGGAAAAGATGAAAGCTACCAAAGGAACAGGAAGAGTCTGCAATAATGAGAAAGAGAAATTCATCTCAGACCAGTTTATGGTATTATCCATAATCATCAGCAGGTTTGGTGAATATGTATGAAAAATTATTCTAAGTGCTTCTTTGGTCATTAAGAAAACAAACATTGTTGAAGGTGGTAGTGGGAGGTAAGGTTGAATTGGGATATAGATAAGTAATCAAGTACTTTAAAATAGCTAGAATTACCTTGCGGAGGAAGGGAAAGAGCCATATTTGGCTGGGTGACAAAGAGCTTTTGTCTCAAATGCCAATTCTGCCTAATTAGAAAAGACTTCCTGAACTGAACTGTTGAGAATTCTGAACTCACATCCTTTCACTGTGGAAGAAAGGTCTGCAATTTATTAGTGATGCCTGTCATTAGCATTAAATGGGAGCAGAAGTGACTTTCACATCTGGTACTTTCACTGCTGATCAGGACACAACATTATCTACAAATAGAAGAAGAAATAACACACAGTTCAAGAGACAGTTGGAAATCAGACCTACTGTCCCAAATATTTATTTAAAAGTTTGAACTTAATTGTGTTTTTTTTTTTGTTTTTTGGTTTTTTTTTTCACAGAAAGTGAAATTTATTTATTTATTTTTTATTTTTAAAGATTCTTTTTTTTTTTAATTTTTTTATTTTTTATTGACTTTGTAATAATATTACATTAAAAATATATATGTGAGGTCCCATTCAACCCCACCCCCCCACCCCCCCTCTCCCCCCCCCCAACAACACTCGTTCCCATCATCATGACACATCCATTGGATTTGGTAAGTACATCTTTGGGCACCTCTGCACCTCATATACATTGGTTCACATCATGGCCCATACTCTCCTCTATTCCATCATGTAGGCCCTGTGAGGATTTACAATGTCCGGTGATTACCTCTGAAGCACCATCCAGGGCAGCTCCATGTCCCGAAGATGCCTCCACCTCTCATCTCTTCCTGCCTTTCCCCATACCCTTTGTCCATTATGTCCACTTTTCCCAATCCAATGCCACCTCTTCTATGTGGACACTGGATTGGTTGTGTCCATTGCACCTTTATGTCAAGAGGAGGCTCAGATTCCACCTGGATGCTGGATGCAATCCTCCCATTTTCAGTTGTAATCACTCTAGGCTCCATGGTGTGGTGGTTGTCCTTCTTCACCTCCATCTTAGCTGAGTGTGGTAAGTCCAATAAATCAGATTGTAGGTGTTTTTAAGTCATCTTAACCTATTTAAAATGAACTGATTTATCCCTTGTCATAGAAAAAGATGCATGGGAAAATGCTTAGCTCTAAGCTTCACAAATAACAAGTATGCCCTAAATGTTGAGGTGTTTTTGTTTCCACCCATCATTTAAAAATGAGAACTGGAGCTTGTAAAATTAACAATATCTTACAATGTTGTGGTTGTGACAAATAAATAATTCAAGGAAAGCAATTTCTCAGTGTGTATACTTAGAAAATAATTCATGTTCAATCATATTATTCACACTTTACTGGTAGCAAAATCATGCTTTGAAAGGTTAAAGTTAAATAAATAACAGATGATAGATCTCGCATTTGAACATAGAACCTTTGGCTCCAATACCAAGTTCCTTCCACTGTATCAAGAGGAAAGGGTGAGAATGTTTATTATCTCTACCCAACTCTAAAGTTTAAAGCCTTTTGATCCCTTTAATCATTTATGAAAGAAGCAACTTGGTGAAAGAAACAGCCAATGATTTAGAATCAGAAGGTAATAACCCTCATGCCTACATATAAAAATTGGCAAAAAGTACATAAATAAGGAGAGGAAAAATGTTGACTATGAGCCAGCCTTAAGACTATGTTATTTGCAAATTATTTCTATAAGGAAGCCCAAACTGATCAAATATAACAAAGGCATATGTTTCCAGTTTACATGACTTTATTATAAAGTACAGACATTCATATATAACTTATATGTTCATCTTACAGGATTATGGTGGTCAAATTTTAAAATGTGATAAAACTTCATTTAAATAAGTTGTTCTTACAAATTGAAAATACCAGCTGTTGCATCCACAGGAAGTTTTTCCACGAGGCATGCAAATAATTACTTCAACTTTTCGCTTTATTTCCCCAGTTTTGAAGAATTGTGCCATCCCTTGTACATAAAAAAAAAAATTTACTGGTTAAATAGCTTATATAATTATATGTTTGTTAAACAGATGAATAAAATAGTAGTGAGATTTAATGTAACTTATTAATTATGCAATTTTAATAAATTTCAATAGTGGGATTTATTATAATATAGTAATTACATGATTTTTGTAAATGTCACTTAGAATTAATAAAAACAATTGACAATGTTTAATTAAACCAATAAATATACAATTTTTTGTGGAAATGTATGTTTATTTGCTCTCTTTAAAACAACCACTTCTCTACTTCCATTATGTTCCTAGGGTTCTTGGAATTTGAGAAACGTGCCATATCCAACTACAAACTTTCACCCAGAAAACAAAAGTATAAAACAAACTCAATAAGGCCATTGGGTCAATTATCAATCCTTTATTAAAATGCAAGAAATATAAATATATAATCCAGTGATGATCAGCTTAGCTTAGGGCCAAAGCTGTAGAGACAATGAAGTGAAATTTGTAAGAATATGAATCCTAGAATCATACAGACTCAGTTTCATATCCATGCTCTTCTATTTAGTTGTGTGTCTGGAAAAATGTTTCTTAAAATACTCAATGCCTCAGTTTCCACTCTGTAACATAGGTAAAATATGAATACTAATTGATAGGGTTTCTGTGAGAATCAAATGAGGCAATACACATAAAATCATTAATGCAGTAACACAGAATATCACAGAATATCACAGAACACAGAATATCACAATAAATGGTGAGAAAAAGTCCCCAGAATAATTGAAACGAGCAGAAAATGCCAACATTTACTCACCTTATTAATACTCCCTTACCTTCAACAGTGTTAAGTGTTTTTGCTCAGATTTTCATTAATTTATAAACATAAAATATTTTGTTTGGTCACAGTGTGGAAGTAATATTTAAAAGCACAGCACTCTTAAATGAACTTAATAATTCCTGACTTAATTCCTGTAGTCCTCACAGCCACTGGCATCCACTCCTATTTGAGTAGATTCTTTGTAAAAAGAAGCCAAATTTATTGGGGAGTGGGGAAGAAGATCAAAGATCTTTATTGATTTAATTATTAAATATTCCTTAAGCCCTTCACTTTGCTGGGAATTTCTAAAAGAAATACATGCTTAGAATTAAAATTTCCTTTAGATATAAATAAATGCATCTATTTTTTTCAGAAATAGGAATTACCAAAATTATTGGTGAAACTGCAACAATGGAAAGTACTAAGTCCTAGAGTTTGTGACCAAACAGTTTATGCTTTTAAATGACTTTAAGACATTTAAAAGGAAATGTGTTAATGTGGATTAGAATCTGAAATATAAAAGGTAAAATAGTAGAAAAACTAGTGAACTATGAGTAATGACTGGAGTGTAGTCAACAGTAGTGGACCAATATTCATTTTGTAGTTTTTATGAACGTACGCACAGTGATATAAAATGTTAACATCAGGAGAAACCATGTAAGAAATAATGGCAACTCTCTATAATATCTTTGCTACTTTTCTGTAAGTCAAATTTACTCAAAAATTTAAAATTTATTAAAAAGAAAATACAGGTAATAATTTAGATTTTGCTATCAAAAAGGGAGCAATCAATTTTGATATATACACAAAATAATTGTAAACAGGGACTCGGACTGTTAATTGTACACCAATGTTTATAGCACCATTATTCACAATAGCCAAAATGTGGCAACCACCCAAATATACATAGTTAATTAATGGATAAGCAAAATGTGGTATGTACACACAATGGAGTATTATTCAGCTGTAAAAAAGGAATAAAGTTCTGATACATGCCACAGCATTGTTGAACTTTGCATACTTCATATTGAGTGATATAAGTCAGACACAAAGGATGACAAATATTGGAATGAGAGGCCCAAGATGGTGGTAGAAGGCATTCCAGGTTTCTATTTTCCTACAAAATCTTTGAACAACTAGAAAAATTTTGCACAGCCATCATACTCAAAACTCCAGAACACTGTTAAAGGATTGTAGTAACTGGGTATATGCAGAATCATGAAAATTCAGCTTTAAAAATCATAGGAGAAGCTTATGATTTTCTAAAAGACCTCTCCCTCAATACCTGCCTGGCATTGTGCGGAAAGAGCCCGCACTCTTATTGTGGGTCACTAGCCCTACTCAAATACAGAATTTGAACAATACTGAAAGGAAATAGAATTACCACTTACATTTCAGGCTGATCTCCTGGAAAGGAGTGCACCAGACAATGCAGAGCCAGATTGTAAAGACTGTGAAAAGTGATTTTTGCTTTTGTTTATATTAACTTCTGACACTCCAGGAATTCTCTGTCATATAGTTAGCTATAACCAAAGGAATAGAGGGCCCAGGAATCAAATCCAAGAGTTAACACATTAAATTATTAAATGTATAGTGTGCAATAAATGATTACAAGACAAACAAAGAAACAGGAAATGATGGCCCATCCAAAGGAACAAGACAAAAATTAAGAAACCATTAATGAAGAATACTAGACTTCTGGAAAATCATACAAAGAGATTAAAATAATGATCTCCAGTAAGTTCAAAGAGATAAGAACTATATGATATCAGGATAATAATGAATGAACTATAGGATAACCTGAATAAAAATGTAAAAATTTTAAAAAGGAAACAGAAAGTAATAATGGAGTGATAGACTGCAGTAAATGAAATGAAAAATTCCCTAGAGGCTTTCAAAAGCACATTGCCACTTACAAAAATGAGCTGAATCAGAGAACTCTGAAGTGAATCAGAGAACTCAAAGGCAAAACAATTGAGATTATTAAAGGTGAAGATCAAAATGAAAAAACCTGAATACAGCCTGAGAGATCTGTGAGTCACTACTGAGCATACCAATATATGCCTTAGCAGTGCACAATAGTAAAAGAAGGATAGGACAGTAAAAATATTCGAGATATAATGGAAGAAAACTTCACAAATTTAATGAAAGTCATGAATATACACATGCAATAGACTCAGCAAAACTCAAACAAGTTAAACTTGATGAGAACCATGTTGAGGCACATAGTATTCCAACTTTGAAATGCCAAAGACAAAGAGTTATGAATGGAGCTGGAGAAAAGTAACAATATTATATACAAAGGAGACCCAATAAGATTGAGTGCTGATTTCCCATCAGAAATAATGGAGGCAAAAAGTCAGGGTTCAAAGTATTTAACTTGTTGAAAGAAAACAATTGCCAACCAAGAATTGTATAAATGTCAAGGCTAACTGTCACAAATAGTGAATAGATTAAGACATTCCTAGATAAACAAAAGCTGAGGGAATTCATTACCTCTAGACTTTCCCTAGAAACAGTGATAAAGGGAATTCTTCAGACTTAAAGAAAGGAGCATTAGACCATGGAATGAAATTTAATGAAGAAATAAAGACATCCAGTAGAAGTAACCAAAAATGATAATTATCAGTGTCAGTAATATTGTATTGTAATTTTTGTATTTAACTACACTTTTACTTCTTACATTTTCTAAAAGGCAAATACATAAAAATTAACAAAAATTACATGGCTTTTTCAGCACACAATGTATAAAGATATAACTTGTAACAAGTATAACACAAAGGTGGGGGTAGGTTGGGATATAGAAACAATGTATATGCTATTCCACTCAATTTGATCCAAAATCAAATGTGTTTGCTATAAATTTGATGTTAAATTTAAGCCCCATTTAACCACAAAGAAGATACCTAAAAAATATATATATAAAGTGGAAGTGAGAAGGTTCTCAAAATTATAGTACAAGAGACAAATAAGTATGGAAAAAGACATTAACTGAAGAATTGAAGAACAAATATATGTAAAACTTAAAAAACCTGGAAAAAGGGCAGAAAAAAGTCCTTTATTTTCAGTAAACACTTTACATGTAAATGGATTAAACTTTCTATTGAAAAGGAAGAGATATGCAGAATAGATTTTTTAAAAAATCTATGAGCAAACAACATGCTATTTACAAGAGACTCACCATAAATTCAAAGACACAAGTAAGTTGCAGGTGAAAGTATAGAAAAATATACAAAAAGATATCAAAAGGGAAATTATGAAATAGTAAAAGTGAAAGAAAAGAAAACAAAACATACCAAAAGTTATGGGATGCCACAAAGGTAGTGTTCAGAGGAAAATTTATAACTCTAAATGCTTATGTTAAAAAAGAAGAAAAATCTCAAATATGAGAACTAACCTCACAATGGGATGATGTAGAAAAAGAAGAGAAAACTGAACTATAGGCATGTGGAAAGAAGGAAATCAAGGCTAGTGTAGAGAGAAATGAAATAGAGAATACAAAACAAAAGAAAGAAACAATGATATCAAAATTTGGTCTATGAAAGTCTACCAACCCTTAAGATATACTGAAAAAAAAGGTGAGAGCAGACAAAAAAAAGTCAAAATAGAAAATGAAAGGGAGACAATAGTATTGATGCCACAGAAATAAAATGATTATAAGAGGTACTATGGAAAACTGTATACCAACAAATTAAATAACCTAGATGAAATGGACAAAAATCCTAGAAACATACAAAGTACCTATACTGACTCAAGAAGAAATAAAAGATCCCAACAGACTGATAACAACAAACAAACTTGAATCTGCAATCAAAAATCCCTCAACAACAAGAACAAGAAGAAAACCATAGGACTATATGGCTTCCCTGTTGAATTTTACTAAACATTCCAAGAAGAATGAACATCGTCTTGTTAAGACCTTTCAAAAAAACTGAGAGGAAGGAACACTTCTTAACTTATTCTATGATGCCAACATTACCTTATTACCCAAGCTAAATAAAAGTAGTATGAGAATATTACAGACCAATATACCTTATGAATATACATGCAAAAATTAACACAATACTGGCAAACTGAATCCAACAACAGCAACATATTATAAGAAATATATAACATGACCAACTGGAGTTTATCTTACTTATACAAGGGTGATTCAATATAAGAATTTCAATTAATATAATATTCAATATTAATAAAATAAAACAAAGCATGTGATAATCTCAATTGAATTAGAAGAGGCGTTTGGCATAATGCAGCACCCCTTCTTGATAAAAACACTAAGAAAATGAGGAATAGAAGGAAGCTTCTATAAATAAAGGACAAGATAGGAAAAACCCACAGCTAACATTATACTCAATGGTGAAAGACTGAGGACTTTTCTCTAAGATCAGAAGCAAGACAAGGATGCTCAATGTCACCACTGATATTTGAAACTGGATACCCATATGTGAAAGAATGAAGGTGTTATCATTCATACAAAAATAACTCAAAATGATCAAAAACCTAAATTTAAGAACCAAAACTAGGAAACTCCTAGAAGAAAACATAGGAAAGTCTCTTCAGGACCTTTTGTTAGGCAATGGTTTCTTAGAATTTACACTAAAAGTACAAGCAAAATGGAAAAAAAAGATACATAAGTGGGAATTCATCAAAGTTTAAAAAACATGGACTTTATGAAAATAAAATGATAATCTACATAATGGGACAAAATATTTGGAAGCCACATAGCTGCTTAAATTTCCATACTATATATTTTAAAATCCTGCAAATCAACATAAAAAAGGGCAAGACAATTAAAATATAGACAAAAGACTTGAATAGACATTTCTCCAAGGATGATATACAAATCGACAATAAGCTCATGAAAAGTTTCTCAATATCATTAACTATTAGGGTATTGCAAATCAAAAGCACAATGAGATACCATTTCACACCCACTAAAATGGCGACTCTTTAAACAAACAAAAATAATTAGTAACGTATTGGAAATCATGTGAAGAAATAAGGAAATAGGAGCCCATTCATTGTTGATGGGAACATAAAATGGTGCAGCCACTATAGAACACAGTTTCATATTTCCACAGAAAGTGAAGTATACAATTACCATAAAGCCTGGCATTCCCAGTTCTACATTTACACCCAAAGTAATTTAAGCAGGTACTTGGATAGATATTTGCATACCAACATTCAGAGTGGTATTATTCACAATTGTCCAAATATGGAATAAATCTAAGTGCTCACCAACAAAAGAATTCATAAAAGAAAGTGGGATATATGTATGGGAATTGAAGGAAACAAAGTGAGCAGAGAACAATGCCGAGTAAGAAAAAAGGAGGAAATAAATTAAGACTAAGAATTTATTCTAAGTGTCTTGGAGGATAGATACCTCGGAGTGACCTAGAGCACTGGCAAAGCCAAGAGTTGTCATGGGCAAAGCCAAGATGTCCCTGTGGCACCTTATGTGACATTTGAAGAATGCAGACACCTAACATTTCAGGAAAGAAACTGAGGTGCAAAGATTGGAATTCACAGTTTAAACTGTATAGTGATATCCACATGTTTAGGTGGAGGTCCAAAACCATAGAAAGAGATTTCCTTTGTGCATATGCTATCTGAAACAAAGCAAAGCAACTTAAAAATATGCATTGAAAACTGTGAAGAAAGGAGATTCTCCGAACATTCTAATGTAATAGAAAAAAGAATTTAATATTGTGGTATTCATTATTAAATTAAAATGTATATTTTATTAAAAAGACAAATATTGTATGGCCTTATATGAAATACGTGGAATAAGCAAATTCATAGAGAAAGATAGTGGTTTATGGATTGCCATAGGCTAAAGAGTCAAGGAAATTGGGAGATATTGCTTAATGGTTGAAGTTTCTGTTTGCAGTAATAAATAAGTTTGGGTAATGGATGTTGGTGAGGGTGGGACAATAGAGTGAATGCAGTTCATACCACTGAATTGTACATTGCAAAGTGGTTTCATGGAAAATGTTAAAAAGGCTAGCAAGATTGTTTTTATCATTTAATAGCCAGGTGTATTGAGCAAACCTTCATAGTATACCCCCCAATAAAACAGTGAGAGTCACACTTCCTTAAACTCCCTTATCCTTGAGATCAAGAAAGTATTTCAAGTATTTTTAAAATAAATTATATTATTATTTCCTTCATCCATTTTAAAAAATACTAATTAGGTAACTCCTTTTTAAGGTATAAACAAAAAAAAATGTGAAAAATTAGTGACAGCATTATTTTTGAGCAGTGGCTACACATACAAAAGGAGCTAGAAAATTTAATCAGAATAAGAAGAAACTATGTGTTTATAAAATCAAGTTAGTATTTAAATATATTTATAACTAAAATTGCAATGAAACATTTTCATTCATGTAATCCTTTTGCAAAATGTTTTAGTAAATATTTCCAGAATCATAAACATGTTTAAATTCCTTATACTAGTATGTACAATTCTTTAATTTTATAATAATAAGGGGAAAGGGGGAGGAAAACTTCATAATAGAAGATGATATATTGTCATATAACAGTGAAAATTCATCAATATTAGAAATGTTCAGTAACAGGAGAATGTATATGTAAATCATACTATTTAAAATTAATAAGGTGTGATGCAGTGAATAAAGTACTAGTTAATAAAAAGATAAAGAAAGTGAAACAATTTTACAATATATGAAATGAGAAAAACAATAAAACGTAATAATTATTCCTATTAGAGTAGGTATTTTAATATAACTTTTAAATTGAAAGGGCACTTATGAAAATGGTAGTCTTTTTCCTTTTCATCTTTTATCTTGATGTGAGAACACATTAAATTTAAAAAATTCAAATTTAAAACCCAAAACACCATTATTTTCTATCAACTAAACAGTTCCAAGTAAGGAGGTAGGGTTTAGCGATAATTATTTCTGTAGTAGAATTCATGCTAGAGGTGAATTAGGTGGAACTAACATGCTAATGTAAATTAGAAACTTACATTAAACACATAACACTATTTTAAAGATGAGGTGTCTGAGAGCCAGAAAATTTACATGAGCAGCCAAAGTGTACACAGTTATTAAATGATAGACCCATGCATTTAAATTTGAGAACTTGACCACAACATTCACACTTTTAAGCACAATATTGCAATTTTTAGTCTGCTGTGATAAATCAAAAACATGTGAAGTATAAATCACACCATGTGTCAGTTCTTTAAAAATTCTAGTAAGGCAATCTCCTATCCTTTGTAGAGAAAAGTCCATTCAGTGACTAGACAAAACATTAAGGTTATTTCCAAGTTTTATTTCAACATCTGTGAGTGTGAGGAAAACATCTCTGGCACTTAAAGTTGAGAATGTCCCTCATTGCTTCTCAAGTGCTGCCTTCAACATGGTGTCAGGGAAAAAAAAAAAAAAAAGGAACAAAATTTTGTTCCTTCCTTGATTTCCTACTGGAATTTAAAGAGTTTCCCGGAGAAGTTATCAATCTGTAAAACTCTCTCTCCAGTACCTCTTGGGGTTTGGAAATTTCCTTCAGTATGATTTTCTAGGACATGGTTTTATGAAGTTTGACTTACTCAAGTGTTTGAAAAAATTTTATGTGCCCCACCAATTAAGGTTTTCTTCCCTACCCTTTTATTTAACTGCTCCAGGGTTTCTAATTGAAGAAGATTTCATTTCCCTTGATGTTCAGGAATAGAATATTGTGTATACTGTTACGGAATAAAGAAGCCTTTTTCAGGGTATAGGGTGATATATCTGCATGTTTACCAGGCCAGAGTTGAGTTCTGGCATATTACACAGCATCCAAGAAAATGGGCTCTTCTTGCACTGGGATAACAAAGAAAGCTTATCAAAGAATCATAGATTTAATGGATAAATGTGCACAGATGTACAAATTCTTCCAAAATGCTATTTTCTCTCTCAATCCCTGATAGTTATATTCCATGGCTTTGAAACTGACACAATTTCTAGATATTAAAAGAATTTTTTCTCTTGTCATTGTCTTTGAAAAGAAAGAATTACAGGTCTGTTTGTTCTTAAGGATATAACACTGGGATTGAAGCTTAAAGGAAAACTTAGACTTAACCCATCAAGTCCCTTCAGAGAAGATCCATATCAAGCTGTTTGTTACTCAAAAGAGTTTTTAAATATTTTATACTAACTATTTTTATGTCTATTCTCATCCCACAGCAGGATATCAGAAAATTTAATACCCAAAAGCACATTCATTTCAATCATCAATGGCATTAAAGGACAAGGACTATTTCTTTTTATTAAATTTTAGATGGTTGCCCTTATTCAGAATAACCCAGTATCCTAAAAATAAAATCAATAACAGGTGTCCAGCAATTCATTCTGGAACATTTATTCCCACTTCAATCACACATATTTTCTAATTTATTATATGCCTTACTTTGCTTAATCCTTTATGTGCAAAATGAGGGGGTGGTAAGAGATAGTCTATAGATAGATAGAGATAGAGATAGAGATAGAGATAATAGATAATATAGATATAGATATAGATATAGATATAGATATAGATATAGATATAGATGACTTGCCCTTACAGAACTTATCTAACAATCCTTTTCTCCATCAATTTAAAATTTTGCCACCATCATTTATTAAATATCAAAATGTTACCAAGTTTCTTAGATAGATGGCTCAATTTTTAGGCAATTCCTTCTATTCTTTATTATTCTTTACTATTGGACCTATAGCAAAAGGTATATACACCAGAACAGCATGATATATTCTGATATTTAATAGATCTTGGCCCCATCTCTGTTTTACTCATATATATATTTTTATTACCAAGGCCATTCAAACACAGGCACACATTAACATAAACATTAAAATTGGCTTATTGCTTTTCATGAAAAACTCTGTCATTTTGGGGGAATTTTATTAATTAATCACAGAAATGGTGTGTCTAAAACCATGCCTCCCCTAGGGTGTGCAGAGTCAGACAAAAAGCTTCTGTAAGATAGCTGCCCATATAAAAAGTTTAATTTAAAAAGTAAGTAATTTAACTTAAGAATTTATACCCAATTTGTGATGGTGGGGACCTTTCCTGCTTTTTGTCTTATTCTACTATGTGAGAATGTTGTAAGTTGCATTCTGATATCGCAGCGGCTGGTTGGATGTTGTGAGCTGCCTTCTGCTAACATATTTGTTTTAGTCAGCAGGCTGCTTCAGTATCTCTTACCAGGTGGTGTTTGTTTAGGTTTTCTCCCTCTCCTTCTTTAAGTTCCTATTCTATCATGCCTCAAATTCCCCCTGAGAGAGTTGTACACCCTTAATCTTAAGGGGAACTGAAGGGTGAAGGTCATTCTTCTGTACTTGCTTCCTGCTGATCAGGTATTATAGTCCCTGCCTGACAGTGTGTAAAATTGTCAAGCTAAGCTATTTGGGTGAGGAGGAGGAGTGTTCATTGCAATGATCATGACTGCATAAAATCCATGCATGATGGGAAGTTGGTTTTGGAACTCATCAACCCTGGAAGAGATAAACTCTGTTGGGTAAGTTATGTTCTCACATATAAATAAGAGTCTCCCTCAGATTTAAGAGACTGAATGAGAGAGAGGCTAGATGATCACTGATAGAGGTTATACAACTTTTGTTCCCTGTCATGTCACAGGTCCCTGCACCTGCCATTGGAGTCGGTGTCAGTAACTGAATTTTAGACAGGGCCATTCAGGCCATGGTAGTAGGGGAGAGTAGAGGTGTTAGGTGTCTTGCTATTTTCATGAAATAAAATACCTGGGGATTTATCAGGCTGCCAGGTTAGATCAACAAATGGACCAGTCAGGTTAAAGAGGATCTTGAGACACTGGCCTTGTCAAGTTGTGTTGTTGTTTTTTAAAGAACTTAGGATTAGGCTTATTTTTGAGCAGGCAATATGGGATTTATTTTAAAACTCTGCTTTGGCTTCATCTATGATGGCTTATATACAGTAATTAGAGTTTAAATACTGGATTGAAGTCCCCATCCTTGGGTTTCCTTATGCCTTCCTTTTGTTGCCTCTGATGCCAGTGCTGGGTACTTCTAGGTTCCAGGAGTAAACATATGTATTGATTGAGCTATGCAGGGACTTTTCCAAGGAAAAGACCATGGGTCTAGTTGGATAACATGTAGATTGGAAAAAAGTATAATTGGAGCTATGCTGATTTGGATATGGACAGCCCTTATAATCCAAGGTGAAATAGGTTGGTGTATTTTTAAGAGTTCTGAAATAAAGGAAGGGGCTCCTGAGAAATTGGTTAGGGGGTCCTGGGGTAGTGACTTCAAGGTTCATTATGATTGAGACTGGGCATGGGGGAAAGGTTAGCAATGCCCCAGTAGGAGGTGTTAGTAGGTCACGCTATTTTGGTGAAGTACTGACTGGTACAAATCCAGCATTTAAACTAATCCCATTTGTGATTTCTTTTACCAAACACATTTAATTGAAAGACAGTATTGGAAATTTAAAGACTTATTTTTAGGTTTTATTTGCCTGTTATTCAATTAAACTTTGGCCAGGCAATGTTGCAACAGAAAATTATTTTCTTCAAAACAAGCATATGGCAAGCAAAAAAAATACAATACTTAAGAAAGCCATTTTTTTAAATTTCATAATCAAGTTCAGTAACTACTTAGAAATTGAATCAAGTTGCCAAGACTTTTGACCTATTCAGTATCCCTTTACATATGATCCAGTATAGAGGAGAAATTATCATATTTATAAGGAATGTTAAGTACAGTACTTGATATTGTACCTAATACAATGTTCAAGTTTCTCTTTGAACTGCAATTAATATATCTAAGCTCCAAGTTTGTAAACCCACTGCTATTGTCCCTCCATAGGACCAGGCTTTAATGCCAATTGTATTTGTATAAGTTCTACTCACATTACTCTGGCAATTATTGCTCTACTGGTATAAATTTCAAACAGCCAGCATACTGCAGAGGCTCCAGTGTTCCACAAACTTGATGCATAGCACCCTATAGTACTATGAAACAGATCCAGTCAGTATGGAGGCAATGTTGAGCCATTCCCATCTGGCAGAGGCATGGGAGTCCAAAGCAGCAACATAGTTTCATCTACCTCAGGAGTATGACCAGAAGTGGCAAATATTGTTATTATTTTAGGGGTCAATGTGACCAATTCGGCCAATAACTCTATTGAAGAGTCATTATGCATGGTGTTGGAGGCCTGGTTTAAAAATACAAGGGAGTCTGACAATACCGAATTTCATCTCTTTTCTTTTTTATACACTTTTTAAACACTTTTCATTCACCTTATAGCATAGCAAATGGACTTAACTCTTTTTATTACTTTGATTTTTACAAGATGAAATAAAAATATACTTCTCAGAATTAGACCTTTTAGAAAGCAAAATGTTAAAAGTTGCTGGGTTTGAATATTATGTCCTTTAAGGGCGAAAAGACTTTTTCTTTAACACCTAGGACATGATCAGGTTAAAGTACAAGAAGCTATTTGGATAAAACAGACTCTCTGGTTTGAATACTGATTATTCAGAAGAAAACGCTTTGTAACCTTCTACTAAAACAGACTAATACTTTATGAAACTCTGTTACATTAACAAAGAACCAAACTTTAGTTTTGTGTCAATAAACTACTTGATATTAAGACTTTTCTTTATAAATAGACCCATCAAATCTTACCTAACTTTGATCACAAAAATACTGTTCTGTGCACTTTCTGCATTTTCTCCTTTCATTCAGGTTTGCCCTACATTTTCTTTTTTTCTTAATAGCCAATTATTTTCTTAGGACAAAATTACATTCTTTTTTCTTAATAATAATAAAAAACACATTCTATATATTTTATATACTTAAGTTACTAAGAGTTTTTGGTAACTGTCTCCAGTTACCAACCTCTTGCATCATAAAATTACCATCAAAATTAAATGAAATTGTCAGAGTAATTTTGTTATACACAAACATTTTTTTTTTCATTTCAACTATCTAGGAGGATGCATTACTAGAATATTGATAGCTCATAGGGAATAGTTTTCATAAATATATGCTTTCTTTAGTTTACTATTGTATCAGTATTTCAGTGAAATACAATATGAAACATTTAAAAGGACACATTTCTGAGAGAGTTTTCTGGAGGAAAGTTGGCAGAGGAAGCTGGTTGCTATCAGGGCTAAGCCATGATTGAATTGCAAACTTACAACAGCAGCTAGTGTTTTTCTATTATTATTTTTCTTTCTTTTACTTTCATAATGAGGTTTATTCTCCTGCCAGATTTTGACTTAAGTAAAGGTAACTTATAATTGGGTCTAGGGATGATTTTGTTCCTGGGCTTCTTGATGATTTTTTGAGATTTTAACCCTTGCAGCAACATGTCCATATAAGCCAGACCAAAGGTTTAAAGTTCAGCTATTACCATACAAAGACAAAAAGGAACTGGGAATCTGGATGATTGGGATACAGAAAAGGCATTTAGAGGTTTTATTTATTCCTATTAGGTGGATGCATGATCCCAGAGTTTGAAATAAGTCCTGTCCAAGTAAGGGGGTAGGACATTCAGGGACAATAAAAAATTGAAGGTTACTTATAACATATCCTATTTGACAAAGGAGAGGCTCCATAAAGGATCTAATTTTATATTATCATCAATTCTCACTACTGGACAGGTTCAGGAAGAGGGAGGTTTGGAATGACAGGTCAGAACTGAATAGATGTCTCCCAAATCAATTAAGAATTTAATATTCTTACCTGTCACATCAAAGGTCACCTGGGACTCCTCCAGGTTGATGTTCCATGGAGTTGTCCTAGGAGCTACTTTTTGCCCCAGGCCCCATCAATCTTTTCTGGTCATTGCCATAAGGCCTGTGACCATGCTTTGGCCCCCCTTTGAGTTTGGTGCACTCCCAAGACCATTGGACTATTTTTCCACATAGGTGACAGGGACCTGGGGGTTCCCTCCGGGGCTGGGGTGTTCTGGAGAAGTCTTTCTTCCAGTGGCCTGGCTTTCCTCATTTGAAGCAGGATCTCAATGTTTTCGAACCCAAGCCAGGATGGCCCTGAGGCAGCAGGCCACCACTAATACCAACTGGTATAAGGCGAGCCTTCTGCCTTCCTCCCTTACTGTGTCCTCCTTGGTAAAGATGGAAAAAGCTGATTCTAAAAGATAATTATTTGAGGTTTAGGACCCTAGTGTTAGCTTTTGAAGTCTCCTATATATGGAATTGGTTTCCTTCCTGAGCATTAGACAACTTGCAATATACCTTCAAACCTGCATTCTGATATAGAGTCATGATGAGTTGGACATATGGAATTTCTGACTGCTTCCTTTCCATTGTACACAGCATGTCTAACTGTAAAATAAGGTTCTAATTTATGCTGCCATTGGGAGGCCATTGTTGGTCATCTTCAAGAGAGTATTGTGGCCATGTAGTGTTACAAAAGATCAGTTTCTATCCTCAGCCCTTTGTTGGTCAAGGTTGTCCAGTTCTTGAGAATGCACCCCAGTTGGGAGTCTGCTGGTATGCTAGAGGCTGTGCCCCTTGTTCTAGGGAGAAATGGAGAAGAGTATGTCAGCCAATCTGGTATCCCAAACTCCTAAGCTCCCAAGCGGCTTACATCTTGGGAGACATTTGGAGCTACTGCTCTGGTCCCCAGAGTCCTGAGAATGCATAGACCCATGGTTCTGGACATCCCTGGGGCACCCTAGGTCTTGGGGAAGCCAAGACCCAGGTTCTGGACCAAAACTACCAAATCAAACTTCTTCTTTTTATTGCTAATGGCCTTGAGGTGTTAAGTGAGTGAGCCTAAGAAGAATATTAATGAATTTCCACAGGACCAAGAATTGAAGATCTGGAACCTGACTGAGTGCACTGCTGAAGATGGAGTCACACAAACCATAAATCCAGGCACCAGAGGAAAAAGGTCTGATATTGGGGGAACCAAGATCCCTCCCAGGAGTTGAGGAAATATAGGGATAAGGCTTATATACTGTTAAGTATGGGACAGATGTCTGGACATGGCCATTGATGAGGGTCTCCTAAGGGGCCAGGCTGGGCTGTTCACCAAGGCTACTTCCCTCTGGTGAATAGCAAAAGCACACCCAGCAAACCTGAGTAAAACTTTGGGATGGTAGGAGGAGATGCCATGTTAGATGATAGTTCTAACTATCTAAGGAGAGTCCTTGAGAAGACTGAAAAATGTGAGTAAAAATGGCAAGTGCTGCCTCCAGTTATTCATGAATAGAGGGGAGGTGATCAGAATTTGAAAAATAGTTTTAGGATGAGACAGATCTCTTGGACTCCTGTACTTCTGTTGGACTCCTACTTATCTCAGGGAATGTCCCCAGTAAGGTTCTTGGGTGTGCACAGCATGGGGGCTGGCCCCTACCACCTCTGAAGAAGGAGTCAGAGAACTCTGAGATTGTATCCTTTGGGAGCAGAGCCAGAGACCCAATCAGAAGGGCAAATAGAGACAGAGACAGACAGAGACAAAGACGGACACACATAGTCAGACTTTGGTTAGAAGCCAAAAATCTCATCAGGTAGAAGAGAAGTTACCACAGACTATCTCCTGGCTGGCTCCCCCCCCCCCAAAATAATGTTGCCAAACCTAATTTACAGGTCATTTATTACATTGTAAGAAATAATTCAAAGACACACCACAGTTATAAGAAAATTTGGAAAGAGTTTAATCAGGGGGAGTAAACACTCAGATGTGAGTGCGGGCATGCTCAACATAGACACTATCTTTATCTTTACTGGATTCTGGTTTTCTTGACTGTTATTGGGGGTTAGAATCTATGTTAATTGGAGCATTTAAGACAAAGTGGGAAAAATTCATTGGGTAATTTAATCTTTATGGGTTGTTCTTTAGTGGTGATTGGCTTCTGGTTGCAGTCCATGAGCCCTGCAGGACATGTTGACGAGTGGTGATTGACCTCTGGTCCCTGTCCATAAGCCCTGAAGCATGTTTACTCACCAAGGAGTCTATGAAAGCAGGTAGATGTGGGGGTCCTTCCTGCTTTTCCTCTCATTCTGCTATGTGAGACTGTTGCACACTATGTTCTGGTAGTGCAGCTCCTGGGTGGATATAGTGAGTTGCCTTCTGATAACTTATTTGTGTGAATAAGCAGGCTGTTACCTCAGTGTCTCTTCCAAGATGGGGATGTGTAGCTCATTAGCATTTTCCCCCTCCTTCTTTAAGTTCCTATTCCAGCCTGTCTCACAAACCTGTAAAAGTTCCTAAATTGTTTCCTAATGAATATACCCAGAGCTAGCCCAACTAATAAAGACACATTTATTGCCTCTTCTTGGGCATTTTCCCTTCCACATAAATTTTTATGTTTATTTTATTAAAAAAAGAAATCCTTGAATTTTAATTGGAAGTACATTGAACTCATATATTAATTCAGGAAATTGTGTTTTTTAATGATATGTCCTCATTCAAATCTTTGATAATTGTTTGATTTATTGGTGTTTATTGTATTGCTTTAAACAAGGTTAAAGGGCTTTCTTATCTTTGACCCAAAGCTTCTCTTATTAAAATTTATTTATCATTATCTTATGGTTTTGTTATTTTTGTAAGTAGGATCTCTTCTCTCCTTGTCTAGTTTTTTCTTCCTATGTTAGATACAATCTATTTTTTGTACACAGATTTGTCTAGCTTACCTATTTTCTTATTAATTACAGACATATTTATCATTATTTAAAATATTTTTTATGTTTGCAATCTTTTCCCTTATATAAATGAAGTTTTCTCACAGAATTTTAGTGTCTTTCTCATTTAGTAAGTTAATGGCAGAAAATGTGCCTCCTAACTCTCAATTCAGTGCATGTTCCACCAAACCATCTTGGCCATTGATTGATTTGACAAAGTTTACAACTGAAATGAACTGTTTGTACGGTGAACATAAAATATTGTGATTGCGTTAAATAGACTGTTTATTTTTGGTACATATAAACTTTTGTAAACTTCACCAGTAAATATTCAGCTTTAAGGAAAGATATTGCATTTTAAATTAAGAAAAAGGAAGGAATTTTAACAATATAACTTATGGCAGAGTTAGGCCATTAAGCTAGACTTGAAAAAACTGAGAATTTAAGTTTACAATTAAGGAACTGAAAAAATGGGGCTTTAAATAATGGGCCAAAAATATTTAGCAGCACCTGAATGCAATTTCTCAAACATTCACTATTTCACTAAAATATGAAAAAAAACAAAAAAATATTTAAAACAAACTGATGGTAGTCATTATTTTCTTATAAAAGTAATAGACAATTGAAATTCAAAGTTTTTCCAAATTTTTTATATTCTGAATAGCAATGATTAAACTTAACATAGTGGAGTGAAAGGAATGAAAGTAGACTCAGAGTTAGGCAGAGGTAAAAATTAAAAGATTAATGGCCCCCATTCTTTCTTTTTGAATATATTCTTTGTAATCATTTATTTGTTTACTGTTTATTGTCTGTGTCCTCCTTTAGTCTATCTTTTTACTGAGGGCAAAGACCATGCCCACCACTACATGCTCTCCCTCCACTACTTTTTACCCAGTTTAGCCTTTAATTTAAAAGTAGGTCACAGTAAGCATTTTTAAAAATTGAATGAAAGAGACCATTTCATTTTTATTATAGTTCTCTTTATTTCCTAAATTTCTATAACACACATACATAAAAAATTTAATCAGGAAAAAATAACATAGTTTTAGAAATACATTGACTATAGAAAGCTATGTAAGCTACCTACACACATGGGAAGAGAACAGATGGGAGACACATAAGGAGGAGTTATAAAGAAAATAAATCTTTTGTTATCATGAACTAGAAATTTCCATACCCAGACAAGCTTATTTTTCTGGTAAAAAGTAAATCTGACATTTTTGTACATTCTGTATTTTTAACCACGGCCATGGAGTTCTTTTACATTCCCCATGTCAACTCAATTCAACCTCCCTCCATGTCCTGACATTTAACGTAACATAAAACTTTTTCTTATATTCCAGATTTCTTATCTCTAATATCCATACCTTGGATTCTGATGCAATAGGAAAAAATAATAATTTACTTTGGCATAATTATTCTTAGGGACAATTTAAGCTAATGTCTAAATCATTGTCAATGTTTACTGATGGGAAATATCTAAATCCACAGAGATAGCATTATTTATATAATTAGTTTACTTACGATTCACTTTAAATACCAATTTGATATCAAAAAGAAAATATATATGTGGGTATATACATACAGCTTAAATTTGGTCTGTTTATACATACCTTTCAATTGACGGACTTCATGAGAGTTCTCTCCTATCTTAAGACTTTTTTAGTTTGAGACTTATTACTGCACATAACTGTTAATTTTTAAATTCTGACTTTGTCTTAGATTGGAAGCCTCAGCTTATCAGGAATTTCTCTGGTGAGTTAAGCAGGTGATAATCTAAATCAGTTTTTAAATGTACTAATAACTTTCCTTGAAAAGAATATTTGAATTGTTCTGATCTTATTTATGATGTAACCCCTTTCAGAAAACATTGAATGTAAATAATCCAGAATCATTAATTTTAGTATTCTGGAAATGCTTCTGCTTTACACTCCAAGTATAATAAATCACTAGATACAGTGAACTTTACATATGCCCATTATCTTCTTGTGAAAGTGCCTTATCTCACAGCAGATAGCCTAATACTACTAAATGTGCTTGTTCTGCTTTATTTTACAGTTTCAGAAATTTATTTATGTCAGTATCCCTCCATGTCTGATGATGTATAAAAGTAGCTTATAAAAATGAATTTACTGGCCCAGCAGAAAAGGAGCAGAATTTCCATGAAGGGTATAAATACAAAATTATTCAAAAGCAAAAGAGCAGAACATGAAGAAAAAGGAAAATACACATGTCAAATTTTTATGAGCTTCCCCAATATCTAATATCTGTGGTGTATGTTTCTTTCTTCTAAATTAAATTTAGAGAATGGTTATTTCTGATAAAGGACAATCATAGAATTGGGGACTAGGGAGATCTGAACATCTATCTAACTCAGGTTGGGTGAATGAATCCAAAGGAGAGAGAGAAAACAAAAGTGTTAAATAACTGGAATAATCAAAAAGTTTACCTTCAGGGTTATGGGGAGTAGCTAAGCCTTAACCAAAAGCAAAATGATCTTGCTTTACGAGCAAAAACGTCCCTGGTATAAAATACTCCAGTGTTCAGGTAAAAAAAGACAGATTGTTCACAGAAGGAAAGCTATCTTATGTCTTATTTACTTAGCTGTATTTATCCATTTTGAAAACATGTATTTTAATAAGATATTTAAAACTTGTAATATAAGAAATATGGCCTATCACAATGCTAAATCTATGTTTAGATATAACAAAATGTATAGTAATATCATAATAAAAATTTATTAAATCCTTAATTTTAATATATGCAAGACACTGTCTTAAGCTTGTTACATAAATGAATCTATCAAATTTTTACAACAAACCTTGGAGTTGAAGTATTACCCAATATATAGACGAAGAAATTGAAGTTACATAGTTTGTCCAAGAAATGCTATAATTGAAGTTACATAGTTTGTCCAAGAAAACTTCTTAATGACTAGATCTACTACCACTTGAATATTTTGGGTAACTTCTATATTCATAGCCTTAAGGGGGCTCCAAGGGAGAGGCATCAGGAACCAGTATTTCTTTGAGCATTCATACAAGCAGTTTTCTTTGAATTTGCAGTAGTCTTGTATGGTAAGTACTGCAGTGTTCATTTGATGGAATAAGGAAAAACAAAATTTAAGGGAGGGAAGAATCTTGAAATGAAGTATCAGAGTTCTGTTCTGAGCGAGGGACTATCTCTACAGCCTCTGCTCTTTCAAACATTGGGAAACACAAGACATAATTCCTTATTTGGTATGCTTACATTTTCTCTTGTGCCTTGAAGCATAGCAACTGAGAATTGAAAAATATTCAAAAAAGGCAAACACATTTAAGTATCCATTTAGTGTCAGAAATGGAATGATTTTAGGGAAACATAGAAGTGTTAAATATTGGAGTAGGCCCATGAGCTTCCCCGAATTTAATGAGGCATGATATGACCTTGGAAGCATTGGCAGGATTGGGATGGGGCACAGCATGAAGAAGGTCATTTAATGTGGGAATATCAACTAAAGCGTAGAGTAGTGAATGAACAGGGCATGCCTGGGGAATGGTGAGCTCTCCTATCTACTTGTATAAGACAGTTGATATGAGGGGCTGTGGAAATTAAAGTATGTTTTTATAGACAGGGCCTGAATGTGAATGATATTGGATTTCTCTCTATAGATAATACATAAAATAGAGAATTTTGTTCATGGAATAAAATAAGAAATATTGACTTTTAGGGAATTTAATTTGGTACATGCAAGAGGGTTGCCTTTGATGTTATTCTTGTTGTCATTATGATTATGGTAAGAATGATGATAAGGGTGATGGTAAGGATGATGGAGATGGGATCTTATGTTTAGTAATGGTAGAAGGTGGCTCAAAGTCTAATATTTAATGTGGATTATCTTCCAGCACTGTTTCAAGAACCTCATATTTTTTAATTATTTAATTCAAACAATTAACCTGCATGGAGGTATCATCATTATTGAATTTTACAGAGAAGGAACTAAGGCACAGAAATAGCAATGGATTTTCTCAATACTATATTTTTCCATATTTCCAATTTATCCAGTAGAACAGGAAAGGCAGGAAGGAGTCAAACAAGTATGTGACTATAATGTCTTTATTCCCAAATTAATATAGAATCAGGAGTCAAACGCTATCAGATTCTGAAGGGGTCTTCAGGATTATATAATCCACATCTTTCGTGTCATAGATGCGGACACATAATCCTAGGAATTAAACTGTTAAATAACAGGGATGCAGAAAATGCTGTCTCTTGTGCCCTAATACAGTGCTTTTACCAGATGGTTACATGGAATGGAAGTATAACTTTCTATATGAGAGACTTTAAGTGAACAAATTATTTTACAGAACCATGCATATTATATGGGTAGATGCCCTAAGCAGGAAGGGAGAAAAATGGTTGAGCAAAGCAGGCTACATAATTTTTATAGTGTTGTGTATCAGTGGAATTTTTAAGTTGAGAACTAGACCACATCTCTTTATAAAATTTCCACCTAGACAACCACATTTGAATGTCTGAAAAGACAATTCAGTTACTTTCTGAAAATTTGCTATTTTTTGGAAAAAGTAGATAACTGAAAAACAGGGTGTTTTATAATAAATATATGTTTATCATGATATAATTTCTTAACTTCATGGCCAAAGTCACAGTCTTTGACAACAATATACAAAATTGCATAATGCTCTGTAATTTGTGAAGTCTGTTTCCACCTTTGTCTTATATTGCAGGATCTTTTGTGTCAGAGAATTGAAATATCCAATAAACAAAATATCTCTATATTTATTTAGCAAATTTGAACTGTATAAGCAGGCTGTATTGATTGTTCAACTAAAAGAAACCCAATACCAACAATGTGCTTTTGTTTCTTAAGAAATTTCCACTTTGACTATTTTGAAGAAATTTATTTATTTTAATTAGTTTTTATCTCTTCTATGGGCAATTGCTGTTATGTATTTTCATTATTCTTTGGTATGATTTTGGATTTCTCCAAAGTCTGTTGATTCTCAGTTGTTCAATCATGTTAATAAAAGAAGTACAAGTCAGATTAGTCTAATAAGAAGCCATAGGGGTTCTCTAATATATGTTGTCCATGCCTCTGAATAGAAGGACTAACTGTGGTTTTGCATATCTAAGTATAAGTGATATGCATATTAGAACGTCTGGGAAAAGATAAGGCTGGCCAGCTGGTGACCTAAATTGCCAATATTTAAAAAAAGACTTATCATGCATAGAATGAATACAAATGATCCTCCTGTGCTGAGCTACTTTTTCTTTCTTCTTCTTTCCTTTGAAGTTAAAAATGGTTTCCTCTACTCTTTGTCTATATGACCTATATTAGCATTTTACAATTCAAATCTCCTCTATCTAAAAATATTTTATCTCTAAAGTGGGGGTTCCTCAGCCATCATCCAGCCATTCCTCCCCCTGAAACCAGGTTGACAGCAGCACTGCTGGGAGGCTGTATTTCTACCAAGTTCTTGGTATATCAGTAAGACCTACAGAATCTTGGGTCATTAAGAATAAATATATAATAATAATAATAACAAATGAGTAAATATATGCTACAAAGTCATACTTGGTATAAACTTTATAGCTTCAGAAATAGTTCATTAAATAAAATACTTTGAAGATCTCCTTATTTCCAGAAAGTGACATAACATAGTATTTATGAGGATAGTTTGAAAAGTTAATCTACATGGGTTCAAAACTTCTTGCTACCAGGACTTGTGATCTTGGATCCATTGCTTAACTCCTCAGTGCTTTACTTTTCTCATCTGAAAAGGTGGAAAGTAATTTCTTTTTTGTAGTATTTACAGAATATATAATAAGTTAATATATGTAAAAATGTAATAGTGCCTTCTTAGTAATCACTTAATTATTATTTACTGTTTTTTATATTTATATTCTCATTAATTTTATTTATCCACTTCCAAGTACTTTTTTTTCAGAAGGCCCTGGGGACCAAACCCAGAAACTCATTTATAGGAAGCATGTGCTCAACCACTGAGCTACGCCAGCTCCCCACTTCTATGTACGTTTTTTTAAAATAAATCAATTTTATTGGTACATATTAATAAACTTACAATTTATCCAATGTATACAATCAATGGTATTTGCTATAATCACATAGCTGTGCATTCATCACTTCAATCATTATTGGAGAACTTTCATTATTTCAATATTATTAATAATAAATAAAAAACAAACAAGAAAATTCCATACTATGTCCTTTTTTTTGACTTTTTTTTAAGATTTATTTTATTTATTTCTCCCCTCTCCCTCCCCGCCCCCAGTTGTCTGTTCTCTGTGTCCATTTGCTGCATTTTCTTCTTTTTGTCTGCTTCTGTTGTTGTCAGCAGCATGGGATTTCTTTTTGTTGTGTCATCTTGCTGCGTTAACTCTCCATGTGTGCGGCGCCATTCCTGGGCAGGCTGAACTTTCTTTCACGCTGGGTGGCTCTCCTTACGGGGCACACTCCTTGCGCGGGGGGCTCCCCTACACGGGGGATACCCCTGTGTGGCAGGGCACTCCTTGCACGCATCAGCACTGCACATGCGCTAGCTGCACATGGGTCAAGGAGGCCCGGGGTTTGAACCGCGAACCTCCCATGTGTAGACAGACATCCTATCTGCTGGGCAAAGTCCACTTACTTCACTATGTACTTTTTACACTAAGCTTGATTTTTCTATTACTCTGTTGAGGAATAGAATTTCTTTCTTGACTCTAAAATTAAGTTTGTTTTCTAGAAGTTAACATTGCAAGATTCTATTGAAACAGGTGGTTAGTGAGGGGTTGCTATAAAAATAACTAAATAACTAGTTAAGTTCTTCAATTGCAGAACTTACGTTCATACTATTCTTTTTGGGGGGTTGTAAAGTTACTTCATACCAAGTTTTCAAATACCTTGTGAAAAATAAACTTATGGAGTACATAAAGGAATTTTCAATGAGACACACAGAGTGGGAGTCTCATTATCAGTATGAACCATACTGCAAACTTTCCAAAGTCCTGCTTTATGTCCATTAACAGAGCATGATTATTAATGGTGCCGTGCTCTATTCAAAATGATCAATTTAGACAGTATAGTATATATTTTTCCTATAATAAACTATTTGAAATTACCTTGTTAATTTAATCTTGACTGTAAAATAAATCTAATTTCACTTAAGTTTGGACTTTTTCTAATTCATCATTGTATCCATAGTTATTCAAAAATGTTGCCACTGGGTATTAAAAAGAATTTTGTTGAATAAATGAGTGGTTTGGATGATCCTCAAGATGGCTTAGGTCTAAAAAAATTATTACTTCCATTTTAATTAGATAATATATTTCAAATTTTCTCATGGGTGATTTTTCCTCATTACTTTTGTCATTTCAGCTATCTTGTTTGAGTCATCCCAAATTTTACTGGACCATGGAAAACAGAAATAATGTGTCTGAATTTTTTCTCTTGGGACTTTCTCAGAACAAGACAGTCCAGATCCTCTGCTTTTTATTTTTCTTACTATGTTACCTAGCTATTTGGTTGGGGAACTTACTTATTATGATTTCTATCACATGCAGTCAGCTAATTAACCAGCCCATGTACTTACTCCTTAGTTACCTTGCTCTCTCAGACCTTTTCTACACCTCCACTGTGACACCCAAATTAATGACTGACTTACTGACAGAGAGGAGCATCATTTCCTATAAAAATTGCATGACACAGCTTTTTACCACACACTTCTTTGGAGGTATTGAAGTCTTCATCCTCACAGGAATGGCTTATGACCGGTATGTGGCCATCTGCAAACCACTCCACTACGCTATCATCATGAATCAGCAAAGGTGTAACACAATACTCATTGCATCCTGTGCTGGAGGCTTTCTTCATTCCTTTGGACTGTTTCTTCTTACAATTTTTTTACCTTTCTGTGGCCCCAACGAAATAGACCACTATTTCTGCGATGTATATCCTTTGTTGAAATTGGCCTGCATGGATACACACAAAATTGGCTTCTTAGTCATTGCCAATTCTGGCCTAATGGGATTGGTGATTTTCTTGGTTTTAATGACTTCCTACATTATGATATTGCATAATGTGAGAGCATATTCTTCGGAAAGCCGCCGCAAAGCACTTTCTACTTGCAGTTCTCACGTCACAGTTGTGATTCTGTTTTTTGCACCTGTTGTCTTTATTTATATTAGACCTGCTACAACTTTACCAGAAGATAAAGTGTTTACACTTTTCTACACAATTATTGTCCCCATGCTCAATCCTCTTATTTATACACTTAGAAACATGGAGATGAAAAATGCCATAAGGAAAGTATGGTGCAATCAATTGTTCTTGAAAAGGAAGCAAATAATTTGAAGGACATTTATCTTTAGATGCAAATGGATATCTTCTTATTATGACCCTTCTCTTCAAGTCTCTCCTGCCAATGTGAAAACCAGCCAGCACATGTAAATGCCTTCAACAACAGCTGAACATTGGTAGTGTTCTTCCTTCAATTTCTTTTCCTGACTTGCCTCCTTTTTTTTCATTCTTGACTTGTTTTGGAGTTCTTTGAAGGCAGGGGTTTGTCTTGCTTATTTCACTGCTCTTTTTCTGGTAAGAAGCAACTATATAGCATATGACTTCAATGAATATTTATTGAAATAGTATATTAATATATAATTCTGCTTCTTACCCCATATTGGAATCACATTTCCCATGGTTAATAATCCACTTGGGCATCAAAGATCTCTATAATATTTGCTCTTCATTTAATCTCTAATATGCTACAAGGCAGAGGGGGCAAGATGGCGGCTGAGTGAACATCCCTGTTAGAGTCTTCTGCAGGGAATCGGCTGGGCGGCGTTGGAGACTCTTTGGGACCGGATTGTTTCGGGATTTTTGCTGGTCCGGAGGTGTCTGGACATCGATTTGGAGGGAAGGTAACAGAGAGGATTCGTCTGTGAAATATACACGGAGATCCCAGCTACCTGCAGAGGATTCCCTTCTTGGGTAGGCGGAGACGAGGCATCTAGCCCCGCTCGGTGGGGCTGAGCCAGGCCGGGCCGGGCCGCGGTAGCGTTTGGAGCCGGGCGGGGCCGGTGCAGGCCCCGGCTGCGGGCCGCGGTAGCGCTTGGAGCCGGGCGGGGCCGGTGCAGGCCCCGGCTGCGGGCCGCGGTAGCGCTTGGAGCCGGGCGGGGCCGGTGCAGGCCCCGGCTGCGGGCCGCGGTAGCGCTTGGAGCCGGGCGGGGCCGGTGCAGGCCCCGGCTGCGGGACGCGGTAGCGCTTGGAGCCGGGCGGGGCCGGTGCAGGCCCCGGCTGCGGGCCGCGGTAGCGCTTGGAGCCGGGCGGGGCCGGTGCAGGCCCCGGCTGCGGGACGCGGTAGCGCTTGGAGCCGGGCGGGGCCGGTGCAGGCCCCGCCTGCGGGCCGCGGTAGCGCTTGGAGCCGGGCGGGGCCGGTGCAGGCCCCGCCTGCGGGCCGCGGAAGCGCTTGGAGCCGGGCGGGGCCGGTGCAGGCCCCGCCTGCGGGCCGCGGTAGCGCTTGGAGCCGGGCGGGGCCGGTGCAGGCCCCGGCTGCGGGCCGCGGTAGCGCTTGGAGCCGGGCGGGCCCGGGTCAGTCCGCGGCGGGTACGGAGCCGGGCAGGGCCGGTCCAGGCCGCGGTGGCGGGAGGTGGATGCCGGAGCCGGCTGGGCCGCTGTAGCGAGCGGAGCTGGGCGGAGCCAGGCCAGGCCAAGGCGGCGTGAGGAGCCGGGCAGAGCCGGTCCAAGCCTCCGCGGCGGGCGGAGCCGGGCCTGCGGAGGGGTTTCTGTTTTTTTTTTGTTTTTTTTTGTTTGTTTGTTTGTTTGTTTGTTTGTTTTAATTTTACTTAAATTTTTTTTTTTTTTTTTTTTTGAGCATCTGCAGTACTGGGGAGTTCGTGGGCCCTGGGCGGCCTATTGGGGGTTTGTGGGAAGGGAGGTGCTTGCAGACCCATTTGGGCAGACAGACGGGGGGGTTTTAGGGCAAAGAGGGGGGAAGTTGTTGTTTTAGATAGTGTTGCAATTGTGACACGTGTGTACCTGTATCTCTCTTCTCCCTATCCGTTCCCCACCGTTTGCCCATCCTCTTTTTCTTTCTTCCTTTCTTCTTGCCTTTCTTTTTTCTCTATTATAATTAGTTTTTTTTGTTTGTTTGTTTTTTTTTCGGTTTTCTCTTTCCCTCTTGTCCCTCATCTTCCACTTATTTTTACTTTAATTCAAGTATACAATAGGTGCTACAGGGAACACCTCACATTTGCTGGGTTTTCCCATCCTCCACTGCCTCATTTCTGTGTGAACTGATTTAGGCTACCTACACTATCCCCCTTCCCCTGCATCTTGATATCCACTATCATCTACTGTCTCTCCTATATTCCACCCCCCACCTCCCGTTCTTTGATCCACAAAGTGTCTAACTCTTAATTTCTAATACCTTTGTTCTGTTTTCTGTCTATTATCCACTCTTGAAACTATTACCTTTCTTTTCTTTTTCCCTCTCTCATGAAAACAATAGCTGTGTAGTTCATACCATATTCCTCCCAAATTCAGTCATCAACTTCATAAAAGGTACTCTACCTACAGCTATAACTCTATACAATCTACATGAATCTAACCTCCATCCTTCCAGATCTCATATTCCTGCTTTATTAACATACATCACCAATACAACTTTACACTTTTCCCTTGCTTACACAATTGCCTTTCCCCAACACTAATACTTTCCTCTAAAGTGAACTTAACCAACAACAAGTAACTAGAATAAGAAGAAAAAAGTGACAAAGAGAAGATATAACACCTGTGCAAAAATAACAACTAATTAACCTCCAAGAGCAGACAAAGAAGCTAAGGAACTGATTAAATTCGTCAAAATAAAGAGATGACCAGAAAGCAACAAAAATCTACGAACCAAACCAATAATCAGGAAAACATGGCTGAATCCAATCAACAAACCAATAATCACGAAGGGGAGCAAAACTTGGCACAAGCAATGAAAGATCTCAGAACATTTATCACCGACAAATTTGATGCAGTAATGAAAGAGGTTAACAACATGAAGACATCACTTGGAGGGGAAATTGCAGACATACGCAAAAACATAACAGATATGATGGGAATGAACACCACAGTTCAAGAAATCAAAAATACACTTGCAGCAAATATCAGCAGACTAGAAGAGACAGAGCAGAGAATTAGTGATGTGGAAGACAGTACATCAGAAATCAAACAGATAGTAGAAGGGGTCAATAAGAAGATAGAAAAAATCCAATTAGGATTTAGGGACCTGAATGACAATGCAAAACGCTCAAACATACGTATTATAGGCATTCCAGAAGGTGAAGAGAAGGGAAAGGGGTCAGAAAGAGTGTTGCAGGAAATAATGACTGAAAACTTCCCAAATCTACTGAAAGAGACAGATGTACATATCCAAGAAGCACAGCGCACTCCACAAGTCATAAACCCCAACAGGCCCACCCCAAGACATATACTTGTCAAATTATCCAAAGCTCAAGACAAAGAGAAGATCCTAAAAGCAGCAAGAGAAAAGAAAACCATCACATACAAGGGAAGCTCAATTAGATTAAGTGCTGATTTCTCTTCTGAAACCATGGAGGCAAGAAGACAGTGGTATGATATAGTCAAGGTACTAAAGGAAAAAAATTTCCAACCAAGAATACTCTATCCAGCTAAACTAGCATTCAAACATGATGGAGAGTTCAAAATATTCACAGACAAACAGAAACTGAAAGAGTATACCAACAAGAAACCTCCCCTTCAAGAAATTCTAAAGGGAGTTCTGCAGGAAGAAAGGAAAAAACAGGAAAGGCAAAGTTGGAGGAGAGTATAAGACCAACAACAACAACAAAAAAGACAAAAAAAAATATACAAACAAAATATGACAAACACAAATCCAATCAAAATATGGCTAACACAAATAATTCCTTGATAGTAATAACACTGAATGTCAATGGATTAAACTCACCTATCAAAAGATTCAGACTGGGACACTGGATAAGGAAATATGACCCATCCATATGCTGTCTACAAGAGACACATCTTAGACCCAGAGACGCATGGAGATTGAAAGTGAAAGGCTGGAAAACAATCATACAAGCTAACAATAACCAAAAAAAGGCAGGAGTAGCTATATTAATATCAGACAAAATAGACTTTAAATGTGAAACAATTGTGAGAGACAAAGAAGGATACTACATTTTAGTCAAAGGGAAAATCTGTCAAGAAGATCGAACAATCATAAATATCTATGCCCCTAACAAGGGTGCCTCTAAATACGTCAGGCAAATGCTGGAAAAACTAAGTGAAAGAATAGATACATCTACAATTATAGTGGGGGATTTTAATACACCACTATCAATTCTGGACAGAACATCTCAAAAGAGAATCACCAAAGACACAAAACATCTGAATAGTATATTAGAGGAGCTCGATCTAATAGACATATATAGATCGCTACACCCAAACACAGCAGGATATACATTTTTCTCAAGCGCACATGGATCATTCTCCAAGATAGATCATATGCTAGGCCACAAAGAAAGGCTGAACGAATTCAGAAAGATTGAAATCATACAAAACATTATCTCTGACCACAGTGGAGTCAAGCTGGAGATTTGCAAGGGAAAGAAGCCCAGATTTCACACCACGATTTGGAAATTAAACAACACACTCTTAGAAAAACAGTGGGTCAAAGAGGAAATCTCAAAAGAAATCAATGACTACCTTGAAACAAATGATAATGATAACACAACATACCAAAATTTATGGGATGCAGCAAAAGCAGTACTGAGAGGGAAGTTTATAGCCATAAATTCATATATCAAAAAAGAAGAAAGAGCAAAAAGTGAAGAACTAACAGCACATTTGAAGGAATTAGAAAAACAACAACAAAGTAACCCAACAGGAAGAAGAAGGAAGGAAATAACAAAGATAAGAGCAGAACTAAATGAAATAGAAAATAAGAAAGCACTTGAACAGATAAACAAGACCAAGAGCTGGTTTTTTGAGAAGATTAACAAAATTGACAAACCTTTAGCAACACTAACAAAGAAAAAAAGAGAGAAGATGCAAATACACAAAATAAGAAATGAGAAAGGCGATATCACCACTGACCCCACAGAAATAAAGACTATCATAAGAGGATATTTTGAAAAACTATATTCCAACAAAAATGACAATCTAGAGGAAATGGACAAATTCCTAGAAACACATAAACAGCCCATATTGACAAAAGAAGAAATTGATGATCTTAACAAACCAATCACAAGCAGAGAGATAGAATCAGTTATTAAAAATCTCCCAACTAAGAAGAGCCCAGGGCCAGATGGCTTCACAGGTGAATTCTATAAAACATTCCGGAAAGAACTGACACCAATCCTGCTGAAACTATTCCAAACCATCGAAACAGAAAGAACATTACCCAACTCCTTCTATGATGCCAACATTACCCTAGTACCAAAGCCAAACAAAGACATCACAAGAAAGGAAAATTACAGACCAATTTCTCTAATGAACCTAGACGCAAAAATACTTAACAAAATACTTGCTAATCGTATTCAACAACACATTAAACGAATTATACACCACGACCAAGTGGGATTCATCCCAGGTATGCAAGGATGGTTCAACATAAGAAAATCAATCAACGTAATACACCATATAAACAGATTGAAGGAAAAAAATCACATGATTATATCTATTGATGCAGAAAAAGCATTTGACAAAATACAGCACCCTTTCTTGATAAAAACACTCCAAATGATTGGAATACAAGGAAATTTTTTGAACATGATAAAGAGTATATATGAAAAACCTAAAGCCAATATTGTTTACAATGGAGAAATCCTAGACTCCTTCCCTCTAAACTCAGGAACAAGACAAGGATGCCCACTGTCGCCGCTCCTATTTAACATTGTCTTAGAAGTACTTGCTCGAGCACTGAGGCAAGAACCAGAAATAATAGGCATTCAAATTGGAAAGGAAGAAGTCAAAATTTCATTATTTGCAGATGACATGATCCTATACATAGAAAACCCTGAGAGATCTACAACGAAGATTCTAGAACTCATAAATGAGTTTAGTAAAGTCGCAGGTTATAAGATCAATGCGCAAAAATCAGTAGCATTTCTGTACACCAATAATGAGCAAGATCAGGAGGAAATCAAGAAACAAATACCATTCACAATAGTAAATAAAAAAATCAAATACTTAGGAATAAATTTAACTAAAGAGGTAAAGAACTTATACACTGAGAACTATACAAGATTGTTCAAGGAAATCAAAGAAGACCTAAATAAATGGAAGACTATTCCTTGTTCATGGATAGGAAGACTGAACATTATTAAGATGTCTATCCTACCAAAATTGATCTACACATTCAATGCAATCCCAATAAAAATCAATGCAGCCTTCTTTAAGGAACTAGAAAAACTAACTATGAAATTTATTTGGAAAGGAAAGAGACCCCGAATAGCCAAAGACATACTGAAAAAGAAAAACGAAATTGGAGGAATCACACTACCTGAATTCAAAACATACTATAAAGCTACGGTGGTGAAAACAGCATGGTATTGGCATAAGGAGAGATATATAGACCAATGGAATCGAATTGAAAGCTCTGATATAGAACCTCACATATACAACCACATAATATTCGATAAAGCCACCAAACCCTCTCAACTGGGAGAGAGTGGCCTATTCAACAAATGGTGTCTGGAGAACTGGATAGCCATATGTAGAAGAATGAAAGAGGATTACCATCTCACACCTTATACAAAGATCAACTCAAGATGGATCAAAGACCTAAATATAAAAGCCAAGACCATAAAAACCTTAGAAAGCAGTGTAGGGAAACATCTACAGGACCTTGTAATAGGTAATGGATTTATGAATATCTCACCAAAAGCACGAGCAGCAAAAGAACTAATAGATAAATGGGACTTCCTCAAAATTAAAGCCTTCTGCACCTCAAAGGAGTTTGTCAAGAAAGTAAAAAGGGAGCCCACACAGTGGGAGAAAATATTTGGCAATCATATATCTGATAAGAAACTTATAACTTGCATATATAAAGAACTCCTACATCTTGAAAATAAAAAGATAAACAATCCATTTAAAAAATGGGAAAAAGACTTAAACAGACACTTCTCCGAAGAAGAAATACAAATGGCAAGAAAGCACATGAAAAAATGTTCCAAATCTCTAGCTATCAGGGAAATGCAAATCAAAACCACAATGAGATACCATCTTACACCCATAAGATTGGCAGCTATGAAAAAAACAGAAGAATACAAGTGCTGGAGAGGATGTGAAGGAAGGGGAACACTCATCCACTGCTGGTGGGAATGCAGAAGGATCCAACCATTCTGGAGAACAGTATGGCGGTTTCTCAAAAAACTAGCCATAGATTTGCCATATGACCCAGCAATACCACTGCTGGGAATATACCCAGCAGAACTGAAAACAAGAACACAAACCAATATATGTACACCAATGTTCATAGCAGCATTGTTCACTATTGCCAAAAGTTGGAATCAACCCAAATGCCCATCAACAGACGAGTGGATCAATAAAATGTGGTATATACACACAATGGAATACTACTCGGCTGTAAGAACAAACACACTACAAACACATGTGATAACATGGATGAATCTTGAGAACCTTATGTTGAGTGAAGCAACCCAGACATTGAAGGACAAATACTACATGACCTCAATGATATGAAATAAACAAGCTGCCCTAGATAGCAAGAGACTGAACGATAGGCTTGCAGGAAATCGGAGGGTGGAGGAAGGATATGAGCCGATGTCTGCAGGGGTGGAATTTAAGACGAGATGGTGGTAAGTATGAACACAAAGAAGAGATAAAAGGGGGGCAAGGGGTTGCCTTTGCTTGGGGCTTTGCGGGTTTGAGGGTGGCTGGGGAGGGACGGGTGGGTAACGTTGCCCAAAAGTGGGGGGAGGGAGGGGTAGCATACGAACCAGGAGAGGGTCAGGTGTTGGTGGAGAGTAAAATGCCGAGAAAATCATATCAAAATATAATAAAGAGGGTTACCTGTTTAGAATGCTCGGAGGGGAGGGTCTGATGCAGGACGGGCTCCTGGGGAATGTCTAAATGCTCATTCTGCCAGAGTGGGTGACACCATGGGGTAGAAACCCAAGTAGTGAGAGTGGGGGTGGACCCACATCCTGGGGAGGACTAATGCCATCCAATAGAGGGAACTGTATCCCTCGAGAGAAAGGGTGGCTCCCAGGGCATTGGGGCAGTTGAGCAAGTTAGGCCCTGAACAATATTCCATCTATCTCTGGAAGTGGCTCCTCAGGAAACGGAGGTTGGCTATCACTGAGGGCACCAAGGTGGAAGGGAAAATGGACGTTAAATGTGTGGAACCAAAGTAAATGGGGGGTAAGAGAGGAGTTTCTTGAGAGTACACAAGGATGGATATAAAACATGTAATATTACACCATAACATATAGGAGATGACAGACTGATAATGTAAACCATAATGTAAAACATAGGATAACTAAAAATGTAAAGAACTGTGTATCCTAAAGTATGCACCATAATGTAAACACAGATGTCACCTTGTTAGAAAGCTAATGTCTCAGACTCTGTACATCACTTTAAGTAAATATGATATGAATAGGGCGTAAGAGTATCACTGTGGAAGGGAAAAGGTTTTCTGGTGGATGTGTGGGAGTGCTGTATATTATATATATACATTGCTGTGGTCTAGGACTCCTGTGAAGAAAAGCTGAATAATTAGGGGGGGGGGGGGGGAAAAAGAAAAAAATAGGATGTGGAATTTTTTCAAGTCAACATTCTTTATCTAAGTTCTTTATCTAACTTTATCCAAGTTCTTTATCTATCCTTTAAACTCATCGCTATATGCCATTCCCTAGTAAGGGACCATGACATTATATTGGGCTTCAAATTTCGGGGAGTTCTGGATCACAGAGTGTTTCAACAATGGCAATGGAGGGATACTGGTATGGGATACCAATGACAGATGATATATGACTGACAGGGAGCTGTACAGAACATATGTCCAGGGTGCATGGTAATGTTTGGATATACTCATAGTGGCAACAATTAAAAACCACAGTAGGGGGGGTACTGGGTTCCCGGCCAGTGGTGCTCTGTCGTGGTCCCTAGGGGAGCAGCGACAGTCTCCCAGGTACAGAGGTGGGGACCGGGAGGGAGTGAGGGTTCAACAGTGAGCCCCTGATACTAATGACTATGCTTGTGAGCTGATAAACCCAAAATAATAACAAGGCCTAGAGCAACTTTGTGCCTGGGAATTTCCTTCTGTCAGCCTTCATGTTACTCAAATGTGGCCAGTCTCGAAGCCAAACTCAGCATGTAAATGCAATGCCTTCCCCCCAGCGTGGGACATGACACCCGGGGATGAGCCTCCCTGGCAACGAGGGACCACTATCAACTACCAACTGATGATGCAACTGGAAAATGACCTTATACGGAAGGTTCAATGCGGATCAGCAGAATATCCATGTCTACATAAAATACCATGACTTTAAAATGCTGTTTGACCTAAAGTAAGGGGGAAATGGAAAGGAGAAATGAGTTTATATGGCTACGAGTTTCTAAAAAAGAGTCTGGAGGCTGGCAGAAGGTTTGCCCTCATGCACAACTGAGCAGAGTCAGAGAGACAGATAAAGCAGATACAACCCCCAGATATTGGTTCCTTTGAGGGCTAAAGAGACCCATGGGAGTTATGGTCATGGCCGATGGGGTTAACTACCAGGGCAGATGGCCCCTCTTTGGAAATGGTGTTTATGTGTGATGAATCTGGACTCAGATGGGATCTCCCTTCATAAGACTTTCATGCTAATGTGCTGGAGGTGCAGTTAATGTTGGGGTTTAAGATATATTTAGGGGATTTGAATCTCTGGACTGACAATGTGATAGCCAGATCCTGAGCCTCAACAGACTCCAGCACCTACAATCTGATTTATTGGACTTACCACACTCAGCTAAGATGGAGGTGAAGAAGGACAACCACCACACCATGGAGCCTAGAGTGATTACAACTGAAAATGGGAGGATTGCATCCAGCATCCAGGTGGAATCTGAGCCTCCTCTTGACATAAAGGTGCAATGGACACAACCAATCCAGTGTCCACATAGAAGAGGTGGCATTGGATTGGGAAAAGTGGACATAATGGACAAAGGGTATGGGGAAAGGCAGGAAGAGATGAGAGGTGGAGGCATCTTCGGGACATGGAGCTGCCCTGGATGGTGCTTCAGAGGTAATCACCGGACATTGTAAATCCTCACAGGGCCTACATGATGGAATAGAGGAGAGTATGGGCCATGATGTGAACCAATGTATATGAGGTGCAGAGGTGCCCAAAGATGTACTTACCAAATCCAATGGATGTGTCATGATGATGGGAACGAGTGTTGTTGGGGGGGGGGGAGAGGGGGGGTGGGGGGGTGGGGTTGAATGGGACCTCACATATATATTTTTAATGTAATATTATTACAAAGTCAATAAAAAATAAAAAAATTAAAAAAAAAAAAATCTCTAATATATGTTGATTTCATACAGCCATGAGATTGTAGGAAAGACTTCTACCATAGGCCCAATGGGAAAATGGCCAAATCAGATAGACACCAAAATCACACTTTAACTTTGAGACATGGAAATATGTAGGTATCATGAATATGTCTATTTGTTCTACTTTTGTTAATTTGAGTGATTTTTGCAATATAGATATGTTGTTATAGTAAAGTCACATCTTATACACATTGGGTTCTAATTTCAATATATGAAGTGAGAATTGGGTATGGTTAAAATTGCCCAAGATCCCATAGCTAACAAATGATAAATAAGGGATTCAACCATCCAGTACAGGAAGATATTTATTCTATTAGAGATGCCTTACAGCTGAAAGAGCAGAATAATAGCTCATACCTTATATACACACCATCATTGTTGAACATTGGAAAGGGCAAAGTTTCCCACATTATTTCTGTTATATTCCCCTTTATTGCCTTCACCCACTATTTTTCCCAAGATATGTACTGGATTTCTCACAAGTTCAAAATGTCTGTGAGATTTCTCCACTATCCTTCTTGATATGTCATAGATGCTGGACTAATGTTATTTTGGTTTAATATTAAATATATATGGTCAGTGAGTAAAGCAAAATGAGTGGCTTTTTCAAAGTAAACGTTTCATACTTTCAAAATTCAAGTTTAAAATAGTCTAAAATAATGTTTGGCAGAAAATATATAGCATATTTGGTGTTGGAGATTTGTGAGCTACACCTACTTATAGAGTGCGAATTGAGATCTTATTATTTAAAAAGCTTATTTTTACACAAGTTATGATTATATTATCATATGTTTATCAATTTCCTCTGTTGTAGAAGTTGAGAGAGGTTCAATTATTTGTGTATAGAAAGGCCAGGGCTCAGGAATAATTTTAGGAAGGAAAAAGAATTTACTTATGATCGGCTGGGCTCAGAGCTTCTCATTCAAAAATCTGAGCCCCGAACAAGATTTTTGAGTTATTTTTACACAGAGGAAGGACCAAATGGTTCTTTGTTTCAGTGCTCAATAGGCTTGAATTAACAAATATCGTCCACATCCTAGGTAAGCTTTTAGCATGGACTTCATACATTGTAGAAAAGCTTTTAGCAAATTTGGTTTGCATTTTCCCTGAATATTTAGAAGTGTATAGAGTTTGCATTGCTAAAGTGTTTCTCCAGGACTGGAATTGTTGCTATGGTTACCAAGGGCAGGGCTGCAGTCCTACTGTTTCAAACCCACAGCTCAGTCAGGTTATCTATGAAGAGACGAACAGCCCCCCACCCATAGCCTACATCACCTCAGCAATGATGATCGTAATGTTGATACATAAATTCTAAATGTATCACTCTTTTTGGCAAATGCAATTACTTATTGTAGCTATATATTTCCAATAGTTGAACCATACACTTCTTAGGGATTGATCTTTGAGAAACCTGGACAGTTCCTAGAAACCTTCCTTTTATACTTGTTATTGGCTTTCATCAGTAGTTTGCTTCAATATTACATGTTTTCTCTAATAACTTTTGAAACTAGTTTATACTCTTGCCACCAAAAATCCATTTCATTTCTAGCTATAGGTGATACTCTTCCCCCACCTTGTTTCTTTGTGCCTTTTAAAATATATTTCTTTTTCATTTAAGCTTCCTGAGGAACCTCTGAATTTGTCTATGAAAACTTTGCTGTTTCAATAGTGCATGCTTGAATTTCTCTCCTACCTGTGCCTAGAAACTTGCCAAGGTTGTTTGTCCTATTATAACATACCATCCCATGTAATACCACTGAGAGTCAGTGGTTCACAAATGTGCCTACTGCCCACTGGTGAGAGACCTCAATTACACAAGCTTGTCACTGCATGGAAGGTTGAGATAAATGTGCTTGGATCTTGGGAGTTCTTTCCACTATTTCTAACCTTCAATGAACTATGACACTCTTAATGTGTGGGGTCTTTGGCCTGAGAGACTAAGAGGTGATCAAATGATGCAACACAGAATCCCCTGGGATTTCATCTATGAGGTGTGAATACCAAGGAAGTGAAATCAAAAGACCTAGACAGCCAAGCAGATAATTCTCTCTCATTTTAACCCTTTCATTGATGGTTTTAATGTTTTAATGTGTGGTATATTCTTGCCTGCCTTTGTAAACATGCTCCTTGAGGCACAATGACTCAGCAGTGTTTGATTGGAATTTCTGGCTGGCTCTCTCACAATTCCTATGTATTGGTTCTCCCACATCCTTACTTCCCTTTTCCCTCAGACCAGCTTCCCTGGAATTACGTTTCTGAACAAGGTGTTAGCATACAAATTAGCCTGTGTTTTTTTTTTCCCCCCTATGGAAACCAGTCCTCAACATGAACCATTAAAGAAATTTAAGAACACTCCTAACTTACAATAATTAACTTTTTAAAAATTGCATATTCAACAGCTGGTCAAGAAGTTGAGTAAACTGAGGAATCTTGGGGGAAGAAGGATCCAGCAGGTACAGAAGACTAAATCTTGAAGAGATGAGCTAACCTTCATTACATGGCCTCAAAGGATAAACGGTTTCAAAGTTAGTAAAAAATAAATTAAAAATAAAAAAAAACTTAAAAGCAGTTATGGAAAAGATAAAAGCAATCATAAATACAAATTCAAGTTAAAAATGAATTATATGTCCTCATACTCTGTAACTGTAGATTTTTTTAACAAATAACCAGAAGGTATTTGTGTGTTTATAAGCCACTATTATTGTAACTTAGTGAAGAGAACATTCAGAACTGAGCAGAATATCAGTGTAAAGCGCTTGCCCATAGTCTACATGGCACATTGTCATGAAAACTACCATGAAATTTGTTCAGTAAATGCCTTTCTGAACATACATAATATGTACATATTTATGGAAGAGAGTGCAAGAGAAAGAGAGAGAGAGAAAGGAAGAAGGAAGGCAAAGAGGGAAGAAGGAAAAGCAAGAGATAATGGAATAATAATATTATTGCCAGTAGTGTTTGAAATATATTTACTAAACCCAAATCCAAATGTAAGCATACAATTCCAAAATATTAATTATGTAACATCCAATTAATGATATAGCACAAAATTACAATGTGATAGATCTTTTATATTTATGAAGAATCTTTAAGGATTGTCTCAGTCTAAAGGAGGTTTACAGAGGAGGAAAATTATCTCATAATAAAGGAAAGATATTTGACTATCTTTAGAAAACTTCTGGGAGAAAAATATGGGAATAATTTTCTGATAGTATTTAATGAGGTTAACAGCCTATTGAAGTAATCCGGGTTCAGTCATTCAAACATATGTTTTACTTAGCAACTTTAACCAGATATTTTTCTATTGTATCTACTCTAAAAATCTCATCCAAATCTACATTTCACTTTTGCTCCTACAAAAGTCTTTATAAAAACAGAACTCTTTTATCTGGCTTTTATAAAGGCTCTTCCCTTGGTGTTAAGCTTAAAATAAAATTATGGCAGTTGTCATCAAGTTACGTGAGATTTTTTTTTACTTGACTATTTGCCTGAGTTTGGCTACTGAAAAATCTTTTTAATTCTGAGTTTCAGTTTGCTCATCAATAAAATAAAGACAATTAGACCATTATTTCAAAACTAGCATTTATGGAGGTTTTCTCTAAGAAAAAATTCTTAATTTTTCACAAGTACTTGTGTTAATTGAAATTTTTCTTTGTTATAATGTTTTAATGCCATTAAAATTGCTTATTAAATTTATTATTTGAAAATACATTTCAATCTTTTAGATATTCTAAGGCATATGTATATCCCATAAGAAATTGAAAGTTTGTAGTTTTCATTTTGGAGGTAATAGAAAAAATTAATTTAAGCATATTCTGGATCAAGTAATGTCAGTACCAGTATTTGCCTTTGTGTTTATAATCATTTGGCTTTAAGTAGTTATCCTATGTGGAGATTCCACAACTGGCACTGAACTTTTCACTGGGATGTCCAGACTTCCCAGACATTTGAAGGTAGCCAGATATACTGGTCACCTGACACTATCCCATTTTATGTCTATTGTTTGAGCATAATTATTAGTAACACTGCATCTTACAGTCAATGCTATTCAAGTTGGACAATAAATTATATGACTGACCTGCTTTTTACTATAACATTTCATTGCTAGGTGAAAAGGAATTGCAGTATACCATATGCATAATAGGTATTACTGTAATTATTAAAATATTGTGATTTTTTTAAATGATCCAATTAAAATCACTTTAGGAAAATCCTCCCAATTTTTGTATGTTTTATTTCTTTAAAAATAATATGTTTATTGTTTAGACTCTAATAAATAGTTTTTTATCTTTAAATTGTTGAATGCATGCACAAAGGCATGGGACGAGTTCAAAAATATGGTTCTGAATTTCTGATGCTTCATTTTTTATTTTGATGAGGAATTCAGGAAGAATAATACGTCTTATGTTCCTTTAGGACTGAAATGATCATTATTAGTGTAGTTTATGTATGTTTGGAGATACATTCATGAAAGGAAAGTATAGGGAGGTTAGAAAGATGGGCTTCACTTAGCAACCTGTAAATAAAATCCAAAGGGAAAAACCTAAAAGAAAATTGTAAAAGACATTAACAATGAAAGAATGACAAAAAATGTCAGGGAACAATATAAGAAACACAGATAAGGAAAGAAAAATAGTTGAAAGTAAATTATAATATTAATGTACAGGTGGTAGTGGCTATGTTATTTGTTTATAGCAGAGTTTATGCTTTTTATTTGAGATAAGGCAAGCACCATTTGAACAGGGTATATAATGAGTATAAGATGTCTTTCACATCATTTGCTTTCCAATCAAAAACGGTTCTGGCACCACACTTTCCTCAAGGCATTCTTCATCTCCAAGATTCTCAGCATGTAGATCAGAGGGTTGAACATAGGGAAAATGATGGTGTAGAAAAGAGCAAACACTTTATCTTCTGGAAAAGTTGTGGCTGGTCTAATGTAAATAAAGAGAAGAGACACAGAGAACAGGACCACAGCTGTTATGTGAGAACTGCACATGAAAGAGCTTTGCTGCAGTTTTCTGCAGGGCAAATACTGATGGTGAACAATATCAAAATGTAAGATATCAAAACCACAAAGTTCACTAAACCATCATGCCTGAATTGGCAATTACTAGGATTCCCACTCTGTATGTATCAATGAAGGCCAGTTTCAGCAAAGGATCCACATTGCAGAAGTAGTGATCTATCTCACTGAGGCCACAGAAAGGTAAATTGAGAGCAAGAAAACACGGGATAAAGGAATGCATAAATGCATAAAGGCACAGCAAGCAATGACCAGGACATCACACCTCTGCCTGCTCAAGATGACAGTGTAGTGCAGGGACCTGCAGAGGGCACATAGCAGTCACAGGCCATCACTGTAAGGATGGAGACCTTGATGCCACCAAAGAAGTGCATGGCAAAGAGCTTTGCCATGCAGCTAGTATAAGAAATTGTGTTTCTTTCTGTTAGCTTGGGTGTCACTGTTGAGAAATAAGATAGGTCTAAGACAGCAAAGTAATTAAGGAAGAAATACATGGGTTGGTCAATGAGCTGACTGCATGCGATAAAGTTCATTATGAGCAAGTTTCCCATCCAAATAGCTGTGTAACTAAATAAGAATAATAGAAGGCACAAATATTAATTTTTTTTTGTTGTTCTGGAATAGTCCCAATAGAATACATCCAGTGATGTTATTGGCAGTTTCCATGGTCTAATGCAGTTAATGCTCAAAAGGGTTGCATAAAAAAAACACATGTCAACATCAGAAATGTTGATAAGCATAGTGTGAATCAGAGTTTGTAATGCAAAAATAAATTATTTTATTTAGTTATTCATCCTGACTATATACATATATATATATACTAAATATTTATTTATTCATTTATTTCCCACACATACCACTTGCACTCACTGTGTCCTTTTGCTGCATGTTCTTCTGGGTCTGCTTGTCTGCTCTTTAGGAGACACTGAGAACCAATCCCGGGACCTTCCAACATGGGAGAGAGGCACTCAATCACCTTGGGGAGAGAGCCACCTTAGCTCCCTGGTTTGTTGTGCCTCTCACTGTCTCTCCTCTGTGTCTATTTTTTGTTGGGCCAGCTTACCAAATTGACCTGCTCACCATGCAGGCCAGTTCACTTTTACCAGGAGACCCTGGGAACTGAATACAGGACCCTTGACATTAGCCCAATCACTTGACTCACATCTGCTTCCCGTGACTATATTTTAAAGTAATTAATTTTAAAGTTTATATGAATATACTGACCATATAAATAAATTAGGCTATTTTGGAAAGGGAAAGATTTTAATAGTTGCACTTATTTAGGGAATGGAAAAAAAAAGTGCATCCACTCTCTAGATAGGATGCAAAGTCAAGCTTAGTTTGGATGCATTTCTTATCCTGGAGTAACTTGCCTTCCTGACATACAGGTCTAGGGTGAATTGAGTGAGGTGAGTTGTACATGCTGAGGATACGATCCTGTCTTTGTTTAAAATTTCCATTTTGCATCTATTTTGGAATTTTGCATTATTTTTTAAAGATTGCACCAAATATTATTTATCTCAATTATTAAGTTGTTTGCACTCAATGTATTTCTTTAGCTTCAGCTAAGGTCCTAAACCTTGGTTAAAAAACATTATGTACTTAACAATACTATGGAGAATAATAAAAAATGATAGCATGAGAATCTTAAGTGGCAGTGAAATATCTTTTGATTTAGATAAATGGATTAAATAATAATATTTTTATACATAAAATTGAGAAAAGAAGGCTCCCTACAAGGTGAGGCTAGAACAATGCACATATCTCTTAATGACTTTTAGAATCATTGGACTTCAATTATTTATTATTTTAATAAACAAAGTGTTACATGGATTAATGACAAATTTATCATTTCCCTATTTCTCCTGTTATTATTAAAGGTTAATGAAGTATTTATTTTAGAAATAAATGATGAGTTCATAAATCATACCAAGGAGCACATTTCTGAATATAGCATATATTCTTAGTATTTATATAATCAGATAAAACATAGAAGTTATTTTATAAAAATAACCTGATTTTATATCAGTATTGCATTCAATTCTAATTAATTTGCCAATTTGTATTTCTAGTTATGAGCACACCTTTTTTTCCTTTCTCAGAGTTTAAAATCATTTTAATATTTTGTTCATAAGGCCCTTGCGGAATATAATTCTTATTGGAAATGTCATAAAATATGCTTAGAAAATTTCATTAATTAAGGAGTCAGGATTGTTTGAAACTCTCTCTGGTGATACGTAGATTATATACTGACAAAATGGGCAAATAAATAGGTGACACATTGACTCCTTTGTTTCCTTCAGTTTAATGTTCCTCCTAGCAGTCCCCAACTTAATATCATGTACCCTTAGAATTCAAAGTATACTATGAAATTAGAACTTACTTTTCCAACACCTGCATTTTATTTCCAATTTTGTTGTTGTTGTTATTATTAATAGATTCACAAGATCCTGAATTTCATGTTTGGATGACTTACAAAGAAAGCTTGGTAACAGGGGCTATAAGAACAAGTTTTACACTAACAGGAATTCACTAGGTATGTCCCCAGCCAGGTTTCTTCACTTCATCATAATCCCTCCTATTCTTAATCTGTTCATTAAAATAATAGCACACTTGCCTTCTGTATAACACACAGAGCTTTCCAAAAGCTCAAGTCAACTGCATAAATAAGAGCTTCAAAATATTGACAGCAAAATAAAGACAAAATAATTTATTTATTCATAAAAATATTTTGAGTTCCTACTACCAAACATGTACCTTGCTAGGCAGTAGAAACAGATTTTTAGGCCAAGTATGGAAAATCTAGTCACTCATGGCAGTTATGTTAACAAATGCAAAATAAATTTCAGAAATAAAATAGAATCCCATTCTTTTGCCTGCTCAAATTTAGCATCAAATAGGGGGATATTGCATAAATATTCTCTATTTGTTAAAAAGATCCACACAGTAAATTTATGAAGTAACAATATAAATCTATAACTTGCATTTCTTAGTGGACTCAATCATTCTGTCCCCTAACTCTGAACAAAAGCCTATCAAAATCCTGGAAGGTACATTCCAATGCATATGTAGGAAGCATTAACCCCAATATATTATCCCAAACAGGAACATTTACATTTCAATCTCAATCTTCCTTCTTACAAAGTATTAGATTAGAATCAGTCAAACTTTTACTTTAATTTGTAAACCAACTCTACTATTTATTGATTCATAATTGTTGGGGTTCAGTCCTTCCTACATTCTTAAAAAATTTTTTTCTTAATAATTGACTCCTTTATATCATTAATACATTTGAAGGATATATGGGTAACGTACTGGTTGTTCCCTGTCTATTTGAACCCAATAGATAATTATTTGACACCTTTGGTGCGTGCACTTCAGGCCTCTACCTACACTGAGTCCTTTCTCATGCCTAATAGTTAAGTCTCATAACGACACCCACACTGGTCTCCTTGAGTGTGTCAAAGTTATTCCATCTCAAGTTTAATAACTCTTTGCCCATTGCAATTCATTTCCATATATCGTGGCAGATAGAGTCTCTAAATTGTGTATAATAAAAGGAACCAAAGAGTTATTATACTCAAGCTCAAAAGACAGCATTTGCTTCTCCACCTCTAGTAAGCTTTCCTTGGCTCTTTAAATTTATGGAAGTCTTTATTTCACTAAAATATTTCCGAATAGCTCATCATTCATTCTTTGAACAGCTTGAAAAGTCATTCTTAATTTGTTTCTCTGAGGCAGTTCTTCAGACACTCAGCAACAAGACCTTGCTTTTGTCTTGCCATTCATAATTTGGCCTAATAGTCAGTGCATAGACTTTGGATTCAGACAAGAGATCAGAAAGGAGTCATGGCCATATAGTCTGGGGCAAGATAATAAATTTACCTGACACTCATTTCTCATCTTTTAATTTGTTCATTTCTAATATCAAATTCCTACAGTTGTATATATTAATTTATTAGAAATATAGTGTGCAATAGGAATTAATCTTTTCTTTTTTCTTTGCCTTTCCTTACATTGCTACGTATACATTACATATCCATTATATATATATATATATAGTGGTCAAAGTAATAAATAAAAGTACACTGAAGATATAAACTTAGCAAAAAAAAAAAGAAAATCAAATTGATTGTAAATTTTGAGATTGAAAAGCAAAATAGTGGTGATAATAGTGAATATTTATTTAGATGCTTACTACCTCTTAAATGCAACTGTCAGTATTTTACACATAGTGACTCATGTAATACTTAACAAACTTCTTATTAGCCTGCTTTGCAAATAAGAGAATCAAATAGTCTTTACAATTTCAATAAATGCTGACTGATATTCAATGGCTACTTTTAAGGTACATTTTAATTCTTTTCTTACTTTCTGGATACTGAAAATATATTTTTCAGTTTTAAAATTTTCTTGAAATTATTCTAGGAACATATTCTTTATTATGTCTTCCTGCAAACCAAGTTTTCTCACCCAAGATATTTCTCTACATACAGCTTCAGAGTATTCTCCTGTCATTCAGCAGAATTAATCTTATTTCCTTTCTCTATACTGTTCACTTTATTCTCTTATTCTCCCATTAAATTTATTCAACATTGATTTCTAAGTTAAGGTTTTTTAAACCCATAACATTCCACTCTATTATTAATTCACCCTGTAAACATAATATCTATAGAGAAGTAAAATAGGAAGGAAGAAAGCAATGAATTTCTACTCTGCTGCATTTCATTTCTATTGAATTATGTTTTTGTCTTTTGCCTAAAATGCATATCACTCACTTGATTTATCTATCAATTTACTTTTCTTTAGTATACCCCATATGTGACACTGAATAGAATTGCTATTATTTCCTTCATGAATTTCCCAAAATCTTAAAAACTCTTGCTTCTATTTTACCTTTCTGAAGGATACGGATCTAATCATTCACTACATTTTACTTAGATAATGGGAAGTTATTATTAAAAATGTTTTTTGTTTTTAGGATGAATAAGATAAATATGCCTGGACAGGGACTTATTTTTTTTTAAAGTAATGTTTCCATAAGTTGTTAGGCTAGGCTACTTTTGTCTATTATTTTGTTTTGTTGAAGTTGAATTAAAGTTTTAAAAAAAAAGCTTGCAAAACCTTGAAGGGAAATGTGAAAATGTACATTTCAAAATAAAGCAAGTACCTATAGAAAAAAATGCAGTTATCTTTTATATGAAAACGTTTATCTTCTGTTTGAAAGTAATACTCATTTCTTATAGGTTAGTTAGAATTTTACTTACCAGGCAAATAACTCATTAGATAAATTCATTTAACTCTAAATTAAATGCAGTTTTCAGTGTTTAGAATACAGTCAGATCCGCATGGAGCTGGCCCACGCACAGTGCTGATGCGGGCAATGAGTGCCATTCCACACAAGGGTGTCCTCCACGTAAGAGAGCCCCACGCGCAAGAAGTGTGCCCCATAAGGAGAGCCACCAAGCGCTAAAGAAGTTCAGCCTGCCCAGGATTGGCGTGGCACACACAAAGAGCTGACATAGAAAGGTAACGCAACAAAAAGACACAGATTCCTGGTGCCGCTGACAAGAACAGAAGGAGACACAGAAGAACACACACAGCGAATGGATACAGTAAGAAGACAACTGGGGGGGAGGGGGAAGAGGAGAGAAATAAATAAAAAATCTTAAAAAAAAAAAGAATACAGTCAGAATAAATGTTTGCCTTCACTGCTAAAGACTAATGAATTTCACCATGCATTGAGGCTATCCTGGTTGTAGGACTTCCTTGTTTATGTCTGCAGAGAGAAGCAATCTTTTCTGATTCTGCAATATCTTTACTGGTATTTATGTTTAATTTTTTCCCCAAAACAAAAGTTGCATATAAATTGTAGTCTCAGGAGGGATATATGCATATACGTTTACTGCTTAACTTTCAAGTGGCAATTAAAGTGGATTACCTGGGAGATTATAACACCAAACCTCTTTCTCAGTGTTTCTGTGGATGAAAAATCTTCCAAAAGAAAAATTGGTCAAATGTGGAGTTTAAAATGGTGAAAACCATCTCAGGTCCTTAAAAATAAATTATGCCAAGTTGATAATCCTTTATACCCTGTAGTCTGAACACAAACCAAGTGTTCCATTTCGTTCACTATTGTGAGGCTACGAAGCATGTACTTTATATTGTACAAAATTCTCAGGTTCAGGGTCTGAGCTAAGACAAAATGGGAAATGCCAAAGAAGTCTCATTTCAACTTCTACAGCTTCTTTGAGATTAGGCGTGTCAGTCCTTGCTGGTGAATCCATATATTGCATATGCTGTTTGGCAAAGATTTTCCTGTCTGGATTTCTTCATCTGAATCAGTGGTAACTATCATGCCCCAATGTCAGGGACCATTACCAGCAATTCCTACAGCAATGAGGATCCCATTGCTCTCAGACTTGAAGGAAACCAAAATCTAAAATTCCATATTTTGGGCCTGTTTCCTAGGCAACTTCTGATATTAAATATCTTAACCTAAGGTTACCAAGAAATGGAAATTGAGTAAAAACTTGAGTTAAAATTCTATGATAAAATAAAATGAAAAGAAGGAAAGGAAGGGGAGATACAAGATATATAATAGTGTACATTTTCCAATTGACCTCTGTTTGTCATTATGACGTTTCCTTGATCTTGCTTGATTGTCTTCTGAGCATCTGTATAAATTTCTGTCTCAGACAAACCATTTGGAACGAGAAGAGAGAATTTTCCACTGGTTCCACTTTCCACAAGTCAGAGCTTTCTCTACAGACCGAGAATTCTCTCACATCCATTTTACTAAACCAGTACTAAACCAGTATCTCATCTGTGCTAAATAAGATGAAATGAAGGAAAATGACAGAGCCTTTGAATTTTCAATGACTTTGGAACCTGACTGCTAAAAGTAAATATATAGTTATAAGCATTGTTTTGTTGCCTGACATTGGCATCAGAAGCCTGATAAAAAGGATACAGTAGTTATTTTTGGCCTAAAGGCAACCTAATGAATGCTGTGAAAGCCAGCAGACTTCATAGGTCTGTTGGAGCTATGTTGTCCAGAATCCCAAAAGCAGACCATGCTGAAAATCAGACCCAGAATTGGATGTATGGTTGGCCGAACTCTAAAGGAGAATTAACATACAGCTTCTAGAATCTCTCATGGCATCAGGGCCCTGGAAAAATGAAATCTTGAAATGATGGTATTACAAATTGAGTTTGAGAATTGTGAACAGTCAAATTATTTGAAACCTCTAGACAAATAAGTTCCCTTTTCTTTTCCTGAAGAGAACTTAGTCTATTCATTTGGAGGTAATAGAATAAACTCACCTGAAGCTCTTTGAGAAATAATGCTTATTTTCTTAACAATTGATTTATTCGCATCACACCTTATTGCTTTCAGGCCAATTATAAGGATCAGGTCTCAGCACAGCTCCAGTGGAGTTAAATACATTTCAAGAATAAAAATTGAGACATTTCACAAACGTTTATTATCTATTGTTCTATTTCCAGCTATTGTGATTGATAATCAGTGGATATCAGTGGATGATTAATATACATCTGAATTATTTTGTTTTTCTTAAATTCAAGTAGATTTTCTCCAATTTCTCATTTGAGCAATGCTTCTCAACTTCTAGAATTCCACTTATGTATATGTTAATTCTTCCAGTAGCTAAGAAATTACATTTAAAAATATTAATTATATATATGTTTGTGAATGTATTTATATATTGCTTTGCTAAATAAAGGTTAACAATATTTGAAGCTTAGTATCTATTGAATCCTGCCGACTACACCAAAATGTTTTGCTAGGGAAGAGGCAGAAACTCTAAATGCTACATAAAGACAACTTTATTTAATCAAATGAGTTTGTGGTTATATCAAATAACAACTGAGCAATCACAAAAGAAAATAATCGATTAAAGACATAGGAAAGAATGAAAGTGTATACAACCACTCACCAAATTGGGGGAAAATACATCTGACCTCTCACAGGCCAAGAAGTTCCTTTGCAGTTTATCATATCCCAGTTGGAGAAACAGTCCTGGGCAGAGCGTCCCCTCCTGGTTGAGACTTCTACTGGCAGCTTGGGAACTCCAGTGAGTTTTGTAACTCAAGAGGAATGACCTCACTGAAGGAAACCAAATCCATCTGGTGGGGGTGGCCAGCCTTCCACAGGAGAGATATGGTGACCTAAGAGCCATTCTATTCTATTCTATTCTATTCTATTCTATTCTATTCTATTCTATTCTATTCTATTCTATTCTATTCTATTCTATTCTATTCTATTCTGTTCTGTTCTGTTCTGTTCTATTCTGTTCTATTCTGTTCTATTCTCTATTCTATTCTATTCTATTCTATTCTTCTCTATTCTATTCTATTCTATTCTATTCTATTCTATTCTATTCTATTCTATTCTATTCTATTCTTCTACATTAAAGAGGAACATGAAAGTTTTCAGTTTTTAGTTTTACAGGGGACACAAACAGGATGTGTAAATATCTCACCTGGTGACTTGCTCCTTTTAAACATTTGTTTTTGGGTAATGGATGATGGGATTGCCTGCATAACAGCATTATAACATCCCAAAGGATAAGTTAATCATTCACAATTCTAAGCTAAAACATCAGAGACTATTGATTAGTAAGCTTATGAATTCACAGTTCTTAATAATACTTTTCTTATAGTACATCATATATATAATTCTATTTTCATTTCCCTCTCTGTCTCTCTCTCTATATATATAGAGAGAGAAACTCAAAATAAAATGAACTCAAAACTGGTTAAGAAGACATAGCTGGGGGGGTACTGGGTTCCTGGCCGGTGGTGCTCTGTCGTGGTCCCTAGGGGAGCAGGGCCAGTCTCCCAGGTGCAGCGGCAAGGACCGGGAAGAAATGAGGGTCCAACAGTGAGCCCCTGATGCTAATGACTATGCTTGGGAGCTGATATGCCTGAAATAGGAATAAGGCCTAGAGCAGCATTGTGCCTGGGAATTTCCTCCTGACAGCCTTCATGTTACTCAAATGTGGCCAGTCTCGAAGCCAAACTCAGCATGTAAATGCAATGCCTTCCCCCCAGCGTGGGACATGACACCCGGGGATGAGCCTCCCTGGCACCAAGGGATCACTATCAACTACCAAATGATGATGCAACTGGAGAATGACCTTGAATGGAAGGTTCAATGCAGAGCAGCAGAATATCCCTGTCTACATAAAATAACATGACTTTAAAATGCTGTTTGACCTAATCTAAGGGGGAAATGGAAAGGAGAAATGAGTTTATATGGCTACAAGTCTCTAAAAAAGAGTTTGGAGGCTGTCAGAAGGATTGCCCTTATGCACAACTGAGCAGAGTCTAAGAGACAGATAAAGTAGATACAACCCCCAGGTATTGGTTCCTTTGAGGGCTAACGAGACCCATGGGTGCTATGGTCATGGCAGATGGGGTTCACTGCCATGCCAGTTGACCCTTCTTTGGAGCTGGTGTTTATGCGTGATGAATCTGGACTCAGATGGGATCTCTGTTCATAAGACTTTCATGCTACTGTCCTGGAGTTGTAGTTGGTGTCGGGGTTTAAGATATATTTAGGGGATTTGAATCTCTGGACTGACAATGTGATAGCCAGGCCCTAAGCCTCAACAGACTCCAGCACCTACAATCTGATTTATGGGACTCACCTCACTCAGCTAAGATGGAGTTGAAGAAGGACAACCACCACACCATGGAGCCTATAGTGCCTACAACTGAAAGCGAGAGGATTGCATCCAGTATCCATGTGGAATCTGAGCCTCCTCTTGATATAGAGGTGCAATGAACACAACCAATCCAATGTCTACAGAGAAAAGGTGGCATTGGAGTGGGAAAAGTGGACATGGTGGCTAATGGGTATGGGAAATGGCAGGAAGAGACGAGATGTGGAGGCATCTTAGGGACTTGGAGCTGCCATGGATGGTGCTTCAGGGGCAATCACCGGACATTGTAAATCCTCACAGGGCCCACTGGATGGAATGGGGGAGAGTACAGGCCATGATGTGGACCATTGACCATGAGGTTCAGAGGTGCCCAGAGACGTACTTACCAAGTGCAATGGATGTGTCATGATGATGGGAATGAGTGTTGCTGGGGGGGGGGGAGTGGTGGGGTGGGGGTGATGGGGTTGAAGGGGTCCTCATATATATTTTTTTAATGTAATATTTTTACAAAATCAATTAAAAAAAAAAAGAAGACATAGTGTCTTCATAGTGTTTTGAAAGCTCCTTCATAGTATCTTGAAAATCACTTCTCCAACACATCCCTCCCTCCCACTCAAAGGTAACTAATTCCTGAATTGTGAATTAATAAATCTTATATTTAATTTTATATTGATAGGATCAATATATATAATAAATCAATATATTTTCTAATTTTATGTGTTTTTGACAGTAACTCTACTGTGAATGTTTTCTTTCCCTCCAAATTGTATTTTTGAGTTTAATTTATCAGATGTATACATTTACTTAACTCATTTTCATTTCTGTACCACATCTTTATATAAATAATATGCAATTTACTTATTCATTCTTCTATTAATGAACAATTTACTTGTCTCACATTTTCTTTCCTTTATTTTTATTATTACTTTTTTGGTTAATAAACAAGGCTATTCTGAACATTCTTGAAATTATCTTGGTGGAAATCTTTAAGAATATCTTTTGATGTATATAAATAGTATTTGAGTTACTGAGTCATAGGAAATGCATACATTCAATTTAATATTTAATACCACTCCAATCAAGTGGTAAAATGAACATTGTCATGAGCAGTGCATGAGAGTTTCCATCGTCTCATTTCCTTGCCACCAACTAGTCTTTTATACTTTTAAATTTTGCCAGACTGATGAGGGCTAAATCATATTACATTTTAATTTTAATATTTATTTCTATGATTAACTATCATTTTTTTAGATATTTACAGGTGATTTGGATTTTCTCTCCCATTAAATGTCTCTTTTCATCTTTGACCATTTTTTTTTCAAATGGCTTGTTTACCTTTTATCTCACTGGGAGTGTTTATATATTGTGGATATCAATCTATAGTAAGTAATAAACTTTCAGGTTATGTAGTTTTTCCTTCACTTCAGGATGATTTTTAAATAAACAGAGTTCTTAATTTGAAACATTAAAACTCCCATTTTTATGACTATTTTTGTTTCATTTAAGGACTTCTTCACAGTAAGAACAGGATGAATGTATTCAGTTATAATTTTTTTCAAAAAAATAAGTTTTCCTTTTCCTTTTAAATACTTAAACTCTTGGGAAATGAATTGTTATATGGTGTGAGCTGAGACTAAATTTCCTTTTTATACTTTCCTGTATGGAAAATGTCTTGTTCCAGCATGAATAATTGATTTATTATTGATCATTATCCCACTACTAAACTGCATTTTCTCATGTGACCTATATCATGATCAGGCATGAGTATGTTTCTAAGGTATTTTTGTTATACTGGACTAAGTTTTTCTATTCCTGTGCTAATATTACTTTGTTTTACTCATATGTAATAAATGATGATATTCGTGAGGACCAATCTCCTTCCCTTCTCTTTATCCATCTGGTTTGTCATGACTTTAATGCTCTTTGATATTCTACATATATTTAAAATAAACACAGTGAGTGCCCTGACAAATATTTCTCTGATACTAGTTGTAATTGCACTGAATACTTAAAACTATTCTTGAGAAAATGTCTTCTTTTCAATATAATGTATCCTTATATAAAGTACAGCAGCTCCATATTTCCTTAAGTCACTCTCATGTCTTCAAAAAGTTTATAATTTTGTATATATAATGGGACATTCTCTTCTGAGTACTTTACATTTTTGTCTTCTGTTCTACATTGTATTTTGTAAAGATGTATTTTCTTTACATCTTTAGATGTAGACTAAATATGAGTATTCATATTTAGAAATTGTTGTCAAGCAAACACTTGTGCCCTATGCACACAAGAGTTGATTTCATGACTTGGGCTCTTGAGAAAATAAAGTGCTTATTGCACGATCTACCAAAAAGTGATAGGAGGTAGAGCCTCAAGGTTCAAATTTGTCTCCTTGACTTAAGGGCTAAAGGAGATTTTATTGGGATAGGAGATGTGCGTTGCTGTGAGGAAGGTTAGCCTAGTGTGGTTTGATTGGTTAGGTACAGTTTTGTCCATGTTTGGTAAAGAAGGCTCCAGACCAAATTTCCTTTGCTGAAGGACTTCTTGCATTGGATTTGCTTATAATGCCTCCCAATTCATGCAACTTTGGTTCTGAGGGTGGCTAATTTTTTCTTGGTGTCTTGGAGGTCATCTAAGAATGCCAGTCTGTATTTCTACACATGCTCAGATTATATAACTTTCAGTTGGCCACATGAAAAACAAGCTCAAGAAGAAAAAATGTACAGATAGGAAAAATTACAAAACTTACAGATAAGCAAAGTTGATATTAATCGAATGGGCAGTTCTAAAATGAAATTGATTTTTGCATATTAGTCCTATTTCTTAAAATTTCAAATAGTCACCTCATAATTATTTTGATATAGAGCTTATTTTTGATATCTTCAGATTTAGCAATAGCTTATTTTTCCATGTAGTTATTCACATTAAATAACAGTTTTATAATTTCCTTTGCAATTATTAGGTTTTTGAAAAAAACTTTTCTGCTTATCATAGTATGCTGCCAGAACCTCCAGAAGAACATCAAATAAAAAGGGTGACAAGAGACACCCTTGACTTGTTCCTGATTAAGTGGACTGTGTTATTTCTTCTCAACATCAAATATATTCAGTCTACATTTTCTTTTTTCTTTTTTTCAGATAACCTGTATCATACATAAAAAAAAAATACTTATAAGTTTTTCTGCTGAGAATTTCTATCCCATTTATAAAAAAAGTTTTGAGATAGAAACATATTTTCTCCATTAGCATGTGAATTTCTAATGGCGAAGAATCTATTTTTGGTAAACATATATTAGTTATTAATTCACTTTGTTAATGTTGCTAGTATTGTGTTTGAGATTTATATCTATATTCATGAATGAAATTGGGCTATAATCCCTTTCTTGATTGGCTTTGATATTAAGGGTATAATTTTTATAAAATGAATTAAAAAACATTTTTTCTCTGTTTTCTGAAGGAGTTTAGAGGATCAGAGCAAGTTTCTTCAATATTTAGTGAAGACTGCTGTAAAATTTATATACCTGTTGTTTTATGTTTTTTAACTGTTTTATTTTAAATGTTTACAGAAACTTTTAGATTTTCTTTGAATTCTTGAATAACTTGTTATATTGTGTTTTTAATTTTTATGAATTTGAGTAGATTTTATATTAACTGTAGTTATCTTCTCAAATGCCATTTCTTAGTATTTTATATAATATATATTCATAAATGTTTTTGAAAAATATAGATTTTTCAATCGTTTAGAAAATTATGTAATATATGATTTTATATTTTGTTAAATCCCAATAGAATCTAGTGTATGACTTTGTAATCAAGCATATTAATGCAATCCAGAAAATATATATTGACACTAAGGTAGATCCATAAGTTTTATAAATAGTCTTACATTAGTTAAGTTTCCCTTCAAATTTAAAGGAAAGAATGGTTTTCAGAGAATTTTGGGGTAGGGAATTGTGTATAAAAATTCTGTACACATAATAAACTTCTTAAGATGTTTATCTTTTAGATTGCATGTTTCTTTTCTATTTTTTTTTCATTTAATTTTTTGTATTATAACTTCATTTATTTGTATTCTACTTATTTTCTAGTTTCTTATATTGGATGTTTAGCTCATTAATTTTGAACCTCTGGTATTTTTATTGTAGTCATTTAGCATTATAAATACTCATCCAATAATGCATTCATTTAGTAATTCCTCACCTACTTTTATTTTGAAGGACTTATTGAAATTTAATTCACATATAGAAAACTACCCAATCATAAGGTGACAGAGTGAATTTTTACAACATGCCCAAATCACCACCATATAGATTAAGTGATAGTATATTTGCAGAAATACTAAAGATTCCTTCCTCTTGTCACCAAAAGTAACTGCTATTCTGACATCTAATAACATAGATTAGTTTTACCTATTTTAAACTTCATATATATGTAATTGTATTGTTGTCGAATTTGAGAGAGGTTCAATTATTTGCGTATAGAGAGGCCAGACTCAGGAATGATTTTGAGAAGGAAAAATGGTTTATTGATAGTTGGCCAGACTTGGGAGCTTTCTGTTTGAATCCCGAGCCCCGAATAAGATTTTTGAATCCCTTTTATACAGAGAGGAAAGGTCAAATGGTCCCTTTGTTTCAGTTCTCAATAGGCTTCAATTAGCATATATCTCTTCCACATCATAGGTAAGCTTTTAGCATGGACTTCAGACATTCTAGGTAAGCTCTTAGCATATTTAGTTTGCATTCCCCCTAAATACTTAAAGTTTATAGACCTTGCATTGTTAAACTGTTTCCTGGGACTGGAGTCCTTGCCATTGTTACCAAGGGCAGGACTGCAGCCTCTTACCATCACACCCACAGGTCAGAGAGATTAGGTTATCTCTGAAGAGACAAAGAGCCTCCCACCCATAACCCACATCATTTCCCCCCTTTGCCAAAGTTTTACTTGCTAAGCTTTGGCATAATTATTGTTGGAGCTATGAGGTGAATGGCTGTTTGTTGTTTTGATTGATTATTTATCAATCTTTAGTGTAGCATCCAGGACTGTTTTTAGAAGTTTAGAAATTTTCATTCTGGACAGCAGAATCCTAGGGAGGGGGCCTCCTGCAGTCATCCTATGGCCACCGGCGCTCACGTGGATTTCCAGTCAGGTTCCAGATCCATCTACTAATTTTATTTTACCCTTGAAGAGTTTACACCCTTAATTTAAAAGAGGTGCTGAAGGGAGACGATTTCTTTTCTGTAACTGCTTCCTGCTGGCCATGGGCTGTAGTCATTGCCTAATAAGGTGCAAAACTCTTAATTTATTTTAAATGGAGGAAGATGGATCTCGCATTCTGTACAAAGTTGGATGAAGTTTTCATATGGCTAATAAGATGTTCACTCTGAAAGAAACAAACTTAATTAAAAATTTGGAATACCCATTTTTAAAAGAGGACATTGGATTACAGAGGTAGACAAGGTTAGGTGCTTGTAAAGATGGCACTTCTTAAAAGCTGGTGGCAACAGCATATATATTCTTTTTTAAGTTATTTATCTTCAGAGAGAAATTGCAACCGACACTTAGCTTTGTCTGAAGACACATTCCAAGCTGTTTAATAATTGGCACTCATTTGCTCTGTTAGATGCTCCTGGTCAACTGGCACTCCTTGGGCAACTGGCTTCACTCAGGATTAGAACACTAAGTTGGAAATTCTCTTAGTTTTCCCCTGTGGGAGTGATCAGAACTACAGAATAAAGGTATTTTACACCTTGGTTTTAAATGTACGATTTCTAGCAATTTTGACTTGTTCAATAGGTGACTCACCATCAGCAAGCAAGCCTCACCTTTGCTACACAGCAGAGTACAGTAGAATATAGTAAGTTGACTGAGACTGGCTGAGACTGCCACCTTATTCTATAGACATGTTTATTAACTGTTTAGAAAATGATTTTACCAGGAATTTAACATGTCTAATATACTTCTGTACTTGATCCAAAATAGAAAAGATAATGTTATAATTATTAGGCATATATTTAGTACAGGATAAAAGTACAGCACTTTATATTAACTAATGTACTACTTAATGCATAAGGATTCAGAGTTGCAATTATTAGTTTTAGTTTTGAGTTTCAGGTTTGTAATACTTTACATGTTATCTCTCCATGAGAGCAGGCCATAATGCCAATTGTGTTTAAGTTTCACTTACAGTATCCTGGTATCATGGCTCCACTTAGCATGTTCTTCAATGCAGTGAGCAAGTCACAGCATTCTTGATCTCAGAGAGATTTTCTAGTATTCTACTAGCCTGGTGCATAGTGCTCTCTGGCACCATGGAACAGTGCCAGTCTGGAGGCGATATCCATTGTACACCTGGCTGTACCGAGTCATTATTGGCTGCTGCAGGAGCTTGAAACTGCAACATAGATTCCATTCCATCGACTTCAGGAGCAGAACCAGAGGCTGATATAGCAAATATTTTTAATTGAGGGGTCAGTGACCAGCCTAGCCAATAACTCACATGGAGAGGCCACTTGTAATGTATTCAAGGCCTGGTTTGAATAAACAAGAGTTTGACAATGTTAAAGTATATTCCTTGATTTTATATATATTTTAAACAACTTAATGAAACACATATATCAAATGACTGTTTACTTACACAATTTTACTATGAAGATAACAGTAGGTACTTTAGTAATAGAGGAAAAATATTTTTCATTGTTAAAATGAAAACAGAAGATTTCCAATAGAATCAAGATAACTTTTTATTACCATTTACTTAAATATGTACTTTGCGGTGGCCTTCAGACAGGTTTTATTATCATTAAGTTATTTCTGCTACCAATACCAATCTAAGTTTTAGTTAACAATGACTTTTAGAACTAGAACTATTTAAACATTTTCAGTTTGGCAGATGTTTTACAAACTCCTTATAATTGACTATAACCACATTGACTAGCCACCTCATGTTTAAATAAATGTATTAAATTACAATTACCAAAGAAATTTACTCTATTTATTTAAGAGAGCATATCTACAATCTTTTTCCTTTAGCCTAATTTAACCAATGTGAACTTACAATTTTCATTACTCTAAAGATTTCGTACATAATGTTAATTTAGTTTATAAATTAACTATGGAAGATTACACTCAAGTTAAATAAAATTGAAACCATTATAGTTTATGCAAGAAATGTTCTCTTTTTCCCTTACAGAAAGCTAAAAACATTTTTTCTTTGTTTAAGTTATGAAAATGAATAATTTAAAAGCATACTGACTACCAGGTTTTAAAACACATTACACAATTACTTAATTTGTTTAATCATAACCCAGGAAATATTTCTCCATAGTTTTTATGGACTTTTTTTTACTTACTGAAATTTGTTAATAGAGCCACTAATTACCTTTATTTTGTTGGAAAGAAATCTTCTGGAAGTAAATAAGGCTCACCAGATTGTGGAGAAGAAAAGAATTTATTCTCAATCTTGCAAGAAGGGGCACAGAGCCAGATATGGCTGGTGCCCCGAACAAAGAAAAATGACACAATTTATACCCCTAAGCCTAGCACACAAGCTCTTCCTCTGTTTTTCCATAGATTGGATACTTCAGAAGTTACAGCTTATCTGAGATTTAACTTCCCTGTGCAAAAGTTAGTGATTTAACTGCTTCCTCTATCACATTCCAACCATTTTAGTTTTTACATGTTCCCCTTTGTTAAATAAGGAATAGAATTTAGTGCTGAAATGGCACCCACCTAGCTCCTTCTTGGGCATCATTTTACTGCCCATAGGACTGGCCTAAGATGGTCTCCTCCACTGCTGTCCAACCCGGGAGTGGGAGACTGAGGCAGCAGGCCACCAGGTTACAAAAATCAACAATTTTTTTTTCCTTTATGTGAAAACTAACCTAATCCTTTTTTTTTTGTTTGTTTGTTTGTTTGTTTGTTTGTTTTACATTTTATGGCTGACAAAAGGTTTAAACTGGGAAATTACAGGGCAAACTGATTCTTAATTCCCTAGCCTAGTAGATAGGTTTAATCTGCCACACCTAGTCTTGCCTTTAAAGCTTTTGCAAAGAGGATGCCCTTTCCCAATTGTTTCTATAATCAGATTTCTATGACTTTTTCATCCTGCTTAGTTTAATTTGGGCTTTAAGAATATTTATTTACATATATAACTGCATATTTAATTTTTAACAATTTGAGCAAATAGGCAGACATGAATAGTTTGACGCAAAAACATAACTTTAAACTTCTAATTTTTACAAAACAGGTGTGACTACAAAACATTTCAAAGACTTTTGAAACTTTTCTTAATTTGCACGATGACTGTGCAGTTTTACACTATGACTATGCAGTTTTACACAAGAATTTTTTAAATTAATGGATTGTAACTAAAATGTTCTTAATTCTTCAGACTATTTTTTGTTTCAGAACTTTGTATTTTACTTTGGAATTAGCCGAATTTTGGATAAGCAACAAGTTAATTTCATATATATTTACTGAGGCTATTTGAAGCCTCAGGGAGACAGATTGGTTTCTCTCATGAATTACTGCTCTTAGGAACACTGACCGTCAAGGCAGGAGACTTCTCCCCCTCCATCCCCCTTTTTGATTTTGGAGATAATAAAACTCCAGTGGCCATTTAACCTTATTCCATCAGGCAGCAATTTATTTAGTTTACACTTGAATTCATGAGAGAAAGGGTTACTAATACCAGGAGAGGAGACAGTGATGTCCCAGCTCTTCTCAATTATGAAATAACCATAGGCAAAGGCAAGGGGTGAGGTTAGGGTTGACGTAACCATAAACAAAGGAAAGGTCAGTTTAGAATTTACACTTAAATAATAGTTTCAGGCTAAATTCACTCAGCTATAATTTCAGTTATTATCTTTTCACTGTTTTATAATATAAATGCATTTATAAATGATTTTAACTCTGAGTTACAGTTTTTATTAATTTTTTAAAAACCTGTTAATTTTATAACACCTTTAAATACCTTTCATTTGACTTATAACATATTAAATGAACTTAACCATTACTTTAATTTTTCCTTTAAAGTAAAAGAACAGATCTCTTGCAGTTAGTTTGAAATAAAAAGCTACTTTTCAGGATTTGATTTCTAGAACATTATGTTCTTTTAAGAGAGGTAAGACTCTTCTTCAAACACTGAGGAAATGATGAGGTTAAAGCACAAGAAGCTATTTTGATAAAACAGATTTTCTTTGTATACTGATCTTACTTAATTTTAATCATAAAATTTTCCTTCCACAAACCTTCTACACTTTCAGTATTCATTCAGGTTTTGTCCACACTCTACTCTTTCCAATAATCATTTTATCTTAGGACAAAATCATTTTCTGTTTCCTTAACAATAAAAACACATTCCATATATCCCACATATTAATTTACCAGGCAAACTTCTTACAATATATAATTGACATTAATACTAAACAAGCTTGTTAAAATAATGAACTTTTCTTCACTTTAAATACTTAGTAGCATGTAATACCAGAAACAGTTTTTTTGGAAGCAAGTTGGCAGGGAAGACTGGCTGCCGAATAAGTTTGTTGTAAAATTACATTTTATTATTATTATTATTAATTCAGTTTTTGTTTAATAATGACTTTCTGCAATTAGCCATTTAAATACCTTAATTTAAACAATGCTTTGTTAAAGTTTTATAATTATTTATACCTTAAGACAAATTTTACCTTCACTGAACACATTCTCTTACTTAAAGTTACTACAATACCTTCTAAGAACCTGGGCAGAATGCAAATGTATTTTGGCTTTGACACCCTATGGAGGGAACTTTACTGCATTTATTCTGATTCTGCTTTTCACCCCCTTCACTTCCCCCCCTTCCAGGCAGTAGGGTGCACAACAATCAAACAGGAATGCATGCAGCTTATGAATAGAAGGTGTGGACTCACTAGAAAGGGGCAAGCCGCTCCCCCCTTTCCAGCTTTCAGCCAAAATGTGATGTGATGTGAGACCAGTACCAGATTCTAACATGCAATTAGACAAACCTAAAACACCAGGGCTTTTCCCTGGTTTTTCTCCTTTTCCCAGGCCTAGAAAGAATGGCTTCCCCCCAATTTTCTGGGGCTACTAGGGTTCTCTCGGGAGGTGATCAGCCTCCCCTTCCTAGCAATTAAAGCTAGGGCTTTCCAGACTTTGCTCACCCAGGGAGTCTTACCTTCTTCCATGTTCAGAGTTCTTTTTCATTCCCAGAATCTTTATCTTCAGACCTTCCATTGCCCTCAATTTTTGTCGGAAGATTCTGGTGGAGCCCACATCTTTTCTGGATTAAATTTTATCCAGGGGTGCCCGAGTCCTCCCAGCTTCCTCGGGGATTTGGAAGGGGCAGCAAAATGCTACTGTCTCTGGCCTTCATTTGTTATCCCTCCATGGTTGCCAAAAATGTTGTAGAATTTGAGAGAGGTTCAATTATTTGTGTATAGAGAGGCCAGGACTCAGGAATGATTTTGAGAAGGAAAAATGGTTTATTGACAGCCGGCTGGACTCGGCAGCTTTCTGTTTGAATCCCGAGCCCCAAACAAGATTTTTGATTCCCTTTTATACAGAGAGGAAAGGCCAAATGGTCCCCTTGTTTCAGTTCTCAATAGGCTTCAATTAGCATATATCTCTTCCACATCTTAGGTAAGCTTTTAGCATGGACTTCAGACATTCTAGGTAAGCTCTTAGCATATTTAGTTTGCATTTCCCCTAAATACTTAAAGTTTATAGACCTTGCATTTTTAAACTGTTTCTTGGGATTGGAGTCCTTGCCATTGTTACCAAGGGCAGGACTGCAGCCTCTTACCATCACACCCACAAGTCAGAGAGCTTAGGTTATCTCTGAAGAGACAAAGAGCCTCCCTCCCATAGCCCACATCAGTATAATATTTACTCTTTCATTTTGTCTTTTTTTCAGCATTATATTTGTAAGATTATGACACCTTTCAATATCATGGGCAGTGATAATTCTTTAATATCATTGTTGGTATTTTATTATATGAATATACTATCATCTTTTTATTCATTCTACATTTGAGTTATTAAAAGTATGGGGCTAGAAAAGCTGATATGGCTCTGTAGTTGAGAGCTGGCTTCCCACATATGAAGTCCTGGATTTGATCCCTTCTCCTAGTACCAAAAAGAAAAAAAAAAAAAACATTAAAAATAATTTTGGAACTATTCAATCAATGCTCTCTGAAGTCCATCTCTTTTGGTTAACAATATAAACATTTCCATAGAATGTATATCTAGGACTGAATTTCTAGGACATGGGAACATGGTATGGTCAATTCTAATTAATTATTTCCTAAAGTATGTTGTTTGGTTGTAATGATTTACACCCCACCAGTAATGCATAGGTCTTCCAGTTGTAGCAAATTCTTGCATATACATGCTATATTTAATCTGTCCATCTCTTAGCTGATATTTGAAAATCATCCCATGACTCAAGGACAAGATAGCACTGAATATCAGCCTCAGCTATGAATATATCACTTTTTTCTGGTCTCTTGGATATTCCAGCCTTGATGACCTTGATGGATCTCTGAATCTTTAAACAGTCATCCCATTCCCATCACAGAACCCAGTTTTCTGGATGTCCTTGTCAGAAGGCTTGGCCAGAGGCAAGTCATAATGGCACATTTCATGAATTTATGGAATGCCTTATTCATCATCTTGTTACACATTTTTCTTCTAAATAAAATGTTTTGCTAATGCATTTCTACATATATATATCTGTATATGGATTGGTATGATGACTTAATCAACTCAAGCATAAGAAAGAAATGCACAGATATATATTTATTTATTTTATTAAACTTCTATTAATAATTGGGAGAATATAAAATAAGCAAAGGATTGTCTATGAACAGGGGCCCAATTGCTGCATCATAATCCTTTACAATATACATACATATAGATATAGGCTCACCAAACCAGGGGGCACACCAACTTACCTGGCCCACATCTGGCCAGCGTCCTGATTGGGTGCAATATAAATAGATATAGATGATATAGATATAGTTAGTGAACTTTGTTAATAATTGAAAAGAACATGAAATAAATGAAGGATTGTTTTTAAACAGGGGTCCAACTGGCATATCACATTTCTTTACAGTATCCATACATGTAAATATAGGCTTTCCAAACCAGGGGACACACCAACTATCCTGGGCTATGTCCAGTCAGAGTCCTGACTGAATACAATAAATATATATATGCATATCTAGTTTAATAAGTCTATACAGATAATTAGAGTGAAAAACAAGAATAACATAATTAGTCAGAAGATTAAGTCAATATTGATCAAAGTCACAAAATGACAGAAAAATAGAACAGTCTTACTTACAAACTCACCAACATCTAGCTCATGTCTGGGAAGTCTGAATCGGCAGTCAATACCAGAGTCGTGATTGAAATAACACCTGTGTAGAGCACCCTCTCACACAGTGGGACTTCAGCTGGACTGACCAGGGACCGTTCCTTTTATTGAGCTCATAATCAATGAAGTCAATACTATAGATGCAAACTTGCAAGTATTGCATCATTTCCCAAGGAATGGGCCAGCCTCTTTAGGAAGGAGTACAACACTTCTCACACAGTTCATTGCAAGGTTTATATGTCAGTCCCTGTAGCAGTTTGATAAAATTAATGAGTTTCAAAAAGAAATATTGGTTTATGCTTGTAGTCTGATCTGTATCTGGACATTACTGAGTCCCAAGGGATAGGGACTCAGATAAAAGGCATGGCAAAGAACAGAACTGAGGGGCTCTTAATGTCGGAGTTTTTATTTTGGAGTTTGATGCTGAAACTTAAACTTGAGACTTGGGAAGTCAACACGCAAAGGAAAAAGAAGCCAGCCCCAGGAAGGAAGGAACCTTGAACCCAAAGTAAAGCAAACTGCAGAAACATAGGAGCCCAGGAAGCCTGAACCCTCGCAGACATCAGCAGCCATCTTGCTCCAAATAGACTTGGTGAGGGAAGTAACTTATGCTTTATGGCCTGGCATCTCTAAGCTCATACCCCAAATAAATACCCTTTATAATGCCCAGCAGATTTCTGGTATTTTACATCAGCACACCTTTGGCTAACTAATACAGTCCCCAAGAAAGTGGCCACCTTACCCAGAGAGAACACAATACTCCCCAGAATGCACCCTATCTGTTTTGTTTAAAAAAAAAATCCCTAATGTGCCCACTGCTCTAGTTCTCATCATTCTTCCTGAAATATGAAAAATACTGACCAGCAAGACATGGGTTTGCTGATTAAGAAGGTTTCCTGCATGGTGTTTCACTTTTAGGTTTGAACAATACTTACCAAAATTTTTCTCAATACACACATCAAAAATTGAGTTTTATCAAGTAACTTACATTATAATAGAAATAAATGTGGCATTGCATGCAACTTCAAAAAATTCACTTGTCTTATGAACACATTACCTTTGTTATATATAGATGGTATGAAAGAATGGTGAAATATCTTACTGAACATTAAAGTGCCAATTCAAAGAAATCACCTTGAAAATCTTGGGTATTATCTTTAAGAACATATTGATCAATATATAATGTTTTTTCTCCATAGCCAGAATAAACTGCTATCATTACAAGAGAGGAAAGTCCAAGTAGCTCTTTTTACTATTATACTAAAAACTCACTTAGATAATCTTTGCTTCCTCTTCCATCATTTTCAGGTCAACTAGTTTTTACGTCTAAGTTACAAAGATTTTATATTTTCAACAGGGAACACATCAATTATTTCATTGAGTTAGTAATTGAAAATACCACCTGGAAATTTTGGGCTCCTCACACCTCTATTGAACTAACAGACACTGCAGTGGTTGGATTGATTGATACTGATGAGCAGAGGGCATTTGGTGGTTGTATCACAATAAGTTCAGAGATCAACAATATCCTCTACCCATGAACTTCTCTATAGGGCATCTCTTAAAATTATAAAAAAAAAAAAAAAGCAAAATATAATGAAAAAAAAATAAAGTAACAAATGTAAGCTCTAAAGACTAAAGTTCCATGACAAATTGTGGCAATAAGGACTGTCATAACAATTCAAATTTTTCTTTTTGCTTGTTAGATTTATATATGTATAAATGTATCTTTATATTTGTGTACACATATACTCACATATTTTTATATTTTAAAATTTTCTCTATTATTTAAAATAACACATTTTTAGTAGGTAATTTTGCAACCCAATTTTTATTTACAGATTCTTGATTTTCAGCTCAGCTGGTTCAAAGTCATAGTTACAAAACGATTATGCTTTTATAGAGGAAATCAGGAATGATTTTATTGAATTGCTAAGAGAGAATGCCACTTGAACATTTTAGGCTCCTCATCCTCCTACTAAAGGAATCAACAAATGAGGAGATGTATTGATTGGTACTGATGACTGGGGGAAATATGGTTGTTTCAACACAATGAGAGAAGATGACCAATATCTACAATCCAGGCAATTCTCTAAGGATCTCCTAAAATTACCAATAAAAATAGTAAGAGGTAATGGAAAATAAAGGAACTAAAATGTCAGAATTGAGAACTTAGAAACTCAGGAATTTTAGATAATGTATCAAAAATAAGGAGACTAGATAATGAATGAGAAACAGATGTCAGCCTAAGAACAAAGAGAAAAAGGAGCATAAACTGGAAGATATAAAAAATATAAATGAATCTGAGAATAGTAATAAGAGCTGCAGTAATAATGCTTAATTTCCTTTGATTGTTAGTTTATATATATATATAAACTAATAAAATGCACTTACTTAATATGAGATACTTTCTATTGTTAATTTTAAATCTAATGTTTATGTTATATATACTTAATTTGTGATGGTAATCTGAACTAGAAGAGAAATTAATATTTTAATCAACATTATTTAGAGACATTGTGATGGTTAGGTTAATGTGTGAATTGAGTCAAGTAAGTGTGTCCAGTCATTTGGTCAAGCAAGCACTGGGCTAACTGTAATACAAGGACATTTATGGACTTTAGTCATCAGTGAGTTTACTGATTACATCTACAATCAACCAAGGAGTTTGCCATCTAGAATGAGTGATGTTTTATCCAATCAATTGAATGTCTTAAAAGGGAAGTGATTCCAGCATTTAGAGAAAATTTCCCAGCTTATCTTTGGACAGCCAGTGTCTCCCAGGAACTCATCAAAGACCATCATTGGATTTTAATCAGAGTCCCTGGTTTGCTGTTCGCTGCCTGTCTGCAGAATCTGGATTTGTGTGCCCCCACAGTCATATGAAAGAGTCTTATAAAATCTCACACTATTTACAATTATCTCCTGTTGTTTGTATTTTTTTATAGAACCCTGACTAATACAGTCATATACCAAGGTTTGGGTGAAGATATTTTTTCTCATTTTGGGATATAGGATGAGAATATCTCTATAGAAGTATCTTGATCAGTGAAAGCAGAAAGATTAAGTTTCTCTTTTATTATGATCTTCAAATTCTTTAGAAGAATGTTTATGAATACCGAGTAACCAAGATGCATAAATGTTCCACTCATTTATCTATTAGTCTCAGCTGGAAAATCTACCTTTCTAAGCTCTGTTTTATGATACTGGACCTGGGAGTCTAAAAATGCTGTTTCTTCTCTATCAGATGGTTTCCAGTTAGATATTGCCAAGAGAATTACAAGAGAAGCAGAGAAAACACTTCATTACACTGTTAGAATGAATAGTAAAATAAGGCAAATTTGAGTAGATAAGTGAAGACACTGACGGAAAATTTACCACCAGAAAATACATCAAATATACCTAATCAGAACGAGGTCTTGGTGAGAGTTGAAAATACTGATTTATAACTTGAGCTTGGCTTTGCATACTTTTGAATAAAATTTATCCATCATTCCAGATCTATTTTAGGGCTTGGGGTTAAGCACACACCTATTTAACAAGGCTTACAATGAAATTCAGCAATGGCTTTAAAATAAACTACTTCCCTTTGAAAAAGAAATGATCGTTCCACACTTTCCTCAGGGCATTCTTCATCTCCAAGTTTTTCAGAGTACAAATCAGAGGATTGATCATGAGAGCAATGATGGCATAGAAAAGAGAAAACACTTTATTTTCTGGAAAAGTTATGGTTGGTCTAATGTAAATGAAGAGAATAGATGCAAAGGAAAAACAGCACAATGGTTATGTGTGAACAGCAAGCGGAAAGAGCTTTGCTACAGCTTTTGGCAGGATAAACCCTGATGGTGTATAATATCAAGAAATAAGATACCGTCAAAATCACAAAACTAACAAAAACAATCACACCTGAATTGACAATTATCAAGAGACCAAATTTGTATTTATCAGTGCAGGCCAATTTCAGCAAAGAGTATGCATCACAGAAGAAGTGATCTATCTCATTGCGACCATAGAAGTGTAAGAAGATCTTGGGAAGAAATTGGTTGGCAGAGCATACCAATCCCTCAGGACAATAAGCTATGATGACCACATTACACCTCTGCCTGTTCATGACAGTGTAGTGAAGGGACTGGCAGATGGCCACGTAGCAGTCATAGGCTATCTTTGTGAGAATAAAAATCCTGAGTTTCCAAAGAAATCTGTGGAAAAGAGCTGTGCCATGCAGTTATTATAGGAAATCATTTTCCTTTCTGCCAGTAAGTCAATCATTATAGTTTTGGCATCATGGTGGAATGTGTAGCAAAGGGCAGAGAGTGAGAGATAATTAAGGAAGAAATTCATGGGCTGGTCAATTAGCTGACTGGGTGAGAGAGAAATCATTATGTACAAGTTTCCCACCCAAATAACAATGTAACAAATTAAAAATAATATGAAACATAGTATTTCCATAGACCTGTTTTGAGAAAGTCTCAAGAGAATAAACACAGTGACATTATTCCTACTTTCCATGGTCATTTGAAGTGAAAATGTATAAGAGGTACCTGAAATCGCAGAATACAAATGTTTATATGTTTTTAACATGATTCCAGTTTTATAGAAAATGAAATTCTGATATTTAAAAAAAAGTATTTTTCCTGGATTTTCTCCTGATAATTTCCATAGGTCTTTTAGAACATTATGCTCAATTTTGACAATAAAAATGAATGCATTCAATCAGTGAATAGGAACTTTTAGAAAGGCCATATAGATAAAATAAAACATTTTTTAATTCCAATGAAATATACAACTACATATTTAGAAGGATGTCACTCTGAATCCTTACTCAAAATTTGTTAACAATGTTTGTATATGTCATGCATTGTCTTTGTTTAACCATGCAGAAGCAAAATATTTTGGAGTGGGATAGAAATTAAAATTAAAGATTAATATAATGATACATACTTGTTTAATAAGTAGAAGTAAAAGGTCCTCTATAAGAAACAATTGCAAATGATTTGAATAATATTTGTATTTCTTCTTTGCCTTTTTCTTAGTGATTTGTGAGAAGAAATGCTCATACTACACAACAGAAGTATATTTATACCCTTTGGTATTTTAATGAAAGTCATGTACTTAAATAGACGACAGGATAAAGCATTAGTTAAAACTATAAGACAGAAGAATGAGGCAGTTTTACCTTTACAGCATTAATTAATGCCACCGTAATGCGTGAATTTTGCAACCACTCTATCTATGAATGCTATCTCCTATTTAAAATGGTGAACCTGTGACTGGACTTTGTCACAAATGGTTGTAAAGTTCAAAACAATAAATGACTATTGCCTTATTAATCAAAGAAGTATTAAAATCTAAGTTTTATCAAAATATTAGTGCTACCAAGTCAGTATTCTAACAGTTGTCAAGAGCACTGCCCAATAAATTTGACTTCTGTACAGAAAAAAAAAAATTGTAGCATTATAAAATCATTTTGTGCAGTAATAAAACTCTGAGGTCAAGCAGTCAAATCCCTTCCCTTTTTTAAAAGATTTGTTTATTTATTTATTTATTTACTTACTTACTTACTTATCCCCTCCTCCCTTCCCCTCCTCCTGCCCTGCTGTTGGTGTTGTCTTCTCTTCTCATTTTCTCTCCCCTCAGATTCACTGGGATTCTATCCTTGAGACCTCTGATGGGGAGAAAAGTTCCCTGTCAAGTGCTCCACCTCAGTTCCTGGTTTCTGCTGTGCTTCACCTTGACTCTCCCCTTGTCTCTCTTTTGATGCGTGATCATTGCTGCGTGGCTCACTTGCACAGGGCACTGGCTCACCATGCACACACTCGTGTGGGCACTGTCTTGTCATGCAGGCACACTTTCTCTTCTTTTTTGCCAGGAGGCCCCAAGGATCTAACCCAGGTCCTCCCATATGGTAGGCAGAAGCTCTATTGCTTGAGTCACATTTGCTTCCCATAATGAAAGTTTAATAGTCAAATATAGAATGAAAACATGTTTTAATCTCTTCATCATCCAAAAAATACTGTTATGTTAAACCAATAGCATTTTTAAAAATTAAATGTTTTTTAATGTTTAAAAGATACTTAGATTACACAAAACATTACACAAAAATATGGAAGGAATTCCCATATGCCCCACTCCTCACACCTCCCATCCTGCCCCACATTAACAACTTCTTTCATTAGTGTGGTACAATCATTGCAATTGATGAGCTCATTCTTAATAAAAATGTCTTTAATTAATAGTCAAATATAGAATGAAAAATGTTTTTAATCTCTTCATTATCCAGCAATTGTTATTATATTAAATCCATAACATTTGATATATGGAAATATAGCCTATTCAATTCAGGCTGACCAGAGCTTCTATTTACTTAGTTTGAGTCTCAGTGCTGATGGAAAATTAATACAGATTGGTAAACACATGGTGAAAGTGTTTTTACTATAAATTTTTTATTGACTTTGTAATAACATTACATTAAAAAAATATATATATATGAGGTCCCATTCAACCCCACCACCCCCACCTCACCTCTCCCCCCCCCCAGCACCACTCATTCCCATCATCATGACACATCCATTGCATTTGGTAAGTACATCTTTGGGCATCTCTGCACCTCATGGTCAATGGTCCACATCATGGCCCATACTCTCCCCCATTCCATCCAGTGGGCCCTGTGAGTATTTACAATGTCCAGTGATTGCGCCTGAAGTACCATCCAGGGCAGCTCCATGTCCCAAAGACGCCTCCACCTCTCATCTCTTCCTGCCTTTCCCCATACCCATCAGCCACCATGTCCACTTTTCCCAATCCAATGCCACCTTTTCTATGTGGACATTGGATTGGTTGTGTCCATTGCACCTCTATGTCAAGAGGAGGCTCAGATTCCACATGGATGCTGGATGCAATCCTCCCACTTTCAGTTGTAATCACTCTAGGCTCCATGGTGTGGTGGTTGTCCTTCTTCAACTCCATCTTAGCTGAGTGTGGTGAGTCCAATGAATCAGATTGTAGGTGCTGGAGTCTGTTGAGGCTCAGGACCTGGCTATCACATTGTCATTCCAGAGATTCAATCCCCTAAATATATCTTAAACCCCAACACTAACTGCACCTCCAGCACATTAGCATGAAAGTCCTATGAAGAGAGATCCCATCTGAGTCCAGATTCATCACACATAAACACCAGCTCCAAAGAAGGGTCAACTGGCATGGCAGTGAACCCCATCTGCCATGACCATAGCACTCATGGGTCTCGTTAGCTCTCAAAGGAACCAATACCTGGGGGTTGTATCTACTTTATCTGTCTCTTAGACTCTGCTCAGTTGTGCATAAGGGCAATCCTTCTGACAGCCTCCAGACTCTTTTTTAGAGACTTGTAGCCATATAAACTCATTTCTCCTTTCCATTTCCCCCTTAGATTAGGTCAAACAGCATTTTAAAGTCATGTTATTTTATGTAGACAGGGATATTTTGCTGATCCACATTGAACCTTCCATATAAGGTCATTTTCCAGTTGCATCATCAGTTTGTAGTTGATAGTGGTCCCTCGGTGCCAGGGAGGCTCATCCCCGGGTGTCATGTCCCACGCTGGGGGGAAGGCATTGCATTTACATGCTGAGTTTGGCTTCGAGACTGGCCACATTTGAGTAACATGAAGGCTGACAGGAGGAAATTCCCAGGCACAATGCTGCTCTAGGCCTTGTTCTTGTTTTAGGCTTATCAGCTCACAAGCATAGTCATTAGCATCAGGGGATCACTGTTGAACCCTCACTCCCTCCCGGTCCCCGCCGCTGCACCTGAGAGACTGTCACTGCTCCCCTAGGGACCACGGCAGAGCACCACTGGCCAGGAACCCAGTACCCCCCCTGCTGTGGTTTTTAATTGTTGCCACTATGAGTATATCCAAACATTACCATGCACCCTGGACATATGTTCTGTTCTGTACAGCTCCCTGTCAGCCATATATCACCTGCCAATGGTATCCTATACCAGTATCCCTCCATTGCCATTGTTGAACCACTCTGTGATCCAGAACTCCCTGAAATTTGAAGCCCAATATAATGTCAGGGTCCCTTACTAGGAAATGGCATATAGCAACGGGATTAAAGCTTAGATAAAGAATACGTGTTGACTTGGAAAAAATTCTACATCCTATCTTTTCCTTTTCTTTTTTTTTTCCCCCTAATTATTGCGCTTCTCTTCACAGGAGCCCTAGACCACAGCAATGCATATATATAATATACAGCACTCCCATACATCCACCACAAAACCTTTTCCCTTCCACAGCGATACTCTTACACCCTATTCACATCATATTTACTTAATGTGATGTACAGAGTTTGAGACAATAGCTTTCTAACAAGATGACATCTGTACTTACATTGTGGTGCATACTTTAGGATACACAGTTTTTTACATTCTTAGTTATCCTATGTTTTACATTATGGTTTACATTATCAGTCTGTCATCTCCTATATGTTATGGTGTAATATTACATGTTTTATATCCATCCTTGTGTACTCTCGCGAAACTCCTCTTTTACCCCCCATTTACCTTGGTTCCACACATTTAACGTCCATTTTCCCTTCCACCTTGGTGCCCACAGTGACAGCCAACCTCCGTTTCCTGAGGAGCCACTTCCAGAGATAGATGGACTAGTGTTCAGGGCCTAATTTGCTCAACTGCCCCAATGCCCTGGGAGCCACCCTTTCTCTTGAGGGATACAGTTCCCTCTATTTGATGGCATTAGTCCTCCCCAGGATGTGGGTCCACCCCCATTCTCACTACTTGGGTTTTTACCCCATGGTGTCACCCACTCTGGCAGAATGAGCATTTAGACATTCCCCAGGAGCCCGTCCTGCATCAGACCCTCCCCTCTTGAGCATTCTAAACAGATAACCCTCTTTATTATATTTTGATATGATTTTCTCGGCATTTTACTCTCCACCAACACCTGACCCTCTCCTGTGTTCATATGCTACCCCTCCCTCCCCCCACTTTTGGGCAACGTTACCCATCCACCCCTGCCCAGCCACCTTCAAACCCGCAAAGCCCCAACCCAAGGCAACCCCCTTCCTCCTGATCTTGCTCATTATTGGTGTACAGAAATGCTACTGATTTTTGTGCATTGATCTTATAACCTGTGACTTTACTAAATTCATTTATGAGTTCTAGAAGTTTTGTTGTAGATCTCTCAGGGTTTTCTATGTAGAGGATCATGTCATCAGCAAATAATGAAATTTTGACTTCTTCCTTTCCAATTTGAATGCCTTTTATTTCTGGTTCTTGCCTCAGTGCTCGTGCAAGTACTTCTAAGACAATGTTAAATAGGAGCGGAGACAGTGGGCATCCTTGTCTTGTTCCTGAGTTTAGAGGGAAGGAATCTAAGATTTCTCCATTGTAAACAATATTGGCTTTAGGTTTTTCATATATACTCTTTATCATGTTCAAAAAATTTCCTTTTATTCCAATCTTTTGGAGTGTTTTTATCAAGAAAGGGTGCTGTATTTTGTCAAATGCTTTTTCTGCATCTATAGATATAATCATGTGATTTTTTTCCTTCAATCTGTTTATATGGTGTATTACGTTGATTGGTTTTCTTATGTTGAACCATCCTTGCATACCTGGGATGAATCCCACTTGGTCGTGGTGTATAATTCATTTAATGTGTAGTTGAATACGATTAGCAAGTATTTTGTTAAGTATTTTTGCGTCTAGGTTCATTAGAGAAATTGGTCTGTTATTTTCCTTTCTTTTGATGTCTTTGTTTGGCTTTGGTACTAGGGTAATGTTGGCATCATAGAAGGAGTTGGGTAATGTTCTTTCTGTTTCAATTTTTTGGAATAGTTTCAGCAGGATTGGTGTCAGTTCTTTCCGGAATGTTTTCTAGAATTCACCTGTGAAGCCATCTGGCCCTGGGCTCTTCTTAGTTGGGAGATTTTTAATAACTGATTCTATCTCTCTGCTTGTGATTGGTTTGTTAAGATAATCAATTTCTTCTTTTGTCAATATGGGCTGCTTATGTGTTTCTAGGAATTTGTCCTTTTCCTCTAGATTGTCACTTTTGTTGGAATATAGTTTTTCAAAGTATCCTCTTATGATAGTCTTTATTTCTGTGGGGTCAGTGGTGATATTGCCTTTCTCATTTCTTATTTTGTGTATTTGCATCTTCTCTCTTTTTTTCTTTGTTAGTCTCACTACAGGTTTGTCAATTTTGTTGATCTTCTCAAAAAACCAGCTCTTGGTCTTGTTTATCTTTTCAAGTGCTTTCTTATTTTCTATTTTGTTTAGTTCTGCTCTTATCTTTGTTATTTCCTTCCTTCTTCTTCCTGTTGGGTTACTTTATTGTTGTTTTTCTAATTCCTTCAAATGTGCAGTTATTTCTTCAATTTTTGCTCTTCTTTTTTGATATATGAATTTATGGCTATAAATTTTCCTCTCAGTACTGCTTTTGCTGCATCCCATAAATTTTGGTATGTTGTGTTATCATTATCATTTGGTTCAAGGTAGTCATTGATTTCTTTTGAGATTTCCTCTTTGACCCACTGTTTTTCTAAGAGTGTGCTGTTTAATTTCCAAATCGTGGCGTGAAATCTGGGCTTCTGTCCCTTGCAAATTTCCAGCTTGACTCCACTGTGGTTGGAGATATTGTTTGGTATGATTTCAATCTTTCTGAATTCATTCAACCTTTCTTTGTGGCCTAGCATATGATCTATCTTGGAGAATGATCCATGTGCGCTTGAGAAAAATGTATATCCTGCTGTGTTTGGGTGTAGCGATCTATATATGTCTATTAGATCCAGCCCCTCTAATATACTGTTCAGGTGTTTTTTTCTTTGGTGATTCTCTTTTGAGATGTTCTGTCCAGAGTTGATAGTGGTGTATTAAAATCCCCCACTATAATTGTAGATGTATCTATTGTTTCACTTAGTTTTTCCAGCGTTTGCCTCACGTATTTAGAGGCACCCTTGTTAGGGGCATAAATATTTATGATTGTTCGATCTTCTTGACAGATTGTCCCTTTCACTAAAATGTAGTATCCTTCTTTGTCTCACACAATTGTTTCACATTTAAAGTCTATTTTGTCTGATATTAATATAGCTACTCCTGCCTTTTTTTGGTTATTGTTAGCTTGTATGATTGTTTTCCAGGCATTCACTTTCAATCTCCATGTGTCTCTGTGTCTAAGATGTGTCTCTTGTAGACAGCATACGGATGGGTCATATTTCCTTATCCAATGTCCCAGTCTGAATCTTTTGATAGGTGAGTTTAATCCATTGACATTCAGTGTTATTACTTTCAAGGAATTATTTGTGTTAGCCATATTTTGATTGGATTTGTGTTTGTCATATTTTGTTTGTATTTTTTTTTGTCTTTTTTGTTGTTGTTATTGCTCTTATACTCTCCTCCAACTCTGCCTTTCCTGTTTTTTCCTTTCTTCCTGCAGAACTCCCTTTAGAATTTCTTGAAGGGGAGGTTTCTTGTTGGTATACTCTTTCAGTTTCTGTTTGTCTGCAAATATTTTGAACTCTCCATCATGTTTAAATGCTAGTTTAGCTGGATAGAGTATACTTGGTTGGAAATTTTTTCCCTTTAGTACCTTGACTATATCATACCACTGCCTTCTTGCCTCCATGGTTTTAGATGAGAAATCAGCACTTAATCTAATTGAGCTTCCTTTGTATGTGATGGTATTCTTTTCTCTTGCTGCTTTTAGGATTTTCTCTTTGCCTTGAGCATTGGATAATTTGACCAGTATATGTTTTGGGGTGGGCCTGTTGGGATTTATGACTAGTGGAGTGCACTGTGCTTCTTGGATATGCACATCTGTCTCTTTCAGTAGATTTGGGAAGTTTTCAGCCATTATTTCCTGCAACACTCCTTCTGACCCCTTTCCCTTCTCTTCACCTTCTGGAATGCCTATAATACGTATGTTTGAGCATTTTGCATTGTCATTCAGGTCCCTAAGTCCTAACTGGATCTTTTCTATCTTCTTATTGACCCCTTCTACTATCTGTTTGATTTCTGATGTACTGTCTTCCACATCACTAATTCTCTGCTCTGTCTCTTCTAGTCTGCTGATATTTGCTGCAAGTGTATTTTTGATTTCTTGAACTGTGGTGTTCATTCCCATCATATCTGTTATGTTTTTGCGTATGTCTGCAATTTCCCCTCCAAGTGATGTCTTCATGTTGTTAGCCTCTTTCATTACTTCATCAAATTTGTCGGTGATAAATGTTCTGAGATCTTTCATTGCTTGTGCAAAGTTTTGCTCCTCTTCATGATTTTTGGTTTGTTGAATGGATTCAGCCATGTTTTCCTGATTACTGGTTTGGTTTGTAGATTTTTGTTGCTTTCTGGTCATCTCTTTATCTTGACGGATTTCATCAGTTCCTTAGCTTCTTTGTCTGCTCTTGGAGGTGAATTAACTGTTATTTTTGCATAGGTGTTATATCTTCTCTTTGTCACTTTTTTCTTCTTATTCTAATTTCTTGTTGTTGGTTAAGTTCACTTTAAAGGAAAGTATTAGTGTTGGGGAAAGGCAATTGTGTAAGCAAGGGAAAAGTGTAAAGTAGTATTGGTGATATATATTAACAAAGCATGAATATGAGATCTGGGAGGATGGAGGTTAGATTCATGTAAATTGTGTATAGTTATAGCAGTAGGTAGAGTACTTATTATGAGGTAGATGATTGAATATGGGAGGAATATGGTATGAGCTAAAAAGCTATTCTTTTCATGAGAGAGGGAAAGAGCAAAGAAAGGTAATAGTTTCAAGAGTGGATAACAGACAGAAAACAAAACAAAGGTATTAGGAATTAAGACTTAGACCCTTCGTGTATCGAAGAAAGGGAGGTGGGAGGTGGAATATAGGAGAGGCAGTAGATGGTGGCGGATATCAAGATGTAGGGGAAAGAGGATAGTGTAGGTAGCCTAAATCCATTCACACAGAAATGAGGCAGTGGAGGATGAGAAAACCCAGCGAATGTGAGGTGTTTCCTGCCGCACCTATTGTATAATTGAGTTAAAATAAACTAAGTAGAATATGAGGGACAAGAGGGAGAGAGACAACAGAAAAAAAGAGAAAAAAAGGGGGGGTGAAGAGACGAGAGGAAGAAAGGAAAAGAGGGTGGGCAAAGGGTGGGGAACAGGTCGGGGAAAGAAAAAAAAAACAGATATACACGAACCAGAATTAAAACACCCGCTACACAGCACCTATCACAAAAAAAAAAAAAAAAAAAAAAACCTTAAATAACTGAGTATAAAAAGACTTTGGGGGATACGCTGTGAGAGAAGTCTAGAGGATAATGTGGTGTTAGCAATCAGGAAATTGAAAAAAGTAAAGAATAAGTCAAAATGAAAATAAAAACAAAACAAAATGAAACGATAAAGAAAAAACACCAACGTTGAAGGCTAGGGCATTTAAGGACCTCAGATGGACCTCAGTGCGTGATGGATTCAGGGATGGAAAGTCTGAGATATTGAGGACTCAAGAGGTGTGAGTCTCTGTGGTGTGGGCCACCCGAGTTTAGGGAATTCAGACCTGGCAACCTCCAATCTGGTCAACAGGAAGCCTGGGAGGCCCACAGTGTAACACAGCCCTCAGGGATCCCCACAGCTGGGTGCCAGCCCTATGGGGGAAGTCAGATCCGCAAACTCTATATTATGACTGAACCCTGCAATTCACTTACTTAGCTGGGCTCATTAGTATGGGTATAGCTCACTTCAGCTTTTGGACAGCTCCCGTCCTGTGATTCCAAACCACTGTCACTAGAGGTCGCCTCTACACCGCAGCCACTTTACTAGTACAGATCCGAAGCCCAGCCTGTGACGCCGAAAACAGATTCCAAAACCGGAATTCCCAAGCTTCACAGAATATTCCCTAATCGGCTTCCAGACGTGTCCCCCTCCCTTGCCGCAGCCTAAAACAATTTTCCATTTACGTCTCTTTATTGCCTACAGCCTATTTGGGTTGGAGATCGGCTGCTGGGCTTTTGGGGGCGGGGCTTCAGGTGGAAGCGCTATTGTTTGTATTCACAATCAAAAGTTTCTCCCACTTCACAACAAAACACCGTCTATCTTCCCAAATCGATCCACAAAGGCGACCCATCGCATCAACCCGCCAACAGCTAGCCCAGAACTCATGAACTCCTTAGCACCTCAGAGTCATCTAAAAGCGGAGCCGCCAGGTAGGACCGTGGTTCCCCCCACCCCCATTAGGGAAGAGCCCGTGCACGGGTCTCACCTGTGGGCAATAGAACCCAAATTATATCTACTAGACCAGTCCTCTCCGTTACCTTTCCACCCAATTGATGTCCAGGCACTTCTGCCCTGCAAAAATCCCGAAAAAGCCCCACCTTGGAGAACCTGCAGCCGCGCCCAGCCGTCTCTTCCCGGGACAGACCGCAAAGGCAAGTTCACTCAGCGACCATCTTGCCTCCTCCCTTTACTATAAATTTTGACCATAATATGAATCATCAATATTCATCACCCTTCCTAAAAATCTGTCATATGTCTTGTTCCTAATCTTGTAGCTATCATTCCATAGCAATTAATTTTTAATTCCCTCCTCATCTCTCTATTTCACAGACTGTATTAACCATGTTACCTTCAAAATAAAAAAGTTCCATTGCAATGAAGATAGAGCTGTAAGACAATTGAATTTATTTCTACAGTGCAGCTTTAAGATTTAGAATTAACTTACAGACAAGTCCTTGAAGATTAAGTTTTTTCAATATACTTCCATTTATATTATTTAAATATTCCTCACCAATCAGTTAAAAGAATATTTTTTGAAATAGTATTTAAAATATTGTTTTGAACACTCAAAGTAATTGCCTATTCATTTATATGGACATAAAAGGAAAATATTATTTTAATCAAATGTCATGAAATAAAACTCACCATAATTGTTCTCTCCCCTCCACTAAAAATAAAATGAGAAAATTATGGTTGACACATGAAATTATGATTCAGAAAAAATTAGGGTTAGTAGAGTATTCAGGCAAAGCCAAACACCTAACTGCATTTATTGATACAAAATTAATATACTTGGTAATTGTGTTCTGACATTCTAACTAGTCAATTTTAATAAAAAGTATCTGAAATATCAATTTACTCCATTCCCAAGGCCAGAGGTGATGATTAATTCCCTTCTTGGAAATCTTTCCTGTTGAGTTAACTTTCCCCTTAAAATAATGATTCTTTCTGTATAATTTGCCACTTATTTTCTAGCTCCTTTGAATTTTAGAATAGAGGAACATAGTTTCTATTTTGGACTAAAGCATTCATTTTAGTAGTGAACACTACAAATGAGTTGATTTCCTTTCTAAATAACTTTTTCATTCAAAATATGAATCTCCCTTAATAAAACAGTGAACATGGAGTTTCAAATTTAAAATTAAATTTGCATTGTAGTTTAGATAAGGGAGGGGAGTGGGTATAGTTCAGTGGTTTGAGTGCCTGCTTCCCATGTACAGGGTCCTGGTACAATCCCTGGTACCTCCTTGAAAAATGTCATTTCCACAATTATTGGCATTGAAGTATTTAAGCTTTCTAATTTTCATATGTAGGTGAAATTGGGATTATAAATTAAGTCAAATCATCTAAATCTATAAAAGTGTAGATAAAACTCAAACAAAAAGTGCAAACTCACCCTGTTCCTTTCTCTGGCAAGAATGTCAGGTAACAGAGTCTAAAGTGATAAGATAAACACATATTCCAATTTACAAATACTTCCACTTGATTTTATTTTTGCTTTTATTCTAATTTATTTATTTTTCCCTTCTTTATTTTTTTTAATGTTACATTAAAAAAATATGAGGTCCCCATATACTTTCCACCACCCTCACCCCACTCCTCCCACATCAACCTCTTTCATTATCATGGCAAATTTATTGCATTTGGTGAATACATTTTGGAGCACTGCTGCACCACGTGGATAGTGGTTTACATTGTAGTTTACACTCTCCCCCAGTCCATCCAGTGGACCATGTCAGGACATACAGTGTCCAGCATCTGTCCCTGCAGTACCACCCAGGACAACTCCAAGTCCTGAAAATGCCCCCACGTCGTATCTACTCTTCCCTCTCCCTACCCTCAGCAGCTACTGTGGCCACTTTCTCCACATCAGTGCTACAATTTCTTCCATTACTAACCACAATAGTTCCATAGTAGAACATCAGTAAGTCCACTCTTATCCATACTCTATTCCTCCAGCCTGTGGACCTGGGATAATTATGTCCACTCCACCTCTATATTGAGAGGGGGTTTAGATTCCACATGGATGATGGATGCAATTCTCCTGCTTGCAGTTGCAGGCACTCTTGACTTCCTGGTGTGGTGGTTGACCTTCTTCACCTTCCGGTTAGCTGGCCGGGGTTAGTCCAAGAAACCAGAGGGCAGGAGTTGCAAGTCTGCTGAGGCTCAGGGCCTGGCTGTCACATGGACAATCCAAAAATTCAGGACTCCTGAGTATACACCAACCCCAGTGCCAAACACAGGTTCAGGAAAAGTGGCAGAAGAGGCATGTGTGGAAAGGTAATATCCGAGCCCAACTCCATCAAACTCAGAAACACAAGCTCCCAAGTAGGGCCAACTGACATAGCACTGAACTCCAGAGACAGAGGCCCAGGTACTGGTTTTACTGAGGGCTACAAGACCCACAGGTTCTACAGTCATGGCATTTGACTTTTAGTGACCTGTTAGGAGTCTTTGAGTAAGTTTATTTTTCCGGTATTTGATGTTGCAGGGACATTATTCTTTTACTTTGTCTTCTCACTATTTTATAACATGTGAATCACTTTTTCTTCATCCATCTTTTGCTGACTTTTTAACAAAAGTTGAAATATTTTCTTGCAATGGAAATTCTCCCCTAGCTAAGCATCATTTCTCTGTCACTAAGTGACCTACTCATCTTTTTAGAATATCACATCACAACCTGTTTAAGCAAGTCTCTAAATTTATTACTATATTAATCACAAAACAAATCAATGAAAATCAGAGATTATCTCTGTATTTAACTTTGTTTAGAAATTGATTATGTATATTAAGAATCAAAAATAATTTATGGGGGAACGGGTGTAGCTCAGTGGTTGACAGCCTGTTCCCCAAGTACCAGATTCAGGTTTCAATCCCTGATATCTCCTAAAAATAAATAGATTAATTAATTAATTAATTAATTAATTAATCGAGCATATATCATCCATTCAGGCAGTATATTAGAAGGAAAGTTAAATACTTTACCACACAGGTACAGCTAATCCTTCTTCAATTATGGTGGATCCATTCCTATGCTTTTCTTCTCTTTGTTTTCTTTCTTTTTCTCATTGAAATGCTGATCATTCTCCTTGTATCAAATTATTTAATTTCAGACTCTTAAATTCCCATTTCTCCTCCATTAGTGATACTAATAATAAGCACTTTCTAATTCACCCTATCATTCATAGATGAAAACTATGACAAGTTTAGGGACAACTAACACATGTCACTCAACCAATGTTCATTCAAATCATGGGAGGACATACATTCACAGCAACAGTTTGAAGACATGTAGAATAATTTGAATATCCAAAAAATCAAATGAGATCTGCATTTTCATCACTAAAATGGCACCTAGAGGTATCCAGACTCACATAATGAGTCACATAAAGGTAAACTTTAAATTCTAAAATTATATTTCTCTTACTCTAAGACACTGACTATTCCTTGTATGCTCTTTGGAATACTTTCCAAATAATTAACTCACCAGTTGGATTTCTTTTAGATTCAAGCTATCAGCCTCTCTGCACAAAGATAGAATCTGGATTATAAAGAATAAGCAATGTACAATTAGCCTAGAAACCCGTTATTTAGGCATCGTACTCATTAAATAGTCTTCCTGGGCCCCAATGATTTAATGCTCTTGCTCTCTATACAAAGTGTTTTTTTATGAAAACAAATTTGTGGGGCATCTTTTCCTATCTTTATTTTCCTTTATATTGGGTGAGTAGAAAAGAATAGCTTTAGGACATCATGTTTGATAATGGCCTTCCTCTCTCCTCAAAGTGACTTTATTGTGCTTTCCAAGAACATTATAATGGGTTTTGATTATTTACAAGTATCGTTTTAGTAGATTTCCCAAAAATATATATAAAATAAAAAATTCAATGTTATTCTGCATAGCATTTACCAGAAAATTTTTCAAACAAAACAAAATACTGGAACGCATTTTGTCTTTAGAATTTATTTGTATATCTCTCTTTTCCCTTCTTTTCTTCTTCACATCTGCATGCAAAGTAAAACTTCCAATGTCCTGAGTGAGCAGAACTAATTGAGCACTTAACTGTGGTTCCTACACCAAGTGTTCAAATCTTCAAAGCAACTCAGTGATACAAGCACTAAGGTCATCCATGAGAAAATACTGTCTATGGTCACCAGGCAAGGTAGCAAAGGACAATAAAAGTTAGAGTAATAGTTAATTCTAGGAAAAGTGAAGGATTAAAATCAGAGAGTGTTACAATGTGAATTGCAAAAGTAAACTATGCTCTACTTGATTCATGTGGAGGATGCAGGGAAATTTCAATTGTAACTGTTGTTGTCACTTTTCTTTATATAGTCTATTTCATAATTTAAAAGGGTCACAACTATTCAAGTTGCTTAGGGAGTATAGCTCAGTGGTTAAGTGCCTGCTTCACTTATATGAGGTCCCGGGTACTGTCTAAAAAAAAAAAATCAAGTCAATTCTAAAACAATGTCCAAGTTATTGAAGCAATCTACCATAGGAGGTTTGATTTGCTACCAAAGGATTAATGTGAAAGCAACTCTAGGAGTTCTTTTTTTTCTTTATTTCAGTCCAGTCATTTCTGTACAATCCTGAAAAAATCATTTTTAGAAATTGTTATACTTTTCTACTAACATCTCCATTGGTCTAGGTTATGTTTTAATAGTTGTTACTCTTCTTTATTGAGAAAAATTTCTTTTCCAGGATGCCCTCTGAGCTTCTCCTTCTCTCTGAATTTTTCTAGCCTTTTTCTCATCCTAGAAGCACATTTGGTCCTATGTCCCCCAAATGAAAAAGAAAAATCGAAACATGTCTTTCTCTTCTGGCTTCTTTTAAAAATGTCCATTTTTAAAAAGATATAAAATGTACTATCCCTCTAACATATCATATGTACACATATGGATAAAACAAAATAGGGCCTGCAGTACCTGCACATTTTACAAAATATTCTTTAAGTCATTACAGTATCAGTAAATCTTCAAATCAGCAAAAATCAGAGAAAAGAACTGTTCTTATCAATTTCTAGTTATAATTACTCTCAACCTTCTAGACTGTTTTAATCTTGTCTTTGATCTTGCATTTCACCTATGTAAACTGTAGCTTTTTTATTACTTCATATCATGATCTGCACAGTTTTATTAATTAAAGTTATGTTTTGCCTTGTATGTTAATTCTTAAGGGACAGTATTTTGCCAGAGAAAAATAGTTTATTTGGTAATACAATAAGAAAATTTAATAAAATACTAGGCCAATCATGCAATGGTATCAATGATTCATCAAATAATTCATTTTTCTTGTTCATACCATCACTTAGAAAGGTAATTAAAGAGTTCTTTGGAGTTGCTTTCCTTAGGAATACCTTAGCAATGTAAACATAGTAGGCCATGAGTTAAAAATGAGGGATAAGCATTTAGTTAATAAGAACAGCAGCACAACAGGGGCAAAGGTACTGAAGTAAGAAGAGCCTGATTTGCATAAAGGCTATTGTTACATATCAATAAAAATCTTGCCTAGGATTATTCATGAAACAATTTTTGTATAGGTATAGGTATGGAGAGAATTTTCGCAGCTCTGAAGGGAAATTGAACGTGCTTCTTCTCAGTACAAGTGCTTGTGTTATATAGGTATGACTCAATTTTAACAGATTGGGTGAATCTATTATGGGTTATGTTTCCCTAAATAATATGGTGTCTCCTCCGTGTATTTCTTTTACAAGAAGGTTTAAAAGAAAGCAATACTGGCACTGAGTCATACTTTTAAAAATGGAAGTAGTTGTATCACTTCTGCTTTAAATAATGCCCTAAATAATAAAAACCTATGTACCTTATCCAATAATCAATTATCTTTCACTTTATTTATCATCTAATATTTATGTGATATTGATAACTTTTTTTCTCATTTTGATATTAAGAGTGCAAAATATGTACATGGAAGTGCGTTGAATTGGTCAAAGTTGGCAGTACATTAATTAAAATTGAGCTTTACAGAATCTTGGTTCAATGCATCTGTTATTTCCCAGTGTTACTGCCTGTATTTTTGAGAATGCAGACAAAATATGTCAATCATTTATTTTCTTCCCCGTAATATTTTTTTTTGTTTCATTACTTACACTATTATTAACCTTCTTTAAGTAAAGAATTAAAAAATAGTTTGGCTAGAAAGAACATATGGATATGATATATTAACTAGCTAAATGAATGTTAAGGTGTCTTTTTCTTTCCTGCATAGATAAAATACAATTGGACTAAGAATAATATTTATCTCAAACCTCTCTTCTCAAAACTTGAGGATATTGCAACATTGATAGAGAAATGGCTTAATGTAGCACAATATTCATTTCTTTCTTAATAATTTGCCCAAACGATATTTATATAATGCTTCTCTAATAGAATTCTGCTGTGATTGTTTCTCATATTATTTCTTTTCCCTTTCTTTCTCCTTCATTTTGTATTGCTATTAAAACTGTTGTTAAATTTTTAGAGCATTTTAAGTTTTCAGTTAATCTTTATGTTTTTTGTATAATTTCTTAATGATACACCACCACTTATAATTTCTATTCATTCTCATGTAGATACTATTTGTATCTTACGGATGATAAAAATTGTTTCTTAAACATCCTTGTAGCTCCCTTTGGAAATCTTTTCCTGAAATCTACTCTTTCCAATATCTACAAATGATGTGTTTTATCCATTTGCCATGGTATTACATATTTTAACATAATATATAATTGTTTTGTTTCTCTAATAAAATATGAAATAAGTTTATACAAATTGATACTAAAAGAAACATTTTTAAAAACATGATTTCCTCTGGCCTATTTCCTGTCTACTCAGATGATAAGTCAAATCACTTCTCCTATTTATATATCAAGATAAACTGAGGTGTGGAATTTCTTCTCCAAAACATTTGTGTATCCTTCCATCAAGTGGCATTCTATTGGAAATGGATGTTGGAAACTGAGGCACAGTGGCCTCTCAAGGAGAGACATGTTGTCTCCATGCTTGTGCTGTCTCCATGACTATGCTGGCAACCTAAGGAATGCAGTGATTTGGGAGTTCCCAGCAAATGGGATGAGACTGTTAAAGGCTGAAAGAAAAGATGAGCACATACCTTCTGTAATGTATAGAACACTTAGACTTTGTACCTTGAGATAAGATTTTTTAAAATTCCTTAGACTATAGGTAATGCTGATAGTTAATACATGTTGCTCCTTAATGTCACATAGGCTAGTGTTTGTGTGTATAGGCATGTAGGCTACCTATCTTGTAGGCTAGTATTTGTGTGTTTTGGCATGTAGGCTACTTTTGCCTGCTTCTTGACATGTACACTGAGGTATATAAAGAGCCCCTTGTAAACAATAAAGTTGTCTGATGAGCTTGAGGCTTCAATGCTCTCAGATTCCCTGATCCCAATCCCTGTCTTTCATTCCCGATATCCTTCGGGCCCGTGATGCCAACAACTGGTGCCCAAAGTGGGGCCTGAAGTAGTTACTGTAGCAGAGATTCTTCCATGGTCGTATCAGGAATGCAGAAACAGGAAACCTTCCTGAAAGGTTGAGATGTCCAATGTAGAGTGACCCAGGTCAGAAAATAAAGGTAAGAATTTTAATCGATTTTGTTTCAACTAGCATCAGGGTATGGGAAATCAACAGGGATGTCTGGAAGAATATTCACAGGTACTGAAAACTCTTAAAAACTGTCAGAGTTGCAGTGAAAACTGCAGATTTGCTTGAAATTTTTGCTCTAGTACAAAAACACTGTTACTGATTTCAGCCAGAAGGAAAGAATTTTTTAAATCTTAAACAGTGGAAACAGGTAATGAGGGCACTACGTAGAACATACCAAAAAAGAGAGAATATACCACTGTCGGTGTGGGCTTTAGGGCAACAGATTGCAGCTGCATTAGATCCACTGCAATCAGAGGAAGAGGAGGAAGAAATTACCATTTTTTCCAGGGAGCCCCATGACACAGGTCATCAGAGTGAGACCAGGGAGGAAATAGAGGATAAGGATGAGAAGGAGGGTGAGCCTCCTGATGAGAAAGAAACAAATCCTTCTCTGCTGAAGCAGATGTCTAAATTAAATATTTTGAAAGCTAACATTTATCCTAATATGTGTGATGTGACCCCTACAGCCCCAGCCATTACAATGCCTACAGTTTCAAGAAATTTTCCTACTACCTTGGATAATGAGTAATACAAAAATGTATTTGTACCTAATCCAGTTCCTACTACTCCTTTGATATGTTGTTTGCTGCAAGGGTCTCAGCAGGGGGATCCTGAAGCAATGCAATTATTAACAGCTTTTCTGGTAAATATTCAACAAATTCCTCCTGATGCAAACAACCCTCAAGGAGGATATAACTTTCATCATGAACCCCTGCCTTTTAAAATTTTGAAAGAACTTAAACAAGCTTGTGCACAATTTGGAACTAGTAGTCCTTACACTTTTGGCTTAGTGCAGGGGCTGTATCAAACTGATTGACTAATTCCCTGGGATTGGGACATGCTGACTAGAACTGTGTTGAATCCTGCTGAGTTTTTGCAGTTTAAAACCTGGTGGACAGATGAAGCTAACATGATTGCTCGTCGTAATGCAGTACAGAATCCTCCTGTTCTTATTACTGCTGAGCAGTTAATGAGTAGTGGTGATTGGTCTGGTATTCAAAGGCAGCTTCAATATGATGATCAAGCTGTAACACAAGTGCGTAATTCATGTTTGGCAGCTTGGAAACGTATTTGTGCATCTGGTAAACCTATGCAGTTGTTTGCTAAAATAATTCAAGGAGTTAATGAACCATATGTGGAGTTTGTGGCCAGATTAACTGACATTTTAGGGAAAACAATCGAAATACCAGAAGCCAGAGAATTGATTTTACTAATGCTTGCTTTTGATCAGGCTAACAGTGAATGTAAAAAAGCAATTCGACCTTTCAAGGCTGCTGGAGGTTCAACTCAGGACTATATTACGGCTTGCCAGGATATTGGCTCTACTGCCCATCAGATGGTAATCTTAGCTGCAGCTTTTAAAGGCAGTTTTAAGGAAGAAAGAAAGAAAGGAAATTGTTTTAAGTGTGGGAAGCCTGGTCATTATCAGAAGGAATGTCAATCCTATTTGGCTCGCTCATCTCAAGGTAGAGGGCCGCAAAATTCGTCTAAAATATGTCCAGTGTGTAGAGAAGTTTATCATTGTGCCAAAGAATGTAAGTCTAAAGTTTATAAAAATGGAGCCCCAATTGGGTTGGGAAACCATTTTGCAGGCTTAGCTCAGGGCCCTCAGACAAACAACATGAGCCTGGTCAATCAATATCCGGTCAGCAATGGTCAACAACATGCACCCCAGTTTCAGAATTAAGAGCTGCTTCAATAGGCAGTGCTGCAGTAGATCTTCCTTCTACTGAAACTAAATTAATAATACCTAGCATGGGTATTCAAACTATATCTACTGGAGCAAAAGGACCTTTACCCAATGCCATCATTGGTCTTATTATAGGAAGAAGTAGTTTGACTATGAAAGGATTACTGGTACAAATTGGAATTATTGATAGTGACTATAAGGAAGAAATAAAAGTAATGGTGCAAGCTGTCAGTCAAATGCAAATTACTGCCAGACAAAGGATTGCTCAATTATTATTGCTTCCACATCACAAACCTGCATCCCTTTTCAAAGGAAGGGAGGATTTGGTTCTACAGGAGAAAGAATTTATTGGCAAACTTTTGTAGGTGATGATAGGCCAGAAACTACAATTACTATAAATGGAAAAATGTTTTTTGGTTTGGTAGTACTGGTGCTGATATGTCTATTATTGGCCTCAATCTTGGACATTGCAAAAGGTGCCCACTGTATTTACAGGCATTGGCACAATGACAGATGTATATCAGAGTACTACTATATTTGATGTTTTGGGTCCAGATGGACAAAAGTCTACTTTACAACCTTATGTGGCAGATGTAGGGATTAATTTATGGGGACGTGATTTACTTGGTCAATGGGGAGCTTTTATCCATATCCCTACTTTATCTGAACAAGCAAAGTCTCTATATATGGATATGCAATATAATACTAGAACAAAGGGAGATCACAGAGGACTTGGATACAACTCAAGTCTACAGGATACCGATCAGCAGGAAAATTTACCATAGGGGCCACTGAACGGAAGGGCAACCCAATATCTATAACATGGTTAACTGATACCCCGGTTTGGGTTGATCAATGGCCCCTCACAGTTGAAAAACTTAATACCCTTCATATTCTTGTAAAGGAACAATTAACTCAAGAACATATTGGGTCTTTTAAAAGTCCTTGGAATTCTCCTGTCTTTGTAATTCAGAAAAAGTCAGGAAAGTGGAAACTATTAACTGATTTAAGAGCTATAAATAAGGTTATGAGCCTTATGGGTACATTACAACCTGGGGTACCACAACCTTCTATGATTCCCAGAGATTGGCCTTTAATTATTATAGACTTTTAAAGGATTGTTTTTTTAACATTCCATTACATCCCTCTGACAAGGAAAAGTTTGCATTTTCAGTGCCTTCTATACATAATCAAGTACCTATGCAAAGATATCAATGGTGTGTGCTGCCTCAAGGTATGATGAACAGTCCCACTATATGTCCATTATATGTACAGCAACCCTTAGAACTATTGAGAGCAAAATTTCCAAAAGCAATGATTATTCATTATATGGATGATATGTTGTTTGCTCATGCTTCAAATGACAAACTGCAACAGTTATTTCAGTATGCTGAACAAATTCTTCCAGTGTATGGTTTACAAATTACCCCTGAAAAAGTTCAAAGGAATGCACCATATTGTTATCTGGGTATGAAATTGGCTAATGGATGTATTACACCACAAAATGTACAAATACACCGAGACAAGTTAAATACTTGAAATGATTTCCAAAAATTGCTGGGAGATATTCATTGGATTCGGCCAAGATTAGGAATCCCTAACTATATGTTAACTCATTTATTTCAAACACTCACAGGAGATTCAGATTTGTCTAGTCCTCGAAAATTGTCAGCAGAAGCAGAAAAGGAATTGGATCAGATTTCTCGAGGACAATTAACACAAATAGACCCTGACAAATCTGTTGATTTAACTATTTTTTCTACTCAATCTCCTACGGCTCTATTTTGGCAAGAAGGTATATTGGAATGGATTTTTTTACCTAATAATAAACAAAAGATATTGCAAACATATCTCCAAAAAATTATTTTTATTTTAACAAAAGGACGTGTGAGACTATTGCAAATGAAAGTGTCTGATCCAGATAGAATTATTTGTGATTTATCTCAAGAAGAGATTTAACATTTATATATAACCAATCCTCAATGGCAAATTGCTATTAGTGATTTTCAGGGCATTATTGATAATCATTATCCAACATCTAAATTACTAACCTTCTTACGGGGAACTGCTTGGATTTTACCAAAAATAGTGAAAACTGTTCCTATTGAAAATGCTTGCATGGTGTTTACTGATGGTAGTAGTAATGGGAAAGCAGTATATGTTACATCTCAGGAAGAAAATGTTTGGCAGACTCCATATTCATCTGCTCAATGCACAGAGCTCTCAGCTATTATCAAGGTTTTACAAATTTTTCAGGAGCCCTTGAATATTGTCTCTGATTCTGAACATGTGTGTTTAACTGTGGCTCATATTGAAACAGCTCATATTTTTATTACTGATGAATTATCTCAACGTTTTGCTGAACTTCAAACTCTCATTAGGCAAAGACGTCAGCCTATATATATTACCCATGTTCAGTCTCATTCCTCACGTCCTGGTCCTTTGGCTACACAAAATGCTCAAGCTGATCAGTTAGTGGGATGTTTGCAGTATGCAAATAAATATCATGCATTAACTCATGTCAATACTAAGGGACTTAGACATAAATTTCCTCAATTAACAAAACATCAAACTCAAGAAATTATTCGTACCTGTCCCACCTGGGGTCCCTTGACCACAGTGCTTTTTCAGGTTGGATCTAATCCCAGAGGCCTAGCACCTAATCAACTGTGGCAGATGGATGTTACTCACATACCATCATTTGATAAATTACAATATGTTCATTTGTATTGATACTTATTCTCATTTTATTTGGCTACTGCACGAAGTGGTGAATGTTTTCATCATGTTCGTTCCCATTTGTGGTCTGCTTTTGCTGTGATGGGATGCATCTCAAAAATTAAAACTGACAATGGTCCTTCTTATACCAGTAAGTTTTTTACTGCACTTTATACTACGTATGGTATTGAACAAACTACGGGTATTCCTTACAATCCTACAGGACAAGCCATAGTTGAACGCAGCCATCTTATCCTAAAAAATATGCTTTTAAAACATAAAAGGAGATGATGGTATTATAACACCAAAAGATCAATTGGCAAAAGCTTTATTTATTTTAAATTTTCTTAATGTTTATAATTCATTGACACCTGTGAAATGTCACTTTGGAAAATGTTAAACTTCTATAGTGGATGCAGGAAATGAAGATCAACCAATATTTTGCAAAGATATTTTAAGCAATGAATGGAAAAAAGGCAGGATCAAAGTATGGGGATGAAGTTATGGTCTTGTCATTTCAGAAAATGGATAACAAATTTGGTTACCTGCAAAAAAGATTAAACCCCGGAATGAAGAGTTGGGGTCTCCTACAACTTCTGATGATGGTGATCATAAGTAATAAGGAAGCTGCAAGTAATTATACCTATTGGGCTTACATACCTAACTGCCCACTGCTAAGAGTATTAACCTGGAAAGATCCATTGTTTCCTACTTATCTGAATAAGACTAATGTATTTCCTGGACCAATTGATGATCAGTTACCAATTACACCCTATGAGGAAGGACAAAAAATCTACAATCTCATATTGCCTTTTGACTATCAGCCTCTATGCATTGGTAACCAACCTCCTTGCATGTACGTTCAGAATCAGACTGTGATCATTTTTACAAATAACTATACTAAGTCTTTTGTAACACTATTTCCTTTTTATAATTATGCAATGATTAAAAGCCCCAATTATAACTGTCTGCAAAGAGAGGTTGAAAGTAAAGTAGGATGGCAGAATGTCATACGAGAAGAGAATCTGTTTGTTTTTAACCATTCCTATGGAATAGTGTGGAAGACTGCCCCAATGGGGAGTCCCTGTCCATATAATGGCAGATTCATTTGGTATGGTTTAAATAGTAAAGGACAGCAAATTAGTAATATGCAATATCCATTTCATGAATCCTTAAATCATGATGAAAAGATCATTTTTACTAAAAATAATAGTGATTGGAAATATATAGGAAAATGGATACCTACTTCATGGTGTAATGTTACATCTATACATATTCAAAAGAACTTTTGGAAAGTTTTTCTAGGAATCGTTCCTACTATAGAATGGATTGGGAATAATAGTAAGTATGGTCAATATCTGCATTTAGATCAAATTCATCATTTTCAATCATGTGTAAGAGACCCTTATGTGTTTGTGGTCAGAAAATTAACTATAACCGAGAATGCTCTATTTTATAAAAGTGGGTCCTTGCATACTTGTCTGTCTGAGAACATTTTACAGAGTGGAGATTTCATTACATTGGTTCAAAGGTGGAGGGGAGTGTGGATTCCAGTGCAACTGAACTGAATTTGGCAATTGTCACCTGAGAGTCAACTGCTGTTCCATATGGCTCAAGAAATCCTGAAGTGCTCGAAGCAATTTGTGAGACTGCTGATAGCTGGCATATTAGAACTGATTGATGTCATTACAGCTGCTGCTACAGCCACCGTGGCATTGCATAAGACTGCAAACTCAAAAATACATGCATGATTGGCATAAGAATGCTAGTGACTTATGGCATAGTCAAGAACATATTAATGAAGAATTAAACAGTAGAGTTAGTAACCTAGAATCAGCAGTTTTACATCTTGGAGATCAAGTATATAACTTAAATCTACTTAGAGGATTGAGATGTGACTGGAATGAAAGTAGCTTTTGTATAACTCCACTAGCTTATAATAATTCTATGTTTGATTGGGAAAAAATTAAAAATGATTTGATAGGTCATAAAGGTAATATGTCAATAGAAATAGAAGAATTACAGAAAAAGATATTAGAAATGTCTCAATCAGATTAATGTAGCTGATGATAAGGATATCGTTAATGATTTGATTTCTCATTTCAATACATTTAATCCAGTATATCAGTGGAAATCACAGCATTTCCTGTCAGCTTTAGGAATAGGGCTAATCATATTTGTTCTGTTGCTCATGATTCTCACCTGTGCTGGACAGTGCTTTCGAAGAAAATTGCAAAGCGTAACAGCCATGGGACATGTGAATAATCTGGTGCTAGCAAAAACACTTCAATAATTTCCCCAAGTTGGAGAGCTTGGCCAGTAGTCAATGACGGGTAAGACTCTCAGAGGAGGGAAACCTAAGACAGGCACGGTCACCTCGACTAAAAAAAAAATGGGGAAATGTTGGAAACTGAGGCACAGTGGCCTCTAAAGAAGAAACGTGCTGTCTCCATGCTGGTGCTGTTTCCATGATTACGCTTGCAACCGAAGGAATGCGGTGATTTGGGGGTTCCTGGCAAATGACTTGAAATTGTTAACGGCTGAAAGAAAAGATGAGCACATACTTTTTGTAATGTATAGAACACTTAGACTTTGTACCTTGAGATAAGATTTTTTAAAATTCCTTAGACTATTGGTAAAATGCTGATAGTATGTGTTGCTCCTTAATGTCACATAGGTTAGTGTTTGTGTGTGTAGGAACGTAGGCTACCTATACCTGCTTCTTTGCACGTACACTGGGGTATATAAGACCTCCTTGTAATCAATAAAGTTGTCTGATGAGCTTGAGGCTTCGATGCTCTCAGATCCCCTGATCCTAATTTCTCTTTGTCTTTCATTCCCGATACCCTTCGGGCCCACAACTCCAACACCCAAGAACACAGTAAATAAGATGGATCATAACTGGTTCCTTATTGTTCAATTTTGAATACCTCAAAAAATGTTTGGATAAATATCAAATATAAACTTTTGCATAATCTATAGATTTAACTTCCCCATTACAAGAGACTGTGGTAACATGTCACCATGTAGTATTCTAGCAACATGAACATTTAAATAAAAAGTGCAGTAAATTAATTTTACTTAAAATACATTCCTTGGGAAGCAGACTTGGCCCAATGGATAGGGCATCCTTCAACCACATGGGAGGTCTGTGGTTCAAATCCCAGGCCTCCTTGACCTGTGAGGAGCTGGCCCATGCACAGTGCTGATGTGCACAAGGAGTGTCCTGCCACACAGGGGTGTCCCCCGCTTAGGGGAGCCCCATGCACAAGGAGTGCGCCCCATAAGGAGAGCTGCCCAGCATGAAAGAAAGTGCAGCCTGCCCAAGAATGGCGCCACACACGGAAAGCTGACACAGCAAGATGATGCAACAGAAAGAGACACAAATTCCCAGTGCCACTGATAAGGATAGAAGCAGAAGAACACAGAGTGAATGGACAGAGAGAGCAGACAACTGGGGGTGGGTAGAGAAATAAATAAAAAAATAAAATAAAATAAAATAAAATAAAATAAAATAAAATACATTCCTCAATATAACATTACCTTAATTGCTTTGACCTTGATGATTTCTTGGCAGCTACCCTATCAATTTCATCTCAAAACCTAACAAAATCAATTATGTTGACAAATCACTTTGTATGGTAGAATTAGTGTGTGATTCATGATTGCATGGCCTCTAAGACTTAGTAACCTCATCTGTGGTATCAAGATAGTAATAGAATAATTAGTTTCTGTGGTAGTTTCTATTTTTTTTATTCCACATTAATTGTGTGCTTCCTTTGAAAATAACGTTTGACACCAAACCTTTCTCATGGCATTTTTTCATCTCTATTTCTGAAAGTATAGATTAGGGGATTGAACATAGGTGCAATGATGGTGTAAAACAGTGCAAATATTTTATCCTCAGGGTTAAGTGTTAGGTGGTCTAAGTTAAGCAAAGTTTGAAGGTCCAAAGAATAAGACAACCACTGAGATATGAGACCCACATGTAGACAGGGCTTTGCGAATTCCCTCAGCTGAATGATTTCCTAAATTTAATATTATAATGACATTAGAAACAAATAAGACAACAAAGGTCACCAAGGTGGCAATATCTGAACTGGTAACCACAAGGACACCTGTGATGCACATATCAGTAAAAGTAACTTTTTGCAGCAAGAATATATCACAGAAGAAGTGATCAATTATATGTGGGCCACAAAAGGGCAACTGCATTGTAACAGACAATTGAGGAAATGAATGGACAGCCCTTCCTGCCCAAGCAGCTAACATTAGAAGATTGCATCTGTTCTGCTCATGATAATCATGTAGTGCAGGGTTTGCAGATTGTAACATAGCAGTAACATGGCAGTAAGAATGAAATCTCAATACTTGCAAAGAAGTGTATGATAAAGACCTGCAACATGCAGTTTCCATAGGAAATGTTTTTGTCCCCGCCAACAAGACACCAATCAGTTTGGATGTAATACTAGAGGTATAGCAGATGTCCATACAGGATAAATGGCTGACGAAATCGTACATGGGTCAAATGGAGACAAGGATCAGAAAATTTCCTACCAAGATGTAAACATAACAGAATAAAAAGAACACAATGCAAAATATTTGTATCTCCTGATCATAAGAAAGGCCCAAAACAATGAATTCTTAGATGTTACTGTGACTTTCCATGAATTTCAGTTTTTATATATTGTTCAGTATCTGAAAAGATAAAAAACAAACATTAATTTGGATAAAAATTGACAATATGATCACAATAATGTAAACTTTATTACAAAATGTGTGGACACTTATAGAATATTAATATTAAAATCTTTACTTACAATTATGTTGACATTTCTTTTTTTCTTTTTTTAATTAAAAATTTTTTTTTAAATTAATTAATTAATTAATTTATTTCTCTCCCCTTCTCCCCCACCCTGGTTGTCTGTTCTCTGTGCCTATTTGCTGTGTCTTCTTTTTTGTCTGCTTCTGTTGTCAGTGGCACAGGAATCTGTGTTTTTGTTTGTTTGTTGCGTCATCTTGTTGTGTCAGCTCTCCGTGTGGGTGGCACCATTTCTGGGCAGGCTGCACTTTCTTTCATGCTGGGCAGCTCTCCTTACGGGGAGCACTCCTTGCACATGGGGCACCCTTACGCAGGGGACACCCCTGCGTGATAGGGCACTCCTTGCACGCATCAGCACTGCGTATCAGTCAGTGCCACACAGTCAGGCCAAGGTTTGAACCGCGGACCTCCCATGTGGTAGAGGGACACCCTAACCACTGGGCCAAGTCCGCCGCTGACATTTCTTTTTTAACAGGTCTATTTTTACAAAATATGTGGAATTATTTTATAATAAAAATAATTAGGTATTTTACTCAATTTGACCATTAGACATTACAATTCAAGTGTTTTTTAATCTACAATATTACATTTTATTCCTGTTAATTATATCATTTGGAAAACCACAAATGTTTAATTTATCTCATAAAAATAAATCTGTTTTGCATATTTCAAATGTAATGCTTTAGCCAAGGGTCAACTTTTCTGTCTTCCGGCATGAATTGGAGAACGTCCATGTATCATTCTGAAAGTGATTTAGAAGGTACGAATATTTAAAATTCCCAGTTTAAAGTTGTAAAATTAAATATTTTTAAAGTTAAGAAAATATCAGGTATACAGTGTTCTGTAGTAAACTGTAATAATATAATATTGAATAAATAAGGAACGGTTCATTTTCCTTTTGTTTTTATGAGTGATACCGAATGCCTATTAAAATGATATATTATTTTCAAATACACATATTTATTTAAAATAAATTAATTTAAAGATAATTGCTATAAAAATTGGTGAACTTCTTATACAAGATCACTTGATTAATCCAAGTCCATAATTTTTCATAATCTGTACATTATACAATGTTAATACTAGCTGTTATCTAGCTGAGCAGGATGGGAGAAGGGTGCCATGGTGTGCAGCAGTGGGAGGAACTGCTAGGAAGCTTCATCTCAGTAGAAAAGATTATGGATTTCAATAAATTACCAATTCACCCTCTCAGTATTCCTGAATATTTATGTAAACCTCTAACTAGCAGCTAATTTAAATTACTGTCTCAGATCCAAAATAGTTTTGAAATAATTGTACCTCAGTTTTTTAAAAAAATGTGCATTCTTTATGTCATGTTTCTGACTTGTTCTCTAGATCATGAAAATTCTTGAATTCAAGATAGCACCTAAAACCCCATCCTGCATTCCAAAGGATAGGCTTTTATGATCACTGCTTGTTAACAGAGGTAATACGCAAATGTGAGTAGATTCAACTGAGAAGAGCAATTGTCATTAAAGTGCACACTTTTTACCAAATAGTGAGTAAAATGCCTATAAAAGAATTGATGTGTGAATGAAGAGAGGAATTATATTTAAAACAACCACTGTGCAAGTGATAAAAACAGTGGCAACAAACTCAAAGGAAGCAATTTAGAAGAAAATAAACTGAAAAGTTGTGAACATTGAGCTCATTGCTTAATCTCTTTAAAACCTCATTTCCTTAAATTAGGCATTTAAGAAATTATTATATAATTAAGAAAGAAAGGATTATATGAAGCAGTAGTAATACACAAGTTTCATACATGGATCATGTCACACATCACTTTTTTTTTTACTTTTTTCTTCAATTAAGCAGTTTAGCAACCACAGAAATTCTCCTGCAGATATATATAACTAACTCCAATGAGGATGTAAAGAGGAAAAAAAGAGCGCTCAACATATAGCTGATGACTTTCAAGTAAACTTCAATTTCTACAATTCATTAATGAAAAAAATTTATTTCAATGTCTGTTTTAGGACAATTCCTAACACAAATTTTTAGCCTGAATTTTCACAATCACTATAAAAATATGGTGAAATCATTAGTTTATTTTGGATAGATTGAATAAATACTTTGCTTTCTCATTTGTGTGTGCTACAGCATAATAAAAACCAAATTTCTTAATGTTAAGTTACAGTTTCCACCATAAGCTCAAATTTTCTACTAGAGGTATCAAAACATGTCATGCTATAAACTTACCTTAGTTGGCACAGATGAATCAAGTCTATTTCTTGAAAAGAGTTGGTTAGAAAAGTAGGAAAATCTTAATACTTCTGATAGCAAACATAAATGGCAATATTCCTGAAAATTTCATTAACTTTAATTCTACTGATTTTACCCAGAATTTGGCTTGTATATAATGCACCAAACTTTTGTATTCCAATAAAATTATCTTATCCTTCAAGAGAAGTTATCATTTAAGAATGAAATTAGATGGAATAAATGTAAATAACCCATAACCACCCTAAAACTTTTTTAGTGGGATTTTCTCAAAACCAAAAAGTCATGAGTGATTCACTGACCAAGAAGTCTGGGTGGCCTTCAGGTTGGATAAAGGCTACATCAGGAAGAATTGCAACTGAGATACTTAGTTCTTCTCCATTACTTAAACCTGAAGAAATTACAGAAAAATACAAACCAATAACTCAAACAAAAGTTGGTCATCTCTCAAAAATATTTTCAAAATCTCAAAATGCCTTAGGAACTTTGACAAGTTGGCAAGGACTGATTTTAAATATTCACTATATCCAGCAGGGTTACAAGGAGAAGTGGATCTTTATTCCACAGAAAAGTAACTTTCTAATGCAATTTACAATCTTCACACTAGCTTAAAGTAAAATAAACAAAAAGAACTTGAAAGACCCACAAAAGCTACCCCATGTATTTTTGTCCTCTGAGTCATCTATTTTATGACTCAAAGAAATTTGTTCTAGAGGAGCAGAATATAAACTTCTGTGGCAATGGAAAAATTAACAGGTGTTTGAAAGCTCTTAGAAATTACATTCCCAGAGGCATGTCTAACAGAATCTCACCAAATTTAATTAAGCCGTTGTCCATTGTAAGGTCCCTCATTCTTCTGGACATTTACTTTACGACTTTGACTTGACCTTGCTCTGGAGGCCCCAAGATACTTTGCTTAGACCCAAAACAGTCTAGGGAACTCTACTTGTTCTGTGCTACTCTATGTTTCTGAATAATGGCAAATTCCTATCTTGATGGTAGACATGCTCAGCCATAGATACAATCAAGCTTCACATGATTTAAATCCATGAAATATCCTCATACTAACAATCACATCAGTGTTTGCTTAATCAAACAACTGGACACTATCACCCAGCCAATTTGATACATGCACTCAACCAGCAAATTCTATTCAACATGTCAGTGTTCAACACTAACCCCCTGGTTCTGCACAATATTCTGGTATTTTTTTGCTGTTGTCCTCATCTTTGAAAATAATTTCTTATTATACACTATCATCAGTTTAGACATTTGAATCTACCTATATTTGCTCTAAGACCTGTACTGATATAAGAACTTAATATCACCTCAATATATATGAAAAAAAGTAGAATAAAGATTCATGGAAAAAAGATAAGTTCAACTTCATAGTGTGGTACAATACTAATTTTTCAATTACTAATAAATAAAGCAGACAAAAGTAAGGAACAAAAGCTAAAACAAAACTATTAAAAGGAACATATAGACATGTTCTGATATATATACAACTCTACATCCAATGAGGGATATATAATATTCTTGCATACAGCAAAGGAATACGTTTTAAAATGCTTTTTAGAGCATTATAACACCCTCAATAAAACTTAAGGGAGGGACATTTATACAGAACTATTCATTTAAAGTAGAAATAGACAATAAAGTAATTTTATGTATATTTTGAAATTAAAAGTATATTCCACTATGCGGTCACCCCTCGGGTTGAAGTGTGGTTTGCTGGCCTGGCGGGGGAGCAGCCGCGGTAGGCCTAATTCCACTGCCCCCATAATAGGGTGGTTGGTCGGGCCCACCGCCACCCCTGAAGGAAGATCGGCATGGGCGCAGAGTGCCCTCGGGTCTCCCCTTCTCGGCAGCCATGCTTCCACAGCCGCCCCTCCTCCCGGATGGCGCCACACGATGCCTGTGGGGCGGCACCCTTCTTCTTTCTCCCTGCACAGGTGCAGGGCGGAAAATTCCAGTCTGCCCTTTTCCCTCCCCCCGACAGCAGCAACAGCCAGGCGTGGGCGGGAAACTCAAGTCTGCCCTCCACCCCAGCAACAGCAGCCACCAATCCCTAAACCCTGCCCCTTCCCCCAGCAACAGCGACAGCCAATCCCTAACCACCACCCCTCCCCCATCCAGTACCTCCCACTGACCTTTCTCCGGCAACCAATCAGAACAGGGCATGGCTTCGACCAATCAGCCTTCCCCAGCCCCTATAAAACTGTTGCCTCTCCCTCAATAAAGTTGGACTTGCGTGTTTACCTTGTCTCTGCGGTAGTTCTTCTGCTGTGCGCCCTCCAGTCCTGAGAGCCCCCGACAAGGGCCTGGCCTCCCTTGTCCCCAGTTCATCGCCGGCTTCGCCGGGCGATCCCGTCAGCCGAACCGCGCAACCCCTGTGAGACCGATCCCTCGTCTGCTGCCGGACCGACCCCTCGTCCCAAGCGGGACCGATCCCTCGTCCCAAGCGGGACCGACCCCTTGTCCTGAGCTGGACCGACCCCTTGTCTGCAGCCAGACCCCACCTCTACCGACCAAGCAAGCCACCGCAGCTGGCGCCCAATGTGGGGCAAAGCAACCCCACCACAGCCTCACTCCATAACCTGGCGGCCCCCCCCCCTTCTCACCGTGGGACTTCTCTCGTGCAACATTGCTGCTACCTGAGCCTTGGCTACCTCATATGATCCACGGCAGTCTGGGAGAATCGCTGGATGGCTTTCTCCTTCCATGTCGGGGGCTTATACCAACCCAGTATGATTAAGAGGAGCCATGGATTTCTCGGGAGCGCGCGCTTGCACGTCTGAAGTAACCCTACCACAGCCCTACGCCCTCCTCTCTTCTCACCCCTATCTTTTCGCTCTGCATTGCTGCTCCTGAACCTTGGTGACCTCATATGATCCACGGCGGTCTGGGAGATTTGCTGGATGGCTTTCTCCTTCCATGTCGGGGGCTTATACCAACCCACTATGATTAAGAGGCGCCAATAAAACTCTCAGGAGTGCGTACCTGAGCACCTCCACCCCTACCTTCACCTCTGCCTCCTCCCCTCTGTGCTTGCTCCCCTTTGCCTTGCTCCACTGCTCATCGTTCTGCCTTCCCCTCGTCGGGGCCTTCCTTTGGCCTGCGACCACCATCAGAGTCCCATCGGCTCCGACCCCTCGTTTCACCGCGCACCTCGGCTCCCATCGCCGTGCTCTCAAGGTAAGGGCCCCTTTTCTTATCGGCTCCAAAAGGCCATTACAATGGGTAACATCCTATCTGCCAAGCAAGCCCCGCAAGTTTGGGCCCTCGCCGGTCTCCTAGACACTCACCGGTGTAAGATCTCTTTGAAACAGCTCCAAGTATATTGGGACCTTCTTCTCCCCTTTAATCCGTGGCTTACCACGTGTTAGCTTTGGGACCTGGACACCTATACTCGCCTTATAGATAGGGTCACTTCTGCTGTGGAGCAGGAAGGTAAAAGATTCCCTCCTGGCTTATTACCGGCACTTTTTACCATCTGCTCCTGCCTTCAAGGAGCCCCTACCATCGACTCCCCCCGGCGAAGCCACCGCCGCCGCCATGATTGTCAGGACGGCGACTTTAACAGGGACCCTGATTGGAATTCTGATACTGACTCCGATTCCAACTCTGAGTCGCTTGTTGAGCGCCTTAATAATGCGCTCGAAAATTGTCCCCCTAAACAGTGTAATCTAGCAGTGCCGAGTGCCGGTGAAGATGGCGAACTTCCGCCTTCTTCCTCGCTCGAAAATGGGAGGCACTCTCAAGATGGCGGACTTCCGCCTTCTTCCTCGCTCGTAAAGGGGAGGTCCCTTTGCCCCTCCCTCCCCCCGACGACTTCTTGCCTGGGCGGGCCAGAAGCTCCCTCCCCGCCATTTTGTAGCACCGCTGGGGACGGCCCGCAGCCATTTTGTAACACCACATGGGCAATAGCTCCTCTTGCGCCCTCCGCGCCAGCGGCCCCCCCGGCTCTGCCTCCCCCTGGCAGCCCCCTCCATCCAATCCGTGGCAAGCTGCCGCACGCGCGGCCCCCTCTAGCCTATTTTTGGACCCGTATTCCTCCCCCAATGGGGCACCTCCGCCTACCTCCCTGCCGCCTCCTACCACCTGCTTTCCTCTTAACGTAACTCCCACCCCTCAGCGCCCCTTTCCGTGGTACCCACATGATGCGGAAAGTGTTAAACAGCTCCGCAAGGCCGTTAAGGAGGACGGGTTAGGCAGCCCTTATGCTCAGCATTTGTTAGAGGAGATGTCCACCCTTCTGTGCATCCCCCTTGATTGGCTCCAACTGGCCTGTGCCATCCTCATGCCTGGCCAGTTTATAAATTGGCGCGCCCATTTTCATGCCGAGGCTGAAAAGCAGGTTGCGGCCAACGTCGCAATGGGTGTTAATCACCCACCAGAAGCCTTCACCGGCACCGGTCAGTTTAGCCAGGCTGCGGCCTACTACCGTGCTCCGGCTGGCTTCTGGCTTCAGATTCGTGAGGTCGCCCTACGGGCCTTTCGCGCCTGCACTGCCAGTAGTGCTGACAAGTTCACTAAGCTCACACAGACCAAGGATGAGGACTTTTCTACCTATGTTTCCAGAGTCCTCCGGGCGTGTGAGCGCAGGGTCCACGATGAACAGGCTCAGCGCGCCCTCGCCCATGAAATTATCCTTGAAGGGGCCAGCCCCATTTGTTGACAGGCGATCGCTCCCGTGAGAGAAAAGTTGATAGATGATTGGGTAATTGCCTGTAACGGCCTTGACCAACAGGCTGCTTCTTTCACCAAGGCTGTCACGACAGCCATGGTACTTAACTCCTCTTGTTTCAAATGTGGCAAGCCAGGACATTTCGCCCGTGAATGCCTGGCAGTCTCTGCACCGCCGGACCCTCCTGTTCCTCCCCTCCCACCGCCCCGACGGGGCCCTTCTACCCCCTGCCCCCGCTGCAGCCGGGGGTACCATTGGGCTCGCTACTGCCGTATGCAGCCTCCCCTGCAGCGGCAGCAGCCATCTTTAAACTCCAGGAGGGGCAGGCCTCAGCCCCACCCCAAAGAGGCTCCCCGTCCCAACCTTCCAAAGCCCTGATGTGGACAGTCCCCATCACGTCCACCAGGCCTACCATGAGGTTTAAGATTCACCACCGCTGGTATTCTGGGACCCTCGACTCGGGTGCAGAGGTCTCTTGTTTCCCTGCTCATTTCGCCGCCCAGTGGTCTGTTCAAGAAGGCCCTTCCGTCAAAGGGGCCACTGGCTCCTCTACCTCCCTTCGCGCCAGTCACCCTATTGCCTGGGAGGACGGTGAGGGACGTGTGGGCACATTCTGGCCCCTCTTCCTTAGCACCCTTGATACTATACTTTGGGGGCGAGATGTCCTGGAGGAGTGCGGTGTTCAGTTAACCACTCAGCCCCCCCAATAGTTTGCGCCACTGCTCAATTAACACCTCCCACACCCACTCCTCTGCAGTGGGATACAGAGGAGCCTATTTGGGTGGAGCAGTGGCCCTTGCCATCCCACAAACTCCAAGCTCTTCGTGAGTTGGTTCGAGAGCAGCTTGAAGCTGGACATATAGAACCGTCCACAAGTCCCTACAATTCGCCCGTTTTTATCATTAAAAAGAAGGCCACTGGCAAATACCGCCTCCTACATGATTTGAGGGAGATTAATAAGCATATCCTCCCCATGGGAACTCCCCAACCGGGACTCCCTCACCCAGTGGCCATTCCTAAACACTTTTTTGTGGACACTCTAGATATTAAGGACTGCTTTTTTTCCATTCCGCTTCACCAAAAGGACCGCCTGCGCTTTGCCTTTACCATTCCTGTCCCCAACCACCGAGGGGCAGCCGATAGGTATCAGTGGAAAGTCCTTCCACAAGGCATGCACAATAGCCCGGCCATCTGCCAGCTGTATGTGAACGCAGCAGTCGCCCCCTTGCGAGATCTGGGCTACCTCATTCACTATATGGATGATGTCCTGGTTGCATGTGAGACCCATGAGAAGCTGCAGTATGTCCTCTCTCAACTTCAGCATAATCTGTCCGCCATTGGCTTAACAATCCAGAAGGACAAGGTCAAATTTGAACCCGCCTTAACCTTCCTGGGGTTCCATATCTCCCAGCATGTAACCCCAATGGCTGTGCGACTAAATGTGCCAGACCGAGTCACCCTCACAGAGCTCCAGCAGCTCTGTGGGAATATCAATTGGGTCCATCCCGCTCTGTCTGTTGCCACGGCACAGCTCCAGCCATTATTTGCTCTCTTACAAACCAGCCATAAACCCCCCTCTGCCGTGTCCGCAAAGATAACCATTACACCAGAGGCTTGAGCCGCCATTGCTGCTGTAGATAAGGCCCTTAATAATTGCTCCCTCCAGCAGTTCGATCCCCAGCAGCCTCTTCAGGTGTTGGTCCTCCCCACCAAGGGAACGCCCACCGGAGTTCTTTGGCAGGACGGGCCCCTCCTCTGGCTCCATCCTTCTAAAAGCAAGATGCAGAAGATCTGCCCTGCAGTAAGACTATGGATCGCTCTCGCAGCCGATTTAGTGCAGCTGTCCATCCATACATTTGAAACTCAGCCTGCTGTAATTGTTTGGCCGCTTAATGCGAAAGAAACCACCTCCCTCATTAGGGATAATGAGCAAATGCAAGTACTGTGTGAGGGATTTTCAGGCGATTTCAATTGCCATTTCCCTAGTCACCGCCTACTCCAAGGCGTGTCCCAACTCCCCTTCCGAAGTCCTTTTTTCCCCTTCCTGTCTTCCTCCCCCTTTCTGAGGTCTGTCACTATTTTCACAGATGCGTCTAGAACTAAGTACTCCATGGTCGTGTACCTGGACGGAGTCGCAGAGCCGAAAGTCTTTACACATCTTAACCTACACTCCGTCCAGAAGGGAGAGCTTTTGGCTATTGTAGAAGCGTTTCGCGCCTTCCCCTGTGAACCTGTTAACATCTTTACAGATAGCCTCTATTCTCTGCAAGTCTGCAGGGTCTTGGAATTAGCTACATTCTTCCCGACCTCCTCTCCTATTGATGAGGCACTGGATGCCCTTAAGACCCTTCTTGAAAAACGCATGGCACCCTGGTATATTGCTCATATCCGGAGCCACTCCGGGTTGCCTGGCCCCCTAGCGGCAGGCAACGACACCGTGGATCAGACGGTCTCCACCCTTGCCCTTGATACGGTCGGAGATGCTATCAATCAGGCTAAGTCCTTACATTTGAGGTTTCACTTTTCTGCCGCCTCACTCCACCACCTTTTGCCTGAGTTGCCAATTGAGACTTGTAAGCACCTAGTGCGGACATGCAAAACCTGTGCCCCCTTCCTGCCTCTGGGGCCTCTGCAACCGCAGGGGGTGAATCCCCGTGGCCTTAGGCCTAATTCCAGGTGGCAGATGGATGTCACGCATGTCCCGTCCTTTGGACACCTTAAGTTCTTGCATGTTATAATTGACACCTTCTCCCGCATGTGCTATGCAGTCCCCTTGTCTGGGGAGACTGCTAAGCACTGCATTAAGGCTCTTCGGCAAGGGATTCTCTTCATGGGAGTCCCCTGGGACCTAAAGACGGATAACGGCCCTGCTTATCGCAGTGAGTCCTTTGCGAGGTTCCTTCAGCTCTACCAAATCGCCCACCATTTTGGTATCCCATATAACCCGCAAGGACAGGCCATTGTGGAGAGCTCCCATCGCCGTCTGAAACAACAAATTGAAAAACAGAGGGAAATCCTCCCTCACACTCCTCCCGGAGACATCATCACCGCTGTCCTAATCCATCTAAATCTCTTGACCTTTGATAAGGATGGTCTCTCGGCAGTCCATAGGCATTGGGGCCCCTTGTACCGCCCCACACAGGCCCCCCTGGTCCTTTGGAAGGACCCTCAAACAGGTCAGTGGCATGGCCCGTGCCCCCTTCTTACCCAGGGCCGAGGTTTTGCTTGTGTCTTCCCGCAGGATGCCGCTCAGCCAATCTGGGTCCCTGGGAGATACGTCAAACCCGCCACCTCAGCAGCGGATGTCCCGCAGGGAATGGTGCCAGATGCGAGTGATCCAGCACCGACTGAGCCAGCTCACCCTCCACCCTGAGAGGCAACCATCCAACCCTGAAGTCCGTTCGCTGCTCGCACTCTACCGTCAGTGCAGATGCCGCAACACTCGCCATGCTGCCGAGCCAATTAACATAGTCTCTCTCCTTCTCCTTATGCTCTCCCTCGCCACCTCTGGCCAAGCTAACCCCTCTCACCAGCCCCGCTAAACGGCCTGCAACCCGCTTTCCCCGGCCCGTGGCTTGCGGAGCTTCCTCCTGTCTCGACCTCACTCCTCTTCTCAGCCATCCAAAGCGTCCTTTCTCGTCCCCTGCCCCCCTCCTTTTTTTTGCCTGAACCCCCACTGCGTTGCAGATTGGGCTGCCTCATGTCAGCCCGCCCCATTAACATCGGCCTCTCTCGCGCCTGTGGAGACCTTGGCCTTCTTGTCCTCACCTACGTCTCCACCACTCCCGACGCTGCCACCACCACCGTCGATGGTGCCCTGATGCGACTTGTCCTCACTGCTGCGATCCTCCAGACCATCACACAGTCGGCCTCTGCCGCTCTTCGCTGCCAAGGAGAGATCAACTACCTGTAGTGCGCTGTCATTCTGGACTTTTAACAGCAGATGGACTTTATACCGCCGAGATCAACCAGAATTGGACACTGGCCACCCTTGCTTGCAACGGCAAGATACCGCCCCCCTAATTGTACATTTATATCCCCATCATACTCATCTCCCTCTTCAGCCCCGCTTCCCTCATTGCTTACTGCCTCTTGGGCCTCCGCTACTTGTTGCTGCTGCCATCCTGGCCCTTATTTGAAAAGAAGGGGGAAATGCGGTCACCCCTCAGGCTGAAGTGTGGTTTGCTGGCCTGGCGGGGGAGCGGCCATGGTAGGCCTAATGCCACTGCCCCCATAATAGGGTGGTTGGTCGGGCCCACCGCCACCCCTGAAGGATCTCGGCATGGGTGCAGAGTGCCCTCGGGTCTCCCCTTCTTGGCAGCCATGCTTCTGTGGCCACCCCTCCTCCCGGATGGCGCCACATGATGCCTGTGGGGCGGCACCCTTCTTCTTCTTTCTCCCTGCGCAGGCGTGGGCGGGAAACTCAAGTCTGCCCTCCACCCCAGCAACAGCAGCCACCAATCCCTAAACCCTGCCCCTTCCCCCAGCAACAGCGACAGCCAATCCCTAACCACCACCCCTCCCCCATCCAGTACCGCCCACTGACCTTTCTCCGGCAACCAATCAGAACAGGGCATGGCTTCGACCAATCAGCCTTCCCCAGCCCCTATAAAACTGTTGCCTCTCCCTCAATAAAGTTGGACTTGCATGTTTACCTTGTCTCCGCGGTAGTTCTGCCATGCGCCCTCCAGTCCTGAGAGCCCCCAACAAGGGCCTGGCCTCCCTTGTCCCCAGTTCATCACCTGCTTCTCCGGGCGACCCCTTCGTTGCCGGCTTCGCTGGGCGACCCCGTCAGCCGAACCGCGCAACCCCTGTGAGACCGATCCCTCGTCTGCTGCCCGACCGACCCCTCGTCCCAAGCGGGACCGATCCCTCATCCCAAGCGGGACCGACCCCTCATCCTGAGCTGGACCAACCCCTCGTCCACAGCCAGACCCCACCACTACTGACCGAGCAAGCCGCCGCACCACTATACTTTAAGAAATACACAATACTGGAGAATGTTTTAAATGCCTCTAATTGATTGATAATGATTTTCTTTCAGTTCTGATATATAAAGAGATTGAAAATCATCACTTTCACCCTCCCAAAAGAAAATAAAGCTGAAAAACTGAATATCAAATTATCTTAGATCCTTCAGAGAGTTGAGATGACAGAATTAAGAGAGAGGCAGATAAAAAGAATCACAGTTTATCTGAAGGAGAATCCACAGCTGGAATCAACCCTGAGAAGGAAAACTAAAGGGTAACTGATGAAATACTGCAGTCCAAGCCTGGGCTAGCTGGAAGACAAAATTTCCAGACCAAACCTAGGGGCACACATGTACAGGAGACTTAACCTCCAGGAGCCCCATCTGATTCCCACTGTCAGTTTCAGAGAAAAAATCCCCTTGTGTTTCCAGCAGGAGAAGGGAAAAGTGATCATTTTGAAATAAAACCAGAACAGTCTGTTCTCATTAACAAATGCCTGTTTTCAAGGGAAACTCTTTAACACAGCCTGAGCAGATAGTTTTTCCAGAGCCTAATCTACTTGGTGTAGAAAAATACCAAATTTCAGTACTTTCTAGCCTTCCATTCTTGCCTAAGGAGTGTAAAAATTGTATGAGATTTCTGTCACTCCACGTTTTCAAGAACACTTTCCATGGCAATCTTTAATTTTAGACTTTCATTGGCAAGAAGTGATATCATTTGTATTTTACATAATGACTAGTTATGTCTAGCAACTTTTCATATATTATTTGCAATATATATATGCTAAAGGAATTTGTTCATGTTTTATTGTGTTGTGCAATTTTTTCTTATTAATGAAATATTTATAATCTCAATAATATTTCTTTACTAATAATGTTTTTCAAGTGTTTTTTCTCATGCATAAATTCTTTAATCAGTATATTTGTAACCTCATTCTTACAGCAAACATTACTTTACTGAAATCCATCTATGGTGCCTTATCATTTCTGGATAATAAAACTTAGTTGTATCTAACAATAATTCCAAGGATGTGAAGATTTTCTTCTATGATTCATTCTAATATTTTGTGTTTTTATATTTTGTGTAGACTCCTATGATCCATTTTGTATTAATGTGTGTATAATATGTGAGGTACAGATTGAGATTCATTTTCCATTTTTACCAATGTGCAATTGTTCCACCAATATTGGTTGAAACGATTTTTCTTTCCCCGCAGAAACGCCAACATTCCTTTGTTTAGGTATATATACGTGGCATATATATGTGGAAATATTTCTGGTCTGTTCATGCTGCTTTATTGTTCTACTTGTCTATCTTTATGAAAGTACCGTGTAGATGTGATTACTGTAGCTTTATAATGCCTTGAATTCAGGAAGTGTAATTTCTCCAAATTTGTTCTTTTGTATATTTGTGTGGACTAATCCCGATGATCTGCATTTCCATTTAAACATTAGAATTAGGTTTTTAAAAATTTTTTTAAAGGCCATTTTGGAATCTTTGGGATGATAGCATTGAATCTAGGGCTTAAATGTTTGTTTGTACAAAGGTATTTTTAAAAATTTTAATTGCCTCATTTACAAATATAGAATGTAGCTCCATTAAGCATGGTATTCTTTAATTCTCCTTTATAAAGTCATGTAGTTCTCAGTACAGACACCTTGCACATGTTTTATCATATTTCCATTAACTAATATTAGATATTTATTTTAATGTATTTAGTATTTTATGCTTTTATATAATTTTTAAAAAATTTAATTTCTGATTATTTGTTAAAAGTGTATAATCTTTTTAATCAGTTTTTAATATTTTAATAGGTTTTTTAAAATTGATTTTGTAAAAATATTACATTAAAAAATATGAGGTCCCATTCGACCCCACCACCCCCACCGCACCCCTCCCCCCCGCCCCCAGCAACACTCACTCCCATCATCATGGCACATCCATTGCATTTGGTAAGTACATCTCTGGGTATCTCTGCACCTCATGGTCATTGGTCCACATCATGGCCCATACTCTCCCCCATTCCATCCAGTGAGCCCTGGGAGGATTTACAATGTCCGGTGATTGCCCCTGAAGCACCATCCAGGGCAACTCCAAGTCCCAAAGTCGCCTCCACATCTCATCTCTTCCTGCCATTCCCCATACCCATCAGCCACCATGTTGATCTCAAATCCCCCAAAACCTGCTAATCTCACTGATTTTAAAAACCATTATCATCCAGAATGGATAGGAGAAGTAAAACCCTCTGTATTTACTGGTGATATTATTTCTAAAAAATAAATCTGACATAATATACAGAAAAACATTATATTTTATGGTATCAGAAAATTGTTGGCTTAATAGAATGAGTAAGTTAAATTCCCTTTTGTTCCTTTTCCTAGAACTTTTTGTGTAGAATTGGTATTATTTTTGTTTTAGTATTTGATAGAATTCACAAATGCAGCTATGGAGACTTGAAGATTCCTTGTTGAAAGATTTGAAAGAACACATCCAAATTCTTTAAAAGACATAGTACTATTGAAATTGTCTGTTATTTATTTTTAATGTGCTTTGTACTTTATATCGAATTTCCAATTTTAAGTTGTTGAATTGATTGTTATTAATATACTTATAGTACACCTTTATTTTCCTTTTAAAATCTGTACAATGTGTAATAATATCACTGTGGTCATTAAGAAAGAAAATGTTTGGTAATCAGTGCTCTACATGACCTAGGTATCAAGATACATGAAAATAAAAGCTAATTAAATCCAAACCTTAAAGAGATAAAGATATAATAAAAATAAAGAACTCAAAGACAGAAGTAGCAGTAATAAATACAGCATGTTAACAAAGCCAAAAGTTAGTTCTATGACAGGATTAATAAAAGTCAGAAGCTGTTAGCATGATAATCATAAGAAAAGAGAAAAAACACAAATTACTAATATGATTGAACTCTTTTTCTTTCTTTTTTTTAAGTACCAGGGTTGGAGATTGAACCCAGGACATTGTATGTGGGAAGCCTTTGCTCAACCACTGTGCTATACCGGTTCCTGTGAGTTGATTTTGTTTGTTTGCTAATTTGTTTGTTTTTGTATTAAGGAGATATCAAGAATTGAGCCCTGAACTTCATGTATGGGATGCAGTGGCTCAACAATTTGCACTACATCCACTCCCAGCTGAAACTCTTATATGTTGCTTTTAGTAGTGTAAAATTACAAAAATACCTTGAAATATTCTTTGAGGACATCTACTAAATCTGACATAAAGTATGCTCTTCTACCTCTAGGTAGATAGAACTCTTCTAGGTATTTATTTACAATACTATCAATTTTCCTGTCTATTAGTAATATATTATATATAAGAAGTAGTTAGAGGTTCATACCTGGTCTTAGGAGGGAAAATGGGTTTCATGTGCAAATCATCACATTTCAGCATGCCTGCTCTTCCTTACAATCAATTTAATCTCAAAGAGGGAAAAATAAACTACTCCTGGATTTAAACTGAAAGTATATACCACTTCAGAGTTAGAGAGCAAAAACCTTTCTGAACAGCAAGGGACTAGCCCTTCATCAAGAAATGTTAGCCCACCCATGCCATACACACACAGACACATTCAACATAAACACCTAGGCAAACTCACATATAAAGATATTTCTTTATTCATATTCATATCACAGGTTCCTTGGATAAGTAGTACATGAAATTAAACCAACTGTAATGATGAATAACCAAATAATCAGAGCTAATGTCCTTTGAAACAAAGGTAAAATATTAAAAAAGGAGATCCTGGAATTAAAGGCAAACATTACTACCTCTTTGTTATTTCTTGGATCTCCCAATAATGGTGAGGCAGGAGAAACTCAATCAAGAAAGGAGAGTGTGGAGAAATAAACATTCTATTGAGAAATGACAAATACCTGGCAGCAAGGAGAAAAGTCTGGAGAAATGGGAACCAAGGAACAGAGAGAGATTGGTTTATATGTTCTTGTTCTTAAATGAGGGGGTCAACATTAATTGGAAAAGTACTATTACCTTGATGTAGAAAATAAATAACTAAAAAGATATTGTGGAGGGTGATAGTCTGCTAGATTTCATTCCTTCTTTGATTTTCACTTGGTGATATATGTTGAAGTGTTTGTTTTTTTAGATGTCACTTATTTCATTATTAATGGATTATTGTTATTGCCATAGGAAATGTTCAAACATGAGAAAGGTTATAAACTCAAATAAAAGAGAAACTGTTACATTTGAACACTGGATAGAATTTTTTTTTACTGGAAGATACATGTTGTTACACCATGAGTTTATTAAATAAGAAGATTTTATTTTTCTCAGTCTTAAATAATGAAATACAAACAGTATGATAATAAAATTTTCATGATCTAATCCTTTCCCTCAAACCTTTAGACTTTGACATACTGTTATTGATGATTTTCCAAAGACAAGTGAAAACTGGCAATAGATTTGTTCCGTTTTTAGTAACATGCCAAAATAATAATTTGCAAATTCTGTTTAACTATAAGAGTCATACTTAAATTTATCTCCATCATTATTAATCCTTTTATTCATCCTCCTTTGTGCATTACCTCCAGAATGAGTGTAACTTCTGTACTGCATATACATATTCTGAATTACCTTCTATATTTTAATTACTTGTCCTTTCATACAATCCTCTAATCTATTCCCATCTCCCTTCATATAAATGTTCAGTTTCCTAAGAGATAATTTTTAGGAATGGCATTTTATCAAATTTTCTTCTGTTTTCTTCAGGAAATATTTCCCTGAAGTCGTCTTTATGGATATTTAAAAGATTATTTGCTTTATGTATTGTATCACACTGTTTTTGCTTTCAGATTTCTTTGTTATTAGAACATATATCTTTCTTTTGCTTATTTTGTTTTCATATTGACATAAAATTTCTTTGTTTCTGGAACTAATTACTATCCACTTACTTACCAATTTTAGGGCAGTAGGGTGAGTCAACACTTGCATTATATAATTTAAGTCCTTAAAGTATATGGGAATTAATTTTCAATTCTGGTCAACAGGTGGCACCAGGAATTGTATAATCAGCCTTCTGAACTGTTGACTTTTAATCTTTCTTCCTAGTTATTTTTTTAATGGGAATTCAGGAATGTGAACTCCCAGGAAACATAGTAAGATAGATCATACTAGTTTCCTCATAGCACAATTCTAAAGACTTATAGAGGATACATGGATAAATAAAAAATAAGTATATATATACATATATATATAAATTTGAAATTATTGCTTAAACTATAGATTTAAATTCTCCATTACAACAGAATGTAGTAACATGTCACCATGTGGTCTTTCTAGCAACATGAACTTTTAAATAAAATATGCAGTAATTTTTTTTCCCTAAAATTCATTCCTCAGTATAACATTGCCTTAATTACTTGGACCTAGATGATTTCTTTGCAGTTATACTATCAACTCTATCTTAATACCTCACTAAATTAATTATGTTTACAAATCACTTTTGTGTGGTAGAATTAGTGATTCATGATTGCCTGACCTTTGAAGTCTTAGTAACCTTATCCATTATATCATGATAGTAATAAAATATTTAATCTCTGTGGTAGCTTCTATTTTTTGATTCCACATTAATTGTGTGCTTCCTTTGAAAATAACATTTGACACCACACCTTTCTCATGGCATTTTTCATCTCTGTATTTCTGAAAGTATAGATTAGGGGATTGAACATAGGTGCAATGATGGTGTAAAATAGTGCAAATATTTTATCCTCAGGGTACGTGGTAGGTGGTCTAAGGTAAATAAAGATTGAAGGCCCAAAAAACAAGACAACCACTGTGATATGAGACCCACAGGTAGACAGGGCTTTGCGAATTCCCTCAGCTGAATGATTTCTTAAATTGAATATTATAATGACATAAGAAACAAATAAGACAACAAAGGTTACCGAGGTGGCAATACCTGAATTGGCAACCACAAGGACACCTGTGATGTATGTATCAGTACAGGCAATTTTTAGCAGTGGGAATATATCACAGAAATAGTGATCAATTACATTTGGACCACAAAAGGGCAACTGCACTGTCATAGACAATTGAGGAAATGAATGGGCAGCCCCTCCCACCCAAGCAGCCAAAACTAGAAGATTGCATCTTGTCCTGCTCATGATAATCATGTAGTGTAGGGGTTTGCAGATGGCAACATAGCGATCAAAGGCCATGGCAGCAAGAATAAAGATCTCAATACTTCCAAAGAAGTGCATGGCAAAGACCTGAAACATGCAACTGCTGTAGGAGATGGTTTTTGTCCCTAATAACAAGTCACTGATCAGTTTGGGTGTAACACTAGAGGTATAGAAGATGTCCATAAAGGATAAATGGCTCAGAAAATAGTACATGGGTTGGTGAAAGAGGGCACTGCATGGAATGGAGACAAGGATCAGGAGGTTTCCTACCAAGATGGAAACATAACAGAATAAAAAGAGCACGAAGCAAAATATTTGTATGTCCTCATCATAAGAAAGTCCCAAAAGAATGAATTCTGAGACGTTACTGTGGCTTTCCATGTCTTTCAGTTTGGTATATTTTGCTGACTGTCTGAAAAGATAAAAAAACAAACATGAATCTGGGTAACAATGTAGAATATGATCACAATAATGTAAAATTTACTACAGCAATGTGTGGGCACTTAGAAAAATATTACCTTTACTTACAGAATCATGCTGCTTTTTCTTTTTAACATTTCATTTTACTAAAATATGTGGAATTATTTTATAATAAGCATAATTAAGTATTTTATAATATTTAACCATTAGAGATTATATTTCAAGTGTTTGGTCGGCCAGAATACATTTTATTCCTGTTAATTGTATTATTTGTCAAACAAAAAATGTTTAATTTACCTAATAAAAATAAAACTGCTTGTATATATTTAAATATAATGCTTTAGTCATAGAGTCAACTTTTCATCTTTCTGCCTGAAGTGGAAAACTTCCAAGAATCATTTGAAAGGGAATTAGAAAATACAAATACTATAAATATTTAAAGCACCCAGTTTAAAGTGATAAAATTATGTTTTTAATTTGCTAAGGTAATATGAGGCACAGAGTGTTTAGCAATTAAATGTAGTTAAATAATATTGAATAATCAAGGAATGGTCCATTGTCCTATATTTCATTTATTCTGATTGACACTGATTGCTTATTCTGATCGACACTGATTGCCTGTTAAGAAATAGTATATTATTTTCAAATACACATATTTATTCAAATACACAAATACACAATTATTTAAAATAAACTGATTAAAGATAACTGTGATATAAGTAGGTTGGTGAACAACTTACACAAGATCACTCCATGAATTCAAGTCCATAATTTTTCAGAATCTGTATGTTATACACTGTTGATATTGCAGGTAGGTATCTGATATTCAGTTTGGTGCTGTGTCTCATGCATAAGAGCAGAGCAGGAAAGGGGAAGGGTGCCATGGTGTGCAGAAGTGGGAGGAACTGCTGGGAAAGTCTCATCTCAATAGAAAAGATTATGGAATTCGACAGTTTACCAATTCTTCCAGTCAGTATTCTTGAATATTTATGTAAAACTCTAACTTGCAGCTAATTTGAATTAGAATTCTCAGATTCCAAATCATTTTGAAATAATTGTACTTCAGTTTTTTCCAAAATGTACATGCCTTAGGTCAAGATTATTGCTTGTTCTCTAGATCATGATAAATATTTAATTCAAAAAAGCACCTAAAACCTCATCCTGCATTCCAAGGGAACAGTTTACTGTAATCACTACTGTTAGCAGAGGTAAAGCAAATATGAACAGATTCAGTTGAGAAGAACGGATGTTATTAAAATGTACTTTTTATACCAAGTAGTTAGTGAGTAAATTTCCTATAAAAGAATTGAATCCAGGAATGATGGAAGTACAATATCTAAAATATCCACTGTGCAAGTGATAAAAACAAAGGCTCTTAATCTCTTTAAACCTCATTTTCCTGAATTATACAATTAAGAAATTATATAATTCAGAAATAAAAGGATTATTTGAAGCAATATGTACTATCCCAGTATCATACATGGTTCATACCCCACATCACCATTTTTTTTTACTTATTTCTTCTTTGATTGAGCAGTTTAACAACCACAGAAATTCTCCTGTAAATATATATAACTAACTCCAATAGAGAAACAAGTGGGACAAAAGAAAGCTCAGTCAAAGCTAAGGGTTTTCAAGTAAAATTCAATTTCTACAATTTATTAATGAAAAAAAAAACAGTATTTTAATGTTAGTTTATCTTAGGACTATTCCTAACACTAATTACTAGTCTGATTTTTGTACAATAGCCATAAAAATATAGTGAAATGTTTACTTTATTTCTTACATAGATTAAATAAACACTCAGCATTCTCATTTGTTTATGCTAAAGCATAATAAAAACTCATGTTCTTAATATTAAGTTACAGTGTCCATAATGAGTTCAAGTTTTCTACTAGAGGAATCAGGATGTGCCATGCTTTAAACTTACCTTAGTTGACACAGATGAATCTAGTCTATTTTAAGACGGCAGTTTGTTTGAAATGAAGGAAAATTTTATTACTGTAGATAGCAAACATAAATGACAATATTCCTGAAAATTTCATTAACTTTAATTCTACTCTTTTTACCCAGAATTCAGCTTATATATAATGCACCAAACCTTTTAATACTAATATAATTATATTATGGTTGAAGAGAAGTTATTGTCCTAAGAATAAAATTAGATGGAATAAATGTAAGTAACACATAACCACCCAAAAACATGCTTAGTGGGATTCCTCAAAACTAAAAGATCATGAGAGATTCACTGATCAAAGGCTGAGTGGCCTTCAGGTTAGATTTAGGCTGTATTAGGAAGTATTGCCCGTGAGATACTTATTTTGTGAATTCTTCTCCATTATCTTAATCTGAAGTAATAGAAAAATACAAACCCGTAACTCAAACAAAACTCAATGAAATCTCAAAAATATTTTCAAAATCTTAAAATGCCTTAGGAATTTTGACAAGTTTGCAAGGAGAGTGGATTTTAAGTATTCACTAAATCCATCAGGATTGCAAGGAAAAGTGGATCTTTTAGCCCACAGAAAAGTAAGCTGCCACTTTTGAATGCAGGTTTACCATCTTCACACTAGCTTAAAGTAAAATAAAGAAAAAAATTTGAAAGACCCACAAAAGACCCATGTATTTATATCCTCCGAGTCATCAATTTTGTGCTCAAAATAAATTTGGTCTAGTAGAGCAGAATATAAACTTCTGTGGCAATGGAAAAATTAATAGGTCTTTGAAAGCTCTTAGAAATTAGATTCCCACAGGCATTTCTACCGGAATATCAATGTCACTAGCTGCTGTCCATGGCAATGTACCTCCTGCCAAAAGGGATTTACTTTAAACTTTGACTTGACCTGGCTCAGGCACTGATTCTCTGGAGGCCCCATGATGTTTTGCTCAGACCCAGAGCAGTCCAGGGAACTGTATTGGTTCTATACTAGTCTAGCTTTCTTTTTTTTCTTTTTATTTCTCTCCCCTTCCTCCCCAAGTCCTCCCGTTGTCTGCTCTCTGTGTCCATTTGCTACATATTCTTCTTTGTCTGCTTCTGTTGTTGTCAGCGGCTCGGGAATCTGTTTTTTTTTTGTTGTTGCATCATCTTGTGTGTTGGCTCTCCGTGTGTGTGGCATCATTCCAGGGCAGGCTGCACTTTCTTTCGCACTGGGCGGTTCTCCTTACAGGGCGCACTCCTTGAGCATGGGGCTCCCCTTCATGGGGACACCCCTTTGTGGCAGGGCACTCCTTGTGCGCATAAGCACTGAGCATGGGCCAGCTCCACGCAGATCAAGGAGGCCCAGGGTTTGAACCGCGGACCTCCCATGTGGTAGACGGTCACCCTATGCACTGGGCCAAGTTCGTTTCCCCTACTCTAGCTTTCTGAACAATGGCGATTTCCTTTGTTGGTTGCAGATATACTCAGCCATAGATGCAATCAAACTACGAATGATGTATATCCATGAAATATCCTACAGTAACAATCACATCAGTGCTTCCTTGATCAAATAACTGGACACTGTAACCCAGTCAATTTAATACATGTACTTGACCATCAAACTCTATTTCAGCACTAATCCCTGGTTTCTGTATAATATCTGATTTTTTTTGCCATTGTCCACTTCTTTGAAAATAATCTCTTATTATATACTGTTATTCATGTATGACATTTGATCCTACTCTATGTTTGCTTTAAGACCCAGTCTGATATGTGCACTTAATATCACCTGAATATATATGAAGCAAAGTGGGATAAAGATTCATGGAAAACCAGATAAATTCACCTTCACAGTGCAATAATTAAAAACTCATTTTTCAATTACTGATAACTAAAACAGGCAAAAGTAAGTAATAAAAGATAAAACAAAACTATTAAAAATACATATAGACATATTCTGATATATATACAACTTCACATCCAACAATTGGTAATACATATTTTTGCATACAGAGATGGCTTATGTTTTAAAATAATTATTCGGGCATTATAACACCCTCAATAAATTTTAAGGAAGAGACAATTTTTCAGAACTATGCATTTAAAGTAGAAGTAAACAATAAAATAATTTTATGTATACTTGGAAATTAGATGTATATCCCACTAAATCTCTTCTTTAAGAAATAAACAACACTGGAAAATGCTTTAAATAGCTAAAATTGAGTGATAATGAACTTGTTTTGGTTCTGACATATAAACAGATTGAAAATCATCACTTCCACCTTTACAATAAGAAAATAATGGTGAAAAACTGAGTATCAAACAATCTTAGATCCTTCAGAGAGTTGAGATCACAGAGAATTGAGAGAAAGGCCTGTAAAAGAATTATACTTTATCTGAAGCAGAAATCACAACAGGAAACAGCCACATGAAGGAAAACTAAAGGATAATTGATGAAATCCTGCAGTTCAAGCATTGGCTAGCCTGGAAGAAAAATTTCCTGGAGGCCAAGGCTTAGGGACTCACATTTTCAGGAGATTTAACCTCTAGGAGCTCCATCTGATTCTCACTCTGAATTTCAGAGAAAAATCCCTTTGTGTTTCCAAAAGGAGAAGGGAAATGTGATCAGTCTGTTCTCATGAACAAATGCCTGCTTTCTAGGGAATCTCCTTTACTACAGCCCTAAGCAAGATTGCTTTTCTGTAGCCTAACTTACCTGTGGTAGAGAATTACCAACCTTCAGTACTCTCTAGCCTTTCTATATTGCCTAAGGGGTGAAAAAAGTTGCAAGAGTTTTCTGCTGTGCACATTTTGAGACCCACAAAATAATCAAAGACTACTGAATTTCCATCTTGGGAAGTCTTGCTACATTCTCTAATAGAGCAGCAAGAATTCCCACAGTACATGGCCAGTGCCTAAAGAAGGACAGACAATTAGGCTAGGTCCTTGATATTGATGGTTGTACTAGTGAACCTTTTTTTTGTGAAATTGAAACTTAGCCTAGTATTTTATATTGCCTAAGAGTTACCTCCTGAAAGTCTCCTTGTTGCTGAAATGTGGTCTTTCTCTAAGCCAAACTCAGCATATAAATGCACTACTTTCCCCCAGTGTGGGGTATGAGTCACAGGGATGAGGATCCCTGGCACCTAGAGATAATTTCCAAGTGCCAGCTTATGATACATTTGGAAAAAGACCTTGACAAAAAGTAAATAAAAATGAATTTTTATGGCTAAGACATGTTAAAATGAGTTGGGAGGTCATTCCAGAGGTTACGCTTATGCACATCTCAGCAGTATCTCTTTGACTGCCACAGTAAACAGTGCCTCAAATAGCGGGACTCCTGAAGATTCTAGAGCCATCTAGACACTATAGACATGGCAGACAATTTCAAGAATTCAGCACCCTGCCAATGGGCCTTATTTTGGAATATTTTCTCCTCAGTGTAACAGAGTTAGGCTCATTTACAGTTTCACTGCACATGATTTTCTTAGATTATTTGAACATATAATTAGCACAATACTCATTAAATACATGTTCCAGAAGCGTAAATCTTCAGTCTGTTCATATGCCAGTTGACCCCTGAATTTCAGCAAGAGTTGCAACCTCTACTGTCCAGTTCATTGTACTTGACCAGGACAACTAACAAAAGGATCATAACGGACAATGCCTATCAAAAATAACAGAGAGTATCTAAATCTGCAAGCAACACAGTACCATCCATCTGCCCCACTCATCAGAAACAGAATGTGCACCACCATCTCAAAATCCTCAAGATTGAGGAATGAAGAAACATAAGGGGAGAAATTCAACAATGAAATTAAGTAGATTTATGATTGTTCTAGCCAGTGAAGACTTTGCATCACTGATTTAAAGGCAGTGGCAACCATAGGTTCTGATGGAAGGGAGAGGGAAGAATAGCTGTAACATGGAGTACTTTGGGAATTTGGAATTGTCCAAGTGGAATTGCAAACATTGCAGTGATGGATACAGTCCATTGTACATTTTGTTAAAACCTATGAAATTGTGCAGGGCAAAGGGTACACTATAATATAAATTATAATCCATGGTTAGTAGCAATGCTTCTATATGTGTTTATCATTTGTAAAAAATATACCATCCTAATGAAAAAAGTTGTAAATGGGGTAAATTGTGAGAGGGGGCAGGAATGGGGTATCTGGGAATCCACTATATTTTTGATGTAACATTTATGTAATCTAAAGCTTCTTTAAAAATAAAAACTAACTCAAAAAAAGAACACCTTCTATGGTCAATCTTTAATTTAGCCATTCAAGTCAAGTGGCAAGAGCAAGAAGTAATACCATATACATTTACATAATGACTAATGATATCCAGTATTATTTGCAATGTATATTTCTTCCTTGATGAAATGTCTGTTGAAAAAAATTGTTTATTTTTATTGGGTTGTGTAATTTTTTCTTCTTAATTTAAGAAATATTTATAATCTCAATTGTAGTTCTTTAATAATAAGTTTATCAAATATATTTCCTTGTGTATAACTTTTTTAATCAATATATTTATATCCTCAAATTTACATCAACACATAACTTTGTTGAAATCAATTTATGGAACCTCATCTTTTATGGATCAATTTTTATGATATTTACATCATTATATAAAAATTTTTATATCTAACAACATTTCCAAGAATATAAGGACTTTCTTCTTTGTTTCATTCTTTATATTTTGTATTTATATTTTGTCTGGACACCTATGATCCATTTTGAATTAATATGTGTACAATACGTGAAGTACAAATCGAGATTCATTTTCCGCGTGCACAGATATCCAGTTGTTTCAGCCCCATTTGTTAAAAACATTATTCTTTTGCCATAGAATTATCTGCAACCCTTTGTTTAGATTTAGTTGACCATGTATATATATGACTCTGTTTTGGACTTTCTTTACTGTTCAATTTTCCTACTTGTCTGTCTTTATGGAAGTACCACATCCATTTGATTACTACAGCTTTATAAGATACCTTGAAATCAGGAAGTGTAATTTCCTCAAATTTATTTTCTTTTAAATTTGTGTAGATTAATCTGGATGTATGCATCTCCACATAAACATTAGAACTAAGTTTTAAAAGTATAAAACAATAGATTGTTTGGATTTCTTTGGGAGGGTAACATTGAATCTAGGGCTTAATTTTGTGGTTGTAAATAGGTGTTTTTAAAAATTTGAATTGCCTCATTTATGATACAGAATGTTGTTCCATTTATTATGGTATTCTTTTATTTTCCTTTTCAAAACCATGCAGTTCTCAATTTAGATGCCTTGCTCATGTTTTATCATATTTCATTAGCTATTATTAGGCATATTAAAATTAAAGTATTAAGTATTTTAAAGTTTTATAATATCATGTTTAAATTCAATTTCAATTATTTACTAAAAGTATAATCTTTGTGATCAATTTTTGTATATTGATTTCAAATCCCCAAAACCTGCTATATCACTGATTTTTTTAGAGCATCATCCAGATTGGATAAGAGAAGTACAACTATATGTAATTACTGATGATATGATTGTGTAAAAAGTAAATCTGAAATTATGCACAGAAAAGTCACGGTATTTTATGGCTATCAGAGAAAGTTTGGCCTAATAGAATGAGTTACTTTATAGTCTCTTTCGTTCCTGTTCCTGAAACTTTTTGTGTAGAATTGGTATGATTTCTGTATTAATTTTTGAGGGAATTCACAAATGTAGCTATATAGCCTTGAGTACTCCTTGTGGGAAGATTTGAAAGAACATACCAATTTCTTTAACAGATACAGGGCTATTGAAATTATTATTTACTTTTAATGTGCTTTGTAATTTATATCATTCAAGTGAATTTCCAATTCTAAGATGTTGAATTTACTGGCCTTAATGTATTTATAGTATGGCTTTATTTCTCTTTTAAAATCTGTACTATGTGTAATGATACCACCTTTGTCATTAAGAAATAAAATGTTTTTTTAATCAATGATCTAAGTGTCCTATTTATAAATATATATGAAAATAAAAGCTAATTAAATGCAAACCATATAGAGACAAGGATATAATAAAATTATACAGAATTCAATGACATAAATAACAGTAATAAATACAGAATAACAACAAAGCCAAAATTTGGTTCCATGAAAGGGTTAATAAAAGTCAGAAGACTTTAGTGTGATTAATCATAAGAAGAGAGAAAAAAACACACAAATTACCAAAATGATGGATCTCTTGTATGTTGCTCTTAGTAGTGTAAAATTGCAAAAATGCCTTGACATGAGAAAGGAAAATTACAGACCAATTTCTCTAATGAACCTAGACGCAAAAATACTTAACAAAATACTTGCTAATCGTATTCAACAACACATTAAACGTATTATACACCACGACCAAGTGGGATTCATCCCAGGTATGCAAGGATGGTTCAACATAAGAAAATCAATCAACGTAATACACCATATAAACAGATTGAAGGAAAAAAATCACATGATTATATCTATTGATGCAGAAAAAGCATTTGACAAAATACAGCACACTTTCTTGATAAAAACTCTCCAAAAGATTGGAATACAAGGAAATTTTTTGAACATGATAAAGAGTATATATGAAAAACCTAAAGCCAATATTGTTTACAATGGAGAAATCCTAGACTCCTTCCCTCTAAACTCAGGAACAAGACAAGGATGCCCACTGTCTCCACTCCTATTTAACATTGTCTTAGAAGTACTTGCTCGAGCACTGAGGCAAGACTCAGAAATAAAAGGCATTCAAATTGGAAAGGAAGAAGTCAAAATTTCATTATTTGCAGATGACATGATCCTATACATAGAAAACCCTGAGAGATCTACAACGAAGATTCTAGAACTCATAAATGAGTTTAGTAAAGTCGCAGGTTATAAGATCAATGCGCAAAAATCAGTAGCATTTCTGTACACCAATAATGAGCAAGATCAGGAGGAAATCAAGAAACAAATACCATTCACAATAGTAAATAAAAAAATCAAATACTTAGGAATAAATTTAACTAAAGAGGTAAAGAACTTATACACCGAGAACTATACAAGATTGTTCAAGGAAATCAAAGAAGACCTGAATAAATGGAAGACTATTCCTTGTTCATGGATAGGAAGACTGAACATTATTAAGATGTCTCTCCTACCAAAACTGATCTACACATTCAATGCAATCCCAATAAAAATCAATGCAGCCTTCTTCAAGGAACTAGAAAAACTAACTATGAAATTTATTTGGAAAGCAAAGAGACCCCGAATAGCCAAAGACATACTGAAAAAGAAAAACGAAATTGGAGGAATCACACTACCTGACTTCAAAACATACTACAAAGCTACCGTGGTGAAAACAGCATGGTATTGGCATAAGGAGAGACACATAGACCAATGGAATCGAATTGAAAGCTCTGATATAGAACCTCACATATACAGCCACATAATATTCGATAAAGCCACCAAACCCTCTCAACTGGGAGAGAGTGGCCTATTCAACAAATGGTGTCTGGAGAACTGGATAGCCATATGTAGAAGAATGAAAGAGGATTACCATCTCACACCTTATACAAAGATCAACTCAAGATGGATCAAAGACCTAAATATAAGAGCCAAGACCATAAAAACCTTAGAAAGCAGTAGGGAAACATCTACAGGACCTTGTAATAGGAAATGGATTTATGAATATCTCACCAAAAGCACGAGCAGCAAAAGAACTAATAGATAAATGGGACTACCTCAAAATTAAAGCCTTCTGCACCTCAAAGGAGTTTGTCAAGAAAGTAAAAAGGGAGCCCACACAGTGGGAGAAAATATTTGGCAATCATATATCTGATAAGAAACTTATAACGTGCATATATAAAGAACTTCTATATCTTGAAAATAAAAAGATAAACAACCCATTTAAAAAATGGGAAAAAGACTTAAACAGACACTTCTCTGAAGAAGAAATACAAATGGCAAAAAAGCACATGAAAAAATGTTCCAAATCTCTAGCTATCAGGGAAATGCAAATCAAAACTACAATGAGATACCATCTTACACCCATAAGATTGGCAGCTATGAAAAAAACAGAAGAATACAAGTGCTGGAGAGGATGTGAAGAAAGGGGAACACTCATCCACTGCTGGTGGGAATGCAGAAGGATCCAACCATTCTGGAGGACAGTATGGCGGTTTCTCAAAAAACTAGCCATAGATTTGCCATATGACCCAGCAATACCACTGCTGGGTATATACCCAGCAGAACTGAAAACAAGGACACAAACCGATATATGTACACCAATGTTCATAGCAGCATTGTTCACTATTGCCAAAAGTTGGAATCAACCCAAATGCCCATCAACAGATGAGTGGATCAATAAAATGTGGTATATACACACAATGGAATACTACTCGGCTGTAAGAACAAACACACTACAAACACATGTGATAACATGGATGAATCTTGAGAACCTTATGTTGAGTGAAGCAACCCAGACATTGAAGGACAAATACTACATAACCTCAATGATATGAAATAAACAAGCTGCCCTAGATAGCAAGAGACTGAACGATAGGCTTACAGGAAATCGGAGGGTGGAGGAAGGATATGAGCTGATGTCTGCAGGGGTGGAATTTAAGATGAGATGGTGGTAAGTATGAACACAAAGAAGAGATAAAAGGGGGGAAAGGGGTTGCCTTTGGTTGGGGCTTTGCGGGTTTGAGGGTGGCTGGGGAGGGACGGATGGGTAACATTGCCCAAAAGTGGGGGGAGGGAGGGCTAGCATACGAACACAGGAGAGGGTCAGGTGTTGGTGGAGAGTAAAATGCCGAGAAAATCATATCAAAATATAATAAAGAGGGTTACCTGTTTAGAATGCTCGGAGGGGAGGGTCTGATGCAGGACGGGCTCCTGGGGAATGTCTAAATGCTCATTCTGCCAGAGTGGGTGTCACCATGGGGTAGAAACCCAAGTAGTGAGAGTGGGGGTGGACCCACATCCTGGGGAGGACTAATGTCACCAAATAGAGGGAACTGTATCCCTCGAGAGAAAGGGTGGCTCCCAGGTCATTGGGGCAGTTGAGCAAGTTAGGCCCTGAAAACTATTCCATCTATCTCTGGAAGTGGCTCCTCAGGAAACGGAGGTTGGCTGTCACTGTGGGCACCAAGGTGGAATGGAAAATGGACGTTAAATGTGTGGAACCAAGGTAAATGGGGGGTAAGAGAGGAGTTTCTTGAGAGTACACAAGGATGGATATAAAACATGTAATATTACACCATAACATATAGGAGATGACAGACTGATAATGTAAACCATAATGTAAAACATAGGATAACTAAGAATGTAAAGAACTGTGTATCCTAAAGTATGCACCATAATGTAAGCACAGATGTCACCTTGTTAGAAAGCTAATGTCTCAGACTCTGGACATCACGTTAAGTAAATATGATGTGAATAGGGTGTAAGAGTATCGCTGTGGAAGGAAAAAGGTTTTGTGGTGGATGTATGGGAGTGCTGTATATTATATATATGCATTGCTGTGGTCTAGGACTCCTGTGAAGAGAAGCTGAATAATTAGGGGGAAAAAAAAAAAAAGATAGGATGTAGAATTTTTTCAAGTCAACATTCTTTATCTAAGTTCTTTATCTAACTTTATCCAAGTTCTTTATCTAACCTTTAAACCCATCGCTATATGCCATTCCCTAGTAAGGGACCATGACATTATATTGGGCTTCAAATTTCGGGGAGTTCTGGATCACAGAGTGTTTCAACAATGGCAATGGAGGGATACTGGTATGGGATACCAATGACAGGTGATATATGGCTGACAGGGAGCTGTACAGAACATATGTCCAGGGTGCATGGTAATGTTTGGATATACTCATAGTGGCAACAATTAAAAACCACAGCAGGGGGGGTACTGGGTTCCTGGCCAGTGGTGCTCTGTCGTGGTCCCTAGGGGAGCAGCGACAGTCTCCCAGGTACAGCGGCGGGGACCGGGAGGGAGTAAGGGTTCAACAGTGAGCCCCTGATGCTAATGACTATGCTTGTGAGCTGATAAGCCTAAAATAAGAACAAGGCCTAGAGCAACATTGTGCCTGGGAATTTCCTCCTGTCAGCCTTCATGTTACTCAAATGTGGCCAGTCTCGAAGCCAAACTCAGCATGTAAATGCAATGCTTTCCCCCCAGTTTGGGACATGACACCCAGGGATGAGCCTCCCTGGCACCGAGGGACCACTATCAACTACCAACTGATGATGCAACTGGAAAATGACCTTATATGGAAGGTTCAATGCGGATCAGCAGAATATCCCTGTCTACATAAAATAACATGACTTTAAAATGCTGTTTGACCTAAAGTAAGGGGGAAATGGAAAGGAGAAATGAGTTTATATGGCTACGAGTTTCTAAAAAAGAGTCTGGAGGCTGGCAGAAGGATTGCCCTCATGCACAACTGAGCAGAGTCAGAGAGACAGATAAAGCAGATACAACCCCCAGATATTGGTTCTTTTGAGGGCTAAAGAGACCCATGGGAGTTATGGTCATGGCCGATGGGGTTAACTACCAGGTCAGATGGCCCCTCTTTGGAAAGGGTGTTTATGTGTGATGAATCTGGACTCAGATGGGATCTTCCTTCATAAGACTTTCATGCTAATGTGCTGGAGGTGCAGTTAATGTTGGGGTTTAAGATATATTTAGGGGATTTGAATCTCTGGACTGGCAAGGTGATAGCCAGGTCCTGAGCCTCAACAGACTCCAGCACCTACAATCTGATTTATTGGACTTACCACACTCAGCTAAGATGGAGTTGAAGAAGGACAACCACCACACCATGGAGCCTAGAGTGATTACAACTGAAAGTGGGAGGATTGCATCCAGCATCCAGGTGGAATCTGAGCCTCCTCTTGACATAGAGGTGCAATGGACACAACCAATCCAATGCCCACATAGAAGAGGTGGCATTGGATTGGGAAAAGTCGACATGGTGGCTGATGGGTATGGGGAAAGGCAGGAAGAGATGAGAGGTGGAGGCGTCTTTGGGACATGGAGCTGCCCTGGATGGTGCTTCAGAGGCAATCACTGGACATTGTAAATCCTCACGGGCCCACTGGATGGAATGGAGGAGAGTATGGGCCATGATGTGGACGATTGACTATGAGGTGCAGAGGTGCCCAATGATGTACTTACCAAATCCAATGGATGTGTCATGATGATGGGAACGAGTGTTGCTGGGGGGGGGGGGGGAGTGGTGGGGTGGGGGGTGGGGTTGAATGGGTCCTCACATATATATTTTTAATGTAATATTATTACAAAGTCAGTAAAAAAATAAATAAAAAAAATAAAAAAATAAAATAAAAAAATATAAAAAATGGCTTGACATATTCTGTCATAAAGTATGATAAGAAATTTACTTCTAGGTATTCATTAACAATACTATCAATTTGTGTGACTGCAAGCAAAGTATCATCATTAAGAAGTTGTTAGAGGTTCATGTCTTAGCAAGGAAAGTGAGTTTCATGAGGAAATGGTCATACTTCACCATGCTTGCTCTTCCTTACAATCAATTTCAAAGAGTGGATGAGCAGATTATTCTCAAAGAGGGAAAAATAAATTGCTCTTGGACTTTAAATGAAATTATATACCCACTTCAGATTCAGATACCAAACGCTCTTCTGAACAGTTAATCTATTTGATGGCAAGGGTTTGAGCCTTCATCAAGAAATGTTAGCCCACCCATGTCATATACACACAGACACACTCAACATAAACACCTGGGGAAACACAATATAGAGATTTTTCTATATTTATATTCATATCACATGTTCTTAGATAAGGACTTACTGGTAATCTACTATAGACTTATTGGAATTCATGCAATGGAGGTAGTTATGTCATTGATGTGGAGACAGTGGCTACTGGAGGTACTGAAGGGAGGGAGAGGGAAAAAGAAGTGCAATATGGGAGCATTTTCAGGACTTGAAATTGTCCTAAATGACATTGCAACAACAGATACAGGCCATTATATATTCTGCCATACAGAACTGAGTGAGAGAGAGTGTAAACTACAAAGTAAACTATAATCCATGCTTAGTGGCAATGCTGCAAAATGTGTTCATCAATTGCAGTAAATGTACCACACTAATAAAAGAAGTTATTAATGTAGGGAAAAGTGGGAGGGATGGGGAATGGGGCATATGGGAATCCCTTATATTTTTTATGTGACATTTTGTATAATCTAAGTATCTTTTAAAAATAAATAAAAATATATGTTAAAAATAAAAGAGGAGATCCTGGCATTAAAGGCAAAAAAATGCTACCACTTTGTTTTTTCTTGGATTCACACTGGCTATGGGGCAGTAGAAACTCAATCAGAAAAGGGCTATGTGGAAGTAAAACAATCATTCTGTTGAAAAATGACAAATACCTGGCACAGGGAAACAGTCTAGAAATGGGAACCAAGGCACAAAGAGAGACTGGTTCATCTGTTTTGTGCTTACCTGTGGGAGTCAACATTAATTGAGAAAGTATTATTTCCCTGATGTAGAAAAGAAAAAACTAAAAGGATATTATAGGAAGGTAATTGTCTGCAAGGTTTCATTCTCTCCTTGATCTACATTTGGGGATATATGTTAAAGCGTCCAACTCTTTCCATGTCATTTATTTCATTATCAATGTCTAATTGTTAGTACCATGATGTTCACACATGAGAAAGATTATGTGCTCAAATACAAAGAGCTGTTACATTCGGATACATAATAATTTTTAAATGAAAGATATATGTTGTTACATCCTGTGCTTATTAAATGTGGAGGTTTTATTTTTCTCTTCCTTAATTAATGAAAAACAAACAGTCTGGTAATAAAAAGTTTCATGATCTAAACATTTCCCTCAAACCTTTAGACTTTGACACCTTGTCTTATGATGGTTTCTCTAAAGATAATTTAAATCTGGCAATAGTTTTGTTCCATTATTTGTAAAATGACAAGGACATAATTTGTCCAATTCTGCTCAAGTATAAGAGCCATATTTAAATTGATCTCCATCATTATTTATTCCTATTATTCATCCTTCTTTGTGCATTACCTCCAGAAGGAGTGTAACTCTTATACTGTGTATATGTGTTCTGAATCACTTCCTGTATTTTAATTACTTTTTATTCATATAATCTTCTAATCTATGCCCTTCCCCCTTAATATAAACGCTAGTGTCCTAAAAGGTAATTTTTTAGGAATGGAAATTTATCAGATTTTCTTCTAGTTTCTTCAGGAACTATTTCCCTCAATTCTCATCTAAAGATAGTAACCAGTTACCAGGTTTTTTGCTTTATCTATTTTAACACTATGTTTTTTGCTTGCAGGTTTCTTTGTTTGCTATTACACAACATCAGCTTTTTCTCTTTCTTTTTTTTTTTTGCTTACTATAAAATGTCATTGTTTTTGGAACTAATTACTAATCATTTACTTACAAAATTAGGTAGGTAGGGGATCAATATTGCATTATATAATTCAGTGCCCTCAGCTACATGGGACACAACTTTTAATTCTTATCAACAGGTGAGACAGTAGTTATTTTGTAATTAGCATTCGGAATAGTTGATTTTCAGTCTAACTTCCTAGTTATTTTTATGGGGTTTCAGGAGACTTGATCCCCAGGAAACACAGAAAGTAAGATGTATCATACTGGTTTCTTTATTGCTCAGTATTGAAGGCCTCTAGAGCATGTATGGATAAATATCAAATATATAAATTTGATATAACTAAGATTTAACTTCTCCATTTCAAATAAATGTGGCAACATGTCACCTTGTAGTCTTTATAGCAGCATGAACTTTTAATTTAAATTATCATTAACATTTTTTCATTACAATTCATTCCTCCATATAGCACTGCATCAATTGCTTTGACCTAGGTGTGATTTATTTGCATCTACTCCATCAAATTCATCACAATACCTCACAAAATTAATTCTTTTTCCAAATAACTTTTGCATTATAGATTTAGTATATGATTTGGCATTGCATGAAATCTCTAGGTCTTAGTAACCTTATACATTGCATTCATGATAGCAATAGAATAATCTCTGTGGCAGTTTCTATTTTTTGATTCCACATTAATTGTGTGCTTCCTTTGAAAATAACATTTGACCCCAAACCTTTCTCATGGCATTTTTCATCTCTGTATTTCTGAGAGTACAGATTAGGGGATTGAACATAGGTGCAATGATGGTGTAAAATAGTGCAAATATTTTATCCTCAGGGTACACTGTAGGTGGTCTATGGTAAGTAAAGGTTGAAGGCCCAAAACTAAGACAACCACGGTGATATGAGACCCTACCAGTAGACAGGACTTTGTGAATTCCCTCAGCTGAGTGATTTCTTAAAAAGAATAATACAATGACATAAGAAACAAATAAAACCCAACAACGGTTATAAAGGCAACTATACTTGAACTGGCAACCACAAGGACACCTGTGATGTATAGGCAAGTTTTACCAGTGGGAAGATATCACAGAAATAATGATCAATTACATTTGGGCCACTAAAAGGCAATTGGATTGTCATAGGCAATTGAGGAATCTAATGGACAGCCCCTCGCATCCAAGCAGTCAAAACTGGAAGATTGCATCTTGCCCAGTTCATGATAATCATGTAGTGCAGGGATTTGGAGATGGCAACGTAGCAATCTAAGGCCGTGGCAGTAAGAATGAAAACCTCAATACTTGCAAAGAATTGCATGGTAAAAATCTGTAACATGCAATTACCACAGGAGATGGTTTTTATCTCTCCTAACAAGTCATTGATCAGGTTGGGTGTAACACTAGAGGTATAGCAGATGTCCGTACAGGATAAATGGCTGAGGAAATAGTACACAGGTTGGTGAAAAAGGGGGCTGCATCAAATGGAGACAAGAATGAGGAGGTTTTCTGCCAATATGGAAACATAACAGAATAAAAAGAATACAAAGCAAAATATCTGTATGTCCTCATCATAAGAAAGTCCCAAAAGAATGAATTCTGAGACATTACTGTGACAGTCCATGTATTTCAGTTTGGTATGCATTATTATCTGTAAAACAAACAAACAAACATTAATTTGAATGATCACAACAATATAAAATTTGCCACAATAAAGGGAGGACACACATAGAGCATTCATATTAATTATTGCTTACTGACAGAATTATGCTGCTTTATTAAGCATGTTTCATTGTACAAGATATTGTGGACTTATTTTATAATAGGAACAATTCGGTATTTTATTAAATTATTTGACCAGTACAGATTAAAATTTAGTTATTAATTTGCTCAACAAGAATACATTTTACTCTTGTTAATTATATTTGGAAAACAACAAATGTTTAATTTGCCTCATAAAAATAATAGTGATTTGCATATTTTTAAATACATTGCTTTAGCCATAGAGTCAAATTTATACCTTCCAGCATCAACTGGAAAACTTCCATGAATCATCTGAAAGTGAATCAGAAAATACAAATGTTTAAATGAAAGAAGTTTGTTAATGTGGGGAATCGTGGGAGGTATGGGGAGTAGGGCATATGGGACTCCTTTATATTTTTTATGTAACTTTTTATGTAATCTAAGTATTTTCAAAATAAATAAAAAAATATGTTGATAAAAATATTTAATTTGGTAAATCCCACAAGAAAATAATTATCAAGCACAGAGTGATTTAGCAGTTAAATATAAATAAATAATATTGAACATAAGGCATGTTTCAATATCCTAAGTTTTCTTTATTATAACTGATACTGATTCCTTGTTAAGAAATGGTATCTTGTTAATTGTTAAATACACATATTTACTTAAAATAAATTGATTTAAAAATAATTTCTATATAAATAGGTTGGTGAACTATTTAAACTAGGTCACTCAATTAATCCAAGTCCATTATAACTAATAAAATTTAGATCACAGGAATCTCAGTAATTTTTCATAATCTGTACATTCTACACTGTTGATACTAGCACATAGGTATCTGATAGTCTGTTTGGTGCTGTAGTTCATGCAGAGCAGAACGGGGAAGGATGGCATAGTATACAGCAGTAGAAGGAACTACTGGGAAGCCTCATCTCAGTAGAAAAGATTATGGAATTTGACAGGTTACCAGTTCATGGAGTCAGTATTCCTGAATATTTAAGTAAAGTTCTAACTTGCAGCTAATTTAAATTAGAATTCTCAGATTCTAAATCATTTTGAAATAATTGTACTTCAGCTTTTCCAAAATGTACATTCCTTAGGTCAAGATTATTGCTTTTTCTCTGGATCATGATAAATATTTAATCCAAAATAACACCTAAAGCCCAACTCAACTATGATCATTACTGTTAACAGAGGTAAAAGTCAAATGTGAGTAGATTCAGTTGAGAAGAATAATTGTTAAAATGCATATTATTTTATGAAATAGTGAGTAGATTACCTATAAAAGAACTGGAGTCATGAATAATGAGAGGAATGATATATTAAACAATCATTGTGTAAGGGGTTAAAAACAGTGGCAACAAATAAAACTGAAGCAATGTTGAGGAGTATAAAATAAATTGAGCATTTATGAACAATGAGCTCATTGTTTAATCTCTTTAAAACCTTATTTTTTTGAATACCAAAATTAAGAAATTATTACATAATTCAGAGATAAAAATACTATAGGAATATGAAATACCCTGTTGTCACTTTTTTTTTCTTTTTTCTTCTTTGATTGAGCAGTTGAGCAACCACAGAAATTCTCCTGCAAATATATATAACTAATTCCAATGAAGAAATAAGTGGCCAAAAAAAAAAAAAAAAGAATACAAAAAAGGAAATTTCAGCATAAAGTTATTGGGTGATCAAATAAATATCTATTTCTACAATCGATTAATGAAAACAAAGTTATTTCAGTGATAGACCAAATATCTTAAGACAATTCCTAATACTAATTATTAGCCTGATTTTTGTACAATCAATATAAAAATATAGTGAAATTATTACTTTATTTCTTTGATAGTTTGAATAAATACTGTGCATTCCTCTTTCTGTATGCTACAGAATATTTAAAAGTGATATTCTTAATGTTAAAACACAGTTACCATCATAAGTTCAAATTTTCTACTAGAGGTGTCAGAATGTGCCATGTTATAAACTTACCTTAGTTGACATACATGAATCTAGTCTATTTTAGGATGGCAGTTTGCTTGAAACATAGAGAAATCTACTTATTGTTGATAGCAAACATAAATGGAAATATTGCATTATAGGAATATGAAGGAAGATACACGAACACCAGAGTGGGACTCAGTGAAATTCACTACCTACCTGAAAATTTCATTAAATTTTAACTCCACTCTTTTCACCCAGAATTTAGCTTGTGTATAATACACCAAAGAATTTTTATACTAATGAAATTATCTTATGCTGCAATAGACGTTATTGTTCTAAGAATGAAATTAGGTAGAATAAATGTAAATAACATGTAACGACCCTAAAACATGTTTAGTGGAATTCTCACAAAACCAAAATGTCATGAATAATTCTCTAACCAAGAAGTCTGAGTGCCCTTCAGGTTAGATTTAGGCTGCATTAGGAAGAATTGCCCTTGAGATACTTATTTTGCTAATTCTTCTCCATCATGTAAATCTGAAGTAGTTACAGAAAATTACAAACCAATAACTCAAACAAAACTCTGAGCTCTCAAAAATATTTTCAAAATCACAAAATGCCTTAGAAACTTTGACAGGTTTGCAAGGAGAGTGGACTATAAATATTCCCTAAATACATCAGGGAGACAAGGAGTAGTGAATCTTGATTCTACAGAAAAGTAAGCTGGGACTTTAGAATGCAGGTTTATCATCTTCACACCAGCTTAAACTAAAATAAACCAAAAGAATTTGAAAGACCCACAAAAGCTACCCCATCTATTTATGTCCTCCTAGTCATCTATACCTGAAAGAAATATAAAACTTCCATGGCAATGGAAAAATTAATAGGTCTTTGAAAGCTCTTAGAAATTAGATCCCCAGAGGCAGGTTTACCAGAATCTCACCAAATGTCAACAAGCCATTGTCCATGGCAAGTCCCTCATGCTGCTGGGCATTTACTTTACTACTTTGAATTGACCTAGCTCAGGCACCGATTCTCTGAAGGCCCCAAGATGCTTTGCCAAAACCCAGAGCAGTCCAGGGAACTCTGCTGGTTCTGTGCTAGTCTAGCTTTCTAAACAAAGGAAGAAAGGCAGTGTAACCTGAAATTTACTTGGTTAGCTGCCAGGAAAATCTTAAATGAAGAAGGCCAAAGAGACTTAAAGACAGGCATCATAATCCAGATATGGATCATTACCAAGAATAATCCAGATGTGGAAAAGTAGATGGATAAATAAAATCATTGATCTACAAGATCATGACTGAGACCAGATCTTTTGTTGAACAAGAACTAACATCGCTGGAAAAGAAGGTTGGGAAATGGAAGAGGAAAGGAAATTAAAGAAAAAAGAATATATTGTTCTTTCATATGCATATCAGGGAAGAAATGGCTATCATTAAGTGAGAATATAATTAAAATGTCAGAAGAATAAATCAATACTCAAAATGCATCAAGTTTTTTTGTTTTTTTAATTTTTAATTTCTTTAGGAATAGATCTGTATTTAGGAATAACCTAATACAGGTTATTGAGGCAGCAATAATAAATGATCACAAGTTTGGTGGCTTCAAATAACAGAAATGAATTATTGAGGCAGCAATAATAAATGATCACAAGTTTGGTGGCTTCAAATAACAGAAATGAATTATTTCACAGTTTTGGAGTTAAGGAGTCCAAATTTAAGGTGTTGGCTGAATTGGTTCCTTCTGGAGACAGAGGGAGAATCTGTACTATGCCTCTTTTCTATCATCTGTTGGCTACCAGCAATCCTTGGTGGTTCTTGGCTGATCAATGCATCACTTCAATCTTTGCCTCCAAATTCACAATACCTTCTTGTTCAATTATTCTTTTTTAAAATTTTTATTTTTTTAAAGAAGCTTCAGATTACATAAATGTTACAGCAAAAATATAGGGGTAATATTATAAAAGAAAAAAATATATATTGGATTCCCATATATCTCATCCCTCACCCTCCGAAACTTACCCCCATTAATAACATCTCTCATTAGTCTGCTACCTTTGTTACAGTTGAGGAATACATATTGAAACATTATCACTAACCATTATCTGAAGTTTATATTATAGTTTATACTTTGCATGGCACAATTTTATAGGTTTTGACAAAATGCACAATGGTCTACTGCTATCATTGTAATATCATGCAGAATAATTCCAATGTCCCTAATATGCCTCATGTTACACCTATTCTTCCTCCTCCCTCCCCTCAGAACCTCTGGTGGTCACTGCCTTTATATCAATGATACACGTTCTTCCATTGCTAGAATAATAATAAGTCTAGTCCATAGTTGCATTCCTCCCTTATGTTTGTTCATTCCACAGTCTTGAGGATTTTGTGATGGTGATATCTACTCTACATCTGACTGAGATGGATCATAGACCTCACAGGGTAGATGATGGAACTGTCTTGCCTGCAGTTGTGCATATTAACTGTTTTGGGGGATGGACATTGTCCATCATCATCCTTTTGTTAAATGTCCTGGGCAAGCCCAATGTCCTGGAGAGTAGGTGTTGCAACTCTTGCTGAGATTCAGGGCTTAACTCATATATGAACTGACCAATGATATAAGGCTCTAGGACATATACTGAAAGAGTATATTGCTAAACATAGGTTCACATAAAAGGGTCAGAAGAGCCATATGTAGGGAAATTATAAATGGATCTAACTTTGTTATGTTGGGGAGCACATATTCCTAAGTAAGGCCTACTGACATGGTGCCGAATTCCTGAAGTTGTCTGTGCTTCCTGTAGTGTCTAATGTCTCTTGAGCCTTCAGGAGCCCTGCTCTTTGAGGCCCTATTTTCTGTGGCAGTCAATGAGATCCTCCTGAGATGTATGTAAGTGTAATCTCTGAATTGGCCTCCCAACTCACTTTGAAATCTCTTAGCAATAAAAACTCATTTGTATTTAATATTTCCCCCTTTCAAAAAAATCTTTTTCCAAATGCATCACTAGTTAACACTTGGTAATAATTTCTCAGTGCCAGGGAGGTTCATCCCTAGAAGTCATGTCCTTCACTGGGGGAAAATTTCCTTCTTTTACATCAGTGCATTGGCACAGGTTGTAGAGGTTCAACCCCAAATGCACACACTGAAATTCACTCAGTCTTTTCCTCTTTTCTATATAAAAACCCATACTTTAAAGGTTTTCCCATACAGTTAAAACTTTAGGAAATCAATACTTTGTGTATCTTATCTAGTTCAGATTAACATTCTCATAAAGATGATGATAATTTATTAAGTAGTTATTGGATATGTACTTAGTTCATTATATCAATCATCTTCATAATGTATATTTTCAAATAAGTATTATGTGTCCCAGTATTCAAATAAGAACACTGCAGATTCTAGAAGTTAAACAATATCTCAAAAAGCTAAAAAGCAGCACTGACATTCTTTCAATGAAATAAATTGACATTTCAAAGTTTAATTTTTGTTTCCAGGATTTGAAAAATGAGGAATAATCTTGAGTGAATACCAACTAAATTCTACCACTTAAGAATGAATGATATAAAAATTCAGTGTTTGTCACCCACTTCAACATAATGCCTGCTGCTGGTCACTTTTCAATCAAACTCACTAGCCTTAATATGCAGAAGCTAGCTGTTCATACCTCTAACCATCACCATCTTCCCTACACAAAGTTACACACCTGGATACTATCTAAAAATGTGTGCAGACACCTCAAGTACAATATGGAAAAATTCAAACTCAACCCTGAATTCAGCTTTGGTCATCCAAAATTTGTTGCCTTGAAAGTTTTAATTTTGATGATGTCAGATGTATCTCCTTTTTTTTTTTAAGGGTCATTCTTTTAGCATCATATTTAAGGATTTTTTGCCTAATCCAAGGTCAGAAAGATTGCCTCCCCTGTTTCATTCAAAATTTGTTGTACTTTTTTACATTTTATATATGGTCCACTGCGGCGGCTTGCTCAGTCGGTGGCGGTGGGGGTGCTCTGCCCCACGTTGGGCGCCAACTGCGGCGGCTTGCTCAGTCGGTGGCGGTGGGGGTGCTCTGCCCCACGTTGGGCGCCAACTGCGGCGGCTTGCTCAGTCGGTGGCGGTGGGGGTGCTCTGCCCCACGTTGGGCGCCAGCTGCGACGGCTTGCTCAGTCGGTAGAGGTGGGGTCTGGCTGCGGACGAGGGGTCGGTCCAGCTCTGGACGAGGGGTCGGTCCCGCTTGGGACGAGGGGTCGCTCCCACCTGGGACGAGGGATCGGTCCGGCAGCAGACGAGGGATCGGTCTCACAAGGGGTTGCGCGGTTCGGCTGACGGGGTCGCCCGGCGAAGCCGGCAACGAAGGGGTCGCCCGGAGAAGCCGGCGACGAAGGGGTCGCCCGGAGAAGCCGGCGACGAAGGGGTCGCCCAGAGAAGCAGGCGACGAACCGGGGACAAGGGAGGCCAGGCCCTTGTCGGGGGCTCTCAGGACTGGAGGGCGCACGGCAGAAGAACTACCGCGGAGACAAGGTAAACACGCAAGTCCACTTTACTGAGGGAGAGGCAACAGTTTTATAGGGGCTGGGGAAGGCTGATTGGTCGAAGCCACGCCCTGTTCTGATTGGTTGCCGGCGAAAGGTCAGTGGGCGGTACTGGACGGGGGAGGGGTGGTGGTTAGGGTTTGGCTGTCGCTGTTGCTGGGGGAAGCGGCAGGGTTTAGGGATTGGTGGCTGCTGTTGCTGGGGTGGAGGGCAGACTTGAGTTTCCCGCCCATGCCTGGCTGTTGCTGCTATCGGGGGAAGGGAAAAGGGCGGGCTGGATTTTTCCGCCCACACCTGGCTGTTGCTGCTGTCGGGGGAGGGGAAAAGGGCGGGCTGGATTTTTCCGCCCACACCTGGCTGTTGCTGCTGTCGGGGGAGGGGAAAAGGGCAGACTGGAATTTTCTGCCCTGCGCCTGCGCAGGGAGAAGGAGGAAGAAGGGTGCCGCCCCACAAGGCATCGGGTGGCGCCATCTGGGAGGAGGGGCGGCCGCGGAAGCATGGCTGCCGAGAAGGGGAGACCCGAGGGCACTCTGCGCCCATGCCGAGCTTCCTTCAGGGGTGGTGGTGAGTCCGACCAGCCACCCTATTATGGGGGCAGCGGCTTGGCCTGCCACGGCTGCTCCCCCGCCGGGCCAGCAAACCACTCTTCAGCCCAAGGGGTGACCGCAGTCCACGATCCATTTTGAATTAATTTTGTGCAATGAGTGAGGAATAGGTTGAAGTTCTTTACTTTGTACACTGTATTTTTCCATCACCTTTTGTTGAAAAGATTATTCTTTCTCCACTGATTGTCTATATAAATTTGTTCTGATTTTGCTGAGAATGTTTGTGCAGATATATTATCTTTAGTCTATTCCATTGACAACTTGTCTCTCTTTATGAAAACACCATATTGTTTTGATCACTGTCACTTTATAATATAATTTGATATTAGGTATTATAAGTTCTTTAAATTTTTCCTTTTGAAAATCTGGAGATAATTTAGATGTATTGCATTTCCATACAAATATTTAAATGTTTGTTAATTTATAAAAATAATACCTGATTAAATTTAGTTTGGGGTTGTATTGATTTAGAGATTAGTATGAGAAGAGTTGAAGTCATCATAAATTTGGAAATCCAATCCATAAAAATAGTATTTCCATTTATTAAAGTCTTTCTAGTCGCCTAGCATATTTTATAGTTTTGTTTATGTGTGTGTGTCTTTCACCATATTATATCACATTTATCCTTAAGTATTTCATATTTTGGATCTATTATACCTGGCAATTCTGTGTGGAATTTTGTCCTCCTAAAATATATGTTCATATCTTAACACCTTGCATGCCACCTTAATTGAAAATAGTTTTTGAAAATGTAATTAGTTAAAATGAGATGAAACTGGATTAGGTTGGGTCCCAATCTAATCTGACTTCTTTGTAAATAGAGGAAAATTAGAGCACAGAGTCAGAAGAGCTGGGGTGGAAGTCCATTTAATGATGAAGGCAGAGACTGGACTGATGCATGTGCAACCAAGGAACATCAAGGATCACCAGCAGACACGAGTAGCTAAAGAAGACAATGGAAGATTCTCCTCTATAGGATTTTGAGGAAGCCTGGCCCTCCTGACTAACTGATTTTAAATTTCTGCTCCAAAAGTGTTAGGCAATTAATTTCTGCTGTTTGAAACAACCTAATTGTGGTATTTTGCTATGGAAGCCCTAGGGATTTATGACTGACATTTTAAAAATTCAGTTTATATTAGTTTGTTATTAGTAAAAAAATACAATTGTTTTTTTATGTTGACCTTATGAAAAAACCCATTTAACTTGCTCATTAAAAAACAAAATCACCTACGTTGGATAGGACGAAGTAAAACTATCCCTATTTGGGAACAAATTTGATCATCTATGTATAAAATCTGAAGGAATAAACATAACACACACACATACCTATATTTCCCACTGTAAACACATATATATAGTTATATATTTCCCACTGCAAGTTATAATTATCAGAGATATATTAGTCTAATAAAATGAGATTTGGAAGAGTTTGTATATAATTGGTATTATTTCTTCTTTAATATTTGGTAGAATGAACTAATGAAACTATCTGGGCATGGGGGTTCCTGGTGAGAATATCATGCAACAAATTCAATTCCTTTAAAAGATATAATGTATTAAAAGATTGTTCATTGTTTAATTTATGAGCTGTAGTAACTTACATCATTCAAGGATTTTTTCATTCTATTTAAGTAGTTGAATTTATTTATCTTAATATGTTCATAACGTCCTATGAGTTATTTAAAAAAATATATATATAGTAATTAAGATACAAGGAAGTGTGGTAACTAATGATCTAAGTATCCCATGTATCAAGATCTAGGAAAATAAAAGCAAATTAACTGCAAACAAGACTGAGATAAGAATATAATAAAAATAAAGAAAGACAAAAGGGCTTAATTTATAGTCCTAAATAGTGGATATCTACAAAGCCAAAGTTAGTTCTTGGATGGTGTTTTAGTCTGCCAAAGGGGTGCTGATGCAAAGTACCAGAAATCAGTTGACTTTCATAAAAGGTGGCTTATTTTGGATAAAAGCTTGCTGTTACAAGGCTCAACTCAAGGTTACTCTCTCAACAAAATCAGTTGCCACTGATTTTGAAGCAAGATGGTCACTGATCACTGTTGGTCTCTCCTTCCTGGGCTTCCTCTTCCTCTTAAGTCTCCATTGACCCTCTTCCTGATCTCAGCTGTAGGCTGGCAAAGGGCTTGTCTCTCAGGGCTTCCTCTTGCTCAGCTGCAAACTATTAGGTGAATGACTCATCTCTCCCTGGGACCCCAGGATCAAAAATGACAGAGCTCCCTCTCTTCCTGAGCATCTTCTTGAGTGAGTGTCCATTTTTCATCAGTCCACCAAGGGGGCAAGGACTCAAACTCAGTTACACCTTACTGACATAATCCAATCAGAAGACATAAATTGATTTTATTAAGTAAGCTCAATCAGAGGCTCCTCACTGAATTTAATACAATCAAAGGATATCACAGCCAGCAGAATAGTTTACAAACATAATCATTCTCTTTTTGGGATTCTTAAAATAATCTAAAAATGCCACAGATTGATTATCAACATTCAGAAATATTTAATAGATGAATCAAGTGAACTGAGCAAGCGACCATGGTATCATTAGCAAGAATGGGAATTTGCTATATTGCTGGTAGTAGAATCAAATTGCATGGAAATTTGAAATACTGTGGGACAACATCTACTACAACTACTGTACACTTATATCTAACAATTTTACTCCTAGATAATGATATACAATACAATACATTCTATATGCATAGCCCCAATGCATCCTCAATTAGTAGTGGTAGGATGTAGTTATACTGGTTCTTCTCAGGAATAATCAGCTGCATGAGCACATGGTTCACATTTCTGCCCTACCTGATCTTTCTTACACTCATTTTCAAATAACACATGACGAAATCAAGCTCAAAGAGGGAAAATGAATTACCCCTTGAGAATAAAGTGAGATTACATATCCACATCAGGGTCAGATGCCTAAAAGACAAAGGCCAGAGTCTTTTCCAACAGGTTTCTATTTGATGAAGCAAGCTGGAGAAGAATCGCACCAAACTGACCATGTTAAATGTAGCAGTTCAATATTATTAATGAATTCCAAAAAAGAAATATTGGATTATATTTGTAAACTGATCTTTTCCTCTGGGCATATTAAATTATATTCGATTCAGACATTTATTTGATTAAGTGATCAGGTAAACCTCTTGTGCCAGTAGGGCACTGGCTTGGCAAAGGACAGAGTTGAGCTTTTTATGTTGGAGTTTGATGCTGAAGTCTTGAGCTGGAGCCCCAGGCAGAGAGACAGAGCTGTTAGCCTGAAAATCTACAGCTGACTTTGTGAAGAGACGCAAAGTCTAGAGAGCCTCATAGTCTACCGCTGACCTTGTGAAGAAAACAGATGCTCTGAGCTCAGATGAACCCAGGGAGCCTGAACCCTTGCAGACCTCAGCAGCCATCTTTCTTCAACATGTGAAAATAACTGAGGGAAGTAACTTAGGCTTTATGGCCTGGAAACTGTAAGCTCCTACCCCGAATAAATACCCTTTATAAAAACCAACCAATTTCTGGTATTTTGCATCAGCACCCCTTTGGCTGGTTAATACTTTAGGCATTCTGGAAATCTAATACTTCAAAAATCTGTTGGAAATGGGCCTAAAAATTCTCCTGTGCAAATCTTTTAAGTTGACACCAGGGATGATTTTGATTATAGCTTATTAATTTGGCTGATATGGAGGAAAAACTTGAGAGAAACATGTTTGCAAGGAAGTCTAAGGAGGAGGTTTTAATAATCCTTATTCCAATAAAAGAAGGAGCTGTCAATAAAGGCTTGACCAACTAAAAAGATTTCAGTATTGGAAGAAAATAAATGCCCAGTGTACATTAGGCATAATTATGGCTCTGTGAAATCATTTCACATGTCATCTCACAAAATTAACATAAATTTTTCAGTACTATGAAGGTAAAATAAATAAGATTAAAGAAAACAATACAATAGATGTAAAATGCTTGGGTGGGGAGTACAATGCTAAAAGAAATTGGAAATAAAATCTTGAAGTAATATTTATCAGAAAGGGAAAAGAAATTGGAAATAAAACCTTGAAGTGATAATTATCACTGGCAGACTAGGAAGAAATTCAGAGACTGGACCAAGGCCAATGGACCTTCCAAACTTCTTCCTTCTTTTGAGAAAAAAGCAAACTCAGACCACATATTTGGTCCTCAACAAAACTCCAGCCAAACATATAGTTACTGTCTGAAAGAAAATCATCAAGCTCTCCCTTTCTCTCCCTCTTCTTCAATAGTTGGCCCCTGCTGAGGAGGGAATGAAACACTTGTGCTTTGTTAAATCAGTTACTGTCCCAGACAGAAATGTTGCTGCTGCTGCCAGAGAGACAATGCAGCACAGATCTTAAAAATTGAGCTGCAGAGTCAGAGAGTTTGCTGACAAACCATAAAAACCCTACCTGCTAATTCCTCTGGGGATGCTTCATAAATTCTCTGAGATTCTAGTAACAATAGCAACAATACAAGAAAATATAGAACACTTACTATATTCTATGCCAAGTATTGATCTAGGAATGTAATGCATTTTATGAGCCAGGCTAAACAGCTAGAGTATCATAAATAGTTATTTCTGAACACAGAACTTATGCTTTGGGTCTCCATAATTCACACTGGGTATCATGTCCTCTATATGTGAGAACATATTCTAGTCACTGAGATGAGAATATATGAGCTGGACTAAATAATGAACTTGGCAAACAGACTGTGCAAACCCATTTGATATATTCCAAGCCCTTGAATAAAAAGGTTAGAAAAAATGGATGCTCATTTATTCTTCCTTAAGGTTAACCTAATTAACAAAATTGATGATTCATTTTAAAATAAAATATCAGAACACAGACTCTTTTTAGAATTTTCAGATGAAAAAGTTAATCCAGGACACATTGTGTTATAATCAAATTTACCTGAGAGCATTGATGGTTTATGTTGAGAGGAAGAAATAATTATTTAAATTAAGATAACTATGAAATACTTAGGCTATATTGTGACCATAATCATGGGTTTTGCAAGGTCTTTAAGGGAATATTGGAATAGCGTAAAAGTGTCTAAACATTCCCTCTCAGTAGAAGCTCAGAGAAAAAAGTATAGAAGAGAGTGATGAATAGGAAGAGTTGACCAAGGCAGGAAGTTGTATAGAACTGTGTCATTCACAATTTAATTTGTCCACCAATTTCTCCATTAGGTCCCATGCAAGACAGCTAATGTTTTCAAGCTAGGTGAATTCTGACTGCCTTGGGGCTTAAATAATGTTCCTTTGTAATAGAAGTTTTTATAAACTAAATTAAGGTATTCCTGTAATAATAATTAATATGGTGAACTTAAATATTTTTAATAAAAATCATATATTCAGTGGGAACCTTCTTAAAATTACATAATTTAGAACCAAAATATTTCTTAATTAGACTTTGCTTACATTCACATGCTGAGCAAGTCAATCAACTGAATTGTTCTGTACATTCATTTGGCAGATATTCTTGCAATCATCAGTAACTCTGCCAAGGGCTATAAAGTGAAAGCTAGAATGAACGAGCAGCAAATATGTCATTATTACATCAGTTGATTTTGTTGTGAGATTAATATATATTTTCATCATACTATCTGCCAATAAAATGTTGTGGTTCCCTAAAAGAGATGATAATAAAAGATTTCATGGATCTGTAGCACAGCTTTCTCCCTGATGGGAAGTCTTTCCCCAGATCCCTCCTCAAGGAACCCAAGCCCCTCCAATACCATGCACACACACACACACAACACACCCATGGGAAGTTTTCTTTATTAAAGATTCCAAATAAAGCCAGGAACAGTACTATATTCAACTAAATAAAACAAAGCTATAACCACTATCTAGATGCAACTATTTTCCTTTGGAATAGAAAAAAAAAGGTTTTTTCTCCAGTACTACAGATGATTCTATGCATCCAAGAAAAATACAAGTTTTGCTAGATGTATGAAAGTCCCCTAGAATTGAAACATTGAGAAAGGAAATCATTACTGCCACTATGCTTTTCCTTGACCTCCCTCTGGCTGCTAGGCAAGAGTAACTCAGTCAGATAAGTGTTCTATAGAAGTAATGCACTCATTCTGTTGAGAAGAGTCAAGTGCCTGGACTCAAAGAAATGTCTGAAGAAATGTAAACTAAGATATAACACAGATATTGGGTTATATGATCTATGAGATGTGGAGATAGGAGGTAACTGGAATACTAATGACTCCTTGATAAAGAAAATGAATAACTAAGAAACATTATAGGTGATGCTGATAGTGCTAGATTTGATTCTATACCTGATATTCACTATATATATTTATACTAAAATTTTTATATGTCAAACATAATGTATTTCATGATTTATCCATGGTTGAAAATAGCATAGGATAGTAGGTATATGTGACATTATATTCAGTCAAATAAAAAAGGAACTAATATCTTTTAATTCAATTCAGTAAGCATTTAATTCTTATTCTGTTCCAGAGACATGCTAAGAAAAACAAAAATAGACATAGCTCTTAATATATAGCTCAAAGTGAAAAAAACAACAAACTTCCTAAAAAGTAAATGCTACTATATTATTTGAAATAGGATAAAATTAAATATAATTGGCAATATAAGAATTGGGGAGAGTAAAGGATATAATTCTGGTCTGTTGCTAGGTCAACAAACTCCTTATGAACAACAGAAAATATAAAGGAAGGCTATTTATATATAAGACATGGACCCTCAAGTTTAGGGAAAGATATATATCAATAACAAAGGAGATAGAACAGATAAACACAGACCTGTGAAAGATTATGGAGTAGGACTGGAGACTGCAGAGTGATCTCTATAGCTGTTATTTATCATCCTACTACAGAAAAAAAAAAGTAGAAAGGGAAAAAGATTTAACCTCAGCTTCTATTATGCCATATACCACACTAAAATATCATATGTCTTAGTCCACATTGTTGTCCAGCATCTTAACAAAAATAATATTACCTTAATTTCATATATTTTTGAAACAGAAGCCATCAAAATTTAGCAAATTGCCAAGACCACAAGATAAATGTTGACTGTCAGTATTTGAACCACATATCAATTATCCGAAAGCCTGTCTTCACTGTATAAAACCACACTTTTCTTCCATTACAGTGGGCTCTAAGATTAACAAAGAAGACTTGAGCAATTTAGAAAGATTTCTTATTGACATGTTAGATGGTTGAATTTATTTCAAAATAAACAGCTGCCATAAAAATTTTGGAGAGGGGAGAAACATGATTATCCACAGTGGAGGTGAAGGACAGGTCCATAAAGGAGAAGTGACAGAAAAAGTAGTACACTGGATGTTTGATTAGATGGCTACAGGTAATCATGTGTAAAATGATGAAGTTCCTCATTAAAACTGTCAAGTAACAGAGCAGGAACAAGAAAGCAACAGTAGATGTATTTTTTTATTCTCCTATAGTTCAAGAAGACAAATTTAGTGACATTTTTTGATGTTCTAGGAGGATAAGATGAGTTCAAAAAACAAATTAGAAACTCAATTTATCTGATATAATACAGAAAGTAATATAAAATTTTTTATTACATTGAAGAAGTTTATAAATTGAAACATGACACAATAATGGTTTTAGTTCGAGATAAATGTTTTAAATTCTTTGTAAATTTGGGCATTATGATGTCAAATGGGATTTAATGAGAGCTCTTTTACAAATGTTTTACCTGCAAATAACTTCCATAATAACCCAACAAATTAGTAGACATTAATCTTATATTCATTTTATATTTGTGGAAATAGAGGCAAGAAGGATTCAATTAATTAGATCAAATAATCAATTTTCAAGTAGCAGATTTAAGTAATGAACCCATATTTGATGCCAGATTCCATGTTCTTCACAGCTATTTCACATTATTTACAGTCCAAATGGATTCCAACTGTTTTCCATCTCAATAAGGAAAAATGGTCTTTATCCATCTCTGCCTTTCTTTGTATAAATTTATTCAAATCACTCCCCTTCTCTATGCCACATATAATTTAGCCATACAGCTCCAATCTCAGATTAACATTCCATATATCTGGTGAAACTCATTATTTATTCTTATATTTTAAAAAATCAGGGCTCTTAATTGTACAGAATCATAACCTGAATTAGTTACTGATAATTTCATTGAATTTAAACTTAGCATATTTTGGGTGGGTTGAAGACATAGTCTAGAAATAAAGAAATAGAAGATCAATGGCTGGGTATCTGAATATAATAACATAGGATAGTATTATATGAAATCTTCACCTTTCTCCTAATTATTCCAAAGGCACATTTTTTTTAATGCTGCTGTTAGAAACACTTTAGGAAGCTAATTGTTTTTTGTTAAAGTTGGAGGAACTAATGAAATGAAAGAATTAGCTTTTTATTTAAATATACATTCGCATGAGTTTAGACATCCAGATGTAGAGAATTTGGGATGAAGGAGATCATGTATTGAGATGCTATGTCCTCCTTATCAATATCATGGTTTAATGGAATGATTTTCATTTTTTTCCCTTATTACAGTGAGGGATTAATATGATTTAGTGTACAGATTCCTAGTCTAAAGATCATGAGGACAAACAGTCAGTCTTAAATATCCTAATAATAACTATTTCTCTACTACTGAGCGCATTCACTCTGAGATTTCTTATTCAACTGTCAAGTTCAGCTGATGATACTGGACCTATTTATCTTCTGCGAAGAGCAAAGAAAGGAAGTCCATGTAAAGTTATGATTTTAACCTAAGTCAAGTACACAGACTAATTCCCTGAAAATGCTTTGGTTAGGAACAAATTGCTGCATAAGAAAGTGGTCATTAACATTTTCTTCAAATAATTAGTTTGCCTGATTTTGTGTTCAAGAAAAAACTTGGGTTCTGGTATAACTTTATTCTGGGTTCAAAATAGAGTATAAAAAGTACTTCTTTATAAATTAAAAATATCCAGTCCTGTTACCTGAATGTGGAAAAATCTGATGAGATAAAGAATATATAGGGATAGAGGGAAAACTTTACATTAAAATTGAAGAACAAAATTGTAGAAAAGCTGAAAAATGAAACTGTGGATTCCAAACTCTTGTTTTGGACTATTTCCCTAATATTGGTGCAAAGTTTGGTATCACTTTACACATAGTTGCCCTCCTGCTGTACTTAGAATGATTGAACATCAGTTGAGAAAGTACAGATGCCTGTATGAAAAGATTCTTTTTTGTGTATTTATGTATTTTATTTGTTATTTTTATTATTTTATTTTATTTTTTAATTTGTTTGGGTTTTTTGCTTTGTTTTGGGGAGGTTTTGGATCACAGAAGGGTCAAAACTATGTCAGGGAAGGATTGCTGGTGCAGAGGGTCAGTGATGGGGGATATATGGGGAGGAGTACACTTTAGGTATGTCTCTATGGCATATGAATGTGTTTAAGTGGTCATGGAGCATTGTCTCAGTGGGTGGAGACCCACACAATAACCAAAAGAATATTGAATTTTTATCCTGGGAATGACTGCTACATTCTCTAATAGAGCAGCAAGAATTCTCTGAGTACATGGGCAGTTCCTAGTAAAGGAAGACAGACCTTTACACCAGGCCCCTTGATAATGATGGTTATACTTATGAACCTTTTCTTGTGAAATTGAAACTTAGCCTAGTATTTTATATTGCCTAGAAGATACCTCCTGAAGGCCTCCTCATTGCTCAAATGTGGCTTCTCTCTAGGGCAAACTCAGAGTATAAACACACAACACCCCCACATACACACTGTGGGACATGACTCCTGGGGATGAGCCTCTCTGGCACTGAGGGATTATTTCTAAGCACCAACTAGCGATGCATCTGAAAAAAAGACTTTGACCAAAAGGGGGAAATATTAAATACAAATGAGTTTTTATGGCTAAGAGATTTCGAAGTGAGTCAGGAGGTCATTCCAAGGTTACGCTTATGCAAGGCTCAGCAGGATCTCACTGACTGCCAATGGCACAAATGGCAATTTGCTTCTTTTTTTTTCCTGTTCTTTAATAATTTATTATATGCATAATAAATTAAAATTGTGAAAGTGACAGTCATGGAATTAACTATGGGATGGATACTATAAAGTGGGCAATAAAATATTCTAGGCACTGTGCAGGATACTTTCCTATGCTCATGCAGTTCATCTTCACCTTCACCAGTAAAAATATTTATAAGAGTTTAACTTAAAAATTTGAATTTACTAAGATCAAATTTTTATATAAAATAAGAGGTATTTTGGATTCCAGGGGATTACCCTGAAACTTTTATATGAACATAGCTACATCCACTCACTATATATATTCACATAAATACATTTACTGCTAACCATGAAGTTCACTTCTTCTGCAACACTTTATGTATTTTTTAGAATATCCAAGGGTTCTTCATACTGGGTGCTTTTACTTTTCTGTGACTGTGCTATATAAAAGCAGTAATTCGATGAAGAAGGCCTCTAACTTTTCCTTGAATCTTCCTTTCAAAAGAAACTTGTGGGAAGACCTTGAATTAAAAGTCATCTTAGGGCTCCAGAAAGAATTATTCCTAAGGGCACTGTACAGCAGCAAATTTTTGTATAGTTATTCCTGTAGAAATACAACCCACAGTATTATTGTGGGCTTTTACTTCTTTAATTTTTGTTCTGTAAAGTGTTATTGACACCACCAAGAGGGTCTTTTTGCCTGGTACACACAGAAGCCAATCCTGAGTCATGAGGATTTTGAGAAAAGAAAGAGGTTATTATATAGCTGGCCAGCAAGGAGATTAGAGGCAAGTCTCAGATCTGTCTCCCTGAACAAAACGGGCACTGAGGTATTATAATGACTAGGGAAGGTGGGCTTAAAGAAGTGGCTAAAAATGGGATGAGGTGTCATAAGCCAATCTCTTTTGGGAATGCTAGGGTTAAACAGAGTGTGCTCTGTTGCAATTATGTTTGATACGAAAATGGAGGATTAGCATGCCTTGTGACTAGAATTCATTTGAACTGGCTTTAGAAACAATAACTTTTTTTCTGGAGGGAGCAAGCCTCCTGTGAATAAACATAGAGAAGTGGGACATTTAAAAGGAAGTTTCTGGAAACTTCTCCAAACCAGTAAGGGAGGGACTACTCTGAAAAGTGTGTTTGAGAAGTGGTTCTGAGGGACCAGAAAGTGGCAGTATCAATATAGATATCACTTTATGCAACTGGGAATCAGTGTTATTATATTGCTTAGAATAAGGAAAACATCAAAATGCATAGTAAATGTTTTTCTCTTTTTAGTTTATGTTTGTTTTTATATTTTATTTTTTCCTGGTATGGGGAGAGGGAGAATGTCAGTTGAAAGGGAACAAAGTTGAGTTAATCTTAGCCCTTAGTTCACCACCATTTCCATCCCTCATGAACCCACCTGGTCACCTACTATATTCTATTTAACATGTGTCAGACTTCCACTCTTATTCACCTCCAGGTACTGTACATTCCTTGTGATTTACTTTCAGCTGTCCACATATGTTGAATAATAATCTCTTATTATATACTCACTGTAGTATAGCATTTGACTCTACCATCTATTGCTCTAATACCTTGACTAAAAGTACTTATTCATATAGTTTGAAGTATTTCTTATAACATTGGAAAAGAGTTACATGAATAAACAGATACGTGCAGAGAGGAAGAATAAAATATTCTTTTATCAATTATTGATTAGCAAAGCAGGCAATAATTCAGTAAGGGATAAATGATAAAACAGCAAAATTACAGGGCATATATATTCATAGTAAGACATATATGAAATTATACATGCAAAAGTAAAAGAATATATAATCTAGCATCCAAAGAAGTATGTTTTTAAAAGTTCATTATTAAGGCATTGAAAAAGCCTCAATAAATTTAAAGAAGAGATAGTATCCAGATAGCTCAGGATTCCATTCTCACAAGAAAAACCTGAAAACTGAAAATCAGTATCCTTCAGATTGAGGTCATAGGGCAAATCACTGCCTACAATACTGGGGAAATAGGCAGATAAAAAGAATTACAGTTAGCCTGGAGCTTAAAACTCAACAGGACTCCACCTTTCGTAGGAAAACTAAAAGTAATTGAGTAATTGCTGGGGAGTGAGTATGGACTACCTTAAAGGATAAAAATGGAGCCTCAGTGGTGGTGACCCCCAACCCAACTTTCTTGAGTCTTACCTCCAGGAGCTCCATGAAGTTCCCACTGTGAATTTCAGAAAAATCTCCTTGGCTTCCAACAGAGCAGAGTAGAAGTAACCATTTTGAAACAAGCCCAGAACAATGACAAATACCTGCCCTCAAGGAAAATTATTGTACCAGAGTACAACTCTATGGGACCTTTTCAGAACCTGACTTTGGGGAAGTTAAATACTCAAATTCTGCACCCTCTAGCCTACTCTCTTCACATAAGGGATATTAAATATTATACAAGATTTCTGTTTCTCCATCTCTTTACCAAAACTTATGTTCAGCCTTTAATTTTAACCAATACATTTGGCATGCAGCAGTGTCTATAAAACTTTTGTGTGCATTAACCTAATGGCTATTGAAGTCAAGTGACTCTTCATTTACTTATTTGCAATGTGAATATCTTCCTTATGAAGTATCTTTTGGAAACACATGTTTCATTTTGTTATTTATTTACTTTGCTAAGTTTGAGCTAATTTTACATATTCTGAGTAGAAGATCTTTAATAAATATATACATTAGAAATATTTCTCATAGTGTTCAATTTATATTCATTTTTTTGGCATTCTCATTATTACAGCAAAATTTTCATTTTCCTATGGTTAAATTTATCATGTCTTTTAAGGGTTATGCTTTTGTTTTAAAATCCTATCTCACTACTCTTTGCATAATTTAAGGCATTGAAATTTTCTCCTGTGTTTTATTGCAACCTCTTAATATTACTTTTTTTTGCTAACTCATCTCTGTTCCATTTTTAAATAATCTTTGTATAATGTAGGCGGTGTTGGTTGAGGTTCATTTTCTGTGCATAGGGATATTTATTGTTCCATCACAATTACTTGTAAAGGTATCTTTTCTCCACAGAATTCTCTAAAGATTTTACTATTGTTCCTTTGAAGAAGCATGTACAGGTTTACTCTTGAATGCTCTAGGCTCGTCCATTGACTTTATTGTCCATATTTATGAAAATACCATACTGATTTGATTACTATAGCTTTAAAATATTTCTTAATTTCACATAGTGCACGGTCTACTTATAAGTTTTGTTATGCAATTTTGTCGGCAGCTCTACATCCTGTGCATTTTCACATGTATGCTAAAATTCAGTTTAAAATGAAAAACAAAAGTGCTTTCTTGGATTTGTTGCAGGTATTGCATTGAATCTAGGGATTAATTTGGGAGAAGGGAGTATTGGCATAGTTAAATGTAGAGTTGTCTTATCTATGAATTTGGTATCTCCCTCCATTTATGATGTTCTTTACTTTCTCTTGACAGTTTTATAATTATCAGTGTAGGTGTTAGTTGTGCATATTTTGTCACATTTCATATACCTGTAATATTTCATTATTATTATTTTGATGCTTTTATGTCATTTAAAAATTAAAGACTGATTTTTTTACATATAAATTATTTACATTCAATTTTTTTATGAGCTTATAGCTCAGAAGTCTCATCTACCTTGTTAAAGAAAAACAGTCATCTGGTTCAGATAGGAAGAAGTATAACTGTCTTTATTTACAGGTGATATACTTGTCTATGTAGAAAATCTAAAAAGTAAAGAAAATCTATGATATTTGATAAGTGTGGTGGTTTGAGATTATTTTTGTGAATTCCATGTTTGTAAACTGCTCTGTTCCTCTGGATGTGATACCTTTAGATTGTGTTAAAGTGAAAGATTTTAAGTTTATTTCATAAAATCAGTTGAGGGTCTTTGATTCACCCACATCAGCAAAGCATTACTCAGGGCTGATTCCCTGCCCCCTTGATGGGCTGATATAAATGGACACTCACTCAAGAAGACATGCAGAAGAAAAGTAAACTTAATCACTTCAGTCCTGCCATGTGACAGAAAGGAGAAGGCTCAAACAGCTAAAGGACCAGGAAGAGAGATGAGCCATTTGCCTGACAGTTTGTAGTTGAAGTGAACAGAGAAGCTGAGCAGCTGAAAAGGCCTGAGAGACCAGGCAGAAATCACCCGCCATCTTGCTTCAACATGTGTCAAATAACTTTGGTGAGAAAACAGCCTTGAGATGAACTCTTTAGGGCCTTGTAACTGTAAGCTTCTACCCCTAATATATACCTTTTATAAAAGTCAACAGAGTTCTGGTACTTTGCATCAGCACCCCTTTGGCTGACTAATACAAAAATTAACACGGAAATGCTGGCCTAACATAAAGAGTACAGGTATACTCTCTTTTTTTACCTTTTTTCAGAAGAATTATTTTGAATTGGTATTATTTTTTCTTGATTTTTGGTAGAATTTACACATGGAGCTAATATGAACAAGGGATTTCACTATGGGAATATTTGAAACTACACATTCAATTTATTTAATAGATATAGGGATATTGAGATTATCCATTGTTCACTTTCATGGGGTTTTAAAAATTCATATTATTCAAAGTATCTATCCATTCAACCTAAATTGTCAAGTTTATTGGCCTTCATGTGTTAATAATACCCCTTATTACTATTTTAAATATTTAAAATGTGCAATGATCTCACCTTTAATATTAATAAACAAAAAGTTTGCAAATAGCATTGTGGAAAGATGGCAGAGTAGGAGTTCCAGGAATCAATCCCTCCACCACAATTAATATGAAACAGATAGAAACTATCTAAATCAACAGTTTTGAAACTCCAGATTCTAGAAGACTGCAGCATCCAAAAGTGTGAAGAAGAAGTTGGTAAATTTCAATAAATACTGGTGACCTGCACTCTTTGCAGTGACTACCATCTCCCATATTCCAGACTTGCAGCAGTCTACTGTGAGGTTTCAATCCTGGGTCCTGAAACAGCTTGTTGGTGCCAGGATGGGCTAAAAGACCTAGTTCCCAAAGATCTAGGGGTATGTGTTCTAATAACTGATCACTGTTTGATTAGCTACTTCAGATCACTGGGGATCCAGCTTTGAAGGCAGGCATAATTCCAACACTTCCCAGGCAAAAGCTACAAAACTACAGAAACATATAAAGGACTGCATTTAGTGGGCAAGTGCCAAATTGAGAAATGTAGCTTTAATGAGTCAAATGAGAAGCTACTGGCACTTTTCCTGGCTCCTCAATTACTTCCTTTCCAGGAGAGTTTGGAGCTGGACAGAGTTCCATTTTTGTGTCACTGGCCATGTTACAGCTTAGAAAGAATAATTTGGGAAATTTCTCACTGGCATGTTCTCCTAGCAGAATTTGACCACCTGGCAAAAGTAGTTTGAGACAGGGAAAATAGTGTTAGAAATAATTGAGTTCGATGTCCAGGGATAAAGGCTTACCTAATTTAATTCCTATGGTAGAACTCTGGGAGAGGTAGGATGTATATTTCCTAGGGAGTAGAGGAGTCATTCAAATTATTGTCATTAGGGAAACTCCTAAGGCCTCCAGGAAGCACAAGCCCAGGAAAAGACACACCGTGAAAAGCCTTGAGCTGAGCTTCTTCATTTTTATTTTTTAGACAAGTGTATTTGTAGAAAAACCATGCAGAACATCCAGGATTCCCATATACAGTCTTATTATTAACACCTTGTGTTGATGAATTACAGTTGTCACAGGTGATGAAAGCAGATTTGTAATTGTACTATTTACTATAGTCTATGGTTAAACTCTTTGTGTAGTGCAATTCTATGGATTTGAAAAAAAATATTCAATTACCATTCCATTACCATATATAAAACCAGACATTTCCCCTTTTAACCACACTGAGATATTACAATATTTATCCTTCTGTATCTGTCTTATTTCACTCAAATGTCTTCAGTGTTCATCCATGTTGTTGTATGTGTCAGAAAATTATTCCTATTAAAATCTGAATAATATTCCATAGTTTGTAAGTACCACATTACTGTGAGATAGAAGCAACCCAAATGCCCATCAAACAATGAATGGATAAACAAAATGGGCTAAGCTTCTTGATAGGAGGTATGAACTCCAAAGAACTCCAATCAATGCAAAGCCAATTTGCAAAGATTATGAAAGGTTTTTTTTTTTTTTATTGATTAGTTTGGTTAGATTAGCTCATAAGACCCAGAAAAGTCTTCCTCATATAGGGTTCGATATGCCCTCAAGAAACAGCTCAGGACTATATATCAGAATTAACATTTTACAGTATCAAAATGTACAGCATGCAACAAAAGATTACAAGACAAAGAATGAAACAGGAAAAGATTGTCTATCCAAAGGAAGATGATAACAACCTAAAACAACAATGAAGAATACCAGACCAGAGAAATCACACAAAGTTTTAAAACAAAATAAGACAAACAAACAAAAAAAGATTTTCAATATGCTCAATGAGATAAAGGAAATACAGAAAAAGAACTAAAGGATATCAGGAAAGCAAATAATGAATATGGGAATCTCAATAAAGATATGGAAATTTTAAAAAGGAATCAAACCAAAATACTGGAGTTGATGATCATAATAACTGTAATGAAAAAAATCCCAGGAGAGTTTGAACAGTAGAGCTGGCAGAAGAAAGATCAAAGCATTTGAATACAAAGCAATTGAAAAGAGGCTAAAAACCAGAGAGAAAAAAGATTTAGAAAAGGAAAAATAACCTAAGACAGCCTGCGGGATAACATTAAGCATATCAATATAAGCATTTTGGTAAGTCCCAGAGTAAGAAAAAGGAGAAAGCAGAGTAGAACAAACATTTAAACAAATAATAACAGAAAGCATTATAAATCTGACAAAATATTTGAATATGCAAATCCATGAAGGCCATTGTAAACCAAACAAGATCAGAAGTAATGGAGGTAGGGAAGCAGTGCATTGATGTACTTAAAGTACTGAGAGGAAAAAAGCATTTGAATTGTTATATTTTATAGCTTTGCATGAAATTTTATATACAATCTAGACAACAAAAATGAGTCAATAAAAGAGAAGACACAATGTAACTATTGCAATTGATGTCTAATTGTCACATTAATGAATGAATGAATGAAAGCTTATGTTTTATACAATTTTGTGACTATTTATTTTGGGAAAAAGATAATTTAGAATATGGAGCATGTACTTCCATAAGCTATTTTCTCCAAGTGTGAGGAATTATCAGGCAGCCAGTGGACTGCAAATCTTATTGCACATCTTCTACCTTAGCCTGGATGCAAATGTGGCAGCCATGTCTGGCCCCTCTGGATGTCCTTTTGAAAATGCAGGATACTTTTGTAGCAAGTTTATTTAGAAACAATCACATGTATTGATTCACAATTTCAAACTTAGTGTTTTTAGGATGATTTTAGAGGTAAAAAAAATTACTGGTAAGACATTAAAATATTGTCCATTTGTGAGAGTTTTAAGTAATTATTTAACTGTAATTTCACCAATGAAAAGCCCCATTGTATTCCTAGTAGGATTTCAGCACTATTATAAGGCTTACTATCCTCCTTCTACTAAAATAGAGTAAATAATTATCAGATGCACCAAGTACACAGTGTTTAGCAATAAACTCTAAATAAATAATATCAATAATTAAGGGATTATTACTTGATTTCAGTTAGGTTCTTTGACTATGCTGCAGAAATGAATTTCAAGAGCACATCAGGTGAGTTAGGCCAGTAATTTACTCAGGCAGGGAGGGAAGAAAAATGAGAGAAAATAACAGAGCAGAGTTCCCAGGTAGAGAGGAAGGAACTGAAATGTCATAAAAAGGGCTGACTTATGGCTACAATTTCCCATTATAGGTTATAAATGCCCAGGTTTTACTTGCATGTTGATCGAAGTGAGGGAGAAGGCAGCTGGAGTCTGGGCCTAGAGGCAAGAGATCAGAGAGGGAGCATGCTTAGGCTTTGTGCCTGCCTTTTTAAACTGTTAATTATTCCACACCTTTACTAATGGCAGGGGAGGGGTTCTAGTTTTGATTGATTACCCCACCAATCAATTTCCCATGAGGGCCTAATGATGCAGTCCTTGGGGAATATCTGGCTTCCAGAAGAAGTCTTTGTTCTGAATAGCAGAATCTTGAGGGGTGGGGGTCTTCTAGCAGTCATCTTGGGGGTTATTGATGTCCACGTAGATGCTCTGCCAGGTTCCACATCAGTCTATTGATTACCTATCTTACTAGCCTGCTTCAGAATGGTTCATTGGTCTATATTTTACTTATTTCATGTGATACTTATTGCTCTTGGAGTGTCTTAATATAAATTGGCATACATATTTATATGTCTAAAATAAATTTTTAAAGAAAGTATTATATATATAAGCTAGGAAACAATCTCAACGGGTATCATGCAATTAATCCAGTCCCATGATTACCAGTAAAAGTGAATCAGATGAAGAGAATCTTAGTAATTCTTCAGAAATTGTATGTCACACTTAAAATCTTCAAAATCCATTTTCCTATTCTCTCTCGGTTTAATAACGGATCTCATGTATGAAAGCTGAGCAGAATAGGGGGAAGTTTTATGGGTGCAGCAGTGGAATAAACTACTATGAATCCTCATCTCAGTAGAAAAATTTTAAGGAAGTTGACAAGTTAAAGGATAACCCAGTCTGTCTTTCTGAATATTTATATGGTGTTTGTCTTATAGCTAATGTAAATATGCAGTCCAGAGTTCTCTGATTCTAAGCTATTTTGAAATAATTTTATTTATTTCAGTGTTATTTAATTATGTATTCCTTAGATCAAGATTCTTGCTTGTTCTCTGCGTCATGATAAGTGTTTAATCCACAACAGTACCTAAAATCCCCTCCTGCATTCAAAGGGAAAATATAATGATCGCAGCACTTACCAGAGGTAAAAAGAACCTTTAAAGGATTCAGATAAGAAGAATCATTGCCATAAAAAAAGTAAAATTTTTGACCATAGAAATGATAGGAAAACTCCTATGAAAGTATTGATATGATACCTGATGAAAGAAAGGAAATATGAGCTGTTCCCTGTGGAAGTCTTTAAAACAATGATGACAAAGATGTAGAAACTTTGAGGAATTTAAAATAAACTGAGCAGTTGTAACCATGAGCTTACTACTTTTTATGTATTTATTTGAAAATTAAAATATATCCTGCTAAAGACTAATTTTTAAAAATATACTTTATTTATTTCTAAAAAATACTTAGGTTACATTTAAAAAGTTTTCCTATATGTACCACTCCCCACACCTCCTACTTTTCCCCACATTAATAACTTCTTTCATTAGTGTAGTATATTCATTTCAGTTGATGAACACATTAGAGCATTGCCACTAAGCATGGATTATAGTTTACATTGTAGTTTATAGTTTTTCCCATTCAATTCTGTAGGTTAAGGCAGGATATATAATGGCCTATATCTTCCATTGCAATGTCATTCAGGACAATTCCAAATCCTGAAAATGTTCCCCAATATTATACCTTTTTTCCTCCTCCCTGACTTCATCTCCTTCAGTGGCCACTGTCTCCACTTCAATGATATAATTTCTTCCATTGCTAGAATCACAATAAGTCTACAGTAGAATGCCAATTAGTCAATTCTAGTCCATATATTACTTCCCAATCCTAAGGATTCTGGGATGGTAACTTATTTTTAAATTAAAAAAAAAACTGTAGGAGAAAAATTTTATATAACTATAGTTGATGTTGATGATAATAAATATGTTTACATTCCTGCATGTAAAGAGCTTTGCTGCCATGTTCACAAAAAGAAAAGAGCTGAGACCTGAAAATTAACATCCATCAGAGAATTGAGGTCATAGAGCAAACCACTGCCCTATCACAATTTATCTAACTATAGCTTTAGTCTTCCTTGGATTGGAAAAATAAAGGATAAATGACTAATTACTGGGGAGTGATCTTATGCTTGCATGAAAGATAAAATCTCATGGAACTCAGCCTTATGTACGTCCCCATACTTTCTTGACTCTTATCTCCAGAAGCCCAATCAGCTTCCCACTGAATTTCAGAGAAAAATCACATTTTCTCTCACAAAGCAAAATTTAATAAGTATTTTGAATTAGGTCCAGAACTGTCTATCATCCTTAGCAAAAATGTGCCTACAGGTAAGATATTTTACCAGATAGCATTATCTATGTGAATTTTTCAAGAATCTAACCAATTTAGTAGAGAGAAAAAACACTCAGCCACACTTCCTTTACCCTTTTTGTCTCACTTAAGTAATATTAAGTAATGTATAGGACTTCTATTATTCCATGTCTTCATCAATGCTTCCTATGTTCAGTATTCAATTTTAGCCATTCGGAAAGGCATCAAGATTTTAATTTGCATATAGGGCTTTTCCTTGGTTGATGATTTTTAACTATAAATTCAGTTTCTTAAGAGATAAATTCAGCTTGTGAGATTATAAATACTTTCATGAGAATTTTAATAATCACAATATTCAAGGAATTTATCCATTTTTTTCAAAGTTGTTGAATTTTGGGGTCTTAATGTGTTAATAATATTCCATTATTTCATTTAAAAGTCTGTAGGATGTGTAATGATACCTGCAACATTAAGAAACAAAAAAAATTTAATCAATGATGTAGCAATTCTAGGTATCAAGGATTTAAAAACAAAAACCAAACAATTAAGAGAAAAGGACTTAAAAGTGGGATATAATGTAAATAATCTTAAAATTATCAGTAAAGCTAAAATTGATTCTTTGGAAAGATTAATTACATTTAGAAAACTTTAGTATGTTCAACCAAGAGAAAGCAAGAGAAAAACAGCACAAAATACCAACATAATGGAAATCTTATATATTGCTGGTAGTATTGCAAAATTAAACAAACTCATTGAAATGTTGTTTGAAATTATTTCATTAAACCTACCATAAACTATAATCCAGACATTTCCATTCTAGGTGTTGATTTGCAATACTACAGAGTTGCATATCAGGCACCAAAGAATCAATTAGATGTAGTATGAATACCATATCTGTTCTTTGTAAGAAAAATAGGTTGCATATCCTCACATTTTTATCATGCCTGCTCCTCCTTGAAATCAATGTTAAAGAACATTTTAGCAAATTAAACTCAAAGAGTAGAAATAAATCATCCTTGACCATATCCTGAGATTGTACACATTTCATGGTCATATGGCAAACAATCTTCTGAACTGCATTCTCTTTGATTGCAAAGGTCTTTCCTGTGACCCCTCCTCAAGAAACATGAGCAACCTCCATGCTATATACACAATCACACATAAACATGGACACTTTTTTTTTTTGCTTAAGAAATCCACCAAATTCCTTGGAAAAATAGTACATTACACACAATCTACAGAACTGTGAATAACAAATTAGTTAAGGCTAATTTTCTCTGGAAAAGTAGGAATGATTTCCCCTATAAACAAGAGGCTCTATGACTCAAATAGAAATAAGTTACTACTTGGTTATGTGAATGTCCCTAAAAGGTGAAACATCAGAAGAAGAGATCATGGCACTGAAAACAAGCCTTGCTGCCTCAATGATTTTTCTGGTACACATCTGGCTGTGAGGCATGACTTAATCATGAAGAGCTATATGGGAATAATGCAAACACACTGTTGAGAAATGGCAAGTGCCTAGACATGAAGAAAAGTCTCGAACCAAGGCACAAAGTGAGGTTGCTATATGAGCGTAAGGATTAATTGGGATAACAGTGTTTCCTTTATGGAAAAAATACAAAAATAAAAAAGACACCACAGGAAGCTTATAGTTTGTTGGAATTGATTCCCTCCCTGATAGACACTTGGAGATATATACTAAAGTGTATTTCCCTTCAGACATCTCATTTTTCATTATTATTGCATGATTGTTAATGACACTGGAAATGTTCCTCATTTATGAGAATAGTATATACAGTGAAATTAAGAGAGGAGGAGATAATATAACTGAACATCTTTTATTTATTTTAATTGAATACTTTTTGGAAAATATATTTTTAAAGGTCATGTATTGTTTACACCATGAGCTTAATCAATAGGAATGTTTTTACTTTCTTCTAAACAATGACATACAAATAGTGTGCTAATAAAATGCTTCATGTTTAAAACCTTTCTCTCAAATGTTTATAATTTGCCATACTTTCTTCTTATGGTTTTTCCAAAGAGAAATTTATTATGGAAATAATTTTGATCCTTTGTTACTATCTTTAAAAATAAATAATTTTCCAATTCCTTCTAACTATAACTGCTGCATTTTTTAAATCATATATCCTTCTTTGTACACTATGTCCAGAATGATTGCAACTTTTAAGATGCAAATGTGCAATATGATGCTTTCTGTAGTTTAATTCTTTTTCACATAGTCTTTTTCACATAGTCTTGTTCTTCAGGTTTTTCTTCCTTATGATTTGCATTTTGCTTCTTAAGAGTGATTTTTCCCCCCCAAATCATACCTTTTATTTATTTAATTTTTAAGGAAAATATATCGTTATGTTCATTTCCATATCACAGAAAAGCCAGAAATCACAAATGTTGCCAGCCGGCCAGCTAAAAGATACTGATCTTTGGATCAGGAGAGGATGTGGTTCAAATATTTGATGCCTGCTGCCCATGTACAAAGTCCCAGTACAGTCTAAGTACCTCCAAAAAACAAAGCAAAACAAACAAACAAATTAAAAAAGCAATTCCCATTGGAACCTGATGGATTTAACTCAGTGGTTTTCCTGTGTTCAATGCCCAGTACTTCTAATATATATATATTATCAGTTTTTTTCTTCTTTCTCTAGGAAATCTTTCTAAGAAGTTGCTTCTTCATTTTAGTTCAAGGGACATGCTTTATCTATTGTGCAACTTTTTTTTTTGTTTGTTTCTAAGTAATTTTTTTATTTTTGTGTTTAGAGGACTTTCTTTTTGTATTTTCCTTACTTTTTTACCATAGTAATATGAAATTCTCAGATTCTGGATCTAACAAGAAGCCATTTAATTGCCAAATTCAATAAAGTTGGAATGGTTCGTGTAATTCATTTTGTTAAGGTTTATGAAAAATGATTTTCAATATTTGTCAATATATAGAATATGTTTTCAAAATTTGTATATAGTATTTTTGCTCTGTATTTACTAGATATTATTTTTTAATAAACATTCAGAAGAGTTGACTTCCAGAAACCACCTTAAGTCATAAGCTACTATACTAGCTTCTATATTGCAGAACCAATTTTGAATGCCACTAGATGTTATATAGGTAAAAATCTATGAAAATTAAAATGATTCCTTAAATTATAGATTTTGTCTTCTAATTACTACAGAATATGTCATGATGTGTCCTATTTGTAAATTAAAAGTTTTAAATAAAATTGTCATTTTTTTTCTATTAAAATTCACTGCACAAGAAAGCTTCATCTTCATTGCTTTGACAAAGATGATTTTTGTTCAAGTAATCCTACTTACTCAATCTCAATATCAAAATTAATTACATGTCAATATTCTTTTGGTATGGTACCATTAATCTTTAAGTAAATGTTACTTTAAAACTTTAAGTCCTATCACTTCATCTATTGAATTCATGAGAGTAATAAAATATTTACTCTTTGGGGATGTTTCTGCTTTATAATTTAATTGTGTGCTTCTTTCAAAAATAATGTTTGGCACCATACTTTTCTCATGGCATTTTTCATCTCTGTATTTCTGAGAGTAGAGATTAGGGGATTGAACATAGGTGACATTATGGTATAAAATAATGCAAATATTTTATCCTCAGGGTAAGTGTTAGGTGGTCTAAGGTATATAAAGATTGAAGTCCCCCAAAATAAGACAACCACAGTAGTATGAGGCCCACAGGTAGACAAGGCCTTGAGAATTCCTTCAGCTGAGTGATTTCTTGAAGTGAATAATATAATGACATAAGAAAAAAATAAGACAACGAAGGTTACCAAGGCAATGATATCTGAATTTGCAACCACTAGAACACCAGTGATGTAGGTATCAGTACAGCAACTTTTAACAATGGGAAGATAGCACAGAAATAGTGATCAATTTCATTTGGGCCACAAAAAGGCAACTTCACTGCCAGAAAAAATTGAGGAAAAGAATGGATAGCTCCTCCCAACCATGCAGCTAGGATTAGAAGGTTGCATTTTGTTCTGTTCATGATAATCATGTAGTACTGAAGTTTGCAGATTGCAGCATAGCAATCAAAAGCCATGGCAGCAATAATAATGAAGACCTCAATATCTCCAAAGAAGTTCATGGTCAAGACCTGCAACATAAAGTTTCCATAGGAGATAGCTTTAGTCCCTGCTAACAAGTCAATGATCAGTTTGGATGTAACACTAGAGGTGTAGCAGATGTCCATACAGGATAAATGACCAAGGAAATATTACATGGATTGATTAAAAAGGGAGCTGCATCAAATGGAAACAAGGATCAGGAGCTTTCCTACCAATATGGAAATATAAGAGAATAAAAATTGTACAAAGCAAAACATTTGTATGTTCTGATCATAAGAAAGTCCCCAAAGAATGAATTTGTAGATATTTCTGTGGTTTTCCATGTATTTCAGTTTGATATATATTTTGCACACTAGTGAGTTGAGAACCTGAAAAGAAAAAAAAAATGAGTCTGATGAAAAATACCAATATATCATGTTAATAGAAAATTTAACAAAAATGGATTTTTAGACATAGAATATTAATATTAAATATTATTTACTCACAGATTTAAGTTGCTTTTTCTTTTTTATGTTGTGTCTTAACTTTAAAATCTTATGTGAAAAATTTTATAATAGGAATTATAATGCAATTATTTCATTCATGATTAGAGAATATTTTAAAATTAGTTTGATAATAAAGAAAACATGTTATTCTTCTTAATTATAATTTTTAGATAGCAAAAGGTTAATTCACTAAGTTAAAATAACACTTATTACTGCATAATTTAAATATTTGACCGTCTCCCAGCCTTGGAGTCAAATTTATTCTTTCAATATGAAGGAGGGTCTCTTTTAATTTTCTGGAACTCTTGCTGAACAAAATAAAATACTTGAAGCATACCAAATTAAATCTGTGAACTTTAATTTTGTAGAGTTTATTGTTTTTTGCTTTGTGGGAAAATAAGCCATTTAACATACAGAACCAGTGAAGTTTCACATATATCAAATAGCTAAGAATAGTTGAAAATTATTCACTAAAATGAATGATTATAAATTCAGGATTGAAGTTCTGAAAAATAAACTGCAACTTCATTCATTTATACTATTATTTTTCATTTTTAGGACATGCTTTGATTTATGTTTGTGATGAAAATTTGTAAAGGAGATATGTAACTCATGAATTGCACAAGTCCCTGTGAATTATATATATTGTATAGCTCTTGTTAGAAATTTTATATGCATTCTAGGCAACACAAAATAAATGTCATTAAAAGAGATGACATATGTAAACTGTAACAAAATTTTGCTCTGCTCACACTCAGAAGTTAAATGCCACACTAACAAATGGATGACATATTGAATGATTATTTTCTTTTGGAAAAAAAGAATGTAGAATAGGGAGAAAGCATTAGCATGAGCTATTTTACCCAGTGTTAAGGTATTATCAGCCTCCCAACTGGGGCTGCAAAATGTACACAACATCATCTACTTTAGTCTGAATCCAAAGTGACAACCCTAACTGGAAACTCTGGATGTCTATTTTTAAAGCAAATAATAAATTTTTAGTAAGTTTATTTGAAAATCCTCACATCTATTGCTTCACAAATTCAACCTCTATATCTTTAGGTTGATACTAGGCAGGAAATGAATAACAGATAAGACATTTTAAAAAGGTGTCCCTTTATGAGAATTTTTAATTATTATTTAATTTTAATTTTGTTAGTGAGAACTTCTCATTGTATTCCTCTTAGGTATTGGCACTACTACATTTTTTAAAAAGGGTTGAAAAATTAATTATCAAGCACAGAGAGTTTAGCAGTTAATTACATTTAAACATTATTGTATAATCAAAGGATGATTCAATGACCTTCCTTTTAATTATTACAAGTGATAAACATTTTTTGCTTATGAAATGGTGTGATATTAGTTGTCAAATACATTCATCCAACTAAAATAAATGATTTAATGATAATTATTATATAAATATGCTGGTGAACAACTCAAACTGGATAATACTCACTTAATTCCAGCCTGTGATTTTCAGTAATAGTGAATCAGATCACACAAATCTCAGTAACTTTTCAGAATCAGTAAACAATACACTGTGGGTATTAGAAACCAGTATCATGGTTCTCACTCAGTTTATTGGTACATATCATGCATGGAATGGTAGAGAGTGTGAGATGGGGTTGATTTGAGAGGAAGTTTTATAAATATTGATCTCAGTAGAAAAGATTTTAGAAGTTGACTGGTTACCAGATCACTCAGTCTGCCTTCCTAAATATTTTCACAAGGTATATATTGCAGTTAATATAAATATGTGGTCCAGATATCTCTGATTGTGAACTATTTATAATAATTGTACTTTAGAAAAAACCCTGAGCGGGCTGTTTCAGGGGCTTGCGGGGCAGGAGGTGCCTGGATGTCAATTTTTCTGTCCTGGGTGATGCTGCAGGGACAGTTATCCAACATTGTATGTCCTCCCATGGCCCACTGGATGGAGCATGGGAGAGTGTGGGCTATGATGTGGACCATTGACCATGAGGTGCAGCGGTGCTCAGACATATATTCACCAAATGCATTGAATGTCTTATGATGATGGAGGAGATTGTTGCTATGGGGGGAGGAGTGGGGTGAGAGGGGTGGGGGGTATATGGGGACCTCACATTTTTTAATGTAATATTAAAAAAATAAATAAAGACAAAAAAAATCTTACTTTTGTTTTACCTATGCACACGTATTAGGTCAAAGTTCTTCCAACTTCTCTAGATCATGTAAATGTTTTATCCATGAATGCTGCTAAAATCCCATCCTGCATTCTTTAGGAAAGTGATATTACAATCACTCCAAGTAGCAGAGATAAAGGGAAACTCAAATAGATTTAGATGATGAGAATCATTTTCATTGAAACAAATAATTTTTGACCATAGACATAGTTAAAAAAAAATCCACAAAACTCTTATGGAAGTATTACAGTTGTAAATAATCAAAGGACATAGCCAAAAAGTTTGTATGTGGTTAAATAAAATGGCAAGATAGACAATTAGAAAAGTTAAGGATTGAGCCTGAACAGTTGTGAACCTTGAGCTTATTGCTTAATATCCTTAAGCCTCACTTTCATCAGCTTTACAAGTAAGAATTTGTTACATAGTTGATAAATATATTAAGGAACACATTAGGTAATATGAAATACTCATAAAGTCATACCTGGCTCATGACACATAAGCCATTTGTGTATTACTTTCCTTCTTTCTTGAGCATGATTTAGCAACTACTGACACAGACATGCACACATATAAAGAGAGCTCCAATAAAGAAATAAACAACAACAAACATAAAAGCATAAAATTGATATAAAGAAGGGGATCAGCAAAACTTCAAATTTGATAAACAATGAAAACAGTTTTTTGGATGATAAATTGCCTATTTATGGCAATTCTTAACACTCTTAGCCTAAACTTTTCTTTTTTAATAAAAACAGTGAAATAAGTACTATATTTCTTGGTTAGATTGAATACATATTCTGCATTTCCCTTTGTGTAAGCTGTAGCATAAAGAGAATAGATGGCGGTGGTGGGGCAAGATGGTGTCCAAGTGAGTGCACCATTGTCATCTCTCCTGCAAAGGACTGGTTGAGTGGTAATGGAATCCTGCCAGAGTGGGCTGTTTCTGGGACCTACAAAGCAGGAGGTGTCTGGACATTAATCTGGAAAGACCGAAACAAAATTGGTGCTTGTGATGGATGTAGGATGACTGAATACCTGAAAGTCACTTGTTTCTCTCCCTGTTGCTGGGATACAAAGAAAAGAATTCTATGTAAATCAGAAGGTAATGAAATGCAACCCTCTGGGCCAAATTCCGCTTTTGGTGGTCAAGAATATCCTGTTGAAGCAATGAAATATGAAAACCAGCTTCAACCAGTTGGCTGGACCTACGCAGAAGCAGCCCCTTGCTGTCTTCACTTCAACTTTCTTAATTAACATAGTAAAATTCCCACCCAGGGGTGGAGTTATCTGCCCCTTTCTTGATCATGCAATGTATGTGCAAGCATGATTTCCTGAACATGCTAATCATACAATTATATAACCAGCTATGTGTGTTCATCCATATGTATAAAAACTAATGCATAATCAAAGCAAATGCTAAGTAGTAATTTGGATATTTAAGTAAGAGTGAAACTGTAGCACGGGGAGTCAGGTCTGAGTCACTTTGGCCTGGCCTAGGCTCCTTACCTCTGCAGATGTAATAAATGTGAGTTTGCCTAACTCTGGTGTTGAAGTGTTCTTCATGCCATCTCTGGTTATCTATGAAGGGCTTGCTTTGAGGCCTAACACTTGCTCAAGTTTAAACTGTGGGTTTCTAACATTGAACTCAGAAGCTGTGAGAAGGTAAATCCCTTCCCCCTAGGGCTAAGGGCTGCAGGGTTTCCTGAGAACTGCTGGTCATGAAGCAGCATTTCCCAAACACATTAACTCCAAGCCCATGATCCCTGAAACCACACAACACACATTTCCCAGACCAAGGTACCCCAAGTCTACATTCTACTGGGCTTCTGTTTCCCTAGGCCAGCACTCCTGGAAATCCAGCTTTGCTCTAGCCCTCAGATCTCGGACTAATTCCTGGAGTAGGAGTGCTTAGGTGGGAGGTGCAGAGGGGCCCAAGGAGTACAGGTTCAATTTTCTGGTTCCCCCATTTTATTGAGTTTGGAGGAACATACCAGCTGAATTGGGGAGAGCCTAGGAAGAGAGAAGAGGTGAATCTGCTGAGAGAGCCTGATTCATCTAAATGCCCTGGGATAGGAAACTTGGCCTGGGAGAAGGTGGAATCAGAAAATCAACAAGCCTTCCTGTAGCACACCTAAAGGAGAGGCAGAGTAGGATGGGCTTTACAAGCTTACAATAGCATATTTAGGATTCCTGGCAAGGAGTGGGTGCTCTCTTTCAACAAATTAAGAGACATTATTTTCTGAGGTGATTTGGTTCACCAGAGATCTATTTGAATCTCCTATGCGAGCCTTCACACAGCCTTCCTACTGCCCTGGAAGGAAAGAAAGTGATGAAGGCAGAAAGGGGCAAGGTCGGACTCCTAAGCAGTTTGTTCAGTTGCAAAGAGGATTCCTTGCTTGAGGCCTTGTCTGTTTTTTTTTGTTGTTGTTGTTGGTTTGTTTTCTTGTTTTACCTTCTTCTTTATCCCCACACAGCCCCTTTTTTTTCTTTTTTTCTTTTCTCTTTTTCTTGCTTGTTTTTTTCCTTTTTTCTTTCTTTTTCCCTTTTTATCATTTTTCTTTTCTTATATTAGGTGCTGCAGGCAGCATTTATTATTTGCTGTGCTTCTTCATTCTCAATTTCCTCTTTCCTGTGTGTACTGTTTTTGGCTACCAGTTGATCTCCTTTCCTTTCCATACTTCTATCCTCCATCAGTTATTGCTTCTCTTATATGACACCTCTTTTTGTTTAGTCCCCAATATTTCTGACTTTGTATCTCTAATACCTCTATTCTGTTCTCTTTTATTCACTCCTTATATTATTGTCCTTTTATTTTCTTTCCCTCTCTGTGACCACACTGGCCTGTTAATTCATACTATATTCCTCCCCATATTCAGTTTCCTATCTCATTATATGTAATCCACTTTTTTACTGTTATAATTCTACACAGCTTACATGATTTCAATATCCACTCTCCTAGATCTCACATGATTCTTCTGCTAACATTCACTATGAATACTACTATTATATTTTTCTTATCTTACCCCTTTTTCTTTCTCTGGCCCTAATATTTTCCTTCAAGGGAGCTTAGCCAACAACAAGAAAATAGAATAAGAAGAACAAAGTGACAAAGGAAAGACTTAACATGCACACAAAAAGAAATAGCTAAGTAAACCACAATATGAAGAAGCTAATCAACTGAATAAACTCAGCAAGATAAAATGATGACCAGACAGCAAGAAAAAACTACAAAACATACCAATAAACAGGAAAACATGGCCCAATCCAATGAACAAACTAAAAACAAGTAGGTGGAGTCAAACATTGAACAACTAAATAAAGTTCTCAAAACATATATCATGTACCTATTTAATGAAGTGGAGGAAGAGATGAAGGATATTTAGAAAAGACCTGGAGAGCATACAGAAGAAATTGTAATCACACTCAAAAAGATAATGGATATGATGGGAATCAATAGTACAATCCAAGAAATCAAAAATACACTCCCAGCAAATAAGAGTAGATTTGAAGAGGCAGAGGAAAGAATTAGTGATGTGTAAGACAGTACATCTGAAATCAAAACAGATAGTGAATTGATCGATAAAAAGATAGAAAAGAGCCAGCAGGGACTTAGGGCCTGAATAACAATGCAAAATGTGCAAACATATGCATTATAGGCATCCCAGAAGGAGACAAGAAGGACAAGGGAACAAAGGGGTTTTGGAGGAAATAATAGCTGAAATCTTCCCAAACCTATTGAGGGAGATGGATGGACATATGCAGGAAGCACAACACACCCCAAAGAGCATAAATTCCAAATGGTGTACCCCAAGATATATACTTGTCAAATTATACACTATGCAAGACAAAGAGAAACTGCTAAGAGCAGCAAGAGAAAAGAAAAGCATCACATAAAAGGGAGGTGTCATAATATTAAGTGCTGATTTCTCATTTGAAACCATGGAGGCAAGAAGGAAGTGGTATGACATAGTCAAGGCACTAAAAGAAAAGAATTTCCAACCAAAAACAATCTATCCAGCAAAACTAACATTCAAAAATGATGGAGAGTTCAAACTCTTCACAGATAAACAGAAACTAAGAGAGTATGCCAACAAGAAACCTGCCCTTCAAGAAATACTAAAGGGAGTTCTGCAGGAGGAAAGAAAAAAAACAGGAGAGACAGATTTGGAGGAGAGTATATAAGAACCACTAAATGACAAAAAGAAAAAGAAAATCAAACAACATATGACAAACAGAAATCCAAAGAAAATATGGCTAATTTAAGTAATTCCTTGAAAGTAATAACATTGAATGACAATGGATTAAACTCACCTGTTAAGAGACACAGATTGGAAGATTGGATAAGGAAATATGACCCATCTATAGGATGTCTACAAGAAACACATCTTAGACACAGGGATTCAAAGAGATTGAAAATGAGTGGCTGCAAAACAATCTTACAGGCAAACAATTACCAATAAAGGTCAGGAGTAGCTATATTAATATCTGACAAAATAGACTTTAAATGCAAAACTATTGTGAGAGGCAACGATGGACACTACATATTAGTGAAAAGGATAATCTTTCAAGAAGAAAGAACAATTATAAACATTTATGCCCCTAACAAGGACACCTCCAAAAAATGTGCTGCAAACACTGGAAAAACTAAGAGAAGGAATAGATGTCTCTACAATTATAGTGGGGGACTTTAACACACCACTATTTCCATTGGACAGGACATCTCAACAGAGATTCAATAAAGAAAAAAAGACTTTGAACAATATAATAGAGGATGTGGACCTAATAGACATATACAGAAAATTGCACCCAAATACAGGAGGATAAACATTCTTCTCAAGTGCACATGGATCATTCTCAAGATCGATAACATGCTAGGCCACAAAGAAAGTCTCAGTGAATTCAGAAAGATTGAAATCATACAAAATAATTTTGATGACCACAGGGAAAGAAGCTGGAAATCTGCAAGGGCCAGAGACCCAGATTTGACACCATGATATGGAAGTTAAATAACACACTGTTAGAACAAGAGTGGGTCAAAGAGGAAATCTCAAAAGAAATCAATAAATGCCTTGAAACTAGTGAAAATGATAACACAACATCAAAACTTATGGGATGCAGCAAAAGCAGTACTGAAAGGGAAATTTATAGCCATAAATTCATATATTGAAAAAGAAGAAAGAGCTAAAATTGAAGAACAAACTGCACAATTGGAGGGAATAGTGAAAAAACAACAACAAACTAAACCCAAAGGAAGAAGAAGGAAAGAAATAACAAACATCAGAGCAGAGCTAAATGAAATAGAAAATAAGAAAGCACTTGAAAAAATAAACAAAACCAACATCTGGTTCTTCGAGAAGATCAATAAAATTGACAAACCCTTAGCTAGACTAACAATGGAAAAAAGAGAGAAGATGCAAATACACAAAATAAGAAATGAGAAAGGGGATAACACCACTGACACCACAGAAATAAAGACTATCATAAGAGGATACTTTGAAAAACTATATACCAATAAGAAGGACAATTTAGAGGAAATGGACAAATTCCTAGAAACACATAAGCAGCCTACATTGATGAAAGAAGAAATTGACAATCTCAACAAGCCAATCACAAGTAAAGAGATAGAATCAGTCATTAAAAACCTCCCAACTAAGAAGAGCCCTGCACCAGATGGCTTCATAGGTGAATTCTACCAAACGTTCTGGAAAGTAGCAACACCAATCTTGCTTAAACTCTTCCAAAAAATTGAAACAGAAGGAACATTGCCTAACTCATTCTATGATGCCAACATCACCCTAATACCAAAGCTAAACAAAGACACCATAAGAAAGGAAAATTACAGACCAATCTCTCTAATGAACCTAGATGCAAAAATCCTCAACAATATACTTGCTAATAGTTATACACCATGACCAAGTGGGATTCACTCCCAGTATGCAAGGATGGTTCAGTATAAAAAATCAATTAATGTAATACACCACATAAACAGATAGAAGGAAAAAAATCAGATGATCATACCTAGAGATGCAGAAAAAGTATTTGACAAAATACACCACTCTTTCTTGATAAAAACACTGCAAAAGATAGTAATAGAAGAAAACATTCTGAACATGATAAAGAGTATATATGAAAAACCCACAGCTAACATCATTTACAATGGAGAAATCCATAATCTTTACCTCTAAGTTCAGGAACAAGACAAGGATGACCACTATCACCCCAGTGCTTGCTCAAACACTGAGGCAAGAACAAGATATAAATGGGATCCAAAAAGGAAAGGAAGAAGTCAAAATTTCATTATTAGCAGATGACATGCTCCCATATGTAGAAAGTCCTGAGATGTCTACAACAAAGTTTCTAGAACTTATAAATGATTTCAGTAAAGTTGCAGGTTATAAGATCAATGCACAAAAATCAGTAGCATTGTTAACCGATAATGAGAAATCTGAGGAGGAAATCAAGAAACAAATACCATTTACAATAGTAAATAAAAACAACAAATACCTAGGAATAAATTTAACTAAAGATGTAAAGGACTTATACACAGAAAACTACATAATATTGTTCAAGGAAATCAAAGAAGACCTAAATAAATGGAAGAATATTCCCTGTTCATTGATAGGAAACTAAATATTTTTAAGATATCTATCCTACCAAAACTGATCTACAGATTCAATGCAGTCCCAATAAAAATCAACACAGCATTTTTTAATGAACTAGAAAAACTAATGATGAAATTTATTTGGACAGGAAAGAGGCCCTGAATAACCAAAGTCATATTGAAAAAGAAAAATGAAATTGGAGAACTCACACTACCTGATTTCAAAACATACTACAAAACTGCAATAGTGAAAATGGCATGGTATTGGCACAAGGATAGACACACTGTCCAATCGCCTCAAATTGAGAGTTCAGATATAGATCCTTATATATACAGTCATCTGATATTCAACAAGGCCACGAACCCCACTAAACTGAGAAAGAATGGCCTTTTCAACAAATGATGCCTAGAAAATTGGATATCCATATGCAAAAGAAGGAAAGAGGATTGTCATCTCACACCTTAGGCAAAAATCAACTCGAGATGGATCAAAGACCTAAATGTAAGGGCCAAGACCATACATACCTTGGAAAACAATGTAGGGAAGCATCTACTGGACCATATAATACAAAATGGCTTCATGAACTTCGCATCCAAAGCATGAATAGCAAAAGAACAAATAAATAAATGAGACTTCCTCAAAATTAAAGCCTTTTGCACCTCAAAGGAGTTTGTCAAGAAAGTGAAAAGAGAGCCTACACAATGGGAGGAAATATTAGGTAACCATATATCTGATAAGAGACATATCCTGCATATATAAAGAACTCCTATATCTCAAAAATAAAAAGACAAATAACCCATTTTTAAAAATGGGTGAAAGATTTGAACAGATGCTTCTCCAAAGAAGAAATACAAATGGCTAAAAAGCACATGAAAAAATGCTCAAAATCGCTAGCTATTAGGAAAATACAAATCAAAACTACAATGAGATACCGTCTTACTCCTATAAGACTGACAGCTATCAAAAATAATCCCAGAAGTGTGGGGAATGTCAGGAAGAGATGAGATGTGGAGGCATTTTCGGGACTTGGAGTTGTCCTGGGTGATGCTGCAGGGCCAGTTATCCGACACTGTATGTCCTCCCATGGCACACTGGATGGAATGTGGGAGAGTGTGGGCTATGATGTGGACCATTGACCATGAGGTGCGGCGGTGCTCAGAGATGTATTCACCAAGTGCAATGAATGTCTCATGATGATGGAGTGGTTGTTGCTATGGGGGGGGAGGAGTGGAGTGAGGGGTATATGGGGACCTCATATTTTTTAATGTAATATTAAAAAAGTAAAGATAAAAAAAATCCCAGAAGACTACAAGTGCTGGAGAGGATGTGGAGGAATGGGAGCACTCATCCTCTGCTGGTTGGAATGCAGAAGGATCCAGCCATTCTGGAGGACTGTTTTGTGGTTTCTCAAAAAGTTAGCTATAGATTTGCCATATGACCCAGCAATTCCACTGGTGGGTATATACCCAGAAGGACTGAAAATAAGAACATAAAAAATAAGAACACACCAATGTACATAGCAGCATTATTCACTTTTGCCAAAATTTGGAACTAACACAAATGCCCATCAACAGATGAATGGATAAATAAAATGTGGTATAATTGTACAGTGGAATACTACTCTGCTATAAGAAGGAATACAGTATAAACACATGTGATAACATGGATGAATCTTGAAGATTGTATGTTGAGTGAAGCAAGCCAGGCATTGAAGGACAAATACTACATGACCTCTCTGATATGAAATAAGCAAACCAAGCTGTCTCAGAGAGCTAGAGACTGGAAGATAGGCTTAAAAGAATTTGAGGTGGGGGAGAGAAAGGTTGTGAGCTGACACCCACATAGGTGAAGTCTGTAATAAGCTGGAGGTAAGTATTTGTACAGGGAAGGGATAAGAGGGGCATAGGGATACCTTTGTGGGGGAGCTTTGTAGGCTTGAGGGGGGTTAGGGTTTGTAGGACAGGTCAGATGACCCTAGGAATTGGGGGAAGGGCCGGGGGGAACAGTTGAATATGGGAGACTGTCAGGTATATGGTTGAAACTTTAAGGTTGAGAAGACTCTTTAGAAAATATAATAAGGATAAGGGAGGATTACATGTTTAAGGTGTTTAAGTGGGGCATCTGGCACAGGGGCAGGCTTCTAGGGAGTGTGTGAGTGCTCTTTTTGTCATGGTGTGTTATATCATTGGGTGGAGACCCATAAAATGAATGTGAAGTTGTACCTACATCCTGGAGAGACCTGATATTCTCAAGCAGAGGGAATTGTGTGTCTTGAGAGAACCTGTAACTCCCAATGGGTTAGGGCAGTCTAGTATGTCAAGCCCTCAGCATTGTTGCAAGTATCTGTAAATCTGGTACCTCAAGTAGTGAAGATTGATTGTCACTGTGGGCCCTAAGAGGAGGGGGAGAGATGTATAGAATAGATGGAGCAGAGTAACTGGGGGTAATGGAAGTGCTCCACAAGATCATGTAATGATGGATATAGGACATGTTAACTTACACCAAAAATGTATAAAAGTCTATAAGCTAAAATGTAAACCATAATGTAAAACATAAGGAAACTAAAAATTTAGAAATTTGTACAGTCTAAAATATAAACCATAATGTATACCAAAATGGAAATGTGTTTGATAACTACATTTCAAAATCTGTATATCAGCTGCAGCAAATATGACATGAATATGTAAAAAGATAATTGCTGGAAAAGGGGGAAAGGGTTGGATGTTGGATATATGGGAGTCCCCTATATTGTGTATGTGAATAACTGTGATATAAAACTTTTTGGAGGCAAAATTAAAAATTAGAAAAAAAAAGTATGTAGACACTGAGGAAGAAATGAAAGGCCTTGCCACTGTACCTACATGGCAACACTTGTTACAGTATTGAAAGGCAAAACATTAAAACAAAACAAAGTTTTATAATGTTTTTCAGTTTTTTAACACATCAATTTATTTTTTACTTTATTTCTACATTAGTATGTATTCTATTTCTAATCTTTAAACCCATCATTATATTTCATTTTCCCATTAATTGAATTTGGCAATATATTAGGCTTCTTTGTTGAAGAAGTTTTGGACAACAGAGAGGTTCAATTATGGTAGGGAAGGAACACTGGTGTGGGGTGTTATTGATATGGGGCACTTGGTTGGGAGAGAGTTTTGCAGGCCATGCATATAGGGGTCATAAATATATTCTGATACATGTTGTGTATTTTCATTGTAGTTACAGTTACAAATGACAACTGAGGGAGTACTGAGTTCCTACCCAGGGGAGCTCTGTCACATTCCCCAATGGAACAGCAATAACCCTCCAAGTTCAACAGCAAAGACTGACAAGGAAGGATGGTCCAGTGATGAGCCCTTGATACTGATGATTATGCTTATGAGCCTGTGTGCCTGAAATATGAACTAGGCCTAGAGCTGCAGGGTGCCTAAGAAGTACTTCCTGAGAGCCTTCATGTTGCTCAAATGTGGCCACTTTCTAAGCCAAACTCTGCATGTAAATGCATTACCTTCACCACAGCATGGGACATAACTCCCAGGGATAAGCCTCCCTGGTGCCAAGGGATAACTACCAATTCACTAAGTGGTTATGTAACAAGAAAGAGACTTGAATAAAAGGGTCAACTCAGATCAGCAGAATATGTCAGCCTACATGTAATATCAGGTGTTAAAAACTGCATTTTGACTTTAGATAAAAAGGGGGAAATGGAAAGAACAAGTGAGTTTATATGGCTAAGAGTTTCCAAAAAAGAGTCAGGAGGTTATCAGGGGGTGATGCATATGCATGCCTCAGCAGGGTACCAGAGACTGCCAAGGAGATGGAAACCCAGGTGATGGTTCTCCTGAGCAATCCACAGGTTCTATGGTCAAGGCAGATGGCTCTGGAGCTTAGGGCCATGTCAGTTGGCCCAACATTGGAGTTTGTGTTCCTTAATGTGATGGAGCTGGACTCAGATATAACCTTTCTATACTTGCCTCTTCTGTCACTTTTACCAGAACTGTGGTTGGCTTTTCGGTTGGTGTATACTCAGGAGATCTGAAGCTCTGAACTGTCCATGTGACGGCCAAGCCCTGGGCCTCAGCAGACTTGCAGCTCTTACCCTCTGGTTTCTTGGACTTACCATGGTCAGCTGACAGGGAGGTGAAGAAGGTCAAACCACCACACCACGGAGCAAAGAGTGCCTACAGCTGCAGGCAGAATTGCATCCATCATCTATGTGGAATCTAAACCCCCTCTTGTAGAGGAGGACAGGACATAGCCATCCCAGGTCCACAAGATGGAGGAAGAGAGTATGGATTAGAGTGGACTTACTGATGTTCTGCTGGGGAACTCTTGTGATTAGTAAGGGAAGAAATTGTAGTAGTGATGTGGAGAGGGTGGCCATGGTGGCTGCTGATGGTCAGGAGAGGGAAGAAGAGATATGGTGTGGGGGCATTTTCAGGATTTGGAATTGTCCTAAGTGGTGTTGCGGGGATGGATGCTGGACATTGTGTGTCCTGTCTTGGCCCACTGGGTGGACTGGGGAAGAGTGTGGACTACAATGTCCATGTGTTGCAGCATTTCTCCAGAATGTATCTGCCAGGTGCAGTGGATGTGCCACAATAATGGAAGAGTTTGTTGAAGGGGGAGGGGTGGCATGGGTGGGGTGGGGGGTATAGGAGGACCTCATATTTTTTGAATGTAACATTTAATAGAAAATAAAGAAAAAATAAATAAACAGGAAGGATTTTGAAATTTCTGGATAAGCTAATGCAGTATTTAAGTCCTAGGAGTCATCTGTTTTATACCCATTAATCAAGGAAATTAGTTTGGAATAAGAGAATATGACCTTATGTGAGTATTAATAATTTTGAGAGTTCTTAGAAATTATTTTCCCTAAAGCAATCAACCATAATCTCACCAACTGTTCCTAAACTACTGTTCACATTAAAGTCCCTTGTGCCCCTGGGCATTTACTTAATAACTTTGAATTTTGCCTATCTCAGGCACTGTTTCTCTGGAGGCTTCAAAATGCATCATCAGACACTCAGTGGTTCAGGAAACTCTGATGGCTCTGTGCTTATCTCACTTTCTCAAGAATAGGAAGAAAGATAAGTGGTATCATATTAGCTGCCAGAAAAATCTGAGATGAGAAATAACAAAGAGAACAAACTAGAGGCAATACAGTGAAAATATTCACTATAATAAGAGTAACCTAGATGTGTTAGATAGAGATAGATCAATATAATCAGGCACCTGCAAGATCATGACTGAGAACAGGTTATTTGTTGCTAGTGATTAACATTTCTGGCATAGATGGTTGAGGAATGGAAGACAAGAAAAATAATAAAAGTAAATATATTTCTCCATATGAATTTCAGTTCTTAAAACAATATGTCATTAAAATTAGACAATAATGAAAATGTCAGAGGAAACCAGTAATCAAACTTCAGCATGGTTTTGCTCTATTTACCATGAGGTTCTATCTGTTTTGATTATTATGGCTACATAATAAGTCTTAAGATCAGGAAGTATGAGTCTCCAATATCATTCTTTTTGTCAGTATGGAATTGTACTACACAACCAGTGAACCCCAAGTTAAAACATGGGCTATAGTTAATACTACAATTATAAAAAGTGAGCTTTCTTCAGCTGTAATAAATATTCCACGCCAATACATGGTGTTAATAATAGGTTGGTGCTTTAGTTTACCAAAGTGATGCCAATGCAAAGCACCAGAATTCTGCTTGCTTTTATTTATGGGGATCTATTAGGGACAAAAGTTTACATTTCCAAGGCCATGACATGTCCAAATAGAGGTGTCAGCAGAAATGTTTCCTCACCAATGTCAGCTAATTTTTGCCACATAGTGATGCAAGAGGGCCACTGATATCTGTGAAGGTTTCTGCCTTCCTCTCCAGAATCTACCATATTGTGGAGCTCGGCTTTGTGCAACTGGTTATAGGGTTTGTCTCTTTCTGGAACTCAGCATTTTGAATTCTCAGCGCTTCTGTTTTCCTGCAGTCCTCTCTAACATGGCAGAATCGAATGTGGCAGCTCCCTTTTTCTGGGTCTGCCTCTCTGTGTCTCCCCTTATCAGCCCCAGCAAGAGGGCAGAAAGTCAACATGAATCATACCCCACTGACATAATTTGGTCAAATGGATCTCACACCCACAGAATGTATTATTGTAAACAATCTTTAGCTTTTGGGGATTCACAAATTCAAATTGTCACACTCCATCCTCTGAAACCCAGAAAGATACAGTCTTTCCATAAACAAAATAAAATCATTCAAATTCTGCCTTGCATCTAACATCAGAGCCAATTTTACCACATTCTCTTTTAGAACAGGATAATCTTTCCTTAACTTTCTAATAATAGTTTCATTATTTCCTTCTAATGCCTCACTGGAAATAACTTTAGGGTCCATATTCCTATCAACAATCTCTTCAAAGCAATCTAGGCCTTTTCTTTGAAGCAAATTACAATTCCTCCAAAAAAAAAATTTTTTTAATTCACAAAATTCAAACTGTGACAGGTATTATATGGGAATATTTTGTTTTGTACATGATTGTTCTGTAAACCCATAAGTTCTCAAATAGAGAAAAAAATAGGAAATCAGTACTTTACAGTAACTTATCTGATTCAAATATATTTTCTTAAGAAAGTTATAATGATAATTCACGTAGAAAATATTGGGCTGTTTAAATTCATTATATCAGTTACCATCACAAAAATACACAGAATGATGTAGCTGGTCATACTTATTATCATCTTCATCCAGGAACACAAATACCTGGATAATCATTAGAAATGCATGTAGGTAACTCATTTGTAATTTGAAACTTTACCTACTCAATTCTGAATTAATCCCTGGTCATTGTTAGTTGTTTTGCTACAAAACTTTAATTTCGATGAGGTCCTATATATTTACATATATCTAGATCTCTCTCTATATATATTTAGAGCATGCTTTTGAAGTTGTATTTAAGGACTTTTTGACCAATCCTAGGTCAGAAAGCTTTTATCTCTTTATTTAAATACTTTGTACTTTTGCATTTCTATATTATTTTAAGATCCACTTTGAAATAATTTTGTATTCTATTTAAGGTTTATATTGAGGTTTAGTTTCATACGTATAAATGTCCAACCCAAATATTTTATCTCCATTTGTTAAAAAGTGTATCCTTGCTCCTCTGAATAGGAAAAGGACTTTTTGGGATTTATTTGAGCATATATGTACAGGTTTGTTTCATTGACTACCTGCCTATTTGTATGAAAACACCATGTCATTTTGATGACTGTTGTTTTATTAATATACCTTGATATCATGTAGTGCTATTCTCTAAATTTGTTCTTTTTTAAAGTTTGGTAGATAATCCATATCAGTTGCATTACCATATAAATGTCAAAATCAGGTTGTAAATTGATGAAATTTTTTACCAGTCTAGAATTTTCTTGGAGTTGCATTGACCTAGAGATTAATTTGGAAGGAACTAATATAGTAATAATGTGAGGTGTCCAACTCTGAACAATATATTTCTTTCTTTTTATTAAGATCTTTCCATTCTCTCAACATAATTAGAGTTATTAATATATATTTCTTGTACAATTTTATGTCACAATTAACCATAACTATTTCATATTTTGATGTTATTATGAATGACTGCTTTGGGTTGAATTGTGTTCCCAATTATGTTGAAGTCCTTACCCCTGGTCCCATGAACTTGACCTAATTTGGAAATAGGGTCTTTGAAGATGTAACTAGTTAAAATGACATGAATCTTGGTTAGATTGTGCTTAATTCTAATAGAACCTTCTTATAAGAAGAGGGAACATTGAACATAAATTCTGCAAGGGGGAAGAAAGCTATGTGAAGAAGGAAACCAACATTGGAATAATGCATTAGAACCCAAGGTACCTCAAGGATGGCTAGCGACCCCAAGAAACTAAAGGATTCAAGGAAATAGTCTCTTCTTTTACAGTACCTCTAGGAATTTAAAAGTGATATTTTAAAAATTCAATTCCTGATTTTTTTTTCCTGGTCCCAAATGAAAACTGATTTTTGTATACTGACCATTTTGAAGCCATATTGATCTCATTCATTTTTAAGAAAGTCACCCAGATTAATTAAGAAGGAAAACTATTTTTCTTATAGATGATATGATCATGTATGTAGAGAATCTGAAGGAATGCATAGAAACCAGTATAATTTATAATTATGAGAGAAATGCTGGTCTAACAGAAGAGTACTGAAATATGTATATATAATTGGTAATAATTTTTCCTTAATATGTAATAGAATGCAATAGTTAAGCAATCTGAGCATTGTATTCCTTGGTAGGAAGATTTTACATGCAAAAACTGAATGTATTTATTATTATTATTCAGTTGCTTTTTTTGCATAGTGAATATCATCCTTATCAAGAGTCTATTGGAAACTTTTTTTTGCTGTTATTCATTCTTTTTAAGTTTTGAGATAATTCAATATGTTCTGAGTAGTAGATCTTAAATAACTAAATCTTTTCCAATATTTCTCATAGGTTTGAATTTTGTTTTCAATCTTTTAGCATTCTCGTTATTACAACAAAAGTTTTCATTTTCTTAAAGTCAAATTTATCATTTAATTTCTTTTAAGGATCATGCTTTTTTTCTTTTTTACCATATCTCACAACTGTCTAATCTAAGACATTAATTTTTTCTTATATTTTATTAAAACCTTTTAATATTACTGTTTTTGCTAATAAATCTGTGTTCCTTTTTGAAATAATCTTTGTATAAAGTGCATGGTATTGGTTGAGGATCATTTCCTGTGCATAGGGATGTTCATTGTTCCTCATGATTCCTGTTCCTTGTAAACACTATCCTTTCTTCAGAGAATTGCCTAAGTTTTTTGCTATTGTGCCTTTAAAGACACATGTGCAGGTCTACTTTTCAATACTCTTGGCTCTTACATTGACCTAATTGTACATCTTTAGGATATAGCACACTGATCTGATTACTGTAGTTGTAAAATATACCTTGATTTCACATAGTGCACGGCCTACTTTTAAGTTCTATTATGTAGTTGTGTGGGCAGTTCTAGATCCTTGGCATTTGCATATATATGTTAGAATTAGGTTTAAAATGAAAACACAAATGCCTTCTTGGATTTGTTGTAGGTATTGCATTGAATATAGGGATTAATTTGAGAGGAGGAAGTATTGACATCTTTAAAATGTGGATTTGTCTCATCTATGAATTTGCAATATCACTCCATTTATGGTGTTCTTCACTTTTTCTCATTAAAGTTTTGTAGTTTTCAGTGGAGATGCAACTTGTGCATATTTTTGCATTTCATTAACATGTAGCATTTCATTATTATTATGTTGATGCTACTGTAATGTCATTTAAAAATTCTGTGACTGATTTTTGCTGCAAATAAAACCTTACATTCAATTTTTGTATATTGGTTATATAACTCAGAAATCTCTTCTACCTTGTTAAAGAAAAAAAATATCATCTACTTTGGATAGGAAGAAATAAAGCTGTCTATATTTATATGTGAGATATTTGTCCACATAGAAAATTCTAAAGAAGCAAGTGAAGAAAAACTTCAGTATATGGAAAATAACAGGAAATGCTGGCCTAAAGGAAAGAGTACAAATATATTCTCTTTACCTTTTTTCAGAAGAGTTGTTTTGAATAGGTATTATTTCTTCTTGATTTTTGGTAGAATTCATCAGTGGAGTATATGAACAAGGGATTTCTTTATGGGAATATTTGAAATTACACATTCAATTTATTTAATAGATATAAAGTTATTGAGATTATCCATTATTTTCAGGAGTTTTTAAAATTTATATCATTCAAAAAATTATATCTATTTTACTTAAGTTATCAAATTTATTGGTCTTCATGTGTTCATAATATTCCCTTGTTATTCTTTTAAAATATATAGAATGTGCAATGATATCATCTCTCACATTAAGAAACAGAAAGTTTGCAAAAATGGGAAGATGGCAGAGTAGGAAACTCCAAGAATCAGTCCTTCTACCAGAATGACTAATAAACACACAAGAACTGTCTAAATCAACAATTTCGAAATGCTGGAGACTAGGAGAACACTGCACAGCATCCAAGAGTGTGAGGAAAGGCTGGGAAATTTCAGTAAATACTAATGACTTGCACTCTGCAGTGGCTACCATTTGCCCATTCAACAGACTTGCGGCAAGCAGCAGTGAAGTTTCAACTCAGCTAGTTTCCCAAGATCCGGGAGTGGGGTGTGGTCTTATAGCTGATTTTCATTTGATAACTAGTGGCTGTCTCTGAGGGTGGCCATTGTTCTGACCCTCCCTAAGCTAAAGCTACAGAGGCCATGTTTCCTCAAAACTGCATAAACAGTTAAAGGGCTGCATTTACCCGGCAAGTGTCAAATCAAGAAAATACAGCTTTAAGGTACCAAAGGACGCTACTGGGATGCTTCCTGGCCCCTCCTTTTAACTTCCTCCCAGAACAGTTTGGTACTGGCCAGAATCCCCTTTGTAGGTTACTGGTCAGGTTCCAGCTGGGAAAGACTGACAGGTGAAATTCCTCCCTGGCATGTTTCCCTCCCAGAATTTGCCCTTCAGGTAAAATCAGCTTGAGACAGTGAAAATAGTATAAGAAACTATTGAACTGAATGCCGGGACAAAGACTTACCTGCTTTAATTGTAGTAGTAGAACACCGAAGAGGCAGAAGGTCTATTTCCTAGGGAATAGAGGAGCCATTCAAATTCTTGTATTTATAGGGAACTCCTCAGGCAGTGAAGAAGCACAAGCCTGGGAAACAGCACAGGCCAGGAAAAAACACGGGGACATTTTTGGGGGTTAATCTTGAGCCAAGCTGCTTCTTTTTAAAATATTTTAATTTGAAAAGTTATGTATATACAGGCTTATCATGCAGAAAATACAGGATTCCCATATAGAACCGTGGGGACCCAGAGACCCCTCCAAGTTCTCAGCACAAAGCTGCCTCTGTAACTTAGACATAAGTTAAAGGTTAACAACTCTACTAATAGGGAAGAGACTGTATAGATGTTATCATAAAGTATTATCTTCCTGAGAAAGTAAACATCCTTTTTTTTAAGGATTTATTTTTAATTTCTCTCCCCTTCCCCCTGTTGTCTGCTCTCTGTGTCCATTCACTGTGTTTTCCTCTGTGTCCACTTGCATTATCAGGCAGCACCAGAAAACTGCATCTCTTTTTGTTGTGTCATCTTGCTGCATCACCTCTCCATGTGTGTGGTGCCACTCCTGGCAGAGCTGCCTTTCTTTCACGTGGGGTGGCTCTCCTTGCAGGGTGCACTCCTAGTGCATGGGGCACCCCTACGTGGGGGCACCCCACATGGCATGGCACTCCTTGTGCACAGCAGTATTGCTGGCATAGGCCAGTTTACCACTTGGGTCAGGAGGCCCTGGGGAATGAGCCCTAGACAGTCCATATGGTAGGCAGATGCTCTATCAGTAAATGTACTTCCTAAGAGCTTAGTGAAAACATCACCACATCTCATGTGTATGCTTCATGTGATCCTACCAGGAACTCTGTTCTCATGTCCTATTAAACTGTCTTGTTATTAACCCTATGGAATGTCCTTGCTCTGAGACCCCTTATATCACTCCTCATTTTTCCTATCTCTTTGCAGAGCACTAACTTTATTCATTCTTTGACCCACCACAGTCAAACCTTCTCTCTTCTCTGTAAGTCACAAAAAAACATATGCCTGACTAAATGCCAAGTGTGTTCTGGGTCTTGTGACTTCACCAAATCATGTTCTTCAGGAACTGGGTTGCAACAATTGACTAGATAGCCAGGATAACAAAGGACCACTGGCATCAGTGGGCATGAGCTCAGGGAAAGGAGAATCTTGGGGGAAATCCTCGGTTGGTTTGAAATGTCCATGTGGGGAGAGGTGGCTACCTCCTGGATGAGTGGAGACTGCCAAGAGAATATGGGGTCACCCACTTGCTTGACTGTTGTGGAACTCCAAGTGAGCACAAGGATGCTCTGAAAATACGGATGAAAGTAGGAGTTAACTAAGATGGGGAAAACATTTCTGCAGCAACCCTGCAAAACCCTGCTTCCTGGATTGTGCTACTATAGGCTAGTGGGGGCTGATTAAATCAGTTTAGCTGCTGGAGAAATAGAAAAACTTAGCAACATGAATGTTCTTTGCTCTCTTTCCATGTTAAATCTAATGAGATCTGGATAGCCACATTAATAAAACTAAAAACTCTAAAAAAAGAAAGAAAGAAAGAAAAAAATGCTAGCAACTTTTCTAAGTCTGCAATTAAAAATATGTTACAAAACTGAAAGATCATAATACTTGTGTAAACTGTGGAAAAGTTTAAATGGGATGCTATTTTGACAATGTTTTAAGTTCCAGTCACATTTTCTTTTGATCAGAATTTTTATCAAGGTATTAAAGCCAACTTTCAAATTTGAATCAGTAGCTTACTCCTTAACTTTGAGTCTAAGTGTACTTCTGAAGAGTAATCAAGAACATGAGTTAAAAGTCTGTCTTTCTAAATGACTAAATTAGTGCTCAACTGCATTTATACTATTTATGCCTTCCTAACTGGTTGCCGGTTACTAATAAAAGTGTTTCCAGGATCGAGCTTGCATATTACAGGCAACACTGATTCCAGAGGAGATCTTAAAATCAGTCAATATCAGAGATATGAAATGATGGAGAGCTTGTGGGTCCCCATAATCCACCACCAGGTATCAGCATACATTGACCTAAGCACAAGCTTTGCATCCACATTACACAACAACAATATAAAAGCAAGAGAATAAAAGGAGTAATATTTACACAACACTGAACATCAGTGAGGGCACAGGTCCACCTTGTAATGCAGAATGAAAACTTAAAGCCATCCTATTTTTTAAAACTACCTTTTGTAGTTGGGTAACTTCTTTGTTTACTAAGGAAATTGTTATTTTGGATTCATTAAGGGCTTAAGCAGTGGGATTGGCTAAAGTCATGATGTATTTTTCAGTGACAATTGCATCACCTGGCACAAAACAATAGCAACAACAACAACAACACAATGGTCAATGGGTAGGACCACCAGTGGGCATGCTTTACTCTATATCTAGCCTTGATAGTAAAATTACATAACTCAGGGGATAACTTCCACATCAAAGATGCCCTCTTGGCATTCCATGCAATCAGGGACAATGCGATCTAGCATGACAGACTCAGCCACAAACCATACTAAACAATTACACACAGCATATTGTAATAAAGGCTAGGGCTTATTCACCTATTCCCTTATAAAGGAAAACATATATATATACACACTCATATGTATATATACATGTATCTATGTATAATTATGAGTCTCATTGAAAGATAGCAGCTGAGTCTGTCTTAATGACAAGGTCTTGTCCCAAACATGTTGATGGGTGGTATTTTGCCATGCCAAAAAGATGTTCCACACGGTACAAATTTTAGGAACAATAAGGGACATATCATGCTGTTCTAATGGCATACAAGCAACATTTCCATTATTAGATAACAAAGTAGTCTGGGACTTTCAAACTGAACCTCATGACCAGAGTCTTTGGCAGGCTTTATTCTGACCAGCCATCTTCCCTATTTCCTATATTAACCTGCCTCAATTTTTCCCTAAGAGAGTTTACACCATTATTCCTAATGGGGAACTGAATGGTAGAGCCTTACACCAAAAATGATATGGCAGAGGGAGAGCTTAATTTTTGGTGCTGGATCCCTAGGGAGTGAGCCAAGTCTTTTGCCTGCTTGTTTATAGTTGGCCTTGTGGAGAGAGAAGAGCAGCTGAATCCAGAAAGAGATGAGCCCAGGAAGAGAGATGAGCCTTATGACAACCTACAGCTGAGATATGAAGAAGCTGGGACCACAGAGCCTTAAGAGGAAGAGGAAGGCTGAACCCTCACAAATATCAGTAGCCATCTTGTTTCAACATGTGGCAACAGACTTTGGTGAGGATAGTTAACTTTCTTTTTACGGCCTTGTGACTCAAACAAATATCCTTTATAAAAGCAAACAGACTTCTGGTACTTTGCATCAGCATTCTGAAATACTTAAAGTGCTGAAAGAAATAAAGAAGTTTGCATTATTATATTTTATAGCTTTGCAAGAAATTTTATATACAATCTAGGCAACAAAATATGAATCAATAAAAGAGATGACACAATGTAACTGTAAGACAAATTTTGTGGTCAGTTTGCAATTAATGTCTAATTGTCACATTAATGAATGGAAGAAAGCTTACATTTTGTACAATTTTGAGACTTTATTTATTTGGGAAAAATGAGAATTTAGAATATGGGGTATGTACTCCCATATTCTCTCCAAGTATGAGGAATTATCAGGCACCCAGGGGAGCTGCAAAAGCTATAGCACATCTTCTTCCTTGGTCTGGGAGCAAATGCAGCAGCTATGTCTGGCCCCTCTGGATGTCCTTTTTTTTTTTTTAAATGCAGGATAAATTCGTAGCAAGTTTATTTAGAAACCAGTACATTCATTGATTCATAAATTCAACCTCAGTGTCTTTAGGATGATTTTAGAGGTCAAACAAATAACTGATAAGGCATTAAAATAATGTCCAGTTGTGAGACTTTTTAATAATTATTCAACTCTAACTTCATAAATGAAAAGTCTCATTGTATTTCTATTAGTTCTTCAGTGCCTTTATAAGGCTTACTATCCTCCTTTTATTACTAAGTGTAATAATTATCAAAAACAAAATGTGCATTGTGTTTAGTACTCAACTATAAATAGATAACAATGAATAATTAAGGAATGGTTCATTGATCTATATTTTATTTGCTCCATGTGATACTGATTGCTCATGGGATGTCTTAATATAAATTGGCATACATATTTACATATCAAAAATAAATTCTTTAAAGAAAATTTTATATAAATAGGTTAGCAAACAGCCTCAGCTGGATATCCAAGCCCATGATTATTGGTAAAAGTGAATCTCCTAGGTTTGTTTCTAAACTAAATATTTTTTATTTTTTGTGAACATCTACAAATCTTGAGTGAATTTTTGTTTTAAGTGTGAAGAATAGGATGAGTCTCATTTCCTGTACATATGGATGTCCAGTTGTTCCACACAATTCCTTGAAAAGATGATCCTTTCTCTGTGGAATCACATGAGATACTTTGCTGAGATTTATTTGAACATACATGTATGGATATATTTAGACTTTACCAATGATTTACTGGTTCATCTTTAGGAAAATACCACATGGCTTTGGTTACTGAAGCTTTATAGTAAGGGATTACTTCAGATAGTGAAACTTCTTCAATTCAGTTCTATCATACAGCTCTGTGGGCTCTTCTAGATCCTTTGCATTTCATATAATGTTACATTTAGTTTTAAATGGAAAAAAAAGCTTTCCTGGAATTTTGAAACTGTTGCTTTGAATCTAGGCACTAATCTGGCAGGTGAGATAACTGGCATTTTTAAATTTCAAGGTGAATGTAGAATGTCCTTTTACTTATAAGGTGCTTTTTAATTTATTTCATCAAACTGTGATTTTCAATGTAGCTGCCTTAGAAATGTTTGTTAGCAATTCATTAAGTATTAATATTTCCTTAAGTATTAATAATTTTCATGATATTAAATATCATTTCATAAATTCTATGCCTGATTTTTTGTTAGAAGTAAAATGTTTACATTGAATTTTTGTATATTGATGTTTTGTGAGATAAACTTCCTAATCTTACTAATTGTTTAAAGGGTATCCTTCATATACATTGGAAGATGTAAAACTGCCGTTGTTTATCGGTTGTAACATTGTACATGTAGAAAATGCTAGCAAAAGTAAAGAATAGCTATTATATTTGATAATTATTGGAGAAATTAGAGCTTACATAAAGAATTCAGATATATACTGGTCTATTTCTTTTTTTGGAAGAGTTTGTGTAGAATGTGTATTACCTCATCTTTACTGTTTTGGAAAATACAACAATGAAGCTATATATGCAGGGTTTTTCCTTTGGTGATGGTTTGAAACTATAAATTTAGTTTCTTAAGAAATACAAGGATTTTGAGATTATATATCATTTACTCTCCTGAGATACAAAAATTTTATAACATTCAAGTATTTGTCCATTCTTTCAAAGTTGACTTTTTTGGCCTTAATGTGTTCATGATATTCCTTTATCATCATTCTAAAAGCTATAGAACGTGTGATGATATCTATGTCATTAATAAGTAAAATAAATTATCAATAAAGGTAAAGCTCATTCTTTGAAAAGATTATAACATTCACAAACTTTTTGCATGATCACCAAAGAAAGAGAGAAACAACACAAAATACCAATAAAATGGAAATTATATATATTACTACTAGTAGTGCAAAATTAAACAAACACATTGAAATGCTGTTTGACATTTTTTATAAAACCTACCGCAAATTATAATCCAGTCACTTCACTTCTAGGTGTTGATTTACAATACTACAAAGTTGCATACTTGGTACCAAAGAATCAATTAAATGTAGTATGAGTACCTTATCTATACTTATCAAGAAAAATAAGTCCCATATCCTCACTTTTCTATCATGCTTGCTCCTGCTTGCAATCAATATTAAAGAGTATTTGAACAAATTAAAGTCAAAGGTTAGAAATAATTTACCTTCACATATCATGAGATTGTATATCCATTACATGGTCAGATGGCAAATGCTCTCTGAACAGCGTTTCTTTGATTACAAAGTTCTTTTCTGTGACTCTTCCTCAAGAAAGTCAAACTTAGTGTATGGCCTATATTCACAAGTTATTATTTTTAACATAAATTCCAAAGAGTTGACCTCCAGAAACCACGTTATGTCATATTCTACTAGTTTTTACATCACACAATTGATTTTGAATGGCATTACATGTTATATAGGTAAAAAATTATCAAAATTAAAATGAATATGTATAGATATTATCTTCTCATTACTACAGAATATGTGTCTTGATGTGTCCTACTTGTCAATCTGAAGGTTTTAATAAAATTACCTTTAATTTTTTTTCATTAAAATTCACTACTCAAGAAAGCATCATCTTCATTCTTTTAACAAAGACGGTGTCTGTTCAGGTAATCCTACCTAATCCATTTCAATATCCCGTAAAAATAATTATGTGTGCATATTAATTTTGCATGGTAGCATTAATATTTGAATAGCTGGCTCTTTAAAAGTCTAAGTCCTATCACCTTAATCTACTACATTCATAAGAACAATAAAATATTTAATCTCTGGGGAAGTTTCTAGCTATATAATTTAATTGTGTGCTTCCTTCAAAAATAAAGTTTGGCACCAAACTTTTCTCATGGCATTTTTCATCTCTGTATTTCTGAGAATATAGGTTAGGGGATTGAATATAGGTGCAATGATTGTGTAAAACAGTGCAAATATTTTATCCTCAGGATAAGTGTCAGGTGATCTAAGGTAGACATAGATTGATGGCCCAAAAAATAATAAGACAACCACAGTAATATGAGACCCACAGGTGGAGAGAGCTTTGTGTATTCCCTTAGCTGAATGATTTCTTAGAGTAAATAATATAGTGACATAAGAAACAAATAAGATAACAAAGATTATAAGGAAAGTGTACCTGAATTAGCGACTATATGGACACCAGTGATAAAGTTATCAGTACAAGCAACTTTTAGCAGTGGGAATATACCACAAAAGTAGTTAACAATTTCATTAGGACCACAAAAGGGCAACTGGACTATCAGATAAATTTGTGGAAAGGAATGGAGAGCTCCACCAACCAAGTAGCTAGGATTAGAAGGTTGCATCTTGTTCTGTTCATGATAATCATGTATTGGAGATATTTACAGGTGGCAAAGTAGCAATCAAAGGCCATGGCAGCAGTAATGAAGATCTCAGTACCACCAAAGAAGTGTATGGTTAAGACCTGTAAAATGCAGTTTCCGTAGGAGATGGATTTTATTCCCACTATCAAGTCACTGATCATTTTGGGTGTAACACCAGATGTATAGCAGATAACCGTACAGGGTGAATGACCAAGGAAATAGTACATGGGTTGGTGAAAAAGGGAGCTGCATCGAATGGAGACAAGGATCAGGTTTCCTACTAATATGGAAATAAAACAGAATAAAAAGAGCACAAAGCAAAACGTTTGTATGTTCTGATCATAAGAAAGTCCCAAAAGAATTAATTCTGAGATATTTCTGTTGCTTTCCATGTGTTTCAGTTTAGTGCATATTTTGCACAAGTGAGTTGAGTGGCTGAAAGAAAAACAAATGATTTTGGTTGAAAATATCGATATATCACAATAATAGAAAATTTATCTAAAATGGATATTTATGCATAGAATACTTATGTGAATTATTATTTATTCATGCTTTTTCTTTTTTATGATATGTTAATTTACAAAATGAACAATTTTGTAGAAAATATAATGCATTTTTCAATTATATCAATGATTAAAAATATTTTCAAATTAGTTTTACCATAAAGAAAATACGTTATTCCTCTTAATTGTATTTTTTAGATAAAAACAAAAGTTTAATTTATTCAACTAAAATTACACTTTCTGCATTTTTTAAATATTTGACTCCCTACAGCCATGGAGTAAAATTTCTTCTTTCAACACGAATGGAGGGTCTCTTTTAAATTTCTTGAACTCTTACAGCATGAAATGAAATATTTGATGCATACCAAATTAAATCTGTGAAGTTGAGTTCAGTAGAGCTTATTGTTTTTGCTTCGTAGGCAAATTTGTATTTTGGAAATACAGAACCAATGAAACTTCACCTGTATCACATAGCAAAGAGTGGTTGAAAATTATATACTAAAAAAAAAGATTGTCAGTAACTAAAGTTCCTCAAAATTAACTGCAGCATCAATCATTTCTACATTTTATTTCATATATTAGGCCAATTTTTAAAATATAAGTTCCCATTTATGTTTGTGATGACAGTTGGTAAAAGAGACACATAACTCATAAATTGCCCAAGTTTGTATGAACTATTTTATGGCTCTTGTTAGAAATTTTATACACACCCTAGGCAACAGAAAACTAGAGTCATTAAAAGAGATAATAAAAGGTAACAGTAACAAACTTTTTAGTCTGCTCACACTCAGAGGTCAAATGCTGCACTATTAAATGGATAAAATATTTAGTGACTGTTTTCTTTTAGGAAAAAAAAAGAGAATGTAGAATAAGGAGAAGGCACTAGCATGAGCTATTTTACCCAGTTGTGAGTAACTATCTGGCACCCAGTGGGACTGTAAAAGCTACACAAAACCATCTACCTTAGTCTGAATCCAAAGTGACAGCCATATCTAGACCTTTAGGATGTCTACATTTTAAACAGAATAATTTAGTAGCAAGTATATCTGGACATCTCCACATCTATTGCTTCACCATTTCAACCTCTGTGTCTCTAGGTTGAAAACACCTATAAAATAAGTAGCAGGTTTAAGATATTTTTAAAAATGTCCCATTTGGGAGAATTTTAAATTATTATTTAATTATAATTTTGTTAATGAGAAGGTCTCATTATATCCCTCTTAGGTCTTTGGTACTGCTACAAGGCTTAGATTCCTTTTTTTTTTTTTTTTTTGAACATGGTTGTAAAGTTAATTATCAAGCACAGAATATTTAAGAGTTAACTACAGTAGAACAATGTTTTATAATCAGGGGATGATTCAGTAACCTGTCTTTTACTTCTTACAACTGATATACTTTTTTGGTTTTGAAATGGTGTGATATTAGTTGTCAAATATATTTATTCATCTAAAATAAATTATTTAATTGTAATTCATATATAAATAGGTTGGCAAGCAGCTTAAACTGGATATTACTCACTTAATTCCAGCCCATGATTTTCAATAAAAGTGAGTCAGAACAAAAGAATCTCAGTAACTTTTTTAGAATTGGTAAACAAATCTGTGGATATTAGAAATCAGCTATTCCACTTCTCACTCAGTTTATTACTACATTTCATGCAAGCAATGGGAAGGATATAAATGGGTAGAAATTTGGGAGAAAGTCTTGTAAACATTCATCACATTAGAAAAGATTTTGGAAGTTGACCAGTTACCAGATCACTGTCTGCCTTCTTGAATATTTATACAAAGGTATATGTTGCAGTTAATAGAAATATATGGTCCAGAATTCTCTGATTCTAAACTATTTGTAAGAATTGTACTTTAGCTTTACATAAATGTATATTTATTAGGTCAAAATTCTTCTGTGTTCTCTAGATCATGTGAATGTTTTATCCACAAATGCTGCTAAAATTCAATCCTACATTCTGAGGGAATGTGATATTACAATCACTGCTATTAACATAGGTAAAGGGAAACTCGAATAGATTTAGATAAGAAGAATCATTGTCACTGAAACAAGTAACTATTTATCATAGAGATGATTTAAAAAAAATAGAAAAACTCCTAGTGGAAATATTTTAGTCATAAAGGACACACAATTGGGGGCTCCTCATTTCTTCCACTTCATGTTCTTCTTCTTTCTCCTCATCTGAGGAGCCCATAGGATCCCAGGCCTTGGGGTTCCACCTAGGGGTGATAAATACCTCCCAGACCTGGACTCCAGGCAGCCTACAATGCCTAATTTAGGCATATCTTTAAGTCAAGGTTTCTAACTGATTATCAACTTAGCACAAATAACCATTTAAGGAATCTTTCATCTCTGCCTGTGTAGGTGTGTATCCCTTCCTAACTTTAAATTTCCTTTACCACAGAAGCCTTTGCCACTTGTTCTGCCTCAGTAGCCACCTACTGAGTCTCCTAACAGGGGCCAGGCTATAACCACAACTATTTGGCAGTCTCCCTTTTCCTTATTTAAGCACAGATGCTCTACTATCTACTGTAACACAGTCAGTATATCTGCCAGAGATTTCAGTGCATCCCATATTTTCTCAGCAGTCCCTGCCCATCTAGGACAGCAGCCACCCCTCCCTACATGGATGTTATAGGTCAACCTGGGATTTCCCCCATTGAATCTCCTTTCTCTGAGATTGTGTTGTAGTGGCAGCAGAGAAAAGTCAGTGATCACATATTGAAGACTAGGACATGGGAATTCTCTGAGAGGGAAAATTTATTATGACTGGCTAGGCCTGGCAGACTTCTGTCCAAAAAACCCAGCCCAGATTCAGGACTGTGGGTTATTGCTATACAAGAGACACATGGAGTGGGGCCAGGAGAGGTTTTGGCACCAGAAAGACTTTTTTTGTTAGTTTTTTTTAGGGCTTAGGGGTTTGTTTGGACACCAGGTAAGCTTGAATTAACATACCACCCACATTCCATCTAGATGTAAACTCAAATACACATTCAGTTTACATCCTTCCTGAAAACCTAAAGGCTATAGAGTTTATATCACTTAATTGGCTCTCCAGAAACTAGACAAACTTGGATACAGAATTAGATAAGTTTGAATACATGCATATAGAAGTACAGGCGATATTATTCCCCCCTTCGATGCCTGCTTAAGTTTGTTAAACTTTTGCTTCACTATTTTTGAAGTTATAAGTTGGGTAGCTGTCTATGTTTTACTGCATCATTTATTGAAGCATGTACCCCAGCTATTATTCAGTGAAGGAAGCAGGGAAGTATGATGAAAGCATGGGAGGAGATACAGTTGCTTATTGCTTTGTTTGCTTATTTCTCCCACTAATTTACCAGGAGGGTTTAATGATAAAGTTTTTGGGGGGAATATTTGGGGCCCTTCCTGGCCTCAGGAGGAAGCCCCCTTCCAAGCAGCAGAATTTTGGGGAAGGTTTTCCAGCAACTATCTTGGGGCCACTGATGTTTGCATGGACTTCTTGCCAGGTTTCAGATCCATCCACTGATTTTCTTACATGCCTGCTTTATTCCCCCCTTAGAGAGTTTACACTTTTAATCTTAAAAGGGTGCTGAAGGGAGATGATCTTTCTTCTGTAGCTAATTCCTGCTGGTTAGGGACAGTTTTTCCTACCTGACAAGGTGCAAAGCCCTCCCTGCTATTCTAGGTTAGAGGAAGATGGATCCAGCATCTTGGGCAAAGCTAGATGAAATTCCCATATGGCTAACAAGGTGCTGATTCGGGAAGAAATAAACTTAATTAGAATTTTGAGAATATATGGTTATACTAAGAGGACATTGGATAAAAGGTCAGGTGCCTGCAAAGGTTGCATTTTCACAACATTGGTGGGAATCAGTATTATTCCTTGAGTTATTTTATGCTGTTGGTTAACTTTGAAGAGAAACTGCAATAGACAATCGGTTTAGGTATACATTGCCAATTTCAATTTTTATGGTAGGAGAAAGAATGGGAAGAGGCATTGCCATTTTAGTTAAGTTAAAGTAGATGAAAACAGACAAGGTTTGGTTTGCCTTCCCACAAACAATGGACATTTGAGTTAGAGTTAGAGGGAATAGTTCTTTTTGACATAGACACTACTTAGCTTTATTTCTTGAAGAGATACTTAAGGCCATCCAGTAATTGGCATTTATACATCTCATCAGGTGCTTTTGGTGAACTGGCACTTTCTTGGGTAAGTGGCTTCATTCATGATTAGTGCACCAAGCTGGATATTCCTTTAACTATAAGGTCTGTGGGAGTGATTAGAACTACAGAGTAAAGTTTTTTATATTTTTGGCTTTAATTGAGTAATTTCTAGTAATTCTTTGACTGTTTTTACCAGGCTTTGGCTTTTGAAAACCTGTTTGGTTAAGCTGGTTAGGACTTCCCTCCCCAGATGAATGGCTTGGTGAAGTCCATGAAGGACTTTCCATTGCACTGCTCCTTGCAGGTAGACTTGAGTATCCTTAACAAGTCACCCATCAGCTTCCAGGGTGAATCCCAGGCTAGCTGCCCTGGTCAGTTCTTCCTGGATGTGCTGTGGAACTTTAAATACTGGTACAGGTGCTGGGATAAGGGACAGGAGGGAAACCTTGGTTTGTGCTGCTACTTTAGCAGCTGCATTACCTCGAGCATTTCTCTTTGCTATAGCAGTGTTTGTCTTCTGATGTCCTGGACAATGCATAACTTCTATTTCCTGAGGTAATAGTATGGCCTTTAGTAAGTCTAGGATTTCTTGCCTGTGCTTAATAGGTGACCTACTGTTAGTAATCAAGCTTCATTTGCTATACAGCATAGTGGGCATAAAGGACAAATAAGGCACACTTAGAGTCTGTGGAAATATTAGCCCATTTCCCAGCTGCTAGCTTTAAACTTTGGGTAAGGGCAATCAGCTTTGCCTTTCAGGCTGAAGTCCCAGGGGAAAGAGAATGGACCTCTATGGTTTCAAATTGAGAAACCACTGCATAGCCTGCCTTTTTAATTCCTTCCTTAATAAAAACGTCTTCCATCTGTGAACCATTCAATGTCTGGGTTCACAAGAGGCTCATCCTTTAAATCTGGTCTGCTTGAGTAATTTTGGTTAAGAGTCTCAAGACAGGAGCGGAGAAGGGTTTCTTCAGGATCCGACTTTGGCTCTTTACTGGTAGTAGGGTGGCTGGGTTGAGAGTCTGACATACCCTTATCTGCACCTTGGGGGTTTTTAGAAATTGAGCCTGGTATTAATTAACTGGCTACCTGTAAGCCATTGGTGGCCCCTGGCCTCAAGCACATCCTTCACTTGGTGTGGGCTGAAGACTGTGAGCCACCAAACCTAATTAGGTGGCTTTTTCATTTAAAAGAGCTGTTGGCCCCTCTGCTCTCAGGCAAGGTGACCTTTTTTTAATCTTACAGACTTGTTCATTAACTATCTGAAAATGAAATTGGCCAGGATTTTTAACATGTTCAATGTTCTTCTGCAGATGATTTAATAGAAATATTACCATAATCATCAGACATATCTCAAATAGGATATAGGTACACTATTTAATACTAATTAATGTACTACTCAATATGTAAGTTTTTCCTTGAGCTGCAATTAATAGCTTCAAGTTTCAGGTTTGCAATACCATACATATTATATCTTCATGGGAGCGAGCTATAGTGTCAATTGTGTTTAAATTCTACTCACGGTACTCTGGTATTCATTGCTCCACTTGGTATGTTCTTCACAGAAGCTGCAGCGCCATTGACTCTAGAGAGAAGCTGGGAAAGTAGTTTCCAGTATTCCACCAGCCTCATTCATAGCATTCTTTGGCACTATGGAACAGTGCCAGTCTGGAGGTGATATCCATTGTACATTTGGCTATATTGAGCCATCATTGACTGCTGCAGGAGTTTGAAACTATAATGTAGTTTCCATCAATTTCAGGAGCACAACCAAATATTTAGTAGATATCTTTATTGTTTTAGGGGTCAGTGACCAACCTAGCCAATAACTCAATGGAAAGACAACCTGCAGTGTATGAAAGCCTAGTCTGAATGCACAAGAGAGTTTGACAATGATGAACTTTATCTCTGATTTTTATACACATTTTAAACATTTTTAATGCAATGTGCTACATATTAAATTAACTTTTCAGTATTTTGCTTTTTACATCTACATTTTTACCATGAAGATGTTAATTACACAGGTATTTTACTTTAGCAGTAGAGGAAAAACTATTTTACCCATTTTTAAAATGAAAACTGAAGATTCCCAATGGAATCAAGGTAACTTTTCATTACCACCACTTGAGTATGCACATTTAGGTGACTTCTGGACAGGTTTTACTGCTATGAAGTTACTTTTTGCCATTAATATTTAGATTTTTAGTTAATAATGGCTTCTTAGAACTAGCCATTTAAATGTTTTAGTTTAGAAGATATATTTATAAACTCTTTACAATTGACAACAACCACATAGACTGGTGATTACAATTAGCAACTGATGGAATTTACTTTATCTATTTAAAAGAAGGCAGATCTACATTTTCTTTTTCAGCTTAATTTCATTAAACATGAACTTGCAACTTTCATTATTTTGAAGATTTAATACATATAATGTTAATTTATTAACTTGGTCTTTATAAACCAAAGAGATGACACTTAAGCTAAGTAAATTGGAACTGTTATAGTTTATACAAAGAATTTTTTTCATTTCTTTACAGTGGGTTAAACCTGTTTTTAATACAAACTGACTTTTAATTCCTTTTGCTTAGAAGAGTTTTAATCTGTTACACCAAACTCCTCCTTCAGAATTCTTGCAAAGAGTAGGCCCTAGGGGTTGAATAGGTTAAAAGAGCTTAGGAAACTCAGCATGTAAATGCATTGCCTTCCCCCTAGCATGGGACATGACTCCCAAGGATGAGCCTCCCTGGCACTGAGGGATTACTACCATGTACCTGCTGATGATGTGGCTGGAGAACAACCTTGAATGAAAGGGTCAACTAAGAGCAGCAGAATATCTCAGCCTACATGTAATATCAGGAGATAAAAATGCTTTTTGACCTTGAATGAAAGGGGGAAATGGAAAGGACAAATGAGTTTATGTGGCTATGAGTCTCCAAAAAAGAGCCAGGAGGTCATCAGAGGTGTCGCCCTTGTGCACACCTCAACAGAGTCCCAGAGACAGGTAAAGTCGATACAACCCTGGGTGTTGGTTCTTTTGAGGGCTCCAGAGACCCACAGGTTCTATGGTCATGGCAGATGGAGTTAAGTGCCATGTCAGTTGTCTCTACTTTGGAGTTTGTGTTCCTGAATGTGATGGAGTTGGACTCAGATGTGATCTTTGTTCACAAGCTTCTCCTGTTATTTTTACTGGACCTGTGGTTGACACTGGGGTTTAGTGTATACTCAGGGACCTGAATATCTGGACTGTCCATGTGATAGCAAGGCCCTGAGCCTCAACAGACTTGCAACTCCTATCCTCTGGTTTATTGGACTTACCCCAACCAGCTAACAGGGAGGTGAAGAAGGTCAACCACCACACCAGGGAGCCAAGAGTGCCTACAACTGCAAACAGGATAACTCAATCCATCATCGAAGTGGAATCTAAGCACCCTCTTGATACAGAGGTGTAGTGGACATAGCTATCCCAGGGTCCACAGAATGGAGGAGTGGAGTATTGATTGGAGTGTACTTGCTAATGCTCTATTCTGGAACTGTGATTAGTTATAGATGTAAATGTGGCATTGAGGTGGAGAAAGTGGCCATGTTGGCTGCTGAGGGTGGGGAGTGGGAAGAAGAGATGTGATGTGGGGGCATTTTCAGGACTTGGAGTTGTCCTGGGTGGTACTGTGGGGACAGTTACTGGACATGGCCTTGGGGTGGACTGGGGGAGAGTGTAAACTTAAATGTGGACCATTGACCATGTGGTGCAGCAGTGCTCAGAGATGTATTCACTGAGTGCAGCAAGTATCCCATGATTCTGGAGAAGGTTGTTGTTGTGGGAGGAGTAGGGTGAGTGAGGTGGGGGGTCTATGGGAACCTCATATTTTTTTAATGTAACACTAAAAAATAAATAAATAAAGACAAAAAAAAGATGTAACACATAAGTATCTGACACCTGTAAATCTTAGTTTCCCTCAATTGCTCTATCCAGTAGGGGAAGAATTTGGAAGGTGTAATAGCATTGAGGCAAGCAATACTGTAGTTTAGGATTGCTTCCACCATAAACTACAAAGAAGCATTATGGAAGAGATTGCACCCACCCTTTCAGCTTGTTGTGTTGTGGGAAACTGGTTTATATGTTCCTTATTGTAAATGTTACACCTGTTCTATTGGAGATGTTGTAGTTGTTCTCTATTATTGTAGATGATGTTGCAGTTCTGATAGCAAATAACTTCTTGGTAGTTTCCAATAAGTACGAGGTGGAAACTAGGGTCGAAGCTCTCAGTTTCAGAAGCTGTGAGTCCCCTGGTCCCATCTTTATCTCCTCAAAAAAAAAAAAAAGCTCAGGAAAATCCTTTTTCCCTTTTTCAATAGTTACTATATTTAGATTTTTATATGACTTTCTGTTTTAGCCTAATTTGGGTACTAGGAATATTTATTACATATATAACTGAATATTTAATTTTTAACAATTTGAATATACCTTTTTAAAGAATTATTTGTTAATTTGATATTATCATCCAGATGTATGAAGATATGCATTGAGCAAATAGGCAAACGTGTATAGTTTGGCATGGAAACACAACTTAGTTACTTAAAACTTTCATTCTTTTACAAAAGAAGTTTAACTGTAAAACAACATTTGAAAGATTTCTTGGAAGACTTTTTTTTTCATTCCCCCCCTTGTGCCTTGTTTGCTGTCTGGTCTCTGCATCCATTCACTATGCATTTTTCCGTGTGTCTGTATTTATTATTTTTATTTATCCCCCCCCCTTGCAGCTTGCTTGTTGTCTGCTCTCTGTGTCCATTTGCTGTGTGCTCTTCTGTGCTTTTACTTGTCTCCCTTTTTGTTGCATCACCTTGCTGAGTCAGCTCTCTGTGGCGCTTGCAAGCCAGTGGCACTCCATGGCAATTGTGGGCTGGGTGGCACTCCATGGAGCTTGTGGGCTGGGCAGCACTCTGTGGCACTTGTGGGCCAGTGGCTCTCCACAGTGTGTGGGTGAGCCTGGCTTCACGAGGAGACCCTGAGATGTGAACCCAGGGCCTCCCATATGGTAGATAGGAGCCCAACTAATTGAGACATAGCCGCTTTCCTCAGAAGGCTTTTTTTAAAATTTGCACTATCACCATGAAGTTTTGCACAAGAATTTTGTTTTTAATTAATGGCTTATAACCAAAATGTTCCCAATGCTTTAACACAATTTTCCTTTGCTTCAAAACTTTATATTTTACCTTGCATTCAGCAGACTCTGGATGAGCAAGACCAATTACATATATATTCACTGAGGCTATTAAAGCTTCAGGGGAACTGGTTTCTCTCATGAATTGCTACATTTAGGAACCCTGACAGTCAAGGCATGAGGCTTCTTTTACTTCTGAGTCCTCAGAGATAACAGGACTCCAGCAGCCACATGACTGGGAGAGTGGATGTCCAATCTCAAGGGTCAAGAATTCCACCAGTCAGTAATTTAGTTCACACTTGGAGCCACAAGAGAAAGCTGGAGACAGGGATGTCTCAAATTTCCTTTTCCTGAGCAACTGGGGTAAAGTTGTCAAGAAATAACCATAAGCAGAGGCAAGTGGTGAGGCCAGACTTGCAGTGGCCATAAACAAAGGCCAAACTCAGTTTATAATTACCATCACAATAGCTGAAGTTTAAGGGTTAGGTGAGGATAGTTATAAAATAACCATAATTAAAGGTGAGCTTAAGTTATAATTTCATTACTACAGCAAGCACAAGATAGGCTTGAAGTAGCCATAAACAAAGGCAAATTAGTTTAAGATTATTACAATAACTGAAATCTAGGCTATGCTTACTCCATTGTAATAATTTCATTCATCATTTTTTTGCTGTTTTATATATATAAAGGCATTTGTACAATGATTTAAGCTTAGTTTCTAGAAAGTGTTCAATTAAAATCAATTTGGGCACCTTTATTTTATTAATTAAGCAATTAAAACAATTTTATTAGTAACAACTTTGTGCAGTTTCTCTGTTTACTTTTTAGCAATTAAATAAATTTCACTTGTAATTTTTCCATTAAATTCCCTAGGAAGACATTGTTGACATTTAAAGATTTATTTTTGTTATCTTTCACTGTTACTCAATTTTTAACAGGTGAACTCCAAATCTGATTTCCTAGACATAAGTAAACTGACAAAGTTAAATCCAGATTTTAACGTTGAACACAGAGTTAAGCACAGATTAAAACAGAAGAGAAAATTCTATACCTTTAGCATTTATAGGAACTCTTTGATTTTAATTGATGGCATAAGAGCTCTTTTTATCTTGATCACTAGTCGTATCTTTTATAGGCACAACCGAGTTTACACTAATGGAAGTTTGAGGTTTATTTTCTCGTTTCTTCAAGGAAACATGATATGAGGTTTCTGGGCCTCAGGCCTTTTTTTTTTTTTTTTTTTTTACACTGTTTAACTGGAATTTAGGGTTTATACAGAGGCTGCTCTGTGGCCATGTGGATCAGCAATAGACAGAATTTCCTGATTCCTGAGAAGAGACTTTTATGGGGAGTTGCTGGTATGCCAGAAGCTGTCATTATTATTATAGGAAGAATGAGGAGACACATTTTAGTCAACTGACCTGGCATCCCAGAGCTCCAGCCTAACCGAAGTTCACCATTTTACATAATTTAATATTACCATCCAGAAGTATGAACATAAATACTGCACTTAACAAATGGACAAACACAGAAAGAGTTAGGGCACATTGACAGATGCATAAAGTTCATTAATTTGACTCACAATTTTTACTCCTTTGGTATGGTTGCTTCCAAGCTTGCCATCATTTCACATTTTTGGTTTTTATTGCTTTTAAGATTATCAGCTGGAGCTGAGGGGACTCACACAGTATCAATTCACAACCTTTGGGGAAGTGTTGTGTTTTCAGACATTTAAGCTACGGAAGGGGTCTTATGAGAGAGGAACTTTTAACAGGACTCTTTGCCTACCTACCCTTGCTGTTTACAAAACAAGCTCAATTGTGATCCAGTATTAAAATTTAAAGATTTATTTCTGACCATATTACTCCATTGCTCAATTCACGTTCAGACCAAGCTTTATTATGAAAATTAATCCATTTTTCAGTAAACAAGATCTTCCAAATCAAGTCCAACTCTTCAGGATACATTCCAGTGGAAAACACTGAAATACCAATGAGGTAGTGGGACTTTAACCCATGAAACCTCTCTCACTACCACCAAACTTTAACTTGTATTTAACTAAAATTAAACAGCAGGTCACCATAAACCCCTGACTTGGATAAAGAGCCTCAGAGTGCTTTCAGTGTCCCTCGCCAGATGAGGTCACCACAGATCTGCAGATTAGAACTCCACTCTTGCCGTGCAGAACTATGTTTCTGCATTTTACTCAGTCTCCACAGTTACAAACACACAGTCACCCACTTTTCTTTTTTTTTTTCAGACCTAGAGAAGACTGCTTCCCCCTGAACTTTCTGGGACTACTAGGGTCCTTTTGGGAGTTGATCAGGCCCCCCTTCTAACCTTTACAGTTAGGCTTTTCCTACATTATGCCTCCAGGGGACCTACCTGTCTGGCATGGGGAGTTCTCCTGTTTTGTTCTCAGAATTTCCATTAGACACTTTGGTGGTTCTGGTTTCTTCCAGGAGGGCTCTGGTGAAGTCACAACCTCTTTCTGGACTAAAGGCATCCAGGGACACCCTGGCCTGGGGTTTCCTGGGCCCTCCTGTCTTTCTCAGAGATATCTGAGAAGTAACCAACTGTTACCATCTCTGGCCTTCACAGCGATCCTGAACAAGCCCCCAGAAATGTAGTGGCAGCAGAGAGAAGTTGGTGATCATGTATTGAAGGCTAGGGTGCAGGGATTCTCTGAGAAGGAAGATTTATTATGACTGGCCAAGCTTGGTGGACTCCTGTCTAAAAAGCCAAGCCCAGAGTAGGGCCTTTGGGTTATTTTCATACAAGAGACACATGGGGTGGGACCAGGAGAGGTTTGGGCACAAAAAAGACTTTGTTAGTTTTCTTAGGGTTTAGAGTTTTGTTTTGCATACCAGGTAAGCTTGAATTAACATACTGCCCACATTCCATTTGAATGTAAGCTCAAATACACATTCAGTTTACACCCTTCCTGAAAACATAAAGCCTATAGAGCTTATATAACTTAATTGGGTCTCTGGAAACCAGGCAAACTTGGATACAGAGTTAGATAAATTTGAATATATGCATATACATGTACAGGCTATATTAATACCAGCTACTGCCAGTGGTCCTTTGGTCTCCTGGCTCACCAATTGTTCCAACCCAACTCCTGAAGGGCACAAATTGGTATAGGCATGAGACCAAAGAACATACTTGGTACTGAATCAGGCGCAAGCTTTATTGGGATTTATGAACAGGAGAGACTCTCCAAAGGCAGACAATTGGAGAATGAAGATAGTGCTCTGTAAAAAGACAGGAAAATGAGGAGGTAATATAAGAGATTTCAGAATGAGGACATTACATAGTGTATGAGAACAGTGTTGTGCTAGGGTCATATGAAGCATACATATAGGCTCTGGTGTTGTTTTCACTATGCTCAAGGATGGATGTTTACCAAGGACATTTACTACTTTGAGAGGGTTATACTTTATGTACCATATATTCATGCTTTCTTCTCTAGGAGGTGTGTGTTAACCTTTACTTATGTCGAGGTCATAGAGGAAGCTACGTGCTGAGGGCTTAGTGGGGGCCCTGGGTCCTCACAGTTCATCTTTTTTTGAAATGACTTAGTCTCAACAATTGGATTTCATTAGATTGAAGTAACATACCCCTCTTGGATCTGTTATGAATCTAACTTTACCCACAAAAATATGGCTGACACACCTAATTCATGAGCTCGGATGAAAATATTGCTTCTACAGTGTTCCACTTTAACTCTCAGCCTTATGAATACTGGACTGTATTTCATTTGCATTAAACATGGATATTGGACCTCTCCCCATTCCTGGTTTGGGTATTGCAGTACTGGATTCCTGATTTCCAAACTAATTTTAGTTTCTATTTAAACTGAGATATTTTAAATTTGGGGTTATTTGCTTATCAATTAAGACCTCAATTTTAGAAATCCTGATCAATTGAAGAAAATCTACTAATTGAAAGACCTGAGAAAGGGTGGAATTTCCTCAAATCCATATGCTAGTTCCATGGGATTCCTCCATTGAGAAAGTCATCAGAAATATTCATCAAGTTACAGATGGTACCTTTAATAATACCATTAGAGCCACTGAAACTTTCCAATTTGAAGTAAATAACTTAATAAAAGTAGTATATCAGATCTGAAATGCCCTAGGTATACTTACACAGCCTCAGGGGGACCCTTTTACAAGAAAAATGTTTCTATATAAACCAAACTGTGAATATAGAACAATGAGCATCAGACATATTGGAAGGAATAAAAACTATTCCATGAATTTGGTACTCTCAGAGCTTTAGACTTGCTTAGTTGGTTTAACATGGAGGCTGGGGTCCTTTGCCTCCAGGCATTCTGCTAACTTCATTATTCTTCAGGTAATTTTCATTCTGATCTCCCTGATACACTGTGCCATCTCATAAGTCTTTTTTTTTTCTTTATTTATTTTTTAAATATTACATTAAAAAAAATATGAGTTTCCCATATAATCCCCAACCCCCTCACCTCATTCCTCCCCCCATAACAACAGTCTCCTCCATCATCATGAGACATTCATTGCATTTGGTGAATACATCTCTGAGCACCATTGCACCTCATGGTCAATGGTCCACATCATAGCCCACACTCTTCCACCTTCCACTCAGTGGGCATGGGAGGACATACAGTGCCTGGTAACTATCCCTGCAGCACCACCCGGGATAAATCCAAGTACTGAAAATGCCCCCACATCTCATCTCTTCCTCCCACTCCCTACCCCCAGCAGCCACCACGGCTACTTTCTCCACACCAATGCCACATTTTCTTTAATTACTAATCACAATAGTTCATGAATAGAATATCAGTAAGTCCACTCTAATCCATACTCTATTCCTCCATCCTGTGGACCTTGGAATGGTTGTGTCCACTCCACATCTATATCAAGAGGGGGCTTAGATTCCACATGGATGCCGGATGCGATTGCGGTATTGGTTTCACTGCTAGTGACCCAGCAGATGGTAGCCTTGATGTTGAAACAACCCAAGGAAAACGAAGCTAGAAAAGGGAAGATGGCTATGATGGCTATGAGTACAACCTCCATTACTACTAATTTCTACAAAGAATCTGGAGACTGAAGTGGTGAACAAAATAGGCAAATAGTTGATCAAGTTCTCTATCAAGGGTATGATCAAAAGGAGGGAAATAAATACGATTAAATCAAATGTAGGGAAGCCCTATGTCCACTAGGTGTCACACCATCACACCTAACCCTATAATCATCAAATTTCTAAAAGAGAAATTTTACAGTAACCAATCAAATATTTGTTCTATTACAGTAACCAATCAAAAATTTGTTACTTCAAATTTCCATGTCCAGTAACCAATCAAATATTTTTACTTTAAATTTTCACCTTTATGTACTTTGTCTTGTAGGAGTTCTTTTCCATGTCTTTTGAAAGCTGCCTCCTTCATGAATTAACAGCTCAAATAAGTTCATCAAAATAATAATAATTTCATTGTTGATTGAGCCTTAAACCAGAATATGATTCAATATTGACAATCACCAAACTATTGCAAAGACAGAAAAAGAACTCCACCTTTTTATGTGGTTAAGGGATACAAAACATTTCATACACATTCTGAAAATATTTCAGTAGATTTACTGAAATATTTACTGAGTCCCCAGTAAATTATGCTATTTTTTTCCAAGAAACTGGAAGATAGGGAAATATCTTTCTTGAATACTTCATGAAGAAATGGGGACCCTCTTGTGTGGTAAACTTTGCAAGAGAGTCATTCAACATTTTGCATCTTAAATTTACAAACATTTAAGATTACAAAGAAAGACAACTTGCAGATTTTAGAAATTAAATACAAAGAGTGAGGGGAGGGAGAGAAAGTGTCATTATTTATGTTCATCAGGAATTGTTAATCCTTTATTGTTATTTTACCTTTTTATATTTCCCTCCTCATGCACACATATACAACCAGATACTATGAAATAAAAAATAACAAAATCAAAATATAGATTTAAAGAGGATGATCATATAAATTTTAATTTGCACAGTCCATAACAAAAAAAAATGTTATTCTGATGATAGATTGACTATCTTAAGGCAAAGCCTAACAAATATTGAAGCTGGCTAGTAAGATAAGGAATCAGTAGATGGATCTGGAACCTGCCAAGAAGTTTATGTGGACATCAAAAATGCCGAGATGGTTGCTGGAAGACCCTCCCAAGATTTTGCCATTCAGAAAAAAGTTTCCTTTGGAAGTCAGGAGAAGCCCTGGATATTCCCCAAGAACTTTATCATGGACCCTCACAGGAGATTGATGGGGGTGGGGTGGTGGTGGTAATCAGTCAAAATAGCAGACAGCTGGAACTCCTCCCCTGACAATGGCAAAGGGGTGGAATAGTTAACAGTTCAATAAGCAGGCACATGGCCTATACTCGTTCTCTTGCCTTTGGACCCCTGTTCCTGCCTTCTGCATCCTGCTTTAGGCATTTTTCCTCTGCCATCATGGCCACCCAAATAAAACTTGGGCATTTGTAATCTATAATGGGGAATTGTAGTCTCTAAATCAGCCCTCTTTATCACTTTTCAGCCCCTTCCTCTCTATCTGGGACCCATGATCTAATATTTTCTCCCATTCCTCATCCCTCCCTACCTTAATAAATTACTGGCCTAATTCACCTGACATGCTCTTGAAATTCATTTCTGCAGCATAGTCAAGAACCTGGACAAAATTCAGTAACAATATCACTAGCCTGGTTTTTTTCTTCGACTATAAAAATTTAGTGGCTCTCTTTGCCTAGAGGAGACTGCACCAAATCTTTGTGTGTATTTCCATCTTTCTCTCCCATTTCTCAGCAAGCTCTCTTCTTTACCCTCTTTCCCAAATACATTCTTTTTACTGGCCTAAAAAAATTAGTGAAATCATTACTTTATTTCTTTGTTAGATTGAATATATATTCTGTGAAACATTTTGTGTGTGTTTTAGCATAATGAGAATACATGCTCTTTAATTAAAGTATGATTTCCAAGACGCATTCAAATTTTCTTCCAGAGTTATCAAATATACCTTGTTATAAACTTATCTTAGCTGATACAAATTAATTCTTTTTAATTTTAGTATGGCAGATTTTTTGAAATGTGGAAAAATCTTTATTGCTCATATGCAAATTTAAATGGGAATATGGAGGAAGATACATAACTACTGAATGGGACTATGAAATTCACTGCCAACAATGGAAGTTTCACTACCTTTAACTCTACTATTTAACTTAGAATTTGTTTTGAATAACAAACAATTGAAACTAAAGTGTTTAATGCATTTTTAGAGTAATGACATTATAATGTACTGTAAGAGAAATTATAGTTAAGTATGACATTAGATGGTATTAATGTAATTAGCATATACATTGTTACTAAGGGTTAAGAATTAATAAATAATTGTGATTATAAAATCATTACAAATACATCTTTATATTATAGAATGGCAAAAAGTTAATATCTGAAATTACTAAAGTTAGCCAAAGTGGTCCCTCCCTTGTTTATGGTTAGTCTAGACTTAACTTCAACCTTGTGTTTGCTTACCTTTGTGATGGAATTCTAGATTGCCTTTACCCTTGTTTATAGATTAGATTCCCTTTTGGGTATGCTTTCTATTGTGATGGTAATTCTAGATTGAATTTGTCTTTGTTTATGGACTCAGCTCACCCTCCAGTATGCTTAATGTTGGGTTGGTAACCATTCCATCCATCTCTGTTTAATATTCATATGAAAAATTTTGTAAAGATCTTTGTTCTGTATACCCCCATGCCAAATCCTTGTGACTAACTCTGGTTTGCTCCATATGTCCCCCATCTTGTTTAGCACCTTAATGTTTGCTAATAAGGAACCTATATTCAGGTCCACCTCAATTATTCATTAGTACCATAGCAGTTTGATATTATTGATGAATTCCAAAAAGAAATATTGAATTATGTTTATAAACTGATCTTTTCCTCTGGTCATATGAGTTTTACTGGATTCAGAGGTTTACTTGATTAAGTAATTGTGTCAGTAGGGTGTTGATTCCTCATCCCTTGGTCTTATCTACTCACTGATAAAAGGCATGGCAAAGGACAGAGTTAAGGGTTTCTGATTTTGGAGTTTGATGCTGAAGACTTACACTGCAGCCCTAGGAAGTCAGCACACAGAGGAAAGAAAAGCCAGCCCCAGGAAGAAAGGAAACTTGAACCCAGAAAAAAGCAAGCCCCAGGAATGTAGGAACCCAGGAAACCTGAACCCTCACAGCCATTTGCAGCCATCTTCCCTTCAAATAGACTTTGGTGAGAGAAGTAACTTATGCTTTATGGCCTGGTATCTCTAAGCTCATACCCCAAATAAATACCCTTTATAAAACCTACCAATTTCTGGTATTTTGCATCAGCACCCCTTTGGCTAATACAATACCTATATGTTATAAAATATTAACATTTCTACAGATCAGGGAAGCAGTTTTTGGGCCATCTAAGACAACCGACCTCCGTTATTTGTGCAAAGAAGTAAACTCTCTCTTTGAAACCCAGTATCTCAGGGATTGGCTTGAAGGGTGCATCAGGAGAAAAGAACCTGCTTTTGCTTGGTATTAACCACCCAAAAACATGGTTAACTGGACACTTTCCAAACCATGATGAAGTTGGTGCATGATGGATTCCTCTAGGTTCTTGGCTATGTTACTTAAAAAATTTAAGAATTTTCCAGTTTAGTTAGTCCAGTAGTTTACTGAGAAATGAGATAAGAGAAAAGGGTTATGCACCTGGACCTGTAAATGTGGGCTCTTATAAGAAGAGAACATTTTGGAGTATGGATTACCTTTATTAAACTATTATTTACTCCTTCCTTTCCTCATGTTGGAGGAGGGACTCAAGTTGTTTGTTGTTCTTATTGGTTACTGGACCCATTACTTCCCAGGGGGCCAAAGGTGAAGACCCTTGAGAGCTTCTGGGGCTTCCCCTTTACCCCAAATGGGATCTTGCTCCAGTGTCATTCCAAATGGGTTTCTCATGTCCAGGGTTTCACAGAGTCCTTCTAGGAGCCTTCTTGGTGACAGTCTTTCCCTCAGGGATTTCCTGGTAGGGCTCCATGACTGTGTGTTTTGCAGCCATGTTTTTCTTCCAGGTCTTAGACTCATCTTCCCTTTTTGTAAACTAACCTGCCTCAACTCCCCCCACAAAGGGTTTCACCCTTATTCTTAAGGCGGTGCTGATGGGCAATAGTCATTCTTCTGTAACTACTTCCTGCTTTTAAGGGATAGTAGGCACTACCTGACAAGGTGTAAAATTCTCTAGCTATTCTCTCACAGTAGAGGAAGACAAGTCCAGCACTGTATGGGGGAGACCAGTTCAGCATCATGGGTAGAGCTGGATATAATCCCCACATGAATAATAAGGAATTGATTGTGGAAGAAATAAACTAAATTAGAATTTTGAAGATAGACAAATATCTACTGGACCATGAGATTAGGAAAGGTCACATGCTTCCAATGGTTGCATCCTCCCAAAGTTGGTAGGCTTCTTGCAGATTTTGAATGCTGTCTAGGACTAATGCAGAATAATTCACATTAGAAACAGCATTCCTCCTTGAAGAACATACATGGTCCTCCCTGTGCAACTGTTATCTTGTTTAGTGCCCTCTGATTTTGCAGCACCACAGCAGCAAGAATGTCTGTTTGCTTAGAAGCTAGAGCTTCTAAGGCATGGCTAGTTTTTTCTATGCTGTTGGTTAACTTTAAGGAGAGGTTGTGGTAGATCAACAAGGTCTGGTATAAACTGCCATTCACTGTTCCCAGGGATGGTGGTTATGCCTGAGACAGCTAAGAGGGGGTTGAGGAAAGGCATTGCCCTTTTAGTTATTGTATAAGGAGAAAATACAGGAAATGGACACAGACAAGATTTCTTAAGGAGTATCTGGCTTGCCCTCCCTCTAAGAATAAGTATTTGGGCTAGAGTTAGAGGAACTGGCTTTGCCATAAGCATTACTTAACTTTTTCTCTTGAAGAGGTATTTCAGGCCATCCAATGGTTGTCACTTGCCCATCACGTACTTCCAGTGATTTGGCATTTCCTTGGGCCTCACCAGGGTAAGTGTACCCAGCTGCAGTTCCTTTAACTTTAACAGCTGTGGGAGTTATTAGAACCAGAGAGTAAGGCTCCTTCCACTTTGGTTCTAATTGGGAGTGAGGCCTGTTCTGCCAGGTTTTGATCAGAACCTTGTCTCTAGGTCCTTGTCTCTAGGTCCAAGGTCACCCATTGACCATCTTAAAGGGGCCATGGTGAAGTGGGCCCTTAGCCACCTTGTTTGCTGTTTCCCTTCTAGTTGGAAATGCTTAGCCCTGGCAAGCTGGCATGTGGGTAAAGTCTATCTGCCAGTCCTCCCCAGGGGATGATAATGGGACAGGTTCTGGAATAATGGTTAAGAGTTAGAGATGGGTTTGCACTACAACTTTAGCTGGGCTTCTGCTCAGGCATTTCCCCTAGCTATAGCAGTGTTTGTCTTCTGGTGCCTTGGACAATGCAAAACTGCTATTTCTTTGGGCAACAGAACGGCCTCTTATAAGTCTACGGTTACTTACCTGTGCTTAACAGGTTACCTGCTATTTGTAAGCAAGCCTCGTTCTCACCACATGGCAGAGTGAGTTGGAAGATGAGGAAAGTATACTTGGAGTCTGTGTAAATGTAAGCTTTTCCCCAGTTGCCAGCTTTAAGCTTCAGGTGAAGTCAATCAGCTTTGCCCTCTGGACTGAGGTCCCGGGAGAAGGGCTTGGGCTTCTATAGTTTCTAATTGAGAGACCACTGCATCACCTGCCCTTTTAATTCTTTCTTTAATGAAACTGCTTCTATCTGAGAACCACACAAAGTCTGGGTTTTCTAGAGGCTCATCCTTTAAAACTGACCTTCTTGAGTAGTTTTGGTTAAGAGTTTTAAGGCAGGAGTGGAGGAGGGGCCCCTCAGAATTTGATCTTGTGTTCTCTGTCAGTAGCAGGATGGCTTGGTTGAGGATCTGATACATCCTTAGCTGCACCCCAGGGGTCTCTAGTATTTGAACCTGATATTTAATTAACCATGGCTGCCAGCAAGCCATTGGTGGCCCCTGGCCTCAAGCATGCTTTTCACCTGGTTGGGGAGAAGACTGTGAGAGGTTGACCCCAAGTTAATTTGGGGGTTTGCTCAATTAAAAGGGCTGTTGCCCTCACAGCTCTCAGGAAGGTGGCCATCCCTGCGCTGTGTTATCCAGAGGTTTGGAGAAATAAACCACTGGTTGAGATTCTCACCCTGTTTCTAGACTAGCAGTTACATACAGAAAAAAAAAGACTTATTTAGGTTAGGGATTCCTAAGGCCAGCAGGCTAATTAAAGCCTGTTTTAAGGTATGGAAGGCAGTTTCCTGGTCTGTTCCCCATTCTAAGAGATGATTATCAGCACCTGGTGGGTAACCACAGTCTACAGTAACCAGCTATTCCTAGGAATGCCCACAGTTGCTTCTTTGTTTGAGGCTGGGGAATACTCAGCGATAGCTTGATCTCTTTTTGGAGAGAGAGACCATTCCCCTGAAGTGCGAAGAAACATGAAATAAAGACTTTCTGCTGAGAGATTTGTGCCTTGAATGATGATACTCTGTAGCCCCTATCAGTTAGGAAATTAAGGACTAAAATGATGTTGGCATTGGAAACATCCTTTCTTAGACTCCAAAGCAATAAACCACATACATACTGTAAAAGGGAGCTTTGAGTATATTAGTTAGCAAAAGGTGTGCTGATGAAAAACACTGAATTTTTTTTTTTATAAAGGGTATTTATTTGAGATAGAAGCTTCTGTCACAATGCCCTAAAGAGTCCAACTCAAGGCACCATAGGAGGTACTTTCGCACCCAGAGTCTGTTGTCATGTGTTGATACAAGAGGGTAGGCAATGTCTGTAAGGGTTCAGTCTTCTTCCTCCTCCCAAGGTTCTGTGGTTCCAGGTTCTTCCAATATCAGCTGCAGGCTGGGACAACTCTTGTCTCTCTTCCAGGGCTCATTTCTCTTTAGTCTCAGCTGCTCTGCTTTCTCCACAAGGACAGCTGTAAGCTGTCAGGTGAATGGCTCATCTCTCTTCCTGGTGCCTCTGCCTTGTCTAATGGAACCTTCTCTCTTTTGACATGTGTCTTTTTCTCTGTATATTAACTTCCCAGGGATCCAGCACTAAAACTCCAACTAACTCATCTACTTGTCATTTTCCCTTGTTGGGTATGGACTCAAAGTCCTACTGACATGGCCCAATCAAAGCCTTAATCATAATTTAATCAAATAAGAGTAAAACATCTGACTCCAAAATAATATAATATGCCCAGAGGAACAGACCAGTTTACAACATAATCCAATATCAATTTTTGGAATTAATAAACAATATCAAACTGCTACACTGAGTCAAATGGAGATCAGCTAGGTCCTGATCTACGGCATTCTCAAAACTAAGGGGGTTGTCTCAGAATACTTGCAGCAAAATGGTCCATGTAAGCAGGACTGGAGGTTTAAATTTGGACTCCTGCCATTCAGAGGCAGAAAGGAATTGGGAGTCTGGGTGGAGTGGAGTGAAGAAAAAGCCATACTTTAAGTGAAGAGCAGTAAACCAAGCTGTGGTTTCTAGGATCTGGTTCAGCATGGTATAAAGTTTGTGTCTGACTGGATGCATAGGTATAACAAAACTATTCAATACTCTTAAGTCTTGAACTAGCCAGTAGGTGCCATTGGGCTTTTTACAGGAAGAATAGGCTTGTTGCAAGGACATTGGCAGCATGTTAGTATGCCATTCTCCAAGAACTTTATAATCATGGACAGGAGGCTTTTAACAGCTTCCTCCTTGAGGAGGTACTGCTTTCTGCAAGGGTAGGGATGGTTGGCGTTATAAGCAATGGAAACTCGTGGAACCTGGAGGACCCTTCTGGGAATCCAGGATTCCCAGACTATAGGATTTACTTTACTATTGATTTAGGATAAATTCCACATTCTTACCTTTAGTGCTGGGCTACAGGCATCTTAGAAGCCTTTCTACATGGATGTATGCCCCAGGGTGAGAAGTAAGTCCTGACCCAGTAAAGGGGTAGGGCATTCAGGAACAATTAAAAAGGGATGATTTAAAATTAGGTTTTGTATTTGGCAAAGGAGAGGCTCAGGAAAGGGTCTAATTTTAGATTTACTGTCAACACCCACTCTGAGACAGTTTCGAGGAGGAGGAGGTTTGGAGTGACAAGTCAGAGCTGAAAAGGTGGCTCTCATATCTATTAAAAAGTCTTTCATCCCACATCCAAGGTCACCAGGTGCTTCTCCAGTTCAATGTTCCACAGATTTGTCCAAGGAGACACTTTTTGCCCCAGTCTTCATCAGTCCTCCCTGGCAGCCTTTGCCATAACGGCCCTTGGTTGTGCTCTGTCATCCTTCAAGATTTGGTGTGCTCCTAAGCCCAATAGCCTGTTTTCCCACCTCAGAGGCAGGGACCAGGCAGGGCTCCCTACAGGGCTGTGGTGATCTGAGGCAGCCTTTCTTCCAGTGACCAGGCTCTCCATAGTTGAAGCAGGAACTTAATGCTTTGGCTCCACAGCCAGGGTGACTCTGAGGTAGCAGGCTGCTTCCTATGGCAACTGCCAAAAGGTGAGTGAGACTTCTCCCTGTTTCTGCTTACCATCAAACCTTGATGGCCTTGCTGTGCACAAATTTTTGTCACTTCAGAGACTATGTGTTTCATTATTATTACACGGTTGTGAGTGGCATAAGGGATATTTTATATATGTAAGTAATATATATGCAGTCAAATAACAAAAAGCTACTATCTTTTATTTCAGTTCAGTAAGAATTTATTGCCATATTACTTTGTGCCAGGCACATTACTATTCAAAAGAGAGAGAAAAAAAAAACTAACAAAAAAGACATAGTACATAATACATAGCTCAGTCAAATTGGGAAAATACTGTTCATATAAAAGAAAATGAGTGTTTTATTTGAAAAGGAATAAATTTACATATAATTAGCAAAATAAGAACAGAGGAGAGACAAGGAAATCATTTGGTTTATTTATGGGTCTGTAATATCTTTCTGAATAATAATATACAAGAAGAAGAGTAAATTATACAGAAGACATGAAATATGAAGTTTATGGGAATGGGCATCCTAAGAGAGGAGAGAGTATAAATACACCTAGAAGTGCAAGAGAATGTAGAGTAGGTTTGAAAAAGACAGAGGGATGCAGTGTCACTGTTAAAATATCCTAGCAAAGGAAAAGAAATAAAGAGCATGGAGTAATAAGAAAAAAAATTATGTTATGCCATATACCATGGCAAAGTTATTGTGTCTTAGCCTACATACTCTTATATCAGTACAAAGCATAATATTACCCCATTTTCATAAACATTTCAAAGACTGAGGTTCATCAGAAGTAAACAAGTTGCCTAGACCAAGGGATTAGAAATTGACAGTCATTTTTGAATAATGTTTCCTTGCCTAGTATAGTGTAAAACAGTACTTTCTTCCAATGTAGTGAGTTCTAAGATTAGCAGTTTAAGACTTGGACCAATTTGACAAATTTTCTAATTAAAATGTGAGAAGGTTGCTTGGATTTTATTTAATGGAAAATAGTTCACATGGCAATTTTTGGATAGGGAAGTGACACGTTTAGTGATGTGCTTTGGGAAGATATGTCTTGCATTTTTCAAATATAAATGGTGACCCCTAGAACTAAGTTGGACTCTCCAAATGCAGATTGCTATAGGAATAACAATAATTTGATTCTTCGGCTAATGCAAGTTTAGAGATCATTTAATATTCCCAAAGAAGGTTTAATTTTTTTCCCTACATTATCTTTAATGATAAATATGCTGGAAATACAGGATTTGAAGCACAAGGAATATCACTTTATTTACTTTGATTTGGGAGCATACCTTTTGCATGGTGGTTTTCATCTCTGTATTTCTCAAGGTGTAGATGAGAGGATTCAGAATGGGTGTAATCACAGTATAAAACACAGAGATTTCTTTGTCCTTGTTCTCACTTTCAGCAGGTAAAGCATAGGTGTACATACAGGGCACAAAAAACAAAACTACAACCATAATATGAGAGCTACAGGTTGAGAGAGCTTTGCGTTGTCCTGCAGAAGAACGTGTCCTAAGAGTGTACAATATGTTTATGTAAGAAGCCACCAGGACAAGAAAAACTACAATCACCACCATCCCAGAGTTGACAATAGCTAAAATACTAACCACATGAATATCTTTGCAGACCAGTTTCAAAAGAGGCTTCACATCACACATGTAGTGATTGATCTGATTTGGGCCACAGAAAGGTAAATTGAGGACCATAAGCAGTAGAGAAATAGAGTGCCAAAAGGCCAAGCCCCAGGCCATGAAGATCAGTGTGTTACACCTCTGCCGGTTCATGATCACTGTGTAGTGCAGGGGCTTGATAATGGCAACATAGCGGTCAAAAGCCATGGACACCAAGATTAATATTTCCACACCTGCCAGCAAGTGAACAGTGAAGAGCTGGGTCATACAGTTGTTGTAGGAAATGTTTTTTCTCTCTGCAGCTAAGTCTCTGATTAACCGCGGAACAACAGCAGAGTTGAAGAAGATGTCCATGAGAGAGAGGTGGCAGAGAAAGTAGTACATTGGTTGTTCGATTAGATGGCTGCAGGCTATAGTCAGTAAGATGATGAAGTTCCCCATTAAGACTGCCAAGTAGCAGAGCAGGAACAAGAAACACAATAACAGCTCTATTTGTGTATTCTCCCATAGCCCCAAGAAGACAAATTCAGTAACATTGTTCTGGCTTTCCATGAGGGTGAGGTGAATTTTTAAACAGACCAGAAACTTTATTTATCTGAAATAATACAAAATTAACATTAAAGATTAAATAATGTATTTCTAAAATTTGGAAAGATTTGTAAATTTAAACATTTGACAGGTCACAGTGCTTTTATGACACATTTATGATTTTAAACATTGTGTAGATTTGAGAATTTTTCCATGTCAAATGATATTAAATGAGAGCATATTTTACTACTGACACTTTTCAAAATACTTAACATGTATATATCTCCCATATCAACCCAGTGAATAAAAAGGTACTATATTTAGAGTAATTTTTACATATGCAGAAATAGAGACAAGAAAGCTTCAATTAATTACACTAAACCATGAAACTATTAAATATGGATTAAGAAATGATATTTTACTTTATCCACAATCCAATGGATTTTACTTTATCCAAATCCAATGGATTTTTCATAATTATTTTACTTTATCCACAATTCAGTGGATTCCAACTATTTTCTATTTTTGAAAGAAAAATGTTTTTACCCTTTGTCAATAACTCTGGCATAAAATTCAGCCAATCTCTCCTCTCTATGCTACATATATTTAATCTGTCTGCTTCCAATCTCACACTAAAATTCAATACATGCAGTGAAACTAAACATTTATTCCTGAAATGTTAAAAAATTGAGGAGTAATAATATAAGAGAAATAAACTGATTTACTTGCTAATAACCAGTGACTTTCTAACATCATATCTGGTTGAGATTCAGGACATGGACAGCCCGGAAACAGGAAAATAAATTCAGCAATGGCTAGGTTTCTGAATATAGGTACCAGGAGATTTTTATATGAAAGTTTCACCATTCTCCTAAATTATTTGGAAAGCATAATTTAGAACTGATGTTGGAAACACCTTAGGAAGCTGTTTTCTTTGTTCATTTTCAAGGAACTAATGATATGAAAGAATGACCTGCTTCTTTACACACACATTTAGATGAGTGCAGACACTCATATGCAGTAGATCTGAGAGGAGGGAACTGGTATGCTGAAATTGTATGTCTTACTTATAAAATCAATGTACATAAAAAACTTTTACTGTCAATATATATTTTTTTAACTGAGGGAATAGTATGATATACTGTACAGATCCCTAGTCTAAGGATTATGAGAATGAGCATCTTGTCTTGGATGCCCTAATAAATTCTACCTTGCCTGTGCAAGGGGCTTCTTTCTGAGATATTTTACTTAATTTGCAAGTGGAACTAATGGCAATGGTTTTATTTACCTTCTGCTGTGAGCAAAATGATGAAGGCTATGTAAAGCATTCAGTGTAAAAGGACTTTTGATTCTGACTTAGGTCAAGTCCACAGAACAACTTTACTACAAGTGTTTTGTTTAAGATCATTATGTTGTATAAGAAAATGGACACAGGATTTTCATCAGTTAATTGTTTTGCATGTTATTTTTAGTTCTGCCACAAGGGAATGGTTGGAAGGACTCACGGCAGACAAATATTAACTATAAAGGAAAATATCAGTTCTAGGCTAATTTTATCGTTGGTTCAAAATACACTTAACAAAATGTTTCTTTATAAATTGATATTTTCCAAACCTTTTATTTGTTTATTTTAATTTTTTTTTTTTTGGTGCATGTGCAAGAACCTGGTTCATAAAGAGACCTAGGCTTAATTTTACATAAAAGCTGCAGAAAAATACTGTAGAAAAGCTATGTAATTAAAAATGTAGAAAGCCAAACTCTTACTTTTGAATAATTCCTTAGCCTTCGTGCAAGACTTGATAATTCTTAATGAATGGATGCAGTCTTCTGTACTTAAAATGATTGAATATCAGTTGGAAAATAGAAAACCCTTTTAGGAAAAGAATCTTCAAAGCATTGTCCTTAGGGTTGTTACTAGGAACCTTCTGAAAAAGCAAATGTATCATGAAGCACTTCCTGGAACTACTGGAATCATTTTCAAATGCTTTCTTTTATGGTCTTTTCCTAATTCTTCAAAATCCCCTGTGTTATATGCAAATGCATCCTTTCTTTTTCTCTCTCTTCCACACACATGTAGAATGTAGAGTGTATATGCACATATGCAAAGATACACAGGGTATTTGGATGGATTTCCAAACCCACCTTTTTACATGACTTTTACTTGAATAACTTCTTGTAAAAGTTCCCTTTTACTTACAGTTTAAATCTCTGGAGAAAATCCTTTTACGAATTGTTTGTAAGGGTGTGTCAACTACATTTTGAAAGAAGAAAAATCACCGAAGTAAGAATGTTGAGAAGAGGGAAATATGTCTTTATTCATGAGAGGATATGGGTTGTGTGAAATTCCATCCATGGCAATTGTATCTGGTATTTCATACTTTATTTATCACATCTATAGTAAGGAAAGTTTGTGAAAGTGATTGTGATGGGTTAAATTATTTGGTGGATTTAGAGGAAAATAGATATCATAATTCGAGTAATAATATATTCTATGTAATATGCTAGCTACTTTTCATTTACTCAATCAGTATACCTCAATTAGCAAAAATATACAGGAATATTTCAAAATTTGAATTTAATAAGGCCAAATACATATATATGTGTGTGTTTATATATATATAAATATAAACACACACATATATATATAAATGGAGTTGCTTGGGTCCCAGATTATTTATCTCCAAACTTTTATAAAGACACCGACATACACATACATGTTATATTTAAATACGTGTATATATTAGCCATAAAACTTACTTCTGCCACATTTTACATTTTTTCAGTATGTCCAGCTGACCTTCAAATGGGGTCCTTTTATTTCTCTGTGACTCTATATATGAAAGCAGCAAATCAATGTGGAATGTCTCTGACTCTTCATGATTCTTCTATACAAAAGATTCTTGTGGGAAAGGTTTCTGACAACACCATGAATTAAAAGGCACAGAAAAGACCCAGGGGGAAAAGCTCCCATGGGCAATGTACAACAGCCAGTGCATGTGTAGTTATAGCAGCAGAAATAAAGCCTATATTATTTTACTGATGATATGGAGTTTTGTTGTTGTTGTTTTTCTTCATTTTCTTTTAAATGTTACATTAAAAAAACATGAGGTCCCCGTATGCCCTCCACCTCACCCACGCCACCCCTCCCACATGAACAAACTCTTCCATCATTGTGGCACATCCACTGCACCCAGCGAATATATTCTGGAGAACCGCTGCAGCACATGGGCAGTGGTCCACATTGTAGTCTACACTCTCCCCCAGTCCACCCCGTAGGCCATGACAGGACACACAAAGTCCAGCATCTGTCCCTGCAGATGGGCAACTCCAAATCCTGAAAATACCCCCACACCACATCTCTTCCTCCCTCTCCCAACCATCAGCAGCCACCATGGCCACCCTCCGCACATCATTACCACAACCCCTTCCCTTACTAATCACAATATTTCCCCAGCAGAACACCAGCAAGTCCACTCTAATCCACACTCCATTCCTCCATCCTGTGGTCCTGCGATGGCCATGCCCAGTCCGCCTCTACATCAAGAGGGGGTTTAGATTCCACATGGATGATGGATGCAATTCTCCTGCTTGCAGCTGTAGGCACTCTTGGCTCCCTGGTGTGGTGGTTGCCACTCCTCACCTCTCTGTCAGCTGGCCAGGATAAGTCCAAGAAACCAGAGGGTAGGAGCTGCAAGTCTGCTGAGGCCCAGAGCCTGGCCGTCACATGGAATTTTTCTTTTTAAAAAATATCATCAGGGCATGACAGGAATGTTTCTGTTACTCTTTTTTTTTTCATTTTTAAAAAAAATTACATGAACATACATAAACAATAAATGTATAGTAATAGTTTTGAACTTACAAAAAAATACATAGCATCATACAGGATTCTCATCTCTCATCATACCGCCAATATGTTGCATTGTTGTTAAACATTTTAAACTAATGATTAAAGAGCATTGTCAAAATATTACTACTAACCAAATTATTTTCCCCCTACCCACCATTTTCTTCTTATTATCTTTATATCATTTATATATGAACATACATAAACAATAAGTGTATAGTAAAAGCTGTGGACTTACAAAGCAAACATGCATAACATCATACAGGGATATCATGCATCAACCCTCCACCAACACCTTGCATTGACATGAGACATTTATTACAGATTATTAAAAATTTTGTCAATCTTACTAATAATTATGGTCCTTATCTTGCATCTGGTGTATTTCCCCCCCAACCCAACCTATTATTATTTTTTAAATATGTTTTTTTGTGACAGAAGTTGTAAACTTATAAAACAATCATGCACCTGTGGAGAATTCCCAAACAACACCCGTCTATCAACACAGCAGAATGTGGTGGAGCATTTGTTACAGATAAAATAATATCATCTGATTGTTACCATGCCCATAGTGTACATTTGGTACACATTCTCCATAGTACCCCGTTATCAACACAGTACATCATTGGCTTAGATGCAAGCATATTACATTACTACTGCTAACCACAGTCCATAGGTCACTCCAGTTGTATTTTTCCCATGTTTCTCCACATTCCCACCACCCTGAAGTAGTGATGTATATTTGCTCTAACTCACCAAGGACACTCTTGCATCTGCATCATCAACCACAATTCTCATCCACCTCTTGGTTTACTGTGCTATACAGTTTTAGATTATTCTCTAGCATTCTGTCAATTGGTATTTACATCCCTAAATTACCATTATCAGCCACATCCCCATTTTTAAACTAGCTGTTACTTACTATTTGTTACCATCCACTCTATACATTTCCATGCTTTTACATTAAAGCTAATTAAAACTTCTACATACATTCAATATTAGTAATCCATCTCAGTCCTCCTCTTATCTCTTTTATGAACCTACCACCTACCATGAGAGCTTGAAGATATTTTCCTTCAATTTCTTCTAGAAGCTTTTATGGTTCTTGCTTTTTTTTTTTTTTTTTAAGTTTTTGATCCATTTTGAGTTTATTTTTGGATAAGGTATGAGATAGCAGTCCTCTTTCCTTCTTTTGGATATGGATATCCTAGTTCTTTCAGCACCATTTGTTGAAGGGACTGTTCTGCCCAAGATGTGTGGATTTGACAGGCTAGTCAAAAATCACTTGACATACATGTGAGGGTCTATTTCTGAACCATCAGTTTGGTTCCATTGGTCTATGTGTCTGTCTTTATGCCAGTACCATGCTGTTTTTACAACTACAACTAGGTAATGTAATTTAAAGGTCTTTATATGAGAGTTCACTATTCATTTTTTAAGATGTTTCTGGCTATTCAGGATGCTTTGCCCTTTTGAATAAACTTGAAAAACATGAATTCAGTTTTTAAAAAATGCTGGTAGAATTTTTATCGGGATTGCATTGAATCTGCTTATCAATCTGAGTAGAATTGACTTCTTAATGATATTTAGTCTTCTAATCCATGAGCATGGAATGTTCTTCCAGTTATTTAGGGCTTTTTAAAATTTCTTTTAACATTGAATTGCAGTTTTCTGAATACAAGTGCTTTACATCATTGGTTAAATTTATTCCTATTTGAGTTTCTTCTGTCATATTTTATTTTTCTGATTCTTTTGACACTCTTGTTTACTTTTATTGATATAATCTTCATTTCTAGACTCTCTTCCAGGCCTTTCTGTCCTGTTTTACCTTTTCATGCTCCAGCACACCCTTCAGCATTTCCTGAAAATCTGATCTCTTGGTTTAAAATTCTTTCAGTTTCTTTTTATCTGTGAATAGTCTAATCTCACCCTCATTTTTGAAAGTCAGTCTTGCTGGATATAAGATTCTTGGCTGGAAGTTTTTCTCTTGTAGTATCTTAAATACATCAAACCACTGTCTTCTTGCCTCCATGGTTTCTGGTGAAAAATCAGCACTTAATCTTATTGGATATCCCTTATATGTTATGCATTTCTTTTCTCTCACAGTTCTCAGAATTCTCTCTTTGTCTTTGGCAGTTGACATTCTGATGCGTATGTGTCTCAAGTTGGTCCATTCAGAATTTTTTTTTTTGGATGGGAGTTTGTTGTGTTTCTTGGACATGGATAGCTAAGTCCTTCCATAGGGTTGGGAAATTTTCTACCATTATTTCTTCAAATATTCCTTCTGCCACTTTTCCCTTCTCTTTTCCTTCTGGGACACCCATGAAATGTCTTTTTGCATGTCTTTTGCTGTCACTTCATTCTCTGAAATCTTGTTAATTTTTTTTCCTTTCTGTTCTTCATCTCTTCCTTTGTTCACTTTCAGAGCCCATTTCTTCAAGCTCTCCAGTCCTTTCTTCTGCCTCCTCAAATCTTCTATTTTATGATTCCAAAGTTTCTAAAATTTCAGTTATTGTGGTTTCATTCCCATAAGATCTGCTATTTTTCTAGGTATGCTTTCAAATTCTTTTTGTGCTCATTCAATGTCTTCTTAATATCCTTAATCTCTTTAGCCATCTCATTGAATTTATTAATGAGATTTGTTTGAACACCTATGGTTGGTTGTTTCAACTCCTTTATGTCATTAGGAGGCTTATCTTTTTTCTTTAACTGGGCTGTATCTTCCTGTTTCTTGGTGTGGATTGTAATTTTTTGTTGATGTCCTGGCATGCGGTTACTAGAATATTAATTCTGGGTGCAGTTTTTTCTCTTTAGTTTAGGGCTTCCTACCCTTTCTCTCTTGCTGGTTGTGCAGTAGGAGCCAAGGATGTAGTTGGTGCTATAATCTGTGGAGGCTCAAGCTGTTCTCATTGCCCCAGGAACCAATGAAGCTTCTCCCAACTTTCTCCTTTACCAGGGGTAAGGACAGAGTCACAGCTGTATGGAATAATACAAGTTGTGCATCCCTAGACTGTAGTTGCCCAGAAAGATTGATAAGGTTTTGCATCCCTTTGTCCCCTGCCTGGAGCAGGGATGGAGCTGCAGGTGTGGGCAGCAATCTGTGCACTGCAGATGACTGCTGTTGCCCTGGTAGACTTCCAATTATTCAGTCTGTGCCAGCCAAAGTTATCTACAGTTATCTGGATACAGGATAGACTGGTTCAGGGCCTGCCGGAGGTGGGGCTGAAGCTTAGGCTAGGACTGCAGGCCTATCTGGGTGAAAGAAATCAGTTGATTTTCAGTCCTGGATTCCCCCTCAGGCTGGGGGCAGAGTAAAAATGGTGGCTACCGGCCTCTTTCTAATTTGGGCAAATTCACATCCTAGCTGTTCACACTAGAGTGATAACTTAGCCAGCCAAGTCTACGAATCAGTAGCCCAAATCAGTGGCCAACTGTATCCTCCTTCCCTGTTTTTGGGAAATGGAGCTTCCAATTCCAGTCACAGAATAGCTCCAGGGGCAGTTTGCACTGCCAATGTAGGATCATCACCAGCCTCTGTGGCTCTGCCAGTAATTTCCTGGAGAGGCTTGCACAGGTCTCCCCATCTTCCTCCCTTCCAGAGGTAGAGCTGGGACATATGCTAGACCTGCAATCTGATCTGGATGGAAAGAAACTGTTCCCTACCAGCACTGTGATTTTCAGTCCAACCTGCTTTCCCTCATGCCAGAAGCAGAGTTAAGATGGTGGCTACTGGCCTCTTTCTGACTTGAACAGGCTCAAACTTAAGCTGTTCTCAGGATTATACTTTAGCCCTCTGAATTTACTCATCAATGGCTGAAGTTGGTATCCAACCATCTCTTCCTCCTCAGATTTGGGGAAGTGGGGCTTTCAATTCCAACCATGGAACATCTCCTGAGGTGGCTTGTGCCTCCAGTGGCATATGGGCACAATCCTCCATGGCTTGGGGTACTCTACTTATGAATCTTCTCTACAGATGGGTTGTCTCCTCCTTCCATTTCTTTAGGGATGTGGCAGGATGATCTTCTGATCTCCTGGAGCCCCCAAACAGGTGCTTCAGCTAGCTCAAGAATGCTCAGGTTGTTTACTAACTGCCATGTAGCAGGAGATTACTCTAGGAGCTCCTTACTCCCCACCATCTCACTGGTTCTGTAGAGTCAACTTTTAACAGTGAGAAACTATTGCAGAAATAGTGATCAATTTTATTAAGTCCACAAAATTTTATCATGACTGGATTGCTATAGACAATTGAGGAAATAGATGGGCAGCACCTCCTGCCCAAGCAGCTAGGATAAGAAGGGTGCATCTTGTCCTGGTTATTATAATCATGTAGTACAGAGTTTTGCAGATGAAAATGTATTGATCAAAGGCCACAGCAACAATAATGAAGATCTCAGTACTGCCAAAGAAGTGCATAGTAAAAACCTGTGACATACAATTTCCATAGGAGATGGGTTTTCTCCCAACAAGTCACTAATCAGTTTGAGTGTAACACTAGAGGTATAGCATATTTTGGTAAAAAAGGGAGCTGCATTGAAAAGAGAAAACAATAAGTAGGTTTCCTACCAGGAGAGAAACATAACAGAATAAAAAGAGTGCAAAGCAAACCATTTGTCTGATCTCATCATAAGAAAGCCTGAAAAGAATGTTTCAGAGATGCTTCTGTGATTTTCCATGTATTTCAGATTAGCGTATGTTTTGCACAAATGTGTTGAGAGTCTGAAAGGAAAAAAAATGAGTTTGATGAAACATATCAGTATATCTAGATAATTGAAAATTTCCAAAAATTGGATTTTTATACATAGAATATTAATTATTGTTAATTCATAGATTTAAGCTGATTTTTATGATGTTTTATTTTACATATCTTTTATGAAAATTTATAATAGAATTAAGTAAGCATTTTATTCAAATATGATTAAAGAATATTTTAAGTCAGTTTGATTATAGAAACATTATTACTGTTCATTATATTATGTAGATTAACAGCAAATGTTTAAAATATTCAATAATTTTTTCCATATTTTAAATCATACTGCCTATGAATGAAATCAAATTTCTATCTTTCAGCATGAATGGAGGGCCTCTTAATTTTCTGGAACTTTAAAAGGCACAAAATAAAATGTTTAAAATACCTTATTTAATCTTTGAATTTTAAATTTGTAGAACTTTTTTTTTTCTTTCTGGGAAAACATTGCCAACTGGACATGCAAAACCAATGATGCTTCACATATACTGAATAGCAAAGAATGAGTGACAATTATACACACAAAATATATAATGATTGTCAATTATTGACTAAGTTCTGAAAAATAAACTACAATTTCATTAATTTCTCCTATTTATAGTTCATATATTGGGACAGTTTTTAAAATATGCTTTCATTTAAGTTTGTGATGACAACTTTAAAGGAGATATTTAATTCTTGTCTTGCCAAAATTTGTTTGAATTGTCTATATTTTATGGCTCTTAGTAGAAATTTTATACATATTCTTCAACCACCTCTTCCAGAAATGTTAGTCCCCCGCAACAAATAACCTGGTCTCAGTCAAGATCTTGCAAGTCACTGATTTTATTGATCTTTCTTCTTCTACTCATCTAGTACTCTTGATAAAGGTCAATATTTGGACTATATTGCCTATCTTTGGTGCTCGTTGTTACTCCTTATCTCAGATTTTCTCAGCAGCTAACCTGATATTATTCATCTTTCTTCCTATTCTTGAGAAGTTAGATAAGCACAGAGCCATCAGAGTTTCCTGAACTACCATGCGTCTCATGATTACATTTTGGGGCCACCAGATTATCAGTGCCTGAGTCAGGCCAAGTCAAAGTTGGAAAGTAAATGCCTAGAGGTATAAGGGGCATTAATGTGGACTGTGGCTTCGGAGCAATTGGCAAAGATTAGTTTAGATTGCCTCAGGGAAAATAATATCTGAGGACTTTCAAAACTATTAATTTTTCCATTATCATGTAAGTTCATGTTGTGTTTTTTCAAACAAATTTTCCTCATTCAAGTGCATAAAACAGATGACTCCTAGGACATGGAATTTCAGTCCTAGGAGTTATCTGTTTTATGTTATTTCTGCAGAATAAAGATTTATATCTCATTGAATCTCTCATAGCTCTAGTGAATATTTAAAGTCCAACTGCAAACCTATAAACAGTTCTTAGACGTTTTGAGATATCCAAATATTTTTGACAATTGAAGTAGCTTTGTTTCAATTACTGGTTTGTATTTCTCTTCATTTATTTCAGATTTTGTTATTGGAGAAGATTAGCAGAATTCCTGATGCAGCCTCAACATAATCTGAAATCCATTCAGACTTTATGGTTAGTGAATAATCCATGTCGCTTTGGTTTAGACAGAGTTCCACTAATCATGCATGAAGGTGATTATATTCTACTTAGTTTAATTTTTGGACTGTAAATTCTCTTGCAGCATGATGTAACTTGATTACCATGAAAATGTTTGTAACACTATAGTTTAAATTGTGTAATATTTATAAGCAGAATTGTACTTAAAAGAGTAGAGTTAAAATTAATGAAATCTAATTGTTTGCAGTAAATTTCATTGAGTCCTTTTCTGGAGCCTATATATCTTCCTCTACAATCTTGTCAAGGAATAAGCTCATTCTGTTTGAATGTCAACAATGAAGAATTTTCTACCATTTCAAACAACATGCCATCCTAAAATTTAAAAAGATCAATCTGTATCTTTAAAGTAAGTTTGTAACATATTGCATTTCCTTGATACCTACAGATGCTGAACATCTTTTCATGTAATTTCTGACCTGTATGTTCAAGTCTTTAAGTCATTTAAAAAAATTTTTTTTTGAATTTTTGTTTTTAAGTTGAAAGATTTCTTTATATATTCTGGATATTAAATCTTTATGGGATATGTGGTTTCCAAACAATTTTTCCCAATGTTTAGGTTGTTGTACTTTCATAAAAAAGTCCTGTGAAGTCCAAAAGTTTTTCATTTGTATGAAATCTCATTCTTGTAGTTTTTCTTGTGTTGCTTGTCCTTGAGATATAAAGTATAAGTAACCATTGTTTAATACAAAGTGCTAAAGATGTTTTCTTCTGTGGATTGTCTAGTTTTCTCTCTTATTATTTAGGTCTTTGATCCATTTTTAGTTGATTTTTAAAAAAAAAGTATTTGTGTATTAAGCATGAGATAGGGTTCTTTTTAACTTTTGGAAATAGAGACCCATTTTTTTAAGAGACTTTTCTTTCCCAATTGAACCACCTTTGACCCTTTGTCAAAAATTATTTGCTTATAAATGTGAGGGTTGATTTCTGAGCTCTCAGTTTGATTTGATTTGTCTATATGTCTCTCCTTATGCTATTAGCATATTGCTTATACTAATAGCAATAGTATATTGCTATTTTGATTACTGTGGTTTTGTAATAAGTTTTAAGATCAAGAAGTGTGAGTCCTCCAACCTCATTCTTTGTCTTAATCTGGAACTGCACTATACAAACAGTAAACCCTAAATTAAACCATAGACTATATAAAAATTATAAAAATGTGCTTTCATGAATTGTAAAAACTATTCCACATAAATACAAGGTGTTAATAATAGGTTTGTATATGGGAATCCTGTATTTTATACATGAGTTTTCTTTAAACACACATGTTCTCTACTAAAAAAAAACTTTAGTAAATATGTATTTTACTGAAACTTATGTAGTTCAGATGAATTTCTTAGAAAATTATAATTATAAAACTGTCTGTAGAAAATATTGTGCAATTTAAGTTCATTCTATCAATTTTCCTCACAATAATGCATATTTGAAAATAAGTATTATAAGCTGTGTTACTCAGATAAGGACACTGAAGTTTCTAGAGGCTAAAATTAGCTGAAAGAGTGAGTAAGCAGCAAATCAGGACTTTGTGTCTTTCTTTGAGTGAAATAAATGGTTAATTCCAAGTTTAATTCTTGCTTTTAGGTCTTGAAAGATAAGGAATTCTGAGATAATGAAGGATTTTAGCACTTCAGAAGGAAGGATTTAAGAACCTAATATTTTACTAATCATTCATGTCACCATAATGCCTAAGGTTGACCACTCTTCTCTCAAGCTGGCCTGTATTAATACACAGAAAGAGGTAGCTGGTCATACTTCCTACCATCTGTCCCCACAAACACACACAAGGATACTCATTAGAAAGGAATGTGAGGATCACATGTGTAAAGTGGAATATTAAATATTTAATCCTTAATTCATCTTTGTCATTGTTATTGGTTTTGTTGCAAAACTTTTTAATTTTGATGAAGTCCAATTTATATGTATATTATTGAGCATACCTTTGGAATTGTATTTAAGGACTTTTGGCCAATCCAAGATCAAAAAGTTTTTCTTCTTTGTTTTGCTTAACATTGTGTACTTTTGCATTTGTATATTGTTTTAAGTTCTGCTTTGAAGTAATTTTGTACATTATTTGAGGTAAAGTTTTAGGTTTAATTTTCTAATTATGAATATCCAAACATTCCATCACCATTTATTGCAGAGTCCTTACTCCACTGAATTGCAAAGAGAAATTTGTTGAAATTTAGCTGAGCATATATGTACAGATCAATTTCATTTACTAATTGTCTATTTGTATGAAAACATCATTTTGATTACTGTATTTTTATAATATACCCTGATATCAGGCATTGTAAATTCTCAAAAGTGTTTTTTTTTTAAGTTGCGAACTAATCTAGATTTTTTTCACTTATATATGAATGTTAAAAATCAGGTTGGAATTCATACATAAAAATTATCAGGTTAGAATTTGTTTGGGATTTAACAAATTTGTTAAAATTTGTTTAGAGATTAATTTGGAAAGAATTAAAATCTTAACAATGTTGAGGTATCCAACTCTGAGCAGAATATTTCTTTCTTTTTGTTTATATGATTTCCTTATACAATGAGGAAAATTTGATCACAGAGTCTGGCAAGGGGAAGAAGGTTATGTGGAAATGGAAGCAAAGATTGTAATGATTTACTTATAAGCCAAGGTGCACAAAGGATGGCTGGCAACCCCAAGAAGCTCGAGGATTCATGGATGTATTCTCTTCTCATCTAAGCTTTCTGAGGGAGCATGGCCTAATGACAAATTGGTTTTGGATTTTGAGCTTCCAGAAATGTTCAAAAATAAATTTTCATTATTTTTTGCAACCTATTTTGTGGGACTTTACTACAGCAGCCCTAGAAAATTAAAAGTGATAATATAAAATATCCATTCCTGATTTTTTTTACTAGTCCCTTATGAAAATTGATTTTTGCATATTGAACTTATTTTGTAACTCTGTTAAACTCTCTTATTTAAAAAAAGGTCAACACAGAATTAAAACTTTGTATTACAGATGATATGATTCTGCATGCAGAATATCTGAAGGAATGTATAGAAGCCACTGTAATTTATAATTAGGAGAGAAATACTGGTAAAAGCATGAGATCTGGAAATATTTTTATATAATTGGTATTATTTCTTCTTTAATATATAATAGAATTCAATAGTCTAGCAATTTGAACATTGAATTTCATGGTAGGAAGAGTTTACAAGAAAAAGAATCCCTTAATTTCATTATTATTGTTATTGAGATAATCAATTATTTATTTTTAATGACCTTTTGTAACTTACATCATTGAAAGTAGGTTGCACATTGTATTTAAGTTGTTGGATTTACTTGCCTCAATACAATTCCCCTTGATAACTTTTAAAAATTTATGGATATATAGATTTATCATCACTAAGATATAAAAAATACAAGGAAGTTTGGTAACTAATCGTCTAAATATTCCACATATCAAGATTTAGTTCCAACATGGAAACCCCAGGGGGCCACTCTCTCCAGGGCTCTCCAGGTGGCACAGGGGAGCATAGGCTCAGCCCAGTGATGTGCAATCCCATTCCACAATGTTGGAGATGAAGCCGGGCTCTTGAGCCTGCACCTGCATATTCCTACATCTTGTCAGAGTCCAATGGACAATAACTGAGGAGACAAACCATGCAGGAAGCAGTTCTCTAGAACAGCACAATCTGGACCTAGGGTCAGTTTACCATGTGCTCAAGAGAAGTGTCCTTTTTCTTGTTTTTAATCTATTGTGAATTACATTTATACTTTGTACCTTTGTTTCACAAAATTCTCAAAAGAATTCCAAAATACCTCGGATTTGAGGAGAGAAGAGGAGCAAAGCCTTGACATTGAAATACAAGGTAGGAAAGTAGATGCTATACTATCTTGAAGATGACCATGGGGGATTTGAAAATTGGCACACATATCTCCATGTTTGGCTTTTTAAAAAACTGAGTAAATCAAAGAATTCCAGCCTTAAAGAAAGAATCTTGGAAATTGGCTAGAAATGAAAATTTTCAGATCAACCCCAAACCATATACCAGTTTTTTTTACATTATTTTTATTTTTTTTGTCTTTATTCATTTTTTAATATTACATTCAAAAAATATGAGTATATATCGGTTTTAATATCTAATATACTAAATAAATGCATGTATTCTGAGAATAAGAGCAAAATAGATTCATCTACTAAACTAATGTATTTATGAATTCAAATAAAGATGATTTTAAGATTAAAAAAAGATTTAGTAACATAAAATCAAATTAAATACAAACCATATTGAGAAAAGGATATAATAAAATAAGGAAAGGAGAAATGCCTTAGTCTTAAATAGTGAATATTAACAAATTCAAAGTTGTTTCTTTGAAAGGATTAATAAAGTCAGCAACCTTTAGTATGACCAATAAAGAGAAAAGAAAGTTTAATATAGTTGCCAATATAAACATTTAAAATCAGATGTATTGTTGGTAGTAGTGCAAAACTGCACAACAACATTGAAATACTATTGGACAACATCTACTACAGCTACTGAAGACTTAGATTCTGGGCCTAAAGATACTCATATGTAAGTATCTCAAGTTAGAACTAAAGATAAATTCAATTAAAGCTTCATAATTTGGGTGAAATTGAGAGAGAGACTGAGAGAAGTGTATTTCCATGGTGAACTACAAAGGAGAATTCAACAATACATATAAGAAGAAAAGGAGAATCAGTTAAGAAAGCATGGCTGAGTTAAATAGTTTCAGCAGCTGGAAAAAAGAAATAGGTGAAAATAAGATATGCATCCAGCCAATCCTCATATTATAGGTGTTATTGTGGTACTGTATGATATTTTACATATGTTATCTCATAAATTTGTCACAGAATTTACAATTGGGATTTGGAAATAAATAAGAATAAGGAAAGAGTTTCAAAAGAGTTAAAATGTTTGGGGAATGCAATCTAACTAATAAAAGAAGTGGTTGATGTGGGACAATTGGGGCATGTGGGAAGTACAGCATATGGGAACCCCCTATATTTTTTAAAGTAACATTTTGTGTGATCTATGTACCTTTTAAAAATAAATAAAAATATATTAAAAACAAACAAATACAAAAAATAAACAAAAAATCCATTGAGAATCCAAACATAAAGTCATATGAACAAAAAGAATGGTACTACTGGTAGTCTTTTGATGGTATTCAGAGACGCAGGCCAGCCAATGGGTCATCAAAGTTCTTCCTCATTTTGGGGAAAAAAAATGAATTCATTCTTACCTCCAAAAAAAATCCTGCTAAGCCCATAGTTACTTTCAGGGAAAAAATAACCAACAAACTTCTCTCTTCACCATAATGTGGCTGATGAGGGAAGCACTCACCTGTGCTTTGTTAATTCAATTACTGTTATGACCAGAGTTGCTGCTGCTTCTCCCAGAGAGCAGCATAGTAGTTTAAGCCTCAACTTCAAAGTCAGAAAGCCTGGACACCATCTCTAACTAGCTAGAAGTTCACATCCTATGGGGTTGACATAGAAGAAATTCTCTGAGCTCCTGGTAACAAGAGCTTCTACTATAACCACACATGAAACAATTACATTATGCTATACCAAAACTTGAACTAAGAACTTTATTTTGTTTATGTCCAAGGTCACATAGCTAGATCTTCATAAAGATTTAGTTCTGACTCCAGCCTCTATAATGTACTATGCCCTTCACATCCCCTGTTAGGGCATATTCTAATTACTGGGACTATATATAATACGTGAACAAAATGAATAAGAAGGTTAGAAAAATACCTGCCAGTCCACTTATCCTTATGGTGACCCAATTCAGATGATGGAGCACCCCACTGCTGCCAGTAAAGAAGCCTGATGGGATGGGATATGGATCCATTCAAGATTTGTGGGCTGTAAGCCTTACCACCATCATCCTACACCCAGTCGTTCCTAACCCATACACCTTAATGGGAAAATTATCACCTGGGCCTGCCTGGCTTACTTGTCCAGACCTAAAGGATTCTTTTTTTCCTCCAAAGCCAGTCTCTATTTGCTTTAAAATGGGAGAATCCCAGGACCCAACCAAAGACTCAATTACCTTGGACTTGGCTCCTGCAGGGTATCAAGAATTCCTCCACCCTTTTCAGAGAAGCCCTGGTGGCAGACCTGGCCTCATACCCATGGTAAAACTTAAAATATACTCTCCATCAGTACTTAGATGACCTCCTGCTGGCTATTGAGACAGAAGAAAATTGCTGGAAGGGAACTCGGGCCTTTCTACAATTTCTAATGTAAACTGGCTATAACGTGTCTTGGAAAAAGGCTCAGATTGCCAGCAACAAGTTAGGTATCTAGGGTTCATCATCTCAAAAGGGCACTGAACACTCAGACTGGAATGAAAGAAGGTAATTTGAACCATCCCAACACCTTCCACTAAAAGAAAGCTCTGTGAATATCTGGAGGTGGCAGGATTCTGTCAAATCTGGATCCCTGGTTTTGCGGATATGGCTAAACCCCTTTACAAAGTCCTCACAGGCTTGGAAAAAGAACCCCTCATCTGGAGTATAACCCAACAGAAAGCCTTTGAAGAAATTTAAAAAACAGCTCAGCTAAGCCCCTGCTCTAGATCTTCCGGATGTATCTTGGGACTTTACCCTGTTTGTAAAGGTTGAGAAAAACAAGGTGGCAATAAGAGTCCTCACTTAAACAGTAGACTCCTGGCAGAGACCTATTGCCTATCTATCACAACAGGTAGATCCTGTAGCTGCCAGGAGGCCTCTCTGCCTGAGGGCTTTAGCAACAAGAGTAGCCCTTGTCAAAGAAGTTGACAAGCTCATTCTTTGGTAAGCCATTCATGTCATGGTACCACATGCCGCCACCACTTTAATGAACTCACAGGGTCACCATTGGCTATCCAACCCCAGCCTTACTCATTACCAAGGCCTGCTTTGTAGAAATCCCAGGAAAACAGTAGAAACCATGTACACACTGAATCCGACTATATTCCTGATGACTGAAAGAGGGACTTCTGAACATGACTGAACAGAAGTAACAGAAGAGGTGTATGCCAGTTGCCCCAATTTCCAGGACAGGCCAATTCCTTGTCCAGATCAAACCCTATTCACAGATGGCAGCAGTTTTACCAGAGATGGAGAGAGGCTGGAAACACAGGCATCATGGTGAAAAATTAGTAGAAGCACCCCCCCCCCCCCCCCCCAGCTAAAGGGCGGTCTTCACAGCAAACAGAACTCTGGCTTCTAATTCAAACCCTACTACCAGCCACCAGGCAAATGGTAAACATTTATACTATTTTCAGGACTTGAGGTTGTCCTGGGTGGTACTGCAGGGACAGTTACTGTCCTCCCATGGTCCACTAGGTGGACTGGGGGAGAGTGTAAACTATAATGTGGACCATTGACCATGTAGTGCGGCAGGGCTCAGAAATGTATTCACCAAGTGCAATGCATGTCCCATGATGATGGAGGAGGTTGTTGTTATGGGAGGAATGGGGTGAGGGAGTTGGGGGGTATATGGGGACCTCATATTTTTTTAATGTAACATTAAAAAAAGTAAAGACAAAAAACAAAACAAAAACAAAACAAAAAATAAATGTGCATTCACTACTGTACATATCCATGAACAATTTATAAGGAGATAGGACTCCTGACTGCAGGGGGAAAAGAAATAAAAAATGAAGACGAGATCCTTCAACTACTGGAAGCAGTCTGGAAACCAAGCAGGGTCACCATCATCCACTGTCAGGGACATCAGAAAGGAACAGACACAGTTACCAAAGGAAAAACATTAGTCAATGAAGTGGCTTGACAGGCAGCCAAGAAAGCCCTCAAACTTCAGGCTCTGCCACAGTTGCCTCACATGTCTTTTTTAGGGCAACATTGAAAAACTAAACTATACCCAGGAGGAACAGACGTGAGCAAAGAAAGAAAGAGGGCACCAGACACCAGAGGGAAACTGGCTACTCCCAGATGGCTGAATCTTCATTCTAAAGGAGGCTGCCTACACCCTTGTTCAACAATACTACCAGCTCACCCACCTGTGAAAGACTGCTTTAGGAGCGCTGCTCAGGAAATATTACTACATTGCCCAGATGGCCTTGCTCTACATTACCTTTAGCAGCCAATGCCAGACCTGCACTAAAAACAACCCCTCCAATTGTCCCCAGGCCTCAGCAGGCATCCAACACACAGGAACTGCTACTTTTGAACACTTAACAATGGACTTTATGGAAATAAAACCAAGTCAAGCGTATAGGTACTTACTACTAATGAAGTACACTTTTTTGGGCTGGGTCAAAGCCTTTCCCACCCACACTAAAAAAGCAAGAGAAGTAACTAAAGCTCTGCTCTGAGAAATAATTCCCCAGCATGGAACACCCTTTTTCATAGGCAATGACAATGCCTTGGCATTCATAGCAGCCATCATCCAAGAGCTAGTAAAAATGTTAGGAATAACGTGGAAGCTCCACACAACAGATAGCCTCCAGAGCTCAGAGAAAGTGAAACACATGAATCAAACCCTCAAAACCGCCCTAGCCAAGTTATGTCAAGAAAGAGGCCTCAAGATCAGTTCCCATTAGCTCTCCTTAGAGTCAAAGTCACACCCAGAACCTTAGGCTATTCACCTTTTGAAATCCTGTTTGGGTGACCACCCGCAATTATTCACACCTTCAAGGGAAATTTCAGACTAATAGGAGAAACTGGCCAAGGTTCCACCTTCCAGCAGCTGGGAAAAACCCTGGTCCAAATCCCCTGTCTGGGGATCCCATCCCATTAGGCTGCCCAGTATGCCCACACTTACCTGGAGACCTCGTTTGGGTAAAAGACTGGAAAAAGGAGCCCCTCCAACCCACCTGGATGGGCCCACACACTGTTTTCCTTGTATCCTCCACTGCTCTTAAAGTTTCAGGTATTGCCCCTTGGATTTATCATACTAAAGTTAAAAGGGCACACTCCAATAAAAACAGGATAACTGGATAACTCACTGTGTACCTGACTGTCCCTTGAAAATTTGAATTGCCCAGAGCCCCCAAGAGTCATCATCATCTGACTAGATGGACCTGTGGTTCCTGCTCCTCTTTGGACTGCTCGGCTTACTGTTTGGGACTGGACTAGCAGCTACAGCTCCCAGAGGCTGGAGTGTAGTTGAAAGGATACTAATCTTAATAAAGTACCTGTGTCTTGTAAGATGTTTTGCTACCTTAAGTTGCTTTTCTTCATTTGGCTTGGGGTCACTGCCAACCTCTACCCCTGCTGTACCAGGTGCTACAAAGCCTTTGTATCCACCACTATACAGAGGCTAAAGTAGCTCCAGGGATAATGGTCTCCTGTCCCTACCTTTAACTATTACACCTATATGCCAGCAAAATATTATAATATACAAACTGTTACCCTATGTTCAGAAAATGGGCAAAAGTTCTGGATGGGCACAATAAAACACTGGGACAACTGGTAAACCAGGGGTAAACCAAGGGAGACTGTATGCTAGACCTATCTCCCATGAGTAGGCATTTTTGATGGGGGAGTGGTGCATGACAAAGCCCAAGAGAAAGTCTTAGTACAGGTTTGTGCCAAACTCCCAGCCAAAGGCCCCAAATATCAGTGGGTAAACCTTACAGGACTCCATCAGCTTACTCAGCTCATAGTCCCCATTCAACAGGTGGAGCAGCTAGTCAATACCACTTATACCCTCCTCCTTAATGCTCACCCAGATGCCAACATCAGTTGGTTCTGTCTGCCCCTCTTGAGGAAAACCTTTATAGGCATTCCATCTCCTCTGGGGTGGACCCCCAACCAAACCTTAATTAAAATTAAAAATGAAATCATCCCTATAGGTCCCATGGCACTCAACATCTGGCTAGTTCTCTCAGAAGGCAATAAAAACAATATAACCTGCTTTCTGGGTAAAAACTCTGATCTAACATCAGAATCAGTCAGAACCATCCCTGCAAACCTATGAACTGCTGATAAAACCCTAGCAAACAACCTGACCCAGTGTAGCCTCCCAGGATTGTTCTTCCTATGTGGAAGCACAGCATGTAGATGCTTAGAAGTCATTTGTACAGGGTGTTGCATCATGATGTTCTTAACACCATGAAAATGAGCTAAAACAAGCCTTAAACCTGCACCAAGAATGGGCCAGATGAGCTCTGCTCGCCACCATCCTTATAGGAGCAAGTATAGTTGTGCTAGTATGAACTGGACTGGGAGGATTGAGTTTTTCCTTTAGCTTTTATTACAAACTCTCCAGAGAACTAAATGAGGGCATAGAATGAGTTGTTGACTCCCTAGTCTCCCTCCAGAGCCAAGTCAACTCACTAGCCACAGTAACCTTGCAAAGCAGGAGACTAGATCTATTGACAGCAGAAAAAGGAAGAACATGCATCTTCTTCAGGGAAGAATCTGTTACTACATCAACCAATCAGGAATAGCTTACACCAAAGTAAAAGAGCTGAGAGACAAGATCCAGAAAAGAAAATGGAACTAGAGAAATCATGGAGCTCTAATCAGAGACAATGGCCCTCTTGGCTCATGCCCCTAGCAGGTTCCCTGATCACTCTGCTCACGTTAGTCACATTTGGCCCTTGCATAGCCAATGCCCTTATCAGGGTCATTGAAACAACAGTAACACAGAGAGCAACAGCAAGAGTCCTGGCCCTAAGAGAATATAAGCCACTTAGCAGGAGTGGTGCCCTATAAAAATTCTAAGGGCATCAAAGGGGGTAATATTGAGAAATAGGAGAGCATGACCTTGCAGGAGACTATCTAATGGGCCATTCCTGCCTCTTGCTTCTGTAAATCCATCTGTGAAAGCATGACCCTGCAAGAGCCTATCAAATGGACTACTTCTGCCTTCTGCTTCTGTAACTCTGTTGCAAAACATACCCTTGCAAGAAACTATCTAATTGACCACTCTTGCTTTCTGCTTCTGTACTCTGCTTGCATATTACAGTAGAAAATTTGCCTGCCATTAGCCAATAAGTGAGAGCCATGCTAATTCTACATAAAACCCTATGTAAACCTGTAAAAAATGTAAGATGGGCTCAGAATTTAAAAATTGCTTCTCCTCTGCTCCTGCTTGTAATAAAATTGTTCCTTCACCTCTCTGAGTGCCATTTGGGTTTCTTTGCCACCCAGGTCATCTGGGTTTACTGCAACAAGAATATGTTCTTTAATCTCCATATATTTATGAATTTCCCCTTTTCTGTCCATTATTGATTTTCAGTTTCATTGCTATGATCAGAGAAGTGTTTTGTATAATTTCAACCTTTTAAAATTTATTGATACCCTCCTGTGATTCAATATATGGTCTATCCTGAAGAAGGATCCATGTGTTTGAAAACAATGTATATCCTGCTATTTTGGAGTGTAATGCTTTGTAGAAGTCTGCTACATCATGTTCATTTATCATGTTATTCAAGCTTTCTGTTCCTTTATCTCTCCTCTGTCCAGATGTTCCTTCCAATGCTGAGAGTGTTTTATTGAATTTTCTAGCTATTGTGCTATTGTTGTACAGATGTCTATTTCTCTCTTCAGAGTACCAGTGAAGTTAGGTGCATAAAAGCTTTTATAATTATTTCTTCTTGGTGAATTGCCCTTTTAATTAGTATATAATGACCTCTTTCATCCTTTTAACCTTATTGCATTGAAAAATCTATTTTTTCTGATATTGACATTGCAGCTTCAGAGCTTTTTGGTTACTATTTGTGTGGAATATCTTCTTCCCAAATGCCTATCTATCAGGCATTTGCTTTCAACCTGGGTGTGTCCTTACACGTGAGGTGAATCTATTGCAGGCAGCATATAGATGGCTCATATATTTTATCCATTCTGCTCTCTTTCCAAGTTCAAGTCCAATCTATCTGGCATATAGCAGGGCTGGCCTCCTCTTGAGCTGAACTGTGGATCCAGTCTCTTGGGGGATTCATGCTTAATCAATCCTTTCACACTGCAGAATCAAATATCCTAGCTCCCTTTTCCTTCTCTCATGGAGATCTTGTGTCTTCCTTTATGTCAAACCCATTAAGAGGGCAGAGACTCAACATGAATCATTTACCAGTGATGTAATCAGTCAAATGGTCTCAAACCCACAGTAATAGATTAGTGTGAAACATAATCTTTCTCTTTTTGGGATTCATAATATAATCACAAATTGCCCCACTCTACACTTCAAATCCTAAAAAGACTTGTCTTTCCATATGCAAAATGCATTCATTATATCACAATATTACAAAACCTTAAACCATTTCGGTAGCAATGCTAAGTTAAAAAAAATCACATCAAAATCAATAATTGGAAAGCTGTTTGTCTTGGTTCAAAATTTCCCCCTGGTTTTGGACCTGTAAAATTCACAAAACTAGTTATCTGCTTCCCATATACAACGGGGAAACAGACATAGGATAAACGTAAATATTTTACAATTCATTTGTAAATGTGTTTCTCTTGTGCACTTAATGGTATTTTGGGGGGAAAGTCACTGAAGTTCCCAGAACTCAGGCAATGTTGAGCAGAGTTTATGTTACATCCTGGTAGGAAAGTTTTTGTTTTTTTCACTTTGCTGAGGACAGCAACCTCTCTTCCAGTTGCCACATAGATTGTAAATGGGGCACCTATATCTAGGCCATTGTTTTGACATTTTATTTCTGGACTTAAAATTTTAATTGGTTTGAAAAACTTGTGGGTGTAGATCTGGGTTCTTGTAATCAGCTTTGTTTTTTGGCCTTTTCATGCCCATGGAAATATGACACGATGGAGATATTGGGGTTTTGGATATGTTCCCCAAGTTCTAGCCAGTCTGCCTCATGCATCCATTCATAAACTTCCCCTGGAATAACTAACATGTGGATCAATTGTTAGCAGTCTGGAAGTCTGAGGTAGTGGTCTCCTATATGTATTTTATATATTCCCATTAGAATATCTGAGGATCTGCCTATGATTTGGGGAAATTACTTGAGTAAAACTCATGGTTTAGTTTTTGACTGGAGATAACTTTGAATTTACCTTTAAAAGTTTTTTGTGGTAATTTCTGGTAACCTCAGAGGGTCTAACTGTATAATCAACTTTTTAAATTCACCTGAAAAGTGGGGCCATTCTTTTAATATGTTAGCTGAGAATATTCAGGCAAAGGTGGATAAAGAGAAGGAGAAGTTGTAGTAGGAGAGGTGAGAGCCAAATGCTCACTGGAATTAAGGGTTTGAATTTTTTATTTCTCATTTCCTTCATTTAGGAGTCCTTTGAGGAAACTTAAAATAGTTCCCTAAAATGAGTACTGTAGTTTTTTTTTTAAAAAACTCCATATATCAATTCAAATAGGCATCCTAATTATTTTACTTTATTTGGGCAGTTCTGGAATGACCAATCTTCAGCTGAAAACTTCCCCATATGAGCCACTGCAAGTCTAAGTTATCCTTAGTGATGGTCTGCCATTTAGTAAACTTGGTGCAATTCTGTGTGTCATTACTCTTAAACATAAATTATACTGGAGTACAGCTGTCAGAGTGCCCTTAGAATTAGAGGATCTCATCAGTAAACCAACAACAAAATGCTGCAGATACCACAGAGGAATTATGTAAATAAAATAAAATGGTAAGGACTCAGGTCCCTTATAAGGGATCTTTCTGAAGAAAATAATTGGCCCAGTAACCCCTAGATAAGAACTCAATGAGATCAGAGAGTTCAAACTTGGAGAAAGTTATAAGTTGGTGGGCTGATCTATATTATTCAAATTTTGATATAAGTATTGGTTCTTAAATAACTAAAAAATTAATAACACCTGTTTGGCAGTTTTTAGAGAATTGCATTAAACCTAAGGATTTATTTTAATTAATTAAGCTTTTAAATTGCATTTTAATTTTTTTTATTTTAAAAATTAAAGTTCATTAAAATAAGTAGTATAATGTTGTCTAAGTGTCTAGGCATCAGGATCTTAGAAAATTAAAGCAAATTAAATATAAATAATGTAGAGGTAAGGATATAACAAAAATAAGAAAAGAAATAAATGACATAAATAATAATCCTAAATAGAGAATAGAAAGAATGCCAAATATTGGTACTTTGAAAGATGAATAAAAGTGAAAAATCTTTAGCAAGATCAGTCAAAAGAAAAGAAAGTGAGAGGAAAAGAAACAAATATTCAATATGAGCAATGGAACTCATACATTGCATGCAGTAGTTTAAAATTTACAAATACTTTGAAATATTGTTTGACAATATCTATTGAAGGTACCAAAATTATGATCCAGCAATTCTGCTACCAGGTATTAATATAATATGATAAATTTTCCAAAGTATAATTGATTAGAAGTCTAAATGCTGAATCATACATTGTCAAAACAGGAACAACACTATGAATAAACCTATGGATCGTGCTTCTGGTGAGCCTGATCTTGCTTGCAATCAATTCCAAGTAGCTGAGCAATTAAGTCTAATGGAGAAATACAAATTACCATTGAAATTAAAAGTAAGATTGCACATCCATTTCAGCATCAGGAACCAAAAACTCTATAGCAAATGTTGTTTCCAACATATTTACACTTAAGTAGGCACATGGATCAAAATCATCACCAAATTGTACACATTAAGTATTCTGGAGAGTCGAAAATGCTGGAAGCATCTTTTCAATAGGGCTAAAGAACTGCAAGTATAAACCTCTAAAATTGAACCCAGAGATGAGTTTAATAACAGCTTGGTAATGAAAATGAATTGTAGAAAGAGCCTGAGGGAACAATGTTTGTAGGGTTTCTAGAGAGCACCTTGTAAAACTAATTCAAGAAAAGGAAGAGCCCTCAAGGAAGCCTTAATATAAAAACAAAATTTTATCATTTGGTAGAAAATAAATATGTATGAATAAAACATATTACATCCTGATCATCTGTACATTTCAGGTTAATTGTGAGCTAGTGAAATCATTTTACCCTCAATTTATCTCATGCAGTTCTCATGGAATTTAAAATTACTAGTGGAAGCAATAAAAGAATGTTAAAAAATTGGTGGAGAGGAGACAATGCTCAAAGATCTAGGGAAACCAAACAGAAAAAATTTAGACATCAAAAGTATTTTTACCCTGGAAAATGTTGGGAATATTCAAAGATTGGAGCCAGGCCACTGGGGAGAGCCGTTCAGGATTTCTAGGTTTCTTCCTTCCTTCTGAGGGAAAAATGAAGTCAGAGTATACACTTGCCCATCAGTAAAGAAGCTCCAGTCAAGTCCCTAATTTCCTTCAGGGAGAAAATCACTGCTGGTCAAGAGAAGAGTACCAGAAGAGAGGTCAACTCACTCTAATAGAGGTATTATGTCCTCAGCAAAAGCATAACTCAGATGGAAAGATTTTACTCACATTAAGAAGAAACAGACCAATGCCAGCTTCATAGCTTCACTAGTGAGTGTTAGTTCCTGTAGCAGTTTGATATTATTCATGAATTCCAAAACAAAAATATTGGATTATATTTTTAAACTGGTCTTTTCCTCTGGGCATATTTGATTATATTATATTCCTCTTGTGCCAGCAGGGCATTGAGTCCCCAACCCTTGGTGGCAAAGGACAGAGTTGTAGGTTTTTAATGTTGGAGTTTGTTACTGAAGTCTTAAGCTGAAGCTTAAGAGGAAAGAGAAACACACAGAGGAAAAAGAAGAAAGCCCCAGGAAGAGAGGAACCCTAGGCCCAGAAAGAAGCAAGCCCTGGGAAGAAAGGAACCCAGGAAACCTTAACCCTGGCAGACAGCAGTAGCCATCTTATTCCAGCACGTGGAAATAGACTTTGGTGAGGGAAGTTACCTATGCTTTATGGCCTGGTATCTGTAAGCTCCTACCCCAAATAAATACCCTTTATAAAACCAACAGGCTTTTGGTATTTTACTTCAGCACCCCTTTGGCTGACTAATGTAGTTCCCCATACTCAGAAGATCTCAATCCATGGCCAGCAAAGTGAGATATTCTATGTGCAGCCACCCTTTCTTGTGTTTGTGTGCCATACATACACAAGAGAAATCCTGTTCCCTCCCAATAAGGGATAGATACACCACCTGTGTGGAGATGAATGTCAACAAACATGCTCTCCAGAGTCAACTGCCTCCAATGTTATTTACATATGCTCTGGACAAGAGGGGAAGGAATGTACCAGAAATCCCCTTCCTACTAGGGGATTATGCTTTATCCTGCCTGGGTGATACACCAGGTCCTGTGCACAAGGTGTACTTTTAGGAAAGGTGGCAGGCCACATTAGGACTGTACCTTACCTCAATCACTAACTTATTTATCTCATTCTCCTTCTAGAGATGATCCAGAGCTATTGAGAGAACAGTACACTTGTGCTTCTTTTATTAAGTTATTATTATGAGCAGAATTATTGTTGTTGTTGCTGCTACTGCTATCAGAGAGACAGTATGGCTCATTCTTACAACTCACTTCATAGTCAGAAAGCCTGGATTTAATCTCTTACTAGACACTCTGCTCAATTTCGATGGGGAAGGTACTTAAATTCCATGAATTCCTAGTAACAAGAACAATTCTGCTATAACCATATATAGAATACCAATTATATAGTTAGAGTTTCTTCCAAAAGTTCCTCCTTCACAACTTAAATCCCTGGAGAAAAATCCTGTGAGGAATTGTATGAAATGAAGTATCAACAGTATTTTGAAAGGTAGACAAAAACATTCAAAAAAGTACATGATAGGGTAAATATCCCCCAAAACCACTTTTATCTTTTTGTTTTCTTTAATTATTACCTCAAAAATAATAATAATAAAACTTGTGAAAGTGAAATTCATGGACATAATTATTATTAGTAGATGGATTTAGAGTAAAAAGCTTAGATAGCTTACATGGAACAAGTGAAATATTTAGAAGCTACATGCCCTTAAATTCTGAATGATGCTATAATAATATTGCATCTTCAATATATAGGAAGCAAATTCACCACAATCTGATTAAGTATACAATATTATTCTTGTTGTCCAAACTAGGAAAATAAAGCCCAGGGCTACACAAATACTAAGGAAAAGGTCAATATCCAAATCATAACTGTGTTAATACAGGTTCATATATTTTTTCATTATGCTTAAATTTCTTCTCACAAATATAAATATAATCTTAAATATCTTAATTTGCCTTGAAATTATGATCCAGATGTTTCTGAACATCATCTCTTGAAATAAACACAAGCTAAAATAATCCAAAAGAACTTAAACTTGAAAAAATTGGGAAACGGACTTTGGCCCAGTGGTTAGGGCGTCCGTCTACCATATGGGAGGTCAGCGGTTCAAACCCCGGGCCTCCTTGACCCGTGTGGAGCTGGCCATGCGCAGCGCTGATGCGCGCAAGGAGTGCCGTGCCACGCAAGGGTGTCCCCCACGTGGGGAAGCCCCACGCGGAAGGAGTGCGCCCGTGAGGAAAGCCGCCCAGCGTGTAAAGAAAGAGCAGCCTGCCCAGGAATGACGCCGCCCACACTTCCCATGCCGCTGACGACAACAGAAGCGGACAAAGAAACAAGCCGCAGCAAATAGACACCAAGAACAGACAACCAGGGGAGGGGGGGAAATTAAATAAATAAATAAATCTTAAAAAAAAAAAACTTGAAAAAATTAATTTTACTAAGATTAAATTTTAAATATGTAAAGAACTGTTTGTAACTCCAAAATTTATCATACACACATATACTGTTGTCACATTTATATATATACTAACCATATATATACTAACCATAGTGCTCTCTTCCTACAGAAGACTTTATATTTCTGTGACTTTTTTATGAAAGCAGCAAATTTATGTGGAATATCTTTGTTCCATGAATATCTAGCCAAAAGAATCTTTTAGGGAGACATTGCTGGAAAAACCTTGAGTTAAAGGGCACAAAAATTACTAGAGGGACAATCTCCTCTAGGCATATTGCAGCAGTCAATACATATGTAGTTACAACTTCAGAAATAAAGCCAAAATTATTATAGTGGTTTTAGAGATGGATTTAAAGATTTTATTCTTTCAGTTTCATTTTCAGTGTTTTCATATGAAAGATCCAAGATTATTTTGATCTTACAACACCAATGAAATATTATGGATATTTGTTTTTCCGCATGGCTTCTTTTCTGGAATAACCTCCTCAAAAACAGAAGCCACTGATATTTACCATATTATAGAGTATATAGCTATATACATAATTCAGTTGGATTGACATGCAAAATGAGAATCAGAGAGCATTCTGATACTCATTTCTTTTTGGATGCATATTTGAATAGCTTCTAATATTTATTAAATCCATTGAAAAGTTTGAAACCATGTATACTCTTTTGTTTTTAATTTTAACTAGGTATCACTTTGTGTAACTAGGTATCCATTATTAGGTTATGAATAAAACACCACAGTGTACTATAAATTTTGTTTTCTTAATTTGGTTTTGCTTTGTTTTGCTATGTGTTTTGTTTTTTGTTAGAGGGTGGTAGTTTGTTGGGGAATGTAAGTAGAACATAGTAAAGCAGATCTGAGTCAATCATAGCCCATAGTTCAGAGCACAAAATTCTCATGGCCCTATCCAAGTTCCCACTTCTCTTTTATTTTATATTTGTTTCTTCTTTTCATCATCCATCTCCTCTCTTTGCCCCATTTGGGCACCCATTATACTTTATTTAACAGATTTCACATTCCACTTTTATTGCTACAGGTGCTTCATATTTCTTGTGGTTTTCACAGAGCTGTCCATGTCTACTGAAAAAATCTCTAATTATATAACTTTCATTAAGTTATAGCATATTCCTGTGTCCTCTGTTTTCTACAAAACTCTGAATGAGACCAATATCTAATAATAAAACCTACATATATATGAAGCAAATTTGGATAAAGTTAAATGAAGAAACAGGTAAATGAACATTGGAAGATTTATATTCTATTTAATCAATTATTAATAAGTATGGCAGGCATAATTCAGTTAAAATTTGACAACAAAACAAAATAAACAAAATACATAGGAATAAGTAGACACAAATAATTATGAAGCAAAATTTTAAAAATATTTTGAATTAAATGACAATAAAAATACTACTTATGAAACTGTAGGATGAAGAAAAATTAATTTAGGGAGGGAAATGTACAAAAATGAATGCATGTATTAGAAATGAAGAAAGATTAAAAATCAATAAACAAGATTTCTTGCTGATCAAGACAATGGCATAAGAAGTTTCAGGGTTCCTTTTGCCTAGAAAAAGTTTGAACAATTAATAAAAAACTGGCAGCACCATCTTCCTCAGAGCTCCAGGAAACAGAAAAAGTAACTGGGTGATTGTGAATCAAGAAAAAACAACCTATAAACAGTAGAAGTAGGAGATAGGACGTTAATTCATAATTGGTACAATTTCTTTTAGAATGATGGAATAGTTTGCAATGTATATTGGGGATTTTAATGCAATACTGTGAATGTAGGGTTGTTGTTTTTTTAAGATTTGTTTTCTTTATTTCTCTCCCCTTCCCTCCTGTTGTCTGTTCTCTGTGTCCATTCACTGTGTGTTCTTCTGTGTCTGCTTGCATTGTTGTAATCAGCACTGGGAAACTGTGTCACTTTATTTTGTTGCATCATTAGGCCAGCTCACCACACAGGTCAGGAGGTCCTGGGAATCGAACCCTGGGCCCTCCATATGGTAGGTGGACTTTCTATCAGTTGAGCCACAGCCACTTCCCTGTGAATGTAGTTAACACCACTGATTTGTATATCTGGATGTAATTGAAAAGGGAAATTTTAGGTGAAGTGGGTATAGCTCAGTTGTTTGAGTTCCTGCTTCTCATGTATGAAGTCCCAGGTTCAATCACTGGTAACTCCTTTAGAAATGGTTTGTTGTTGTTTTTTTTTTTTTTACAAAGGAACATTTTAGGTGGCATATATGATGTTAGAATAAAAATTATAAAAAACAGGAAGGTACAACACAAAATGAACCCTAGTGTAAACTAGAGCTAATGAACTAGAGCTAATCATACAAATACAATAATATTTTCTCATCTACTATAACAAAGTTACCACTCTAATGCAAAATATTATAAATTCTGGTGGATGAGTGGGAACCCTGTTGTTTTACATGAAGCAAATTTCTCCCTGGGAGAGTGGAGCAAGTATTCTAATTTGGGTCACTGTCTCTTTTTCAGACTGAGCAATGTAACCCCTATGTATATACTAAGGCAAATATGTATCAGTGCCATACTATTGTGATGCAGCATGAAGAACTAAACCAAGATACTCCTTTCTTGCTCCCCTTACTGGAAATTGCCTTGCAGGCATGATAAACTTGTGCACAGCTAAAGATGTTTTTGAAAAAATCAAATCAAAACAGGCTGGGACAAATTATTACTGACTTCAAGAAAAACAATAGAGCAACTAGGAAGAAGAAAAGTCTATTCCACAGGGAATACAGGGGGCACCTGTCTTCCTCTGAATGGGCAGTTTCTAAGTCCACAGTGCATGCTCACAAGACATAAGTTCAAAAAAGACAGAGAAGACCATGCATTTTCAACTCAGGCTGACTTTTTTTGGTAAGAGGGTTGAACTCTGAATGACAGAACCAGCCAATATTCCAAGACTGTATGGGTGGTTTTTGGTTTAGTTTATTTATTTTTGTTAGCAACTGGAATTGATGATTATCTCTATCATATCTCTATTTGCATGCAAACTTAAGGAATAGACAGCTCAAGAACTAAATTCCAGAATTAACATTACATATTAAAATATACCATGTAGAACAAAACACAACAAGATAAATAAAAGAACAGGAAATGATGGACTAGGTAACTCTGAAGATTAACTTTCAGAAACTATTTACAAAGAAGACAAGACATTAGACATGCCGTACAAAGACTTAAAAAAAGGTATTCAGTATGTTCAAAGATCTAAATAAACACAGAGAAATAATTCTGGTATATCAGGAAAATGATAAGAGACAAAAATGAGAATCAAAAAAAAGACAGAAGCCAACACATTCTGGAGTCAAAGTCCAAAACAACTGAAATTAAAAATGTCTTAAGAGTTTCAAGGGCCAACTGGAGCTGGAATAAGAAAGAATCACTGAACTGTAAGATGAGAAATGAAATTAATCAGGATGAAGAATAGAAGGTAGAAAGAAGCTCTTATATTTTTTAATGTAACATTTGTGTGTTCTATGTATCTTTTTAAAAGATAATAAATAAAGTATTTCATCTAAAAAAATAAATTATCACATCTTTGGTTGGATAATGTCTGCCTTTCTGGTTGCTGCTCAGTTAGTTACTGATTTCTGAGGAATCCAGGTGACTCTTCCTAAAATGGATTTCTATCAGCACAAGTGATACCCTACAAAGTGAAACCTCAGGAAGAAGGAGTGTTTGAACCTGCTTGAAAGGTATATATTCCAGGCCTTAGGATCTTTTTATTTTACACCTTGTTCTGGATTGAAATATATGGTAAATATGTATGCATGTTAGACAAGCAGTTTGTGGTGGCCAATTCTGCCTCCCTAAGGAATTAAATTTTAAAAAATTAAAGGTAAAAAAATAAAAGAAAGTAAAAAGAATTTTAAAAAATTAAAACCTAGAAACCAATAGGGGCATCATCAAGCTTACCAATATATCCATTATAGGAGACAGGAATGGAAAGAAATAGAGAAAGTGGCAGAAAGAATAGCCAATGAAATAATGTTAGAAAACTTCCCAAATTTACCAAAAGACATGAACATACACATTCAAGACTCACAACGAACACCAAATAGAATAAACTTGAAGAGAACCATGTTCAGACACTTTATAATCAAACTGTGGAATGGCAAAAAAAGAAAAAATTCTGAAAAGTGAAAGAGAAAATTCACAAGTCTTGTACAAGTGACCCCTTATAAGATTAATAACCAATTTCTCAGCAGCAAACTTGGTGGCAAGTGACAGTGGGATGAAATATTTAAAGTGCTAAAAGAAAATAATTTCAAACCAAGAATTTTATATCCAGTGAGACAATCTTTCAAAAATGAGGATAATATTTATGTAACATTCCTAGTTAAAGAAAAGGTGAGAACATTCCTCACCAATGGACCTACTCTACAAAAAGAATCATTCAAATTCATCACCAGTCATTTCTCTTTTCAGGAACTGCTCAAAGTGTCTCACACTTGGAGGATTTCACTTTACCATTGTCCTTCAGGGATATCCCAGAAGAGGCTGTCCACTTTTGGGTAGTGCCTGTATATTATGCATAACTGTATGTAAGCAAAGCCCAAGTTTTCTCTTCCTCAGTCAAACGATTTTAGTGAACTCCCTAAGAGGTCCCAGCTGTGGGTTTAGAAAGAGAAGATAATGTGGCATGATTGGGGGCCATGGGCATTTAAGCCATTTATTTGTGTAAATTATTTGTGTCTTCTGGGCCTGCTAGAGCCCTATTTGGTGTATACTACTCTATTTTATGATGGAGTGCTGCTGTAATGCCCAACTTTATGGCTTGGTGGGTCAAAAAGCAACCAGTTCATGATAGGTAACTCATTTTTTTAATGTGGTGTACATTGCTTTCTTACTTTGCTATTGTCTTTCATCAACAATCTCCCTTCATACAAGGAAACTGAAGTCATTGTTTTTTTAAGTAACAGGAATGCATTGTCTCAGTTTTGAGGTTAGAAATCAAAATTCTAGGTAACAGTAAGATATGTTTTTTCTTAAGTCATAGTGACAATGGTCTGACACCAATCAATCTCTGACTTCATCACATGGCCATCTGTCAATTTCTATCTCCTCCTATGTCTTGTATTTCTGTGCCTAAGATGCCTTTGCTTATAAGGATCCAAGGCATATTTAATTAAAGTTTCCTCTGATTCAGTTTGTACTCATCTCTAAGGTAGTTTTTAACACATTAATTGCCAACTGCTACATAGCATTCATTAGATAGACTATCGTTTCTCTATTGAATTTCCTTTGCACCTTTATTGAAAAGCAATTTGATATATTTAAGTATCAAGATCAATATTGAGTTTTCCTTTACAGTTTGGTATTTGTTGGAATTTCCTACTTGACTCATATCCAGGATGTTCAAAACAGATCATCATAATGGTATATAGAATACTACCTATTAGAAACCAAGGGATATTCTGTAATAAAACTTTCATCTTTTATGTGTAATTAATTACGCCCATGTTAAAGGACTTTTACCTCATAAATAACTTTAGAAAACATTTTTTGTTTCCTTTTTTTCAACTGCCACAGTTCAGATTTTTTTCACTTCCGAGGAGTTTAAAATAAGTAATAATTATTCTTCCTGCTCTATGTTTGAGCATTTTAAATCTATTCTCTATATTACACAGCATTTATAAACCTTTGGTAATATCCTATGCCCTACATAATGAAGTTGGTATTTCTTGGAATAGCATATATCATTAGTTATCATTAGTTATATCTGGTTCCCAAATACTACTTTAGCCACATTCCTTACCAGGCTCTGTTTAATAGTTAATAGTAAATTTCTGTAATTCCTAAAAGAATGATGTCAGATTCTTTGATACTTTGCAGTTCATGATGAGTGGGAGAATCAGTGTATGTTGGTTTTAGTTTCAAAACTTGGACTGAGAATGAATGTGAGCAGAATTAACATCTGTATGAAAAAGAGGAAGGGAAACTAAAACTCCATGAGTGTATGAGGTTGGGTTTGGCATTGAACTATAGAATCCAAAGAAAATGGGTATTCAATTTCTACTCATAGATAAACCAAGAAATACGCATGATATTACTTATGGTATCAGGTTTGTTGGAGTGAACCCTTTCCTTCCCATTAAGTCACTGAATGTTTATCAGTAGCAGAGATTCCATGGATGTTATCAATTTTTCATTTCCCCTTCATGAACCAGAAAACTATTGGTTCTGGGAGTTGAATTAGGAGCTAGCTATAGGAAAATATAGTACTGGCTACCCCAGATGCTGAAAAAAATAGAAAATGACTGTGTGTATTGTGAAAGGGCACTGCTGGCCCCTGGCTATGGACTTTAAAAGCCAAGGGGAATTATGCCTCTTTCCTAGGCAGTAAAGCCTGGGAAGACGGAGAAAAATCAAATTGTAAAGAACAAGGGAGAATGAAAATAGAAGGGGGACCAAAGACCAATGTCTACTAGATTATAGATAGGGCAGAGTTCATGGTTTAAGATGCAGAGATTCAAAAAACTTTTATGAAATATCTTTGAATCCATAAGCTAGGACAGCATTGATAAGGAAATGAGATGGTATAGTCATTT